>NC_142140.1:53451250-54062500 GCF_024610735.1 Ursus americanus
TTATGTTGGTACAAGTGGAGAGCAACATGCAACAGAATGAAACTGGACCACTATCTTACACCACACACAAAAAATAACTCAAAATGGATTAAAGACATGAATGTAAGATCTGAAACCACAAAACTCCTAAAAGGAAACCTAGGCAGTAAGCTTCCTGACATTGGTCTTGGCAATTATTGTTTGACTTGACACCAAAAGCAAAGGAAACAAAAGCAAAAATAAGTGGGACTACACCAAACTAAAAAGCTACTATACCGCAAAGGAGACCATCAGCAAAATAAAAAGGCAACCTACCTAACACAAAAAAATATTTGCAAATCATATCTGATAAGGAGTTAATGTCTAAAATATACAAAAGACTCATACAACTCTACAGCAAAAAAACCAATCCAATAAACAAATGAGCAGAGGATCTGAAGAGACATTTTCCCAAAGAAAAAATACAGATGGCCAAGAGATACCTGAGATGCTCAACATCACTGAACATTAGGGAAATGCAAATCAAAACCACAACGAGATACCACTTCACACCTGATAGAATGACTATTATCAGAAAGACAAAAAAAAAAATGTGGCACCTGGCTGGCTCAGTGGATAGAGCACGCAACTCTTGATCTTGGGGTTGTGAGTTTAAGCCCCACACTGGGTATAGAGATTACTCAAAAAATACATTAAAAAAAAAAAAAAGACAAGAGGGGCACCTGGGTGGCTCAGTCTATTAAGCATCTGACATTGATTTCGGCTCAAATCCTGATCTCAGAATCGTGAGCTTGAGCCTGCTTGGGATTCTCTCTTTTCCTCTCCCTCTGCCCCTCCCACAACTCGCGCTTGTACTCTAAAACAAATAAATAAAATCTTAAAAAAAAAAAGACAAGAAATAACAAGTGCATGGGGAAGAAAGGGAACCCCTATGCACTGTTGGTGGGAATGCAAATTGGCACAGCCACTATGGAAAATAGTATGGAGGTTCCTCCAAAAATTAAAATAGCTACCATAAGATCCAGCAATGCCACTTCTGGGTATTTACCTGAACGAAAACATTAATTTGAGAATATATCTGCACTCCTATGTTCACTGCAGCATAATTTACAACAGCCAAGATATGGAAACAACCAAAGTGTTCACCAATGGATGAACAGGCACAGAAAATGTGGTTTGCATGCATGCACACCTGAATATTACTCAGCCATTAAAAAAATGAAATCTAGCCATTGGCCACATGGATACACCTTGAGGGCATCGTGCAAAGTGAAATAAGCAGTTTTAGAATAAGCGGACAGAAAGAAAGAGATAAAAATTGTATGTTTTCACTTCTATGTGGAATCTTTAGGAAAAACCAGAAAACAAGGTGATCGATATAAAGGACAGGTGATTCTCTGAGGCAGAGGGCGGGTTAAATAGGTAAAAGGGGTGGTACACATTTCTAGTTATAAAATGACTAAGTCTTGGGGATATAATGCACAGCATGCTGACTACAGTTAGTAATACTGTAGTATATATTTAGTACTATAATATTAATAGTAGTACTATTAGTACTACTACTTAGTACCTACTAAGTACTACGTACTACTTAGTACCTACTAAGTACTACTTAGTAGGTAGTAAGAATACAACATAGGGAATATAGTCCAAGATATTGTAATAACATTGTACAGTGATAAATGGTAGCTACACTTGTGGTGAGCTCAGCATAAGGTTTTTATACCTGAAACTACTGTAACGTTGTGTGCTAACTATACCTCAATTTAAAAAAATTGAGGGGAAATCCACTAGGAGAGTGGATTCTGAAAGTTTTCATCATAAGATAAAAGAATTTGCAACTATGTATGGTGATGGTATTAACTACACACTTATTGTAGTGATTACTCTGCAATACATACAAATATTGACTCATTACACTGTACACCTGAAACTAATATAATGCTATGTCAATTATATCTCAATTCAAAAAAAAAAAAAAAAGGAACAGGCAAGCCACAGACTGAGAAAAAATTTTTGTAGTATATATATTTAACAAAGAGTTCGTGTTCAGAGCACATAAAGAACTCCTACAGAGGTGCCTGAATGGCTCAGATGGTTAAGCATCTGCATTGGGCTTGTTCAGCTCAGGCCATGATCTCCAGGTCCTGGGATTGAGCTCCATGTCGGGCTCCCAGCTCAGTGGGCAGTCTGGTTCTCCCTCTCCCTCTGCCTCTACCCCTGCTTGTGCTCTGTCTCTCTCTCTGTCAAATGAATAAATACAATCTTAAAAAAAAAAAAAAAGAACTCCCATGACATCGAAGAAAAAACCCCACTCAACACAGAAGGCTAAAGACACTTCACAAAATGTAATGAATGACCGATATAATAAGCTTGTCAAAAGGTAGTCAACATCATTAGTCATCAGATGAATGCACAACAAAACTGAAGATACAGGATTCCAACCCAGTAGAGTTGCCAAAATAAAAAAAGACCACCAACATCAAATGTTGGCAAGGATGGATGGCTGGAGTTGAAACAGTTCAACTACTTTGAACAACAGTCTGCCAGTTTCTTAAAAGTACACCTTATCATTTGACTCAGCCATTCCACCCAACAATATTTACCCAAGAGAAATTTTTGAAAACACGTTACAAAGACTCATACAAAAATGTTCAGAGCAATCTGATTTCATAATAACCCCAAACTGGAAACAATCTAAGTATCCATCAGTAACAGAATGGATAAACAAATTGTGATGTGTACGATGGAATACTACCGACAAATAAAAACCACTGAGACACACAGCATGGCTGAATGTCTACAATGCACATCAACAGAAACCAGACACAAAAAAGGCTCTGATTCCAGTTATATGACATCCACAAATAAGCAAACTTATTTTAGGCTGTTAGCAAAATTTGTTTATCTCAGTCAAGAGAAGTCAAAAAGTGGTTGTCTCAATGGAAGAGTAAGAGATGAAGAGACTGAGAGAAGCAAGAGGAACTTTCTAGAGCAACTGAAATGTTCTTCATATTTTCCTTTATTTTTTTAGTTAGCAGTTACACAATGTACACAACTGTCAAAACAATTCATCAAACTGGATCTAAGATTTGTAAATTGTCTTCGATGTAAATTATACTTTACCTTAAAAAGTTAGAAGGAGTATTTCTAACTTTCTGGTCTCTAGTTCTACCAAAATTCTACCCAAAACTGATCTCTGATATTCTCCTCCTCTCCTATTACAAACAAGGACGGAGAAGTCTGCCCTTCCTTCTAATCCAACCTCTTAACGGTAAATAAATACATAAACAAATTCAAAAAGTAAGGAGAAAGGTGTGCCTGGGTGGCTCAGCTGGTTAAGCATCTGACTCTAGAGTTCAGCTCAAGTCATGGTTATCTCAGGGTCCGGGGATGGAGCCCAACCCCATGTAGGGGTCGCCGCTCAGAAAGGAGTCTGCTTGTCCTTCTCCCTCCCCCTGTTGGCGTACTCTCTAAAATAAATAAATAAATAAAATCTTAAAAAAAAAAAATGTACAGCAAGGGGAGTCTGAGTGGCTCAGTCAGTTAAGTGTCTCTCTTTGGCTCGGGTCACGATCCCAAGGTTCTGGGACCAAGCCCTGCATTGCATGGGGCTCCCTGCTCAGCCGGGAGCCTGCTTCTCCCTCTCCCTCTGCCCCTCCCTGCTGCTCCCTCTGCTTGTGCTCTCTGTCAAATAAATAAATAGAATCTTAAAAAAAAAAAAAAAAGCTGGTTTTAATATATTAGTATCAGACAGAAAGGATTAAGGCAGAAAGGTTCATAGAGAAAACAGGTATCCCAGAACAAAGAGGTGTAATTAAAAAAAAAGCTGTATATGTTTTTACAACCTCAAATACACGAAAAAATAAAAAAGGACAGAACTCTAAGGAGAATGGACAAAGCCACCACCAGAGCTCTCATTAATATAGTTCAAGCAGACAATTCAATAACTACATGCAGACTGTGACCAAAATGAAACCATATCCCCTAGCTACTATAACATCCAACCACACAGGCACAATGTGTCTCAGAAAATGGCATCTATCTCTGAAAACAGCACAATGATGTTAGCAAACAACGTCCAAAAGATAACCAGAAAAATGTCACAGGAATGGATATTAAAAGAAAAAAATCCTAAATAATTCGAAAGTCAAAGAAGCCGTAATATTCAATATTTAGAACTGAATTATACGGAAATTCTTTGGAATGGTGACAGGTGTCCAATGTTAGAAACTGGAAAGAAACCCCCAAAAAAGTAAAAGGAAGAAAGTTAAAAATAACGGAAAATTATAACATAGAAGACATTCATATTATTAAGTGGCTCAATTAAGCCAAAAGTTTTCTAAGAAAAAACCAAACTGACAAAAATCTGGCAGGGCTTATTTTATTTTTTAAAAAAGGAAAATATAAAAATAAACTGATTACATTACAGATGTGACAAACATTAAAAATGTAGTAAGAACTTTATTAACAACTTTGACTACACAATTTAAACCTTAGAAGGAATGAATGAGTTCCTAAAGAAATTTTACTAACCGTAATGAAATAAAGAACTTAGATGCCCTACTGATGTGGGAAATAAAGGCAGAAGAAAAATTATTAAATTTCCTTACTACTTACAGCCCCTTGACAAGTCCTTGAAACAGGCAAGGTGACATTCCTCTAGGGACTCAGCTGCGTCAATGTTAATACTTTGCTAAGGGCAAAAGGCAATCTTGGCCCAACCCCCAGGATCCTTTAAGTCTACTTTAACATACAAAAATTCCTTTGGGAACTTCCTTTATCCCCCAAGAAGCATGTTGGCAATCATCCTCCAAGCATATGACCCACCAATACACATCTGAAGGGTCTCATGACTGAGGGTTTACTAAACAATAAGAAATGACCTTTTCCTCACAATAGACAGACACCTCAGGATCCTGGAAACCTTGTTTCTGACATACCTGGGAGGCTTTCGCTATCCCAAACCCCCTGCCAACCTGAACGAACGTAATATAATGGGCCACTTCTCAGAACCCCAGTGCAGCTCTTTCTGCCCACGGGTCCTGTCCCCGTGCTTTAATAAAACCACCTCTTTGCACCAAAGACATCTCAAGAATTCTTTCTTGGCCGTCGGCTTTGAACCCTAACGCCTTTCTTACATCACTATGACCCTTAAAGGAACTGAAACAACAGCTCGAAAAATTTCCACAAAGCGAACTCCAGACCCAAATGGTTGTTCTAACACAGCTCCCTCTTAAGGAAAAAGTCATTTTACTCTTAGGCAAAATATTCCAGAGTTTAGGAAAGAGAGGGAATATTCCCACCCCATTTTATGAGGCTGACATAAACCTGAAACAGAAAAGGAAAACTGCGAGCCAATTTTACTCACAGGTCCAAATAACCAACAGTGTAGCAGATAGAAGCCAAAAACGATACAATAGGGCCTGTCCTTTACAAGTTATTTACCAAGGAAAATGTAGTGAATCATTAGAAAATCAATTGGCTTAATTTACAATATCAGATAAACAAAAAAGCATATAATTCACTATTCATTCAATGCACAACAGCAATAGCACCTACCCCAAGCCAGCTATTGGAAAAGACCAGGAAAAGAAGGGAGCTTCCTTTACTATCTTTAAAAAAAGAGCCTCCAGCAAACATAAGGTCAATTCCCCTCAAGGTCAGAAAAAAAAAATAGGACTGCCTAGAGTCCGCTATCCAAAGTCCATTCAATGCTACCAGGAGTCCTGAGCCTGTCTAGCAAAGTAAGTAAATAAAACACGAAGGATGCAAACAGAAAATAAATTACCTAATTTATTCTATACAGATGCTAACACTGTCTCTGAAGAACATTCAAAACACTACACAAAAACTAACCCAAATTCAATAGATCTAACCGTTGGGGGGAAAAAATTCCTAAGCGCTAAAAAAAAGTTCCTATGAATAAATCTAACACACACACACACACACACACCCCTAGGGGCGCCTGGGTTGTTCAGTCAGTTAAGCGTCTGCCTTTGGCTCAGGTCATGATCCCAGAGTCTTGGGATTGAGCCCCACATCGGGCTCCCTGCTCGGTGAGAAGTCTGCTTCTACCTCTACCCCTCACCCCACTTGTGCTCTCTCTCAAGCAAATAAATAAAATCTTGAAAAAAAATTAAGCCATTAAGTGCCTGAAAAAGAATGGTTGTGTATGTACTTCATCTACAAGATATTTACAAATCTCTAAATTAAAAAGTGGACTTGCATTAATGGAAAAAAGGATGTCTCTGAAAGTACTTAAGAGTGTGAGTCCATTCACAAATAATTACCAAAATTAGGAAATGCATTTTTCGAAAAACATATAAGCAGTACAATCCATAAAGGAAATCACAGGGAAAGAGAAGTTTGCAGGAAAGAGTACTCAGGTTCCAGAGATTTCGTAAACTCTTTTTGGGCCTGGTTTGTAGATTCGCTTTATTGTTGTCCTTTTAAGAGTGTGTGTGTGTGTGTGTGTGTTTTCATAACTTTTTCTTGCATATGTTTTATACTTCAATTTAAAAATATTAAAGTTAAACGATAAATAGCAAGCACAATAAGATGGTAAAAATCAATGCAAAGTAATCACAATTAGTAAAGTAATCACATATTACTAATCACAATAAATATTAATGGACTAACTCTTAAGTTAAATTAACAGAATGTTGAAGTGAACATTTTTTTTTTTTGAAGCGAACTTCTAAATCTAGTTACAGGCTGTTTACACGAGTCAACTAAACGAACAGGTAAGTGCACCGAAAACTTTAAATATAAAATTTAACATTCAATGCAAATGTTAATAGAAAGCCAGTGTACCTCCATTAATGTTGGAGAAAATGGACCGCAGAGCAAAAGGAAGGTATTATCCTCGCGGTATCCCCCACGTCCTGAATTCACCTCGGCGGGGCTTTCCCCTCCCCACCCCAAGGAGTCCTTTTTTTTTTTTTTTTTTTTTTAAAGCAGATCACCATTGCCTTCCCCTTGTCCTAAACACGGTGGTCGTAAATTTCAGTCCTCACATACTAGCGTTTCATATCGCTGATCACAATCTAAACCACACTCCTCTCCTGGCTGCCTGGCTTTCCGGTCCCAGGTCCCTGTCCCCATTTACTCCTCCCTGCCTACGGGCCTTTCGCGTCCTCGGGAAGACCGAGGGTAAAGGGTTAAGTGAGGAAAGCAGGGCTTACAAGGCTGAGGGTAGAATCGGGTGGAGTGGAGGTCACGGAAGCTGCCGCTGAAGGCACGCCAAGTTCATACAGCAGGACCGGTCTGCGGCGGGGAAGCGGACGGTCCCCAACAGCCCAGAGGAAGCCGCACCCCTCCCCCGCCCATGTGTATAGCCGCAGTCGCCTCCCAAGAGCAATGGCTTCCGCTTCACTTCCGCCTTCTAAATATCGCGGGACTTCATAGACCGCCTCTAACTCGGAAGCACGGGGCGGAAAGGAATCTGGGAAATGTAGTTCTCGAGTTTAGACGGTCTTGGCGTTGATTCCCGGGTGAAGTCTGGCGATCCGCGTTTCCCGACTTCCAATTGTTCCAGTGTCCCCAGACTCAGTTCTCAGGTTTCTTTTCGTCTTCTAATCATTCTCTCTGTGGTAGCAGCGAATCTCATCGTTTTAAATACTGTTTATGCACTCGAGGCTCAAATTTCCATCCACAGCCCCACAGTTCTACCCTGGATTCCAGATGGTGAGACTTGCTCTCTCCACTTGGCTATTTTATAGACACTTTAAAATGCCACAAATCAAACTCCTGACTTCACCCTCTCAACCTTAAGTAATAGCAACCCCACCTTTCCACTTGTCCGCTGTAAACCTTGACAACACCCTCAACCCTTTGGTTTGTCCCATCTATCCACCAGGTAATGTTCAGTTCTACCTTGACCGTCAACCCAGGGCCTGATCACTGCCCCCAAAAATGTTTTCCTTGCTTCTGAGTCAAGAGAGGTCGTGGCGGGGCCTGGAGAAGTCCAGGTTAGCGTTTTGTGGTCCTCTTTTACAATATTTTAGCTAGAAGGTTAGGAGGCCCAGGTTCCGAGTAAGGGCGTTTATCTGGGCAAGGTGAGCTCAGGAGGAATGCGAGAGCCGACCACGCCTGCTTCTTAGCACGAGCTCTAATCCCAACGCCACCAAGATAGGCAACTTCAGTGTATTTCCTATAGCTTGCCCCTTCTGTAAAAATGAGCTGCCTCTTAAGTTGTTCTGAGACTCAAATGGGAAAAGTAAGTAATTCTGATTACTCTTTACAGGGGCAAAAAGGGGACAGAACAAGCCCACTGCAGAGAGGTGAGCAAAAATGGAAAGACCTGGGGGCGCCTGGGTAGCGCAGTCGTTAAGGCGTCTGCCTTCGGCTCAGGGCGTGATCCCGGCGTTCCCGGATCGAGTCCCACATCTGGCTCCTCCGCTGGGAGCCTGCTTCTTCCTCTCCCACTCCCCTTGCTGTGTTCCCTCTCTCGCTGGCTGTCTCTCTGTCACATAAATAAATAAAATCTTAAAAAAAAAAAAAAAAAAAAGGAAAGACCTGGAGCAGTGGGTGCTTGGGGTCAAGACTGGGGAAACTGCAGAGAGGGGAAAGGGTCACATCTTAAAGATCTGGAGGCAGCACAGAGGAGGAAAAAAGGAAAAAATATTCAGTTATGACTCAGGCAGGACCTGGGGGCATGAAAACAGAAATTGGGTATTTAAAATTAGTAAACAGTGCTGGGCCAGGATCAGATTTTGTCTAATCAATGCTGAATCCCAGTAAACTCACAAGGATTAATTGGTGGAATGAATGAAAGGGAAAAAATACCACTCACTTAACTCTTCAAAATTAAATGTAGGAAAATTCTGCAATACTCCTCAGTGGGAAGCATTGTTAAGGAGAATAGCACCCTGAAGGTTGGGAAAACTTCATACACATTGAATTTCTATATAAAGATATGATTATTGTAGAGGGATAAAATATTATGTTAACCTCAGGGACACCTGGGTGGCTCAGTTGGTTAAGCATTTGCCTCCAGCTCAGGTCATGATGCCAAGGTCCTGGGATTGAGTCCCACATCAGGCTCCTTGCTCAGCAGGGAGCCTGCTTCTCCCTCTGCCAGCCACTGCCCCTGCTTGTGCTCTCTATCTCTGACAATAAGTAAATAAAAAATTTTATAAAATATTATGTTAACCTCAGAAATGAAACTGCCAGTTACTTTACCAGCAAAAAAAAAAAAAAAAAAAAGAGGGAGGATTTATGTGGGAATAGCAGAGAATTGCAACCCAGGACAAGCAAGCGAAGGAGTCCACAGAACAAAGGAAAGGAATGCTCTTTGATAAAGAAAAGCAGGAAGATGGGATGGCTGTCGTAAACAAAAAGTCCGTTGGAATCAACGGGTAGATTGAAGTATAGTGGCTTTTCATTGGCTGAGTGGTGACAGTCTCTCATTGGCTGGGCTGTTGCCAGGAGAGGAGAAAACCTTTCAACCGCTTGCTGGGGTAGTAAAGTGGTATCAGCCTGCGAAGTGCCTCTTTCTGTGTGATCTGCAGTTGACAACCAGTGGTAGGGCTGAGAGCGTCCCCCCTCCCCCCACCTTCCAGATTCCATTCTAATTTCCTTTTTAAAATGTTCACAATTGCTGAGTTTATACTGGTAAACATCCCCCTCCTTGTGTAAATGGCTCTTAGTCAGTCATTCACGCTGCCTAGAGAAACTGGAAGGAGATAAAGTGGACTTTTTATTGATTTATTTTTAAAGTTATTTGTTGAAGTATAACAAACATGCAGAGAGTCTGTGAATAAATTTTAAAAGTGAACACACCTATGCACAAATGATCAAAATGTCCACAAAGGATACATGCCCATGCAATTGCTACCCAGGTTTTTTATTCTTTATTTTGTTTTTATTTTTTACTTATTGATTTTTTTATGCTACCCAGGTTTTTAAAAAGAAAATTACCAGGAGGGCACCTGGGTGGCTCAGTTGGTTAAGCGTCTGCCTTTGGCTCAGGTCATGATTCCAGGGTCCTGGGATCGAGTCCCACCTCGGGCTCCCTGCTCATTGAGGAACCTGCTTCTTCCTCTGCCCTTCCCCCTGCTTGTGATCTCTCTCTCATTCTCTCTCAAATAAATAAAATCTTTAAAAAGAAAAGAAAATTACCAGGAACCCAGAAGCCTCTTTCATGGTTCTCCTGGTCACGACAACCCTTCATTCTCCAAGAAAAACCCTGTTATGAATTCTTTTAACACCTGACAGGGCTCAGAATACAGCTGCCCTAAAATATGGCATCTTAGCATACTGAATACATTAAGTTGAAGGAATTTGAGAAATGGCAGGTTCAGGAAGGACTCTCTGACCTTCCCCTGAAGCAGACTGTAAGATGCTCATGTGATAGATGTCCTTTCTATACCCAAAGGAAAGAAACATCCTTATCTCTGAAGATGGAGGGACACGGAGAGTAATCCTAATGAACGGGGTTGCTGAATTTCCCTCAGTTCACTACTCTTAAACTCATATCCCAGGGTCGTAGCACATTTTCCCACTACTTTCGACTCTTCATCAAACCTAGCATTAAAACAGCTATAATGAGGGAGCAGAAGGCTGGCTGAAGACAAAGCATAAACTGACACCCTGCAACCTTTCCTCACCTCCCACTCTTGGATGGGAGATGTGTGACATTCTTCCTGGAAGCCCCCAACCATCTCAATGCTAAAGCCTTGCTAGAGGGAAAAACAACCTTAACTTGACAATGGCAAGGCCTCCGGTATCCTCTGAGACTTCTTTAACAGATGAAAGTACTTTCTCAACCTCCCTGTTTCCTTACCTCCCCCAACCCCACAGTATATAATCAGCCACCCCTCCCGACCCAGGCTGCAGCTCTTTCTGCCCATAGATCCTGTCCCTGTGCTTTAATAAACCACCATTTTGCACCAAAGACGTCTCAAGAATTCTTTCTTGGTTGTCGGCTCTGGACTCCACCCCACCGAACCTCACCTATATTCCAAAACCACATCATCTAGGTTGGCAACTTCGTGTTTTCACTTCCTTGTAAAGGGTACCAGGCCATGTAAAACTGAAATACATTTGCATGTTTTCTCTTGTTAATCTTCCTTTTGTTACAGAACCCCAACTAAGAACCTGGAACAGTAGAAGGGAAGATTTTTTTCACCCTCTCCTACACATCATAGGAGTTTTGCCTGTTTTTTGAACTTTGTGTAAATAGCATTACTGTTTTTTTAAGTATTTCTTTTTTTTATAATAATATTTTTTTGTTATATTATGTTAGTCACCATACAGTACATCCCTGGTTTTTGATGTAAAGTTCGATGATTCATTAGTTGCGTATAACGCCCAGTGCACCACGCAATACGTGCCCTCCTTACTACCCACCACCAGCCTATCCCATTCCCCCACCCACCTCCCCTCTGAAGCCCTCAGTTTGTTTCTCAGAGTCCATAGTCTCTCATGCTTCATTCCCCCTTCTGATTACCCCCCCTTTCTTTATCCCTTTCTTACTTTGGGATTGATGCAAGAGTAAAAACATTACCAATGCAAGAGAACACTGCCACCTAGTGTATGATGGGAATGACTGTAGTGGGGCAAGGGACCATCTTTTCAGTAAAGCTGGAATCATTTTCATACTGTATATAAAAATCAAAATCATTCTAGAATGGTTGCAGAAATAAATACGAGAAGTAAAATAAGACTATAGAGAAAATGTGACTTCATTTCTTGGTATAGGCAGATATTTATTAAATAGGAGGCAAAGGAAAGAAAGATTTGATAAACTGGCATGCATTAAAATTAAGAATGCTCAAAAAAAAATTAAGAACTGCTCATCAAAAGACATCATTGGGGCACCTGGGTGGCTCAGTCAGTTTAGCGTCTGACACTTGATCTCAGCTCAGGTCTTGATCACAGGGTTGTGAGTTCAAGCCCCGCATTGGGCTCCGCATGGAGCCTACTTAGAAAAAAGAAAAAAAAAAAAAGGGAAAAAAAGACAAACAAACAAAAGACATCATTAATAGTGGAAAAGCAACCCATGAAGTGGAAGAAAAACATATCCACAAAAGAATACATATTTAAACGATGTAAAGAACTTTTACAAATTAACAAGAAAAAGTCAACTCAATTTAAAAATAGGCAAAAAAAAAAAAATCTGGACACATCACAAAACGGGATATCCAAATGGCCAATAAACGTAGGAAAAGGTTCTCAACTTTGTCAGGAAGTGCTAAGTAGGTTACCACAATGAGATACCACTATTCCTCAACAGAATGGGTATAAGAAGACTGAAAATACTAAGCATTAGTGAGGATATGGAAGAAGCAGAACTCATGTTGCTGATAGGAGGGCAACTTGGTATAGTCACATTGGAAAACTGGTGGAATCTACCACAGCTACACAGATGCATATCCTATCACCTAGAAATTCCACTTCTGAACAAAAGACAGGTGCAAAAATATGCACAGCAGCATTGTCATTAGTAGCCAAACTTTGCAAACTATGCACGTGTCCATTAACAGAAGAATGAATAAATTATAACATATTCACATACCACGAATGAACAAACTGCCACTGTATGTCCCGTTCTGGATGAATATGGCAAACATAATGAGTTGGGTAAGAAAGCCAGACACAAATGAGGACATAGTGTATTTCCCTGATACACAGAGTACAGAACAGGCTGTACTGTAAGACCTCAGATGGTCATTACCTAGGGGGCTGGGAGACCTTGACTGCTAGGGAAACGGAGCGCTTCCTGAATGCTGATAGAATTCTAGTTCTTGATGACGGATGCTGATAACGTGGGCATGACCAGTTTGTGAAAACTCATCGAGTTATATGTATATTATAGTTCACTAAAAAAAAAAAAATTATAACTCCACCCCCAACCCCTAAGCTCCACTATTTCCTCATCTCAGAAAATGGTAACTCTTTTAAAAAAATTTTTTTTCTATTATATTATGTTAGTCACCATACAGTACATCCCTGGCTTTCAATGCAAAGTTCGATGATTCATTAGTTGCTCATAACACCCAGTGCACCATGCAATACGTGCCCTCGTTACTACCCATCACCAGCCTATCCCATTCCCTTACCCCCTCCCCTCTGAAGCCCTCAGTTTGTTTCTCAGAGTCCATAGTCTCTCATGCTTCATTCCCCCTTCTGATTACCCCCCTTTCTTTATCCCTTTCTTCTCCTACCGATCTTTCCAGAAAATGGTAACTCTTAACAAACAATTCAAGTCAAAAAAACTTTTGAGTCCTTCTTGACTCCTTTCTTTCTCTCACAACCCAAACCTCAGCAAATATTGATGGTCTACCTAAAAAGTATACCCAGAATCAGCCCAGTTCTCACTATCTACACTACTATCTTTTTGGTTCAAGCCTCCTTCCACTCCACCAGATTGTTGTAATATCTCCTGTCTGGTCTCCCTGTAGATAAGAAGCCCTTAATTCCTACTGAACCCAACCATCACAGCAATCCTTTGAAAGCCTAAATTGGATATCAGTCCTCTGCTCAAATCTCTCCCATGGGGCACCTGGGTGACTCAGTCTGTTGAGTATCTGCCTTCAGCTCAGATCATGATCTCGGGGTCCTGGGATTGAGACCTAGATTGGACTCCCTGTTCAATGGAGCTCAGTCTGCTTCTGCCTCTCCTTTTGCCCCTCCCCCCACGCACGAGGGCGTGTGCTGTCTTGCTCTCTCTAAGTCTTAAAAAAAAAATCTCTCCCGTGGCTTCTCACTGATGTTGGATATTTTCCATTTGCTACTCTAACCCATACTTGGGTTGATCCTTTCAGTCTTCATCAAGAGATTTCTTTGCCCTCTGGCACCGCCAAGATGTCAGAGGTAAGAAGAGTGAGGTTTGGGTATTTATGCCTCCTCATCCTTCCTGCAGGTCACCAACGGCTGCCTGCACCCCCTCAGATCCCTATTCCTGTAATGCGGCCTTCTCTTAACAGACGTAGGGTACCACATGACTCCTTGTGATTTTCCTAAACCCCACCCATACCTTTGTAAATGTTGCCTTACTAAGCTCTACCCAAGTTATTCTAAATTCAGTGTGTCATCTGAATCCTACTGGGCCTTGTTGAATATAGTAAAGGGTATCATGACTGGCCTCAAGAAAGAGGCTCTCATATAGGAGTCTGAGGTTGATTTGGTTACATGTTTAAGGAGACCTGGATGACCCCTTTGTGAGAGGAAAACGGGGCATGGATAACATGGCAGATAGTGGTGTCAAGATGACTCAAATTATCATCCATGGTAGCTGATGAAGCCCAGGTGAAAGCATTGGGGGATGAAGTGGTGTAGAACCCACTTCACTGCTGGGACAATAGCGACTCCGTAATTTGTGGAGTCTCCTGCTTTCTAAGCCATCCCTAGAGAGAGACGCAGGTGAAAGGGGAAATGAAAAGCTGTAAATATACATTGTGTGTCTGGCTTTGTCACAGGTGAACAAGGGGTCACCAGTGAGTCTTATCCAAGTCATAGGGGGAAGGGAAGCTGTTTGTGGTTAAGTAGTTCGTGGAACACAAAAGGGCGGGAGGTGGGGGGATTAACTGTCCTAGTTTCCTGGCAGCACAGGTGAAGTTGAATATTGTCATTCTCCTTTACACGTTGATATTTGAACCACGGACATAAATGACTACTTTCCTCGCAGATGACTTACCGGTCTTCAATTATTATTATTATTATTATTATTATTATTATTATTATTATTTGGAGCAGGGGTTCTCAATGAAGAATGATTGGATGTCATAGCGGAGTTTGGGTGGGGTGCTACTGGCATCTAGTGGTGGCCATGAGGACGCAGCTAACCGTCCCCCAATGCGCAGACCACTCCCACAGCAGAGGTACATTGGGCTCCAAACGTGGTTAGCGCTCAGGTGTGGGGCAGGGGGCGTGGGCACAAAAATCACTGCCTGTCTCTCCTTCGAGAATCGGGGCTTTACATGCTGGGCAGCCATGTCTGAAAACCTATACTTCTCCTGAGATGCAGAAAACAAACAGGATCTGAGGATTTTGAAGTGCGTCTTGATTTTTCCCTTAGAGTTACTGATATTATTCATGTGTTTGTTAACTTGCATTTGAAACACAGCAGCTCGAACTTGTAGGATTTTTATATGGAGTTTATCAGATTTTAGTTATAAGAATTCAGAAGCAAGGGCCTGAGAACCAGAAAAGAGCAGGAAGCAAATGTTTTCTATAATGGGCCATATAGTAAATATTTTAGGCTTTGTGGGTCTAAAGAAAATCTCACTTCCCCCCGTGCATCTCCTTTAACCTCACACAACACTTAAAACTACTTCTGATACTTCTGGCTTCCAAATGTGCTTGTGGTTCTCACAGTTTCTGGCTACCAGCTGGGTGTCCTGCAATTCAACTTAGCTCTGATACTATCTACCTGGGTTCCCTTGGCCCTCTCCTCAGGTTCAATGAATTTTCTAGAGCAGCTCACAGAATTCAGGAAAACAGGTTACTTACTAGGTTACTTCCTTTTTTTTTAATTTTTATTTTTTTAACAAAGGATAAGAATGAACAGCTAGGTCAAGAGATATGTAGGGCCAGGTCCAGAAGGGTCGTGAGCACAGGAGCTGCTGGCCCTGGGGAGTCTGGGGTTCTCCACCCTCCTGGAACATGGATGTGTTCTTGTTCACCAACCCAGAAGCTCTCTGAACGGTGCCTTTCTAGTTTTTTTGTTTTGTTTTGTTTTGTTTTGTTTTTAGGTTTCATTACTTAGGTTGGATTGATTGAATCATTGGTCATTGGTGATTGGTTCAACCTCCAACACCTGGAGGTTGGGGGTTGGGGCTGAAAAGTTCCCATCTTCTCATCACTGCTTGGTCTTTCCGGCAACCAGCCCTGAAGGTATCTAGGAGTCCCTGAGCCAAAAGTTGTCTCATTAGCATACCAAGGGCACTCTTATCACTTAGGAGATTCCAAGGAGTTCTGTGCCAAGAACTGGGGACAAAGACCAAATATTTTTCCATAGGCACAAAAGCCAGCCTTCCATCTATACAAATATTCTCCCCATGCCACTCTCAGAGAGCACACAGAACACACCCCAGAAATTAAGCTCTGCTTACAAAGACTGTTCCCGGGATGCCTGGGTGGCTGTCAGTTAAGCGGCTGCCTTCGGCAAAGGTCATCATCCCAGGGTCGTGGCATCGAGTCTCACATCCAGCTCCTTGCTTAGCGGGGAGCCTGCTTCTCCCTTGGCCGCCTGCTTCCCCTGCTTGTGCTCTCTCTTTCTGACAAATAAATAAATAAAATCTTAAAAAAAAAAAAAAGGACTGTTCCCTCCATAGAACCTGCTTAGTACAGAAATTTAGCTTCAAACCTAAGATAGCACTGATTTAATAATCAAGTGTGTAATATTACTCTGCCCATTTTATAGATGTTGACGTGAATTCAGCGTTAGGTTACTAAATGACAGGTACTAAAACAAAGGACAGTAGGACTTAATACAAAAACGATTTGACTTGAAAGCCGTGATGAACCACTTTGTTAGAATTGAATTAGGGGGGAGTCAGGATTTCTACCATACCCAGTATTTAATTTCCTTTCAGTCATTCCAGAAGCCTATACCCAAGGCAGATGTCGGAATCCTGAAAAGGAAGATGTTCCAGAGATGAGATTCCTCAAGGCTCCCTTCATGTCCCTGTTCCTTGGGCTGTAGATGAAGGGGTTCATCATGGGGGTCACCACCATGTCCATCACTGAGGCCACTGCTCTCCTTGGGGGGGAGAGGAAAGCTGCAGAACTAAGGTAGACTCCAACCCAAGTCCCCCAGAATAAGAAAACAATGGACAGGTGACACCCACAGGTGGAGAAAGCTATGAACTTTTCCACCAGTTGATGGGGTTCTCAGGATGGAGGAGACAATTTGAATGTAAGGGAAAATTATCCCTGAGAGGGGACCAACCCCCAACAAGCTGGTCACTAAATACACCAGAATGTTACTGATAAGAGTATTAGAACAGGCAAGTGTGAGGATCTGAGCAAGCTCACAGAAGAAGCTGGGGATTTTCAAGTCTGTGCAGAAGGACAGTTGCAACACCATCAGACCATGGAGCAGGGCATTCACAATGCTAATGAGCAAGGAGAGAAGAACCAGCAGGCCACAGAGGTGTGGGTTCAGGACGACTGCGTAATACGGAGGATGGCAGATGGGCACATGGCGGTCATAAGCCATCACAGTTAGCAGTAAATTTTCCATACATACAAAAACCATGAAACGATACACCTGTCAAGGCAGCCTGCATAGGTGATGGCTTTGTTCTCTGTCTGGGGGATCAGCAGCATCTTGGGGATGGTGGTGGAGGTGAAGCAGATGTCAGCCAAGGACAGGCTGGAGAGGAAGAAGTATGTGGGGGTGTGGAGGTGGGGGTCAGACCTGACGGCCAGGATGATTGCAGGTTCCCCAGCACGGGCACCAGGTACGTGGTCAGGAACAGCCCGAAGAGAAGGGGCTGCAGTTCTGGATCCTCCAAGAGACCCAGGAGGACGGATTCTGATAGTTCTGTCTGGTTTTCTGATTCCATGTTGTTGAGGTGGGAGCACCCCAAGTGTCCACTAATGAGTGAATGGATAAACAAAATGTGGTGTATCCATACAATGGAGTATTAAATATTATTCACGTTTGGCAAGGAACGACGTTCTGACACATTCCGACACCTGCTACAACATGGATGAACCTCATGGACATTAGGTTAAGTGAAATAAGCCAGACTCAAAAAGATAAGTACTATACGATTCCACTTCTATGAGGTCCCCAGAAGAGTCACATTTATAGAGACAGAAAGTAGAATGATGGGTGATGGAGCTGGGAGAGGGGGGGAGAAGAATTAGTGTTTAAGGGGGACAGAGTTTCAGTTTTGCAAGTTGAAAGAATTTCTGGAAATAGATGGTGGGGATGGCTGCACAACACTGCGGATGTACTTAATACTACTGAACCGGACACTGAAAAATGGTTAAAATGGTACCTTTTATGTCATGCATATTTTACTATGATTTAAAAAATTAATAAAAAATGTTAAAAAAAACTTTTTCTGATTTACTTTATTATGCTCCTGTCCTTCATGGTGGTTTGAGAAATCAATTGCCCCTCATTTCTCACACTTCATGGATGTTCCTAGGGAACACAGCCCCAGGGGCAGATGGATGAAATGGACCAAGGGGAGGAGTGTCTGGGTGGCACAGTCGGTTAAGCTTGATTTTGGCTCAGGTTATGATCTCAGGGTCATGGAATTGAGCCCCAAGTCCGGCTCTGCACTCAGCGGTGAGGCTGCTTGAGCTTCTCTCTCTCCCTCTCCCTCTGCCCCTCCCCACACTCTCATGCACTCTAAATAAATAGATAAATAAATAAAATATTAAAAAAAAAGAAATAGGCAAAGGGGATTACAAAGTACAAACTTCCATTTTAAAAGAAATAAGTCACGAGGATGAGAAATACAGCATAGGGAATATAGTCAGTAATATTGTAATAACTTCACATGGTAAAAGATGGTGACTATACTTACCATGGTGAGTATTTTTTAATGTATATATTTGTCAAATCACTGTGTCGTACACCTTAAAACAATATAATATCGTAGGTCGACTCTACTTCAGTTAAAAAAAAACCCACACAGATCTGTTTCCTACCCAAGAATTTCCAGTTGACTAGGTCTGGGGTGGGGCCCCAGTACTTGCATTTCTAACAAGTTCCCAGGTGATGCTGATACGGCTGGGAGGAGTGGGGGACCACACTTTGAAAACCATTGCTGTAGAAGTTTCTAAAGCATGGTGTAGATTAAGCCCATCTGGATTCAAATCCAATGGATTTGGATTCAATCCAATCAAAGCCAATGAAGGAAATCATGAACACACTTGAGCTTTTGTGTCTTTTCTTTTTTTTTTTTTTTTTTTTTAAGATTTTATGTACTTGTCAGAGAGACAGAGAGAAAGCACAAGCAGGGGGAGGGGCAGGCAGAGGGAGGAAACAGACTCCCCGCTGAGCAAGGAGCCCAATGTCCGGACTGGATCCCAGGACCCTGGGATTATAACCTAAGCCAAAAGCAGATGCTTAACCAACTGAGCCACCCAGGCATCCAGAGCTTTTGTTTCTTATGTGGGTAATAGAAATGAGAATATAGTATCTACATTCTAAGAATGCACATGAGAAGGAAAAAGCAAAGCGCATGGCGGAGTGTCCACTCATTTGCTCATACTATTTATATTACTATCACTGGAACTTGATAAGATCCTGACATGATTCCTCCCTTTGAGTGGCACATATTGGAGGGTGTAGGGGAAAAGGACAGGAAGATAAAGGAGGAGGAGGAGAGAGAGAACAGGTATGGGGCAACACCCATGAGTTGTGAGGGAAGAAAACCATTTTGAAAATTCTACTAGGACTCTTGATTACATTAAGGGGCAAATCGACTGGGGAGACTGGCCTCCTTCCCTTGCATTTCAGTGCCTCCCTCAAAGGATTGGATTTAACACTAACAATGTGAAGATAGAGCAGAGAGGTCCCCTTCTGTTCTACCTGGGAAATAAAGCGGGGCATCGGAGCAGCCCGGAATCCTTAGAGAAGTTTAGAAAGGGAATCAGGGGCGCCTGGGTGGCGCAGTCGTTAAGCGTCTGCCTTCGGCTCAGGGCGTGATCCCAGCGTTGTGGGATTGAGCCCCACATCAGGCTCCTACGCTGGAAGCCTGCTTCTTCCTCTCCCACTCCCCCTGCTTGTGTTCCCTCTCTCGCTGGCTGTCTCTATCTCTGTCAAATAAATAAATAAAATAAAATTAAAAAAAGAAAGGGAATCAGTCCTCGCAAACTTCAGGTGAGGAAAAGGTGTCAGCAGAATCAGGAGCAATTGTGAATCTAGGGCCAGGGGACTTGGAAATATGCCAAGTAGTTAATGAAAAATCGGGAATCCCTTTAGACAGCTATTTTCAATCTTGACCATACATCAGATTCACCTGAAGGGCTTCTTAAAAACTGGTTGCTGGGCGCCACCCCAGAGTTTCAGCATGTCTAGGTGAGGACCGAGAAAGTGTATTTCAAAGGACTCCTCAGGTCATGACACTTCAGGCGAAACCAGCTGCATCATTTTCAGGTCCTGGGGCAAAATGAAAATGTGGGACTCCTAGTTCAAAAATTTCAAGACAGTAACAGCAAAGCGTTAAACCAAGAGTGGGCTTCTTTACGACTGTCCATGTCGTACACATATGAACCCAGCCCTGACTGCTGGTCTGGGCACATTTTGAGAACCACTGCTTTAGACTTCCTAATTAATGTAGGACTACCCCTACATGGGAATAATAATAATAATAGTAAATTACCCCTTTTCTCCAGAACTTACAAGGGATTTCTGTATCTCCAGGTGTTGAGCTTCTCCCCAGGACGTGGATGTTGAAGACAAGTTGGCCTTTGAGAATTTTAAGGAGACAGTCTTGCGTGGCGTTTCTGGACAAGACACGTTCTCTAACAAGTGACGCAGTAGCCTCCTTCCTGGTCTGGTAGGTGTGAGATTGTGTTGATACGGGACAGGAAGTCTGTTCACATTTTTTCTGCCCCTAGAAGCCCCATTTCCAAAGCTCCTCTATAGCCAATTGTTCTCTCTCTCTCTCTTTTTTAAATAATTTATTTATTTGAGAGGGAGAGAGTGAGAGAGAGGAGAGAAAGCATGCATAAGTGGGGGGGGGCAGAGGGCAAGGGAGAAGCAGGCTCCCCGCTGAGCCCTGAGTGGGGCGGGGTCTCAGTCCCAGGACCCTGAGATGGATCGTGACAGGAGCCAAAGTCAGATGCTTAACTGACTGAGCCACTCAGGTGCCCCCAAATTGTTCTGTCTTCATTCTAATCCTGCAGCAGAAAGCAAGAAAGTGCTGATTTCCTCATTACCTGACAGGGCATAAGGCATTTGCCGTTTCCTTCTCCTGCTTCTGTTCTGTTCCGGAGTTAGAGCTCACAGTCCAGGGCTGATGAAGACGCTCAAAAGCAGAGAGAGTTACCATTGATCACGTACTACTTACTTTTCCAGGAGGCAGTTTGCCAAACCATGAGTGTTTTCGTGGTTGTTGCCAATACTCTCGTTGACTTGAAAGCAACTCTTCATTGGCAAAGTTTAACTCACCACAATCCCCAGCACATCTTTTTTCTAAGCAAATGTTTTGTGTGTGTTTTGGCAATATATTTTCTTAGATGTACTGAAATATGTAGTAGGTGCCATTGTTATACCCATAATAGAAATGAGGAGACCAGGGATAGAGGCAATGGTTTGCTGGGAAGTTGGTAAAGGGTTCTGATTTGCGGCATTGGCAGATTTCTGTAGTGTGAGTTTTCCCACCACCACGATTTCACTCCGCTCCTGGGTCATCAAAGGCAGAGTTGAAAGGACACTGAGTGGTCAGCTCTGCAGAGTGGCCTTCAGCTCCCCCCTGAGAGGGAGTCTCTCTTCTGCCAACTCTCCAACCTTGTTCACGCCCAAAGACCTCTGTACTGGCGTTTCTCTTTGGAAATGTCTTCTCCCAGGTATTCCCATCGTTGGCTCTTGTAATGCAGGTTAGCAAATTTCTTTTTTTTTTCTTTTAAAGATTTTATTTATTTATTCGACAGAGATAGAGACAGCCAGCGAGAGAGGGAACACAAGCAGGGGGAGTGGGAGAGGAAGAAGCAGGCTCATAGCGGAGGAGCCTGACGTGGGGCTCAATCCCATAATGCCGGGATCACGCCCTGAGCCGAAGGCAGACGCCCAACTGCTGTGCCACCCAGGAGCCCCGGCAAATTTCTTTTTAAAGGACACTTCAAAATTAGTAAGGAAAGACTTTCTTAAGGGGGCTCTTGCGACAGGAGGATCTCTGAAGTCTATGCCAGAGCAGGGGAGGGGTGGGCGAACAAAGCTTTACTATGCAGAGGCTGGAAGCTGGGGAAAGGGAAAGAGGGACGTGTCTTGAAACGCAACAGCCTTCATTAAATACGGCACTAACAGGAAAGTTGAGGCAGGAATGTTCATGTGTTGTAGGCAGGTGGGGGAGGGGTGGGAATCTGGACCTGATGTGGAGCAAACAAGTTATACTGGGGGAAGTGCACAGAAAATTAGGGCTCAGCTGTCTCAGTCAATGTCAAGCACAAAGTTTGGTCAGTCTTGTCAAGATCTCAGCTGGGACAGTAGCTCCTCAAAGTATGCCTGTGTGGCGTCAACTGTTCCTCAGTAAAAAAAAAAAAAAAAAGCCCACAATTGCTAATTAGGGAAAACAAGAGTTCCTGTCTTCACCTACACCGATCACTCACTATCCCTTTAGAATGTACTTCTCTTTAAGCATTTGTCATCTGTGCAAGCTTTCTCACTTACTTGATTTTTCTATGTAATTGTGTGTTGTTTCTTCCACATTCCTGGTATTTAGAATCATGTGTGGTATACAGTAGGCACTCAATAAATATTTACTCAACGAGTGAATGAATGAATGATAAAATACCCTGCAAAACGATGCAGCAATTTAGATTTTCATAGGCAGTGAATCACCCTCCTGAGGTTTCTGAGTCCTTGTATCTTTCCGGATGTTTAGGAAACGCCAAGTAACTGGAATTAAGATCATCAGGGCGTATTCCTCAGTTATCAATAACCCTACACAAAGTGCACTCTGTAAGTCCGATTGAGGAGACCGGGGTGTGTCTTTTAGTCCTTTTGTCCTTTCAATTGCATTACTAGATAAAAGTCGGTGACCTTGTGTGTTTCACCAGACCGAAAGCACACTGTAGCGCGGGAGGGCAGAGCCCCTGGCTCAAACCTTTACCTTCATGACCTATGGATTTCTATGTATCGTGGTGAGTAATTGTGGCAGGGGTTCCCCACTACCCTTCACTTTGTAAGAGAATTTTTAATTTATAGAATGTTTGCTTTTTTTTTTTTTTAAAGATTTTATTTATTGAGAGAGAGAGAAAGCTTGAGTGGGGGGAGGGGCAGAGAGAGAGAAGCAGGCCCCGCACTGAGCTGGGAGCCCTATGTGGGGGTCGGTCCTGGGACTCCGGGATCATGACCTGAGCTGAAGGCAGATGCTTAACTGACTGAGCCAGACACCCCAGAATGTTAACTCTTGACGTGGGCTTCAAGGTACACTTTGAGGCTGGGGTATTTGGTGAAATGTAATTTTTCAGTTACTTAGGTTGGGTAGGTTTTGTTCACAGGGTATCAGGGTGGCAATGTCTTACCTTTTATTTTTTTTAAATTAAAAAAAAAATTAACCTTTTTTCTTTTCTTTTTTTTTTAAAGATTTTATTTATTTGACAGCGAGGGAGGGAGAACAATCAGGGGGAGTGTCAGGCAGAAGGAGGGGGGGGGGAGAAAGCAGGCTCCCTGCTGAGAGGGAGCTTGCTGTGGGGCTCGATCATGACCTGAGCCGAAGGCAGATAGATGCTTAACCAACTGAGCCACCCCGGTGCCCCACTGTGTATTAGCTTTTAATTGTGAGTTCTATTACGAGCTTTGTTCTTTTCACATGAGCTCAACTAAAATTACAACCCCCAATGCTTGAAAATCAAGAGAGCTAAAAAAAGTAACGGAACTTCATTAAGAAGTTAATGAAATTAGAGTTGAATTGACAACATGAGATGAGTTTTGCCGTAGTGTTAATGAGATCTGTATTTATTTCACCACAAACCAGATAAAACATAATGGGCAAATTAGGTATCAGCTTTGGCTTTAAATGCAAGGGATTTGGTCATAAAAAAATGTATTCTTTTACAGAATTTGAAGCCTTGTTTACCTAGATAGAATTCATCTTATTTAAAAAACTCAATAAACTTTATTTTTTTTAATCTTTTATCATTACATATATTTTAGTAATCCTTATTTAGTATGTTCACGCTAAAAGGTTATTGGGGTGAGTTTTTTTGCCTGGTAATGGTCCACAAATAATTAAGTGTCTACACTGAGCTTGTCACTGTTGGCTCAGTCCTATAGGTTTAATGGCAAACAAAATTAATAAGGGTCAGGTCCCCTGGATTTTACAGTCCAGCCATTAAGCGTGATAAATGATAGCTGGTGGTGAGTTACTGTAAATGAGAGGATATCAGAGGAGGACTTCATAAAGCTGCTGGGAAAGAATAGACATTAAAGCCAGTCTTAGAAATGACTAGAGTAGAGGCTGCTTTTAGGTAAACAGGCTTGAGCAATGGAATGCGGAAAAGGCCATAGTGACCCCCTGGCTGAAGACAGGCCCATCAGGCAACCCACCTCAAAATATCCATAGGCCCTAACTTAACCAATGGGCTACTTGCAACCAGGCACAGTTCCCAGAAAAGGCAAGATGCCATATGTCTGCCATACCTCTCCATCTTTCCCCTTCAAAGATTTTTTTTTAAGATTTAATTTATTTTAGAGAGAAAGATAGCTAGAGAGTGGTGGGTGGGGAGGGGGGTATAGGGAGGCGGAGGGAGAAACAGACTCCCCGCTGAGCAAGGAGCCCAATATGGAGTTCGATTCTGGGACTCTGGGATTATGACCTGAGCTGAAGGCAGATGCTTAACTGACTGAGCCAATTAGGTGTCCCACAAGATTTTTTAAAAAATTTATTTGGGGGGGGAGGGGCAGAGGGAGAGAGAGAGAGAAGATGAAGCCGACTTTGAACTGAGCGAGGAGGGGATGGGGGCTCCATTTCAGGACATTGAGACCATGACATGAGCTGAAATCAAGAGTTGGACACTGAACTGACTGAGCCACCCAGGGACCCCATCTTCCCCCTTAAAAACAGCCCCCACACACTGCCTCATTACAGACACCCTTTGTGCTGTCCGATCTGCTGCTCCCTTGCAGTGTATTCAATCAACTTGTATCTCCTCTGTTCTGCTTCTGGTGAATCCTTTCACCACCCATGCCACCGGCTTCTGCCTGATCGTGCCCACATTTGGGGGACCCCCATCTGATCAACCCCACTGATCCCCACTTAGGGACCACAGCTAGGGTACAGCTAGGCAATTACCCGGGCTGTGGTGGGGCCAGGAATGGGGAGAGCGTTTTAGCAGGATGGCTGTGCCCATGCAAAACCTCTGGGGCAGCTGAGAGCTCGGGAGTGTTCTGGGAACTGAGCAAGAGAGGACAGGGCTGAAAACAGAGCAAGAGAGGAGGAAGGTGAGTTAGATGGTATGATTTTTTTTTTAAGATTTTATTTATTTATTTGACAGAGATAGAGACAGCCAGCGAGAGAGGGAACACAAGCAGGGGAAGTGGGAAAGGAAGAAGCAGGCTCCCAGCAGAGGAGCCTGATGTGGGGCTCGATCCCAGATCGCCGGGATCACGCCCTGAGCCGAAGGCAGACGCTTAACCGCTGTGCCACCCAGGCGCCCCTAGATGGTATGATTTTGAATCTGGAAAGCAAGATAAGGATTTAATCTAAGGCTGGTGGGAAGCCATTGTGAGTTGGGGAGGCCCGCAGTTGGGTTGGTGTTTAGCTTAGAGCTGGCTGCATCGTGAGGATGGAGCGCAGGAAGGACAAGCTTGAGGGAATGGAGGTAAGATGAAGGATTAATAGGGTTTAGGAGTGGATGCTGGGAATCTAGACTCTTGGTTTCATTTTTTAAAAAATTTAATTTATTTGGGGGAGAGAGGGAGAGCCCGTGAGCACAATCAGGGGGAGCAGCAGGCAGAGGGAGAAGCAGGCTCCCCGCAGAGCAAGGAACCTGATACAGGGCTCGATCCGAGGACCCTGGGATCATGACCTGAGCTGAAGGCACGTTTAACCTGAGCCATCCAGGCGTCCCCAGACTCTTGGTTTCAAAGTGGAGTGAGTGATGATGTCGGGGACAGATGGAAGGTGGAACCGATTTTTTTGGAGACTCATTTCTTCACCGGGAATTCCGGGCACGTGCTGTGGCTAGACATGGTCCAGTGACTGGAGTATAGTGTTTTAATAAGAAAAGGCCACTCTTGTACTTTTGAACATAATGGTCTAGGGGAGGAGAAGGAACGTTAAGTAAGCAGAGAACTAAATACCTAATTACAAATTGTGGAGAAGGCTGCATGGGAAGAATAACAACTCTTAGGCAATAAGAGACTAGCTTTAGATTGGATGTGGGGCCCACGGTGAAGGTGATTCCAAGAAAATAACAGCAAAGAGACCAAAAAACTGGAAGAATTATCCATGTGAGGCAGGGGTTGGGGATGGGGGCAGAGTTCTGTAGTTGGGGAGATTGTCTCTGGAGAAAGCACCATTAAATGATTGATAGGGTTTGGGTGTTGAGGGGGGGCATGGTTTGGATTAATGTGAGTTTCAGCCAATTTCTGCTACAGTGGTGGGGTGGAGGATCCCGTCAGGGAATAGTTTGGGTTTCAAGTGATTGTTGCTGCTGTTTGGAGGTGGGAGAGAGAGTGTGCCTATGTTTTAAATTTTCAATTGATGTTGTAGCCTGAGGGAGAGGAATCAAGGCTTTTGTTAAGGTTTTGATTCCCACCCATAGGAGGCCAGAAGCCCTTGTCAAATGCTTAATCTTGTTTCAGTTAATTGTAGCTGTGGTAGCTGTGGGGTGGGACGAAGGGTGGGACACCAATAATCCTTTCTACCTGCTTTCAATAGCCAGGGAGCTCCTATGCCTTAGCAAGAGCGCATATGTTTGAAGTGAAACAGTTTTTTTGGGAAGAGATAAGTAGTTCAGTTTTTTAAAAAAATATTTTTTATTAACATATAATGTATTATTTGTTTCAGGGGTACAGGTCTGTGATTCATCAGTCTTACACAATTCCCAGCGCTCATCATAGCACATACCCTCCCCAGTGTCCATCACCCAGCCACCCCATCCCTCCCAGCCCCTCCACTCCAGCAGCCCTCAGTTTTTTCCCTGAGATTAAGAGTCTCTTATGGTTTGTCTCCCTCTCTGGTTTTATTTATCTCTTGTTTTATTTTTTTTCTCTCTTCCCTTATGATCCTCTGCCTTGTTTCTCAAATTCCGCATATCAGTGAGATGATTGATAATTGTCTTTCTCTGATTGACTTATTTTGCTTAGCATAATTAACCCTCTATTTCCATCCACCTCGTTGCAAATGGCAAGATCTCAAATTTTTGATGGCTGCATAATAATCCATTGTATATATGGACCACATCTTTATCCATTCATCTGTCAATGGACACCTGGGCTCTTTCCATAGTTTGGCTATTGTGGACATTGCGGATGTAAACGTTGGGGTGTGGGCCCCTTTGGATCACTACATTCAGTTTTTAAGTTTCATCAGAGGAGTCTGAAAATTTTAGATGACAGAAATTTAGTAGTTGAAAAGCAGCAGGATATGGGTCTTAATTTTTTTTTAAAGATTTTATTCATTCGTTCGACAGAGAGAGAGAGACAGCCAGCGAGAGAGGGAACACAAGCAGGGGGAGTGGGAGAGGAAGAGGTAGGCTCCCAGCGGAGGAGCCTGACGTGGGGCTTGATGCCAGAACGCTGGGATCACGCCCTGAGCCGAAGGCACACGCTTAACGACTGAGCCACCCAGGTGCCCAGAGGATATGGGTCTTAAGCATAAATTTGACATCCCTTAGTGGAGGTTTGGGTGTTACCAGCTAGAGATGAAAATTAAGGAGATGAATAATAGATACAGAAGGCACAGAATGAGGCAAGAAATGGAGGCCAAGACTGATCCTGGAGGACAGTCAGCAATGGGAGAAGAGCTTGCCAAGGTGAAAAGAGAATAGCCAGAGAAGTAAGCCTGGTCACAAAAGCCCAGGGAAGAGAGTAACTTAGCGAAGAGAGTAGCGATAGAATTCCTCCGCGGGACCAACTTAAGTCAAAGACAGAAGTGCATTACTGGATTGATTCTCTTAAGTCTCTCGAATACACAGTCTTGGCAGATGGGGGGCAGTGGGCTGGGAGCCAGGTTGGAGTGTGTATTAAGGAAGGTGAGGAAATGGGGGCAGTGTGAGGGTAGACTACTCTTTCGAGAAGTTTGGTGGTGAAGAAGAGTGAGGGAGCAGTAACCAGAGGGAGAAGTGGGACCTGAGGCACAAGTTTGTTTCAAGATGGGAGAGATGTATTATGTTTATGTTATGTTTAAATATTAAAGGTATGGGATGCCAGCGTGGCTCAGTCAGTTAAGTGTGTGTCTGCGGCTCACGTCATGATCCTGGAGTCTTGGGATCAGGTCCCACGTCAGGCTCCTTGCTCAGCAGGGAGCCTGCTTCTCCCTCTGCCGCTCCCCCTGCTTGTGCGCTCTCTCTCTCTGACAAATAAGTAAAATAATTAAAAAATAAATATTAAAAGTATGAGGACAGTGAAGTAGAAGTTGGTGGTGTTCCCCAAAACTGGGTTCACCTCGTGGTGTGTGTTGAGTCAAACGACATGATTAAGCCAAAGAAGAGGAAAAGGGTTTTACTTCACAACAAATAAAGGAGAACTCTGGGGATATTTCCTAAAGCCGTGTCGTCTCCAACAACAAAACTGGGGAATTTTTAAGCTAAGGGTGCATACATACTCATGAAGGGGCTTGGGCAATGGGGAATTTCAGGATGGAATTGGGGCAAAAGTCATTTTAAGGTGGTAGAGTCCAGGTCTTAGTTGATGGAAGTCACCAGGCCAGCAAGGGTCAACATCTGTCAGTTCTCAGGCTCCCGTTTGTCTGGTGTTTGAATGATCAAAGGGGTTTAAATCCTGCAAAGATAACTCAAGAATGTGCTTTGGGCAAGTAGTCCTGGTCAGGCATAGCTCACCAAGGTGGCCTGGGGCCTAAAATAATTCTTTCTTTTTTTTTTAAAGATTTTTAAATTTATTCATTCGACAGAGATAAAGACAGCCAGTGAGAGAGGGAACACAAGCAGGGGGAGTGGGAGAGGAAGAGGCAGGCTCACAGCAGAGGAGCCTGATGTGGGGCTCGATCCCATAACGCCAGGATCACGCCCTGAGCCGAAGGCAGACGCTTAACCACTGTGCCACCCAGGCGCCCCTAAAATAACTTTTCTTATGTCAAGAAAGCTATGTCTCACTTTTTCTGAGGACCCCTAACTCTTTGTGCTTACAGTGGTGATGGAAAAGAAGAACCAAGGAGTAACAATAGAGTAAGCCTTCTGAGAGAAGATAGGAAGGGATTAGACCAGTGGTTCTTAATGGGGGGGCAGTTTTGCTGCCTGGGGGACACTGGGCAATATCTGAAGACAGTTTTGATTTTGCAACTGGAGAGGATCCTACTGACATCTGCTGGGTAGAGTTCAGAGATGCTGCAAAGCACGTGGGTGCCCCCATTGCAAAGAGGTATCCAGTCCCAGATGTCAGTAGTGCCAAGGATGGGAAACTCTGGCATAGCAAAGTCAGAGATCCTGGCTTTTGATAAGAAGAGGGGCACCTGGAGGACTCAGTGGGAAGAGCATGTGACTCTTGATCTCGAAGTTGAGTTTGAGCCTCACATTGGTTGTAGAGATTACTCAAAAATAAAATCTTAGGGGCGCCTGGGTGGCACAGCGGTTAAGCGTCTGCCTTCAGCTCAGGGTGTGATCCCAGCGTTACGGGATCGAGCCCCACATCAGGCTCCTCTGCTGTGAGTCTGCTTCTTCCTCTCCCACTCCCCCTGCTTGTGTTCCCTCTCTTGCTGGCTGTCTCTATCTCTGTCGAATAAATAAATAAAATCTTAATAAAATCTTTAAAAAAAAAAAAAGGAAGACACTTCCTTGTTGTCAAATCAAGGGAGAAAGAAACCATGATGGTGTTGGACTACATTTGAACTAGTGGCAAGGAGAGGAAAAATCCTTCTCATTGTTAGTGTTTCTTTGTGAAGTAAGATAGAAGATCATTTATTGTTGAAGAGGAAAAGTTGAGACCATGTGAGATTCAAAGTCCTGGAGAAATTGTGAAAAGAGCTTTGGATAACTAAGGGATTAAATTGCTTGTAGGGATTTTTCTTTAGCATTGAAGGCCTGTTTAGAGTAGATGGCCTCAAAGTTTTAGTGCTTCCCATGAAACTGCTTAGGTAGGAATCACCCAGGTGGGATAGACACATGGTTGGAATTATCCAGAGCAGGTGTTACAACAGTCCAGAGAGAGAGAGGAATTTGAGGTTTGGAAAATATATTATTGAAAGAGCAAGTGCAGTACAAATTAAAAAGTGAACAGGGTGGAAGTATAGCTACCATGTTGACAGTGGGATGGTGTGACTTCTGTCTTGGAGAGGGCAGGAGTCTCAGGTAAGAAGTTCAGGTTACGTGACTGAGATGTGAAAGTCATGGATGTTCGCTAGCTTATGCCCTAGAACATAGAATTGTCTTGAATCAAGGCAGAGAGTCAAGAGTGTGAGTCAGGTGCTGATGACGTAATGAGGTCTATGCCTTGGTGCCATTGCAGATGAGAAACCAGGGAAGTGCCTCAGCGGAGGTGGGAGTTTTGATAAGTGATGGGCGTTGTGGTTTGGTAATGTGGTAGATTTACTTTGGGGACGAGGGAGATCAAGAACACCTGAGATCAAGAACACCTATCATATTGCTTTGAGGTTGTCCATGGCAAGACAAAGACCCAGGATCAAAGACTGAATTTGAGAGGGACACATGCTAGATGGGCTATGATGGAATTGTCCTCAGTGCAAAGGAGAAACAGAAAGCTTGCAGATTCTCTCGTTAACGTTTCTTCATTTCAGAGTCCTGCCTGCAGTGGACCAGAGCAGCAAGAAGAGGAGCATCCTGGGCATATTGACTCAAGTCTTGCAAAATGGCAGCCATGCATCTGTCTGCTATATTCGGTAAGTTCTAGGGTAGATGCACTTCACTAGAATCAAGTGGCCTTTCCCCCTTAGAGTGGGCACCAAGGAAGAAAGCCGAGTCGCCATGGAGGAGGACTGGGAAGGAGAGGCTAACGTGAGAGGAGCTGGTGTGGAACTCTGCAAACCCCTGGAGCCCCAGAATTTGCTCCCTTATGATTCAGTGGTCTTTGGGAATTTGGAGGAGGAGGCATTTGTGCATGGTGGAGAGAGAGGGAAGAACATTTAGGGGTGGCACTTCATTATCCCATCCATTTGTTTTATAAAGTTGGGAAAGATCACAACTCTACCATTCTGAGTTTCAATTTCCCTGCCTAAGAAAATGGAGACTAAATCCATTCCTCATGGGTATCAAGGCACCCTGTTTTCTGGCTCTGGCTAATAAGGGCATGTGTATATGTATGGATGACTCAGCTGATAATTGGACAATTTCTAGACTTGCGGGTGTTAAAATACTGGATGTGCCTAGGCTCTCATGTCACCTTGTCTTCTATTTCTGCTTGTTGTAGACCCTGCTGGTGCCCATGAGAGGATCACAAAGGTGGAAAACATCCACTCTGCATTACAGGTGAATTTTCTTCTAAAATAACATTTCTGTCCTGGAGTGAATGTGTTTCCTGCCAACACTCCAGAGCGTTAACCTTAAAAATAAAACTTGTCAGTGATTTTACCAGCAGAAATGGGTTTATTTGGGAATAGCAGAGAATCGCAATTTGGGGCAAGCAAGCTACAGTGAAACTGTAGGCAAGTCTGGAGAACAAAGGAGAGGAACCTCTCTTATAGAGGAAAGGAGGGAGTTGGAAGGCTGTTATAAACAAAACATCTATTGAATAAATTGGGAATTTAATGTATTGTGTCTTTCCATTGGCTGAGTTGTGTCAGTCTCTCATTCCCTGGGCTGTGCTTAAAACCTTCTTCCTCCTGCTGGGGTAGTAAGTAGTAGCTAAAGGAGTAAGGACTTGCAAGGTGTGTCTCTTCCTGTTGGGTCAGCAATGACCACTGGTGGTGGGGGTGAGAGCTCCCCTTGCTGGCCAGCTGGCTCCATATCAGTGAGGTTTCCCTTTATTAATTTTCGCAGGACGCTTAACAATCCATCTTTTATCTTGAGACCTGATGGTGGTTCCTCCAACAAAATTACTCCACTACTCTGCAGTCTTTTTCAGGCATCTTTTCTACTTAATGATGTTAGGGAGAGTAAAAGGATATAAAGTATATGGTCATTCTGTAGGGGGAAATGTATTTAGCAAGTATTTGTCTTGCAGTGGGTTCAGGTCTGTGTTGGATCCTGGAGATAGAGTAAGACTGTGAAAACTCTCAGGCTAGGTGTGGAGAGATACAGCTCATCGTGTGTTAGAGATGCTTTAAATTCTTGAGACTGACTGAGATCCTTAAGGAGTGAGAGGGAAGAGGACTGACTTCTAGGATCTTGAAATCACTATGAAAGATCATCCCCAGTGAGGTCACCCTGACTCTCTTCCCAAGAATGTTGATGGGGTTGGTTGCTGATTGAGACAGGATGTGTTGATATTTTAGAACTCAATAACCTTTGAGGATGTGGCCATGAACTTCACCCAGGAGGAATGGGCGTTGTTGAATTCACGTCAGAGAAAACTGTACAGAGATGTGATGCTGGAGAACTATAGAAACTTGGCATCTCTGGGTAAGGCTGACGATCCATTTATTTATTGAGTTTGAACATGGATTTCTGGGGTGAATAAGCCCCGGTTACCTTGTGGTTAATATGAATATTCCTGTTGGTTTCTTGTAGGTTTTTGTGGATTTTTACTTTTAAGAAAAATAGCTTGTATTAAGATATAATACACCTACCATAGTTTAGCCATTTAGAGAATACAAAGCAATATGTTGTGTATGCGTGTCTGTTTCTTGATTTTTTGTTTTGTCTTGTTTTGTTTTTGTTCAGAACATTCTCATTGCCCTGCATACAGGGCATTTCATTCCTCCCTGGTCTCTAGACCCTGGCAGCAACTAATCTACTTTCCATTTCTACAGACTTGCCTATTCTGAATATTCGTATGAATGGAATCATACCACATGCGGTCTTCTGTGACTGGTTTCTTTCCCATAGCATAATGTTTTCTATGTTTATTCATGTTGTAGCATTTATCACTACTTAATTCTTTTTTTTTAAAGACGCGTCCATTTTATTTTTTATTTTTTTTCCATTTAGAGAGAATATTTTTTTTATTTTAATGATTTTTTATTATATTATGTTAGTCACCATACAGTACATCCCTGGTTTCCGATGTAAGGCTCGATGATTCATTAGTTGGGTATAACACCCAGCGCACCATGCAATACGTGCCCTCCTTACTACCCATCACCGGTCTATCCCATTTCCCCACCCCCCTCCCCTCTGAGGCCCTCAGTTTGTTTCTCATAGTCCATAGTCTCTCATGTTTCATTCCCCCTTCTATCACTACTTAATTCTTATTTATTACTGAGTAATAGTCTGTTATGTAGACCTACCCTTTTGGTTATCCATTCATTAGCTGATGGACATTGATATTTTTGGCACTTGCTTCTGTGAATGGCGCTGCTACAAGCATTCATACAATACAAGTTTTTGTGTGGACATACATTTTCATTGACCTTGGGTATATGCCTGCGAGTAGAGTTGCTGGGCCATTTGGTAACTCTATGCTTAACATTTTGAGGAACTGCCAAACAGTTTTCCAAATTGGCTGTGTTATTTTACATTCTCTCCGGCAATGTATAAATGTTCCAAAATCTCCACATTCTTGCTAACACTTAACACTGCCTGCTTTTTGTTTATAGATATCCTAACGTTGGTAAAATGGTATCTCATTGTGGTTTTGATTTGCATTTCCTTAATGACTAGTGATGTTGAGCAACATTTCATGTGCTTATTGGGCTCTATGCTCAGTGGGGAATCTGCTTGAGATTCTCTCCCTCTTCCTCTGCCCCTTCCCCCACTCGTGCATGATCTTTCTCTCTCTCAGATAAATAAATCTTTAAAAAAATTCTTTGCCCATATAAGAATTGGATTGCTATTTTTTCTATTGAGTTGTGAATGTTCTTTATATATTCGGGATATAGATCCCTTATCAGGTATATGATTTGCAAATATTTTCTTACATTCTGTGTCTTGCCTTTTGACTTTCTTGGTGGTATCATTTGTGGCATAAAAGTTTAATTTTAATAATCCAACTTTTCAGTTTTCTGGGCTCTCAGTTATATTCCGATGGCTTATATTTCTGTCCCTGTACCAGTACCATGCTGTTGATTAGTGTTGTAGCTTTGTAGTAAGATCTGAATTGGTAAGTGTGAGTTTTCCAACGTTCTCTTTTTCAAGATTGTTTCAAGACTATTCTGGATACCTTGCATTTTCATATGAATTTTAGGCTAAGTTTGTCAATTTCTGCAAAGAATTTAGGTGGGATTTTGATAAAAGCTGCATTGAGTCTGTAGATCAATCTGGGGAGTGTTGACAACTTAGCAATATTAATTATTCCAATCTATGAACATGGGATATCCTTTCATTCATTGAGGTCTTTATTTTGTTAATATATTTTTATATTTTATTATTATGTTAGTTACCATACAGTACATCATTATGTTAATATATTTTTAATTAAAATTTTAAATTAAAGTATAATTAACATACAGTGTTACGTTAGTCTCAGGTGTACAATAGCATGATTCAACAGTTTTATATATTACTTAGTATTCATCAAGGTAAGTGTATGCTTAATCTCCTTCACCTTTTTCAGGAGGTTTGTTCTCTATAGTTTGTTCTCTGTAGTTAAGAATTTGTTTTTTTTGGTTTGTCTTTTTTTTTTTCTTTGTTGGTTTGTTTTGTTTCTTAAAGTCCACATATGGGTGAAACTCACATGGTCTTTTTCTCCAACTGACTTACTTAATGTTATACTCTAGATCTATTCATGTTGTTGCAAATGGCAAGATTTCATTCTTTTTTATGGCTGAATAATATTCCATCGTATATATGTACCACATGTTATTTATACATTCATCTGTCGATGGACACTTGGGTTGCTTCTGTATTTTTGCTGCTATAAATAAGGCTGCAACAAATGGGGGTGGAGTTATCTTTTTGAATTAGTGTTACCATTTTCTGTGGGTAAATATCCAGTAGTGGAATTACTGGATCATGTGGTAATCCTAGTTTAAATTTTTTGAGGATCCTCCATATTGTTTTCCACAATGGCTACACCAGTTTATGTTCCCACCAACAGTGCAAGAGGGTTCCTTTTTCCCCACATCCTTACCACTACTTACTATTTCTTGTGTTGCTGATTTTAGCCATTCTAACAGATGGGAGGTGATAGCTCATTGTGGTTTTGAATTGCATTTCTCTTATGATGAGTGCTGTTGACCATCTTTTCATGTGTCTGTTGGCTGCCTGGATGTCTTTGGAAAAGTGTCTATTCATGTCCTCTGCTCACTTCTTAATTGGAATATCTGTTTTTTTGGTGTTGTATAGGTATATTTTGAATATTAACCCCTTATTGGATATAGTATTTGCAAATATCTTCTCCCATTTAGTAAGTTGTCTTTTCATTGATTGTTTCCTTTACTGTGCAGAAGCTTTTTATTTTGCAGTAGTACCAATAGTTTAATGTTATTTTTGTTTCCCTTGCCAGAGCACTTGTATTTAGAAAAATGTTTCTACTGCTAATGTTGTAAATTACTTACTGCCTATGTTTTCTTCTGGGAATTTAATGGTTTCAGTTTTCACATTTAGGTCTTTAATCCATTTGAGTTCATTTTTGTGTACGGTGTAAGAAAGTGATCAGTTTTATCCTTTTGTATGTTGCTGTCCAGTTTTGCCAACACCATTTGCCAACACCCTGGGATCATGACCTGAGTGGAAGGCAGATGCTTAACTGGTTTCTGGGTGGCCCCAGAAACCCCTTACAGGATGAATTTGGGAATTTTCCTTTCTCCTTTTTTTGGGGGAACAGTTAGAGATGAATAGGTGTTAACTCTTCTTTCTTTAAATTTTAGTTTGGTAGAACTCACCTGTGAAGCCATCCGGTCCTGGACTTCTGTTTTTTGGAAGTTTTTTTTTTGTTTGTTTGTTTTTTGTTTTGTTTTGTTTCATCTTACTGATTCAATCTTTGTTTCATCTTACTGATTCAATTGGTTGGTTCAAAAATTCTATTTCTTCCTGTTTTGTTTCATCTTACTGATTCAATCTTTGTTTCATCTTACTGATTCAATTGGTTGGTTCAAAAATTCTATTTCTTCCTGTTTTGTTTCATCTTACTGATTCAATCTTTGTTTCATCTTACTGATTCAATTGGTTGGTTCAAAAATTCTATTTCTTCCTGATTCAGTTTTGGGATGTTATATGTTTCTAGGAATTTATCTGTTTCTTCCAGGTTGTCCAGTTTGTTGGCACATAACTTTTTATAATATTCTCTTATAATCCTTTGTATTTCTGTGGTGTCGTGTTGCTATTTCTCTTCCTTCATGTATGATTTTGAGTCCTTCCTCTTTTGATGAGTGTGGCTAAAGGTCTCTTGATTTTGTTAATCTTGTCAAAGAACCAGTTCCTTGTTTCGCTGATCTGTTCTATAGTTTTTTAGTCTCAATTTCATTTATTTTCTTTTTCTTTTTTTTTTTAAGATTTTATTTATTTATGTGACAGAGAGAGATGGCCAGCGAGAGAGGGAACACAAGCAGGGGGAGTGGGAGAGGAGGAAGCAGGCTCCTGGTGGAGAAGCCTGAGGTGGGGCTCGATCCCAGAAGGCCGGGATCACGCCCTGAGCTGAAGGCAGACGCTTAACGACTGCGCCACCCAAGCGCCCCTCAATTTCATTTATTTTCTAATCTTCATTATTTCTTTCCTTATACTGGATTTGGGATTTGTTCTTTTTTGTAGCTCCTTTAGGTGGAAGGTTAGGTTGTTCATTTGAGATTTTTTCCTGCTTCTTGAGGTATGCCTGTATTGCTATAATCTTCCCTCTTAGAAAAGTTTCTGCTGCATGCCAAAGATTCTGGACAATTGTGGTTTCATTTTCATTGGTCTCCATGTATTTTTAAACTTCCTCTTTGATTTCCTGGTTGGCCCATTCATTGTTCAGCAGCATGTTACTTAACCTCCATGTATTTATATTCTTTCCAGATTTTTCATTCTTGTGGTTTATTTCTAGTTCCATACCACTGTGGTTGAAAAAGATGCATGATATGATTTCGGTCTTTTCGTATTTGTTGAGACTTGTAAACTAACATGTGGTATCTTCTGTAGAATGTTTTGTGTGCACTTGAAAATAATATGTATTCTGTTGTTTTGGGATGGAATGTTCTGAATATCTGTTAGATGCATCTGGTCCTGTATGTCATTGAAATCCATGGTTTCCTTGTTGATTTTTAAAAAAACATTTTGTTTATTTGTGTGTGTGTGTGTGAGAGAGAGAGAGAGAGAGCGCGCGCATGAGCAGGGGAGAGGGTCAGAGGGAGAAGCAGACTTCCTGCTGAGCAGGGAACCCGATGTGGGAATTGATCCCAGAATGTTGTGATCACGACCCTAGCCAGAGGCAGATGCTTAACTGACTGAATCACCAAGGCACTCTCCTTGTTGATTTTCTGTCTGGATGATCTGTCCATTGATGTAAATGGAGTGTTGAAGTCCCCTGCTATCATTGTATTACTATTGATTTCCTCTGTTTTTTATAGTTTTATGTATTTGGGTGCTCCTTAGTTGGGTGCATAAATATTTACAGTTGTTACGTCTTCTTGTTGGGTTGTTTCCTTTATGATGACGTAACGTCCTTCTCTCTTGTTACAATCTGTTTTGAAGTCTATTTTGTTCCATGTCAGTATTTGCTACCTCAGCTTTCTTTTCACTTTCTTTCCATTTGCACTGTAAATGTTTTTCCATCCCTTTACTTTGAATCTGCATGTGTCTTTAAGTCTGAAATGATTGTCTTGTTGGTAGCATATAGATGGGTCCTGCTTTTTTTATCCATTCAGTCACTCTGTCTTTTGGAGTGTTTAGTCCATTTACATTCATAGTTAATTATTGATAGATATGTACTTATTGCCATTTCGTTACTTGTTTTATGGTTGCTTTTGTAGTTCTTGTCAGTTCCTTTCTTCTCTTGCTCTCTTTCCTTGTGGTTTTGTGGCTTTCTTTATGATACACTTGAATTCCTCTCTCTTTATTTTTAGGGTATCTATTACAGGTTTTTGACTTGTGATTACCACTCTTGGGTTTATATATAATATCTTACGTGTATAGCAGTCTGTATTAGATTGGTCTCTTAAGTTTGAATCCACTCTAAAAGTACTAAAATTTTACCCCCCTACACACAGGTTTTATGTATATCATGTCATACTTTACATCCTTTCATTTTGTGAATCCCTTGACTGATTTTTAAAAATATTTTATTTGAGAGACAGAGAGAGAGAGTGAGTGCGTGCATGACCAGGGAGAGGGGAGGGGCAGAAGGAGAAACAGACTCCTTGCTGGGCAGGAAGCCTGATGCGGGGCTCAATCCCAGGACCCTGAGATTATGACCTGAGCTGAAGGCAGATGCTTAACTGACTGAGCCACCCAGGTGCCCCTCCTGACTGATTTTTATTGATATAATTAATTTTATTGCTTTTGTGCTTTAATCTCCACACTGGTTTTACAAATGATGAATCTGCTACTTTTATTATGTTGGAATGTACCTGTGAAATTTTTTCCTTTTATAGTTTTATTACTTCTGATTATGGCTTTTCCTTTCCACTCAAAGGATTCCCTTTAACATTTCTTGTAAGACTGGTTTATTGGAGTTAAATTCCTTCAACTTTCCTTTTTCTGGGACAGTCTTTATTTTGTATTCTGAACAACAGCGTTGCTGGGTGGAGTATTCTTGGTTGCAGGTTTTTATCCTTCCAGCACTTTGAATACATCATGCCACTCTCTTCTGGCATGCAAAGTTTCTGCTGAAAAATTAGCTGATAGCCTTATAGGATTTCCCTTGTATGTAACTGTTGAATCTTGCTGCTTCTAAAATTCTCTATCATTCTTCTTTGCCAGTTTAATACCTATGTGTCTGGGTGTGGAGTTTCTTAGGCTGATTTTGTTGGGGGTGACTCCTGGATCTGGATGTTTGTTCCCTTCCCCAGATAAGGGAATTTTTCATTCATTATTTCTTCAAATAAATTTTCTGCCCCCTTTTCTCCCTTCTAATCTGGGATCCATATGATGCAAGTATTGTTATGCTTGATGATGTCATTGAGTTCCCTCAACCTACTCTCAAAAAATTTTTTAACTTTTATTTTTAAGTGATCTCTACACCCTACGTGGGGCTCAGACTCATAACCCTGAGATCAGGAATCACTTGCTACACCAACTGAGACAGCCAGGTGCCCCTATTTTTAATTTTAAGTGTTCTTTTTTTCCGTTCATCTTGGTTGCTTTCCACTACCTTGTCTTCCAGCTCTGTGATCTGTTTTGCTTTCTCTAGTCTACTATTCTCTCTAGTGTATTTTTAATTTCAGTTATTGAGTTCTTCATCTCTGATTGGTCGTTTTTATATTTTCTGTCCATAGAGGTCTTTAAATTCTGTTAACAATGTAAGTTTTTTTTTAAGATTTTATTTATTTATTTGTCAGAGAGAGAGAGTGTAAGCAGGGGGAGCAGCAGGCAGAGGGAGAAGCAGGCTCCCCACTGAGCAAGGAGCCCAGTGTGGGACTTGATCCCAGGGTCCTGGGATCATGATCTGAGCCAAAGGCAGACACTTAACTGACTGAGCGACCCAGGTATCCCTACAATGTCTAAGTATTAGACAATAAAAAATACTTTATAAAAAAGATTTTATTTATTTATTTTAGAGAGAAAGAGAGCAAGAGAGAGCCTGCATGAACAGGAGGAGGGAAAGGGAGACAGTCTCCTGAATACTCCATGTTGAGTGCAGAGCCTGACACCAGGCTTGATCCCACGACCCTGAGACCATGACCTAAGCTGAAACCCAGAGTTAGATGCTTAACTGACCGAGCCACCCAGGCACCCCTAAGTCTTAAACTTCTTATGTTTTTTTTTTTTTTAAAGATTTTATTTATTTATTTGACAGAGATAGAGACAGCCAGCGAGAGAGGGAACAGAAGCAGGGGGAGTGGGAGAGGAAGAAGCAGGCTCATAGTGGAGGAGCCTGATGTGGGGCTCGATCCCACAATGCCAGGATCACGCCCTGAGCCAAAGGCAGACGCTTAACCACTGTGCCACCCAGGCGCCCCTTAAAGTTCTTATGTTAAATCTATCCCTAATCATTTTTTGATCCTGTTGTCAATGGAATTGTTTTCTTGGTTTCATTTTCATTATATTAATTGCTGGTATATAGAAATAAAATAGATACATTGTGTATGATCTTTTCCTTGCCACCTAACAGTTTTTTTTGTGTGTGGATTATTTCAGATATTCTATTTATAAGCTTATGACATCTGTGAATAGAGATGGTTTTTCTTCTTTCCAAATTGGATAACATTTATTTCTTTTTTCCTTGCCTAGTTGTCCTGGTTAGAATTTCTAATGTAATGTGGACTATAAGTGGCAAGAATGGACATCCTTTTGTTGTCATTCTTAATCTTAGGGGGATAGTTTTCAGTCTTTGTCCATTAAGTCTGTTTGGATGATTTTAAATATTTTATTAAATATTTGTCTACTAACTCCGAAGTATGGCCTTTTAAGGGATGTTTTCTATTGGCTGCTTTTCTTACCCCATATGTATGGTATACTTTCCTGTTTCTTTGCATGTCTCTAATTTGTTCTTAAAAATGACATTTTATTTTTAATTTTTTAAATTTAAATTCAATTAGCCAGCATATAGTACATCAGTTTTCAGATGTAGTGTTCAGTAATTTATCAGTTGCATATAACACCCAGTGCTCATTACATCAAGTGCCCTCCTTAATGCTCATCACCCAATTACTTCACCCCCCCACCTGCCCTCCAGCAACCCTCAGTTTAAGAGTCTTTATGGTTCATCTCCCCCTCTGATTCCCCCCCTTCAGTTTTCCCTTCCTTCCCCGAATGTCCTCTGTGCTATTCCTTACGTTCCACATATGAGTGAAACCGTATAATTGTCTTTCTCTGATTGACTTACTTCACTCAGCATAATACCCTCCAGTTCCATCCACACTGATGTAACAGACACATGAAAATGACATTTTAAATAATATATTCTACTAACTCTAGTATCAGATGCCTTTGCTGTCAAGGTTTATTGTTTTCTTGTTGGTGCTTGTTTGTTTAGTGACCTTCCTAGCTGAATTCCACAGGTTCTGTATTCCCTGAAATGCTCAGCCACAGAGTTTTCTCCTAACTTTTAAAGTGCTTATTTTGTGGCACTTGGGTGGCTCGGTCAGTTAAGTGTCCTACTCCTGATCTCAGCTCAGGTCTTGATCTTAGGGTTGTGAGTTCAAGCCCTGTGTTGGGCTCTACACTGGGCATAGAGCCTACTTAAAAATAATTTAAAAAATTAAAAAAGTAAACACAAAGTAAAAACAAAAAAAAGAACAAATAAAAAGTAAAAAAATAAATAAAAATTAAAAAATTAAAAAGTGCTTTAAAAATTTTTTAAGTGTGGTTTCCTGGTCATTGTAACTTAGTCCAACAATGATTAGAAGCACTTTCTTAAATGCCTTGCCTACGTCTCTTCGTCCCTTGCCAAGTAGATCTATGTAAGAAGTCATACCTTTAAGCTTCAGGCAACTTACAAGACCAGGTTATTTTTCATTTCCAGCTTGGGCAGGGTCTAAAAGTCAACCAAAGCTCTGTGACTTTGGACTTAACCTCTTTCCTGGGAATGTGCATAACCTTGCTCATGTACAGAATTCTGGATCCCCAGGAACTGATTGGAGCTTTTAAAAGTCCCCAAGGCATCACCCAAACCTCAGAGCTTTTTTCCTGCTAAGCTGAGCTCTGAGTAAAATCCAATAGCCACAGCACACTGAGGGTACAGATTTTGTGGGGAGCTGCAAGCTTAGATTAATAATGAATTAACAGATTATGGATGGTAGGTTTTAATGAAAAAGGACTCATTGATGGACAATGGATTTTAACGTAAGAGTACAAAGGACTCATTGATAACGGTTTCAGATTCTACATTGCAGCTAACATAAAGAAACCTCCACTTGTTGAGTTTTGGTGACTTATCAAAGAATATCCACACTGATTTTTAAAGACTATTAATATATTCCTCCCCTTTCCAACTACTTATCTGTCTGAGCCTAGATTTTCTTCATATCTTCAACCAAAACAACATAGAACACACACTGAATGCAGCAGTGGATATGAGAATCCACTGGTCTTCTTTTGAGCCATGTATTAATGAGGTGTACAAAAATGTAAAAAAATGGTATCTCTCTCCTCAGTAGCTTTTTAAAAATAAATAGAAGTACTTTAGAAAAATAATATAGACTGCTCTGGGGCTTGTCCTTTTAACAGTGCTCAGGTCTCTGTTGACTGCAAGGCATCTGGCTTTTGACTATTATGCCATAGAGCTAAGGAGAGAGCAAGAATAGAAATAATCTGAAGTTAAAATGTCAAAGACCCTTTTCTCTTACCGAGGTTCAGTGCTTTTTCTTGGATAGACAAATTTCCATGTGTTCTCTGTCTTTGGTTAATTTCTAGAGTTCTGAATTGATAGAATCAATTTGTTTTGCCCATCCTTGGTGGTTTTAGTGGGGGAGGTGACTTAAACAGGGTCCTCATTCTATCACTCTGAAAGCTGATCTCCCAAGTGCTTTACTTTTGCTTTGTCTGTTAGAAATTTGTCATAATCATTTTGCTGCTCCTAAAGCCACACTTGACCTACCTTCAGAACCTCAAAGACAGAGTTGCCATGGTTTGATGGTAGTTTTGTTGTACACTACATGGTCCCTCACATGCATTGTTCCCCGTTATAGAAAAGCAGCTCAGCAAACCCACTCTGATCACCCAGATGGAACAGGAAGATGGAATGAAAACAGAGACAGGAAGTCACCAAGATATCTGTTCAAGTGAGCAATGGGCATATATGAATGTTTTGTACTACATCTGGTGGGGGTGAAGAAGAGGTACATTATAAAAAGTCAAACAGGGAACTTAATACCTTTTAAATTTGAGGAGAAAGCAGAGACCATTTGGTTGAGTTTATTCATGTACTTTCAGAATTCCCTGGTCTTTGGCTTTTAACCTATCATTTCATACTTTTCTTGCTCTGAAAGACAGACCTGTCTCGTGCTTTAATGTTTACATATAGAATCACTGTCAAATTCTTCCCATTTTGTGCATATATACACATGCGTGTACATACATATACATACATATGTATATATATACACATATACATATATGTGTATATGTATATGTGTGTGTGTAACATATATATATATATATATATATATATATATATATATATATATATATAGCCTTTGCTTGTTAATGTAATTTTCAATCATGATAGAACCGTTCCTTAGTAAGTGATACAAAACACTAAAGCATGTAAATATCATTCTTTTGATCAAGAATGAATTTGTCTTGCACATTGTCTTCCTAAGTTTAGGGTCTGTTTGAAGAGAAATCCACATGGACCTTAGTTTTGTCCTTATCATCCTGCCATTTCATACTCGAGGCTGTTCCCTGTTTGTTTCAGATTGGGCTTGGGCTTTACCTGCTCTTGTCAGCATATTGACAAAAACTTACTTTACTCCCCAATTTGTTCAGATGGGATGGTTCTCCTTAAAACCAAACAAGCGCAACATAAGCAAGATACTTCGGAGAAAGAAGCACTCAGTGGCAGGAAGGTAAGAGTCACATGAGAATTTCTTGCTCTCTGTTAGAAGTCCAGAATTCTGTGTAATAAAAGGAACACATGAACTAACGGGGCAATTTGAGGCACTCATTCTACCAATAGAAAAAAGGAAATTCTCTAAATATCATGAATTTGAAGGAAACTCACACACTAGCTCCAAAAATGGTTGCAGAGAATTCCAAAAGTAAATATTTTCATAGTGGAAGTTAGATATTAAATATTGAAAACATTTACTCCAAAGCATTTACATGTTAAAACCCTAAAGACACCCTGACGGGACCCATCTGGTTTAAGATTCATCTTTATTCAAGCTAATAAATTCATACAGGAATTGTGTATGTTCACTAAGAAGATGTTAGGTAAGCTCTGGTTCTAATAAAGTGCTTGTTTAAACATGTCAGAATTTATGAGTATGGGGAGGAAGATTCTCAATCAATATAATGAATGTGATAAATCTAGTGATCATAACTCATTTAAATCAATAGGAGCAAACTCATGGAACAAGATCCATTGAACAGAATAAAATTGCCTTGAGCTTGAAATCTAGCATCACTTGGAATCAGAGAATTCATCCTGGTGAGAATCCCCATCAACCCCTTCATCTTGGGAAGGCCCTCAGAGATTGGATACACCTTAACCCACATGAGAACATTGTTTCTGGGGGAAAATCCAATGACTTTAAAAATGATAAAAATACCTTCATAGGGAATTCTTTCTTAGCTGTTCACAAGAGACAACATACCAGAGAGAAATCCTATGAATGCACTGGCTCTAGGAAAGTCTTAAGTTCAGCCTTACACTTTAAGCATGAAAAAGCTTGCATTAGAGAGAAATCTTTTGAGTGTATCCTGTGTGGTAAAGTATTGCAGAACCACTCATCCATTGCATTGCACATGAGAACCCACAGTGGAGAAAAACCTTTTAAATGTAACCAGTGTGGGAAGGCCTACAGTTCAAGCTCTTACCTTACTCGGCACAAGAGAATTCACACTGGGGAGAAGCCCTATGAATGCCGTGACTGTGGAAAAACCTTTAGAGATAGTTCACTTCTGCGACAACATGAAGGAATTCATTCAAGAGACAAACCCTACAAATGTGATCAGTGCAGCAAAACCTTCAGTAGAAGCTCAAGGCTTACCATGCACAAGATAATACACACGAAAGAGAAGCCCTATTCCTGCAGTGATTGTGGGAAAACCTTCAGTATTCTTTCATATCTTACAAGACATAAGAGAATCCACACTGGAGAGAAGTCCGTTGAGTGTAGCCACTGTGGAAAAGCATTAAGTAGTCCATCAGCCCTGAAGACACACCTGCGGATACATACTGGAGAGAAACCTTACAAGTGTGATCTGTGTGGGAGAACTTTTAGAATGAGCTGTAATCTTAATGTGCACAAGAAAATGCATGCTGGAGAGAAACCATGTACTTGCAATGACTGTGGGAGAGCCTTTAGAGATCACTCGTGCCTTAAAGAACACGTGAGGATTCACACTGGAGAGAAACCCTTTGCATGTAATCAGTGTGGGAAAGCCTTCAGAGTGAAATCTTTCCTCACTTTGCACAAGAAAATTCACACGAGAATGAAACAATATGAGTGTAAGGAATGTGGGAAAGCCTTCGGTGGTCTCTTATCTCATAGGAGGCATATGAAAAAGCATACCAGGGAAAAGAAACCCTTCAAGTGTAGTGAGTGTGAAAAAGCTTTTAGGAGGCATGTGTCCCTTACAATACACATAAGAACTCACACTGGAGAGAAACCATATGAGTGTGATCAGTGTGGGAAAACCTTCAGCGTAAGGTGTAATCTTACTGTGCACAAGAGAGTCCATACTGGCGAAAAACCCTATCAGTGCAATGTCTGTGGGCATGCTTTCAGTAAGCTCTCGTCTCTTCGGCGGCATCACGAGAGCACTCATGCTGGATAAAATTCCTAGTAGTGTCCATGTGCAGTAGTTTTCAGTGAACTCTCCATCTTGAAGGCATACAAGCAAATGCTAACTGCAGAGAAGAACTCTATGTAAAGAATGGGAGAAAGCCTCTGAAAAATAGATTTGTGGAAGAAATACAAGTTATGCAGTGACTGTGATAAATCCCCTATTCATCCCCTAGGTATGTGACCACTTGATGCTGAAAGTAAAAACCTCTTAGTGTCTTCAAGACTTGTCACTTGAGAAAAATAAATGCCTAATGTTTTAAGCCTCCATGTTTACAGTGTGTGAGTGTGTGTGTGTTTTGGGAGGGAGGTTTTATTCACAAATGACTATCACTAACATATAACCCATGACAGTGTTTTAGAAATTCTTATGCATAATTAAAGAATTGAATTGCTGCTGGGGTACCAGGATGGAGGTTACCTGTATTAACTATTAAACACACTGGTCAAGAAGTAGAACACTATCAACACTAAGAATCCTCCTCCAGTGCTTCCTTTTCACTCATGAATCACCCCGTTTCTTGCCACCAGAACAGGTATCCTCTCTGGATTCAGTGCATTTTTTAAAAGATTTTTTTAAAGTAATCTCTGCACCCAGTGTGGGGCTCAAACTCACAACCCAAGATCAAGAGTCACATGTTTCACTGACTGAGCTGGCCAGGTGCCCCTAGAATCATGCATTTTCAACAGCTTTATTGAGATACAATTTACGTGTCAAGGTATAAAATTCAGTGCTTTTTAGTATGTTTACAGAGTTATATGCACTATTGCACCTGATACGTTATCACCGTATCTGGATTCTGCTCAACACTGTATTTGTGCAATTCATCTATGTTCTTCCTTTAGCAGAGTTTTATGCTCATTGATACATAGCTTTCCATTTTATGAATATGCACAATTCATTCAACTGTTCTGGACATTTGGGTTGTTTATAGTTGGAGTATTTTTTTTTAAAGATTTTATTTGAGAGTGAGCAAGAACAAGAGAGACACAGGGAGAGGGAGAAGAAGACTCCCCACTGAGCTGAGAGCCTGATGTGGGACTCGATCCCAGGACCCCGAGATCATGACCCAAACCAAAGGCAGACGCTTAACCAACTGAGCCACCCAGGAGACCTATCGTTGGGGTATTTTATAAGTAGTTCTGCCATGAACATTCTTGTACATGCTTTGGTTCACAGCTGTACATATTTTTGTAGGGTGTATGTTTTAGGAGTGCAGTCTGGGTCATAGGGAATACGCATGGTCACATTTATTCAACACCACCAAACAGTTTTATGAAGTAATTGTTTTAATACACATGTCTGCTCTCTTGGTAGTATTTTACATTGTCTTTTTCTTTTTGGCAATTTTGATGTGTATGCTGTAGGACCATATTTTGATTTTTAAATTTTTGAAAAACTTTTTTCATTTTGAACCAGTTTTGCACTTACTAGAAAAGTTTGTACAGAATCCTGTATATCCCTCAGTTTCCCAATGTTCATGTAATTAATTTATCACCTGCTTCCTTCTGGTTAGTGTTTCTTTGTGTGTGTGATCTCTAAGATTGCTGTTTTTGATGTCTGTTTTCCAGGTAACCTCCAAAAGCCTGCCCAAGTAACTAGTAAATTGTTTTCTTTGCATGCACGCTTCTATTACAGTACTTACCACATTCATGAAGGGACTTTATTTCTTAGAGTGACTTTGTGGAGATAATCCCATGATAACATGCTCTGCGTCCCCAGTCTCTGTTCCTATGGGGACTTAAACACCACTTTGCTTCTCTTACTCTTCCAGTGATAATCTCTGCCTCAAAGAATGCTGGGAATTGTTATAATGAGAAGCTTATCAGTTCTCTTAAGGTCAGACCCAAGAAATCCAAGAATGAGGTTCCCTGCCTGGAGGTGAGAGGAAACATGTGGGAAGAGAATTGATGTACCCCTGTCCTTTCAGGGTCAGGAAGTCTGGTCATCCATGAGTCCTTTCTATTGAGCTGTTCTCCTTGAGGATTTGAAATGCCTTGGGGAAGAAACGGCAGTACATATTTGGCTAATGAGGAGCTTTGGAAATTGAGCTCCCAGGGCCACAGAGATTATAGGGTCTACCTGTGACCACTCCTCTCAAAGCCCTGCTCATGTCAGAAAACACAGTTGAGTCTCCTGAGATGATCCCTCTTGTCCTGGAGCCCAGTTGCCTTACTTGGTTCCTCTGCCCTTTCTGGGAACAGATTCCCCATCTCTACCCTTCAATATCTAGAGGAAAGGTGAATTACTCATTGGTAACTTCGAGGCAATCTGATGTGCCCTACTAAATGCTGTGAGAAATTGAAAGATTTTTTTTTAAAAATCAGCCTATCTGGAGAACCTCCAAGAGGTAAGAGAAAGTTTAGTAGGATTAAGTTACATTGAATTTGCCATCAGCTTTCATTTCCTGCTCTTATTCTGCCTTTTAAATTCCAGGGACTCTTTCCCTACCAAACATGAATTAGCCCCTTCAGAAATTGGACACATAGGGGCACCTGGGTGGCTCAGTCAGTTAAGCGTCTGCCTTCAGCTCAGGTCATGGTCCCAGGGTCCTGGGATCCAGTCCCGCATGGGCCTCCCTGCTCAGTGGGGAGCCTGCTTCTCCCTTTACTGCTCCTCCTGCTGGTGCATGCTCACTCACTCACTCACTCTCTCTGTGTCAAATAAAATCTTAAAAAAAAGAAATTGGACAGATAATTCTACAGTTCTCTGGTTTCCCTCATTTTGGGGGGCTGTGAATGGGACTAGGATGGGTGAGTTTGGCTTCTCCTTTTTCACCGTATCTGGTTCCAGCCTTTATCCTCAGAGAACTCAAGTCTTGACCCAACCTCTTACTGTAAGGACCTTGAGAGGAGGTTGAGACCCATTAGTCTACCTTGCCAGTCTTTCTCTGAAAACCCCCAAAGAAAATACAAAATATTTTAAACATTCAGAACAGCACAGTGAGCAGTAAAATAAATAGCTATGCAACTACTTTTCAGAATTAATGCTGACATTTTGGCTGCATTAGCTTCAGACATTTTAAAAGTAATTATAAGTATACATGATACATATTATATTTTAAACTGAGTATCAGATCCAAATCCGACAGAGAAAGGCCTTTCTTTGCCTTCAGACGGGTAATTACATATCATGATATATATAAAAAAAATCATGGACAAATCCTCTATTATTCCCCTCCTCCCCTCCCAGAGGTTACCACTCTGGAATTCGTGGGTATTTGCCATGGATAGTTTAACACTACTAGTACATGTGAACATGTCTGGTAAATCTATAGAAAAAAACTGTAATTAACCCAAATGCCCATTGATACGAGAATGTATGTTAAAACTAATAAACCAGATCTTGTTGTGTCAATCTTGATAAATATAGACAAGACAATGTAAAGCCAAAAAAAGTTGCTGATTTGAATAATATACTATGTATAATAAATGCGAGCATGTAACATAATGTAACCCATAAACATAGAATGTTTATGGGCTACATTATTATTCATGTGAAACATTCTAGGGGAATGATAACATGCAAAATTCAGTGTCATGCTTACCCTCAGAGAGGGATGGTCACTATTAAGATTGTGTATGAATATGCTGGGGCTTCAAGGAGATCTGCATTGTTTCTTAAATAAAACTGGCGCAAGCTTGGCACAGTATCAAATTCGTCATGCTGTCGGGTGGGCTTAAGCCCTTCATTGTCACTTTGTACTTGTTGGGATACTTACATTGAACATAAAAAACATGAAATAATTATTTTAAGGAGTATTTATGATGACATAAACTTCATCATGCTATACCTGTCATATAAACTGCTTGTCTCCTTCAGTAATTTTTGGTCTAATTTTAAACAGTGAGAAGTAATGTAAATATTTAGATTTCGCATATTTAAAACAACATTAAAAAATTAAGGCTGATACAATAGTATAAAATACTAAAATGGCGTACCATGAGTATGCCATAACTATGTATTTCCATACTGATGATATTTCAGTTATTTCATTTTTCTATTTCGCTATACTGAGGGCTCCCAGTGGGATTTTGAGTACATCCCTTTCAGCCCTGAGATCATACTCTCGGGGTGCCTTCCCTCCTTGCCTCTTTCACTCTGTCTCACTCTGTTTCCCTTCTGGACATTAGGACTTGTCCACAGCTAAAACCAAAAGTGATAGGAAAAGTTATTGCAAGGCCCCACTATGCTTGGTGCTTTTCATCTCTGCAATATCTTTGTATGTTTTTTATAGTAGTTCCCATTATAAAAATGAGAAAATTGAATCTGCTCAGAGAGATTCAGGGATCTTCTAATGTCACAGATCTGTGTTACAATTGGGGGATTAATGATTAAACCAAGGAGTGTCTGTGTTCAAGCCTTACCCCTGAGATGGTTTTTATGATGCTTGTCTTTCTCCAGGAAAAAAGTCAACTCCACTCAGGGCCTCAATTTGTGAAGCAAAGGGCTCACATTAGGTGGGCTCATTGCATACATCTTGATTCTACCATATATTTGAGATACTGTTACAGAAATTCCTTCAATTCAGGAATGCCTGGGTGGCTCAGTCAAGCCTCTGCCTTTGGCTCAGGTCATGATCCCAGAGTCCTGGGATCAAGTCCCGCATCGTGTTCCTTGCTTGGCAGGGAGCCTGTTTCTCCCTCTGCCTGCTGGTCCCCTTGCTTGTGCTTGCTCGCTCACTGACAAATAAATAAAATCTTAAAAAAGAAATTCCTTCAGTTCATTACTTCACGAGAATGGTAAACTGATGGTTAGACACTGCCAGCCCATGCCAATCCCCTATTGCCACTTTTTTTTATTTTAATGTTTTTTTTAAATTATGTTAGTCACCATACAGTACATCCTTGGTTTCTGATGTAAAGTTCGATGATTCATTAGTTGCGTATAACACCCAGTGCACCATGCAATACGTGCCCTCCTTACTACCCATCACCGGTCTATCCCATTCCCCCACCCCCCTCCCCTCTGAGGCCCTCAGTTTGTTTCTCATAGTCCATAGTCTCTCATGCTTCATTCCCCCTTCTGATTACCCCCTATTGCCACTTTTGGGGGCATCATTAATTTCTCAAGAATCTGGATAAGCCAAATGGGATACGAGAGGCTTAAAGCTCGTCCTGAGCTGGTCCACATGGGACTCCCCCCGGAACCAGGGGCTGAGGTGGCCGAACCAGGAATAATAGGAAGGAGGGTCTGACCTATGGCTTACTCTTAACATTTTCTTTCTTTTAACTGAGATGCAACATTGCAATAGTTTTAGGTATACGACATAATTGCTTGATACATGTGAATATTGCAAAATGATTACCAGAATAAGTTTCAGTAACACCCATCGCCACCATGGTCACACATTTTTTTCTTGTGATGAGAACTTTTAAGATAACATTTTTATATTATCTATGATATAAATGAAAGACATAGGTTAAGACAAAAATAGGAGGGACCTATGCTACTGGATAAAGAGAGGCTAATTTTCACTTTCAGCAACTGCGGTAAGAAAGGAAAAATGTTGAGAGAGAAAGACATTATGGGGTATGTATTAAGGAAGTAAGTAAAATGGTAGGTATATCTATACAGACTCTATTAATCTAAGCACAGAGCTTGACTCTAATGACTTCCATTAACATTTGAATATTTTTGGAATTAATTATCCACCCCCTTTCTTGTTTTCTTTTATTCTTTTATGTTTTCTTCTTTTTTACCTCATCATTTTGTGGTTAAAGAGTGTTAAGTGGAGAAGAGGTGTGTTTATTTTAGAAAATACCAGTGAGGAAGAGGTAAAGAACTTCTAAAATTGAGTGTCATTTTTTTCCTCCCAAACACAGAGATAATTGGATAAAACAGACTGAAGTGTTAGTATTTGCATGTGCCATGTCAAACACCTTGCATTTATTACTCTAAGTCCCCACATTACCCTGAGAGTGTAATCATCCAGGTGTATTTGCTTCTTTTTTAAAGATTTTATTCATTTATTTGAGAGAAAGCATGGGAAGGGGCAAGGGCAGAGGAAGAAGCAGGCTCCCTCCAGGGAGCCTGATGTGGGGCTCAATCCCAGGACCCTCAGATCATGACCCCAGCCAAAGGTAGATGCTTGAACGGACTGAGCTATCCCCGCATTCCTGGGTGTATTTGCTTCTATTTCCTTCTTTCTCTCCACCAGCCTTTCTGGGGGCTCAAGTGTTCAGTGGTTCAATATCAGGGTTAGCTAATTAAGAGATACTTTTCTAGGATTATGAGGATGACCCACTTAAAAAATTTTATTCAATTAAGACCCCTTATATGTCATTCTTTTTTCCCACTATTCTGTTATAGAAAAGAAGTGCTTCACTCTAGCTTCAGAGAGGGATATTAAGCCTTCAAATAATGAAGTGAAAATTGCAGCAACATACTTTCCTGGCCTATTTATGTTTCTCTGTCCTTAAGAGAAAAAATCACGGAATTTGCAAACACATTTTAAATCTACCACAATCATGACTAGCAAGGCCGCATGTTCCAAATAATACAACTGCAAGACTGTGGGGTCCCCATCACTCTGGGTTCCTGAGTGACTGTGGAGCAGAACCGCTGTGCCCAGTGTCTGTTAATCATATGCACGTATGCACATGTGTCTAACTCATGACAGATTCATACAAGCCTCTCTGAGCCGGCAGCATTTTCTAAGCTTGACTTCAGGTCCTGCAGATGTGCTCTGTTTTTATGTTAGCCAATACACACCACGTGGGAACACAGGCATGGGAGGCTGAAGACCCAGGCACTGATGAGTATAGACCAATTTTCATGCCAAAGTTAAGGGAAACCTGAAAATGTGAGCTTTGTTTCAGAAGGTCTCAGGAGGCAGTTTGAGAAGTCATGATTGGCCAAAGATGGCACATTGTCCAAAGGTGAACATTGTGTATCATGCTGAAAGCCGTTTCATTATTTTAACAAGTGATGAGTACAGGAATCAAGATGTGACCTGCTTTACAAGAATGCAACCTTCAGGTGACCACTTTTATAATTAGGGAAAGTTCCTCTTTTTTGAAGTTTGTTATTTTTTTATTTTTTATTTTTTTATAATAATATTTTTTTATTATATTGTGTTAGTTACCATACAGTACATCCCTGGTTTTGATGTAAAGTTCGATGATTCATTAGTTGCATATAACACCCAGTGCACAATGCAATACGTGCCCTCCTTGAAGTTTTTTAGCCCATAAATGAAAGAACTAGAATGTGTCAGCATTTTGTAACTCCCAGTGAATTAATGGATCAAGGTGATAATTATTACAAGAAGCAAGAGAGATGTGCTTCTTCATGAAAATATTTAAAAGCGTTTGCCAAAAATTGAACCTACATCTTAATCAGGCTTCCAGACTAGAGGCAGGCAGACTCTCTTAGTAAGGAGCCAGGTGGTAAATATTTTAGATTTTGTGGGCCGTGTGGCTTCTTACAAGTACTCAACTCAGCTGTAGCTTACAGGCTGCCATGGACGACATACAAATGAATGGCTATGTTCTAATAAGCCTTTATTTACTGGATCTTGCCCATAGGCTGTATTTTCTCAAACTGTATTCTAGAATGCAGCCTCAATAATTTTATTCTAGAATTATTTGCTTGCAGACATCTTTTTTTTTTAAGATTTTATTTATTTGAGAGTGAGAGCATGAGCAGGGGGAGGAGCAGAGGGGAGGGAGAAGCAGACTACCCACTGAGCAGGGAGCCCAACTTCGGGCTCGATCCTGGGACCCCAGAATCATGACCCGAGCCGAAGGCAGACGCTTAACTGACTGAGCCACTCAGGCGCCCCTGCTTGCAGGCATCTTAAAAGGGCAACGTTTCATTCCTCTTATTAAATCCCCCTACTTGACAAAGGATTGATAGAAAATAACACTTGGAACAGGATGGTATGGGGAGGAGTGTTTGAGGAGAACACGAAGCAAGAAAAGGAGGGGTAAAGAGGGGAGAGAGTGAAGCAGAAGAAAAGATAGGCATGTTTAAGAAAGTTTCTCTTAAGTTTTGTTTTCGTGTCACCTCCATCTTTCCTATCAGACCCCTCAGCAACATGAAACCAGGAAACCTCTCAGATGCCATAGAATTCCTCCTCCTGGGACTGTCAGAGGACCCAGATCTGCAGCCCATCCTATTCTGCCTGTTCCTGTCCATGTACCTGGTCTCTGTGCTCGGGAACCTGCTCATCATCCTGGCCATCTGCTGTGACCCCCACCTCCACACCCCCATGTACTTCTTCCTCTCCAACCTGTCTTTTGTTGACATCTGTTTCACCACCACAACGATCCCAAAGATGCTGGTGAACATCCAGACACAGAGCAAATCCATCAGTTACACAGGCTGCCTCACACAAATCTGCTTTGTCCTGACTTTCGCTGGATTGGAAAATGGAATTCTGGTCATGATGGCCTTTGATCGATTTGTGGCCATCTGTCACCCACTGAGGTACAATATCATCATGAACCCCAAACTCTGTAGGCTGCTGGTTCTGCTGTCCTTTCTTATTAGTGTTCTGGATGCCCTTCTCCACACTTTGATGGCACTGCGGCTTTCCTTCTGCACAGACCTGGAAATCCCCCATTTTTTCTGTGAATTAGCTCATATTCTCAAGCTTGCCTGTTCCGACATCCTCATCAATAACATCCTTGTGTATTTAGTGACCAGTCTGTTGGGTGTTATTCCTCTCTCTGGGATAATTATCTCTTACACTCGAATTGTTTCCTCTGTCCTGAAAATCCCATCAGCTGGTGGAAAGTATAAGGCATTTTCCATCTGTGGGTCACACTTAATAGTTGTTTCCTTGTTCTATGGGACAGGTTTTGGGGTGTACCTTAGTTCTTCAGCTACACACTCCTCCAGGAAGAGTGCAGTAGTATCAGTGATGTACACTGTGGTCACCCCCATGATGAACCCCTTTATCTATAGTCTGAGGAACAAAGATATGATGGGGGCTTTGAGGAAATTTATCTCTAGAATATCATCTTTCCATTAATATGTCAGCTGCTTTGGGCTTACACTGCTGGAATTTGACAGAGAGAAATAATGTGTGATCCAGATAGCCTGACTAACTTTGAATATATGAAACCAGAGATCAAATGGTTAAGGTTGAGAATTTTGAAATCAGGGGCACCTGGGTGGCTCAGTCATTAAGCGTCTGCCTTCGGCTCGGCATGATCCCAGCGTTCTGGGATCGAGCCCCGTATCGGGCTCCTCCGCTGGGAGCCTGCTTCTTCCTCTCCCACTCCCCCTGCTTGTGTTCCCTCTCGCTGGCTGTCTCTCTCTGTCAAATAAATAAAAAATCTTAAAAAAAAAAAGAATTTTGAAATCAGACCAGCTGGGTTTGAGTCCTGCTTCCACTAAAACATAGCTATGTGGCTTTTGACAATGTATTTCAACCCTCTAAACTCAGTTTCGTCATCTATAAAATTGTCATGATTATATTCCTTTATATTTTGGGAAGATTTGAGATACTTGAACTCAGCGAGGATGCATGCCTGCAGCTGTACTAAGGAAAAATTCTCAACTCCAATAGGGTCAAGTGATAAAAACAGTCATCTTTCCTAACAAAAACTTCAGGGATTGGGTAAGTCCAGGCACAGAACTACAGGGCTGCATTTCACTCTGCCATGTGGTGGTATTTGCCTATTTGGGCTATTCTCCTGGTGGTCACTGATGCCGGCTCCAGTGCAGAGGACTTTCAGACCCAGAAACAAAAACTGACAGCCTCTCCTTGGGTTTCATTGCAACACAAACATAGTATATCCAAGGAAACATCCAGAAAGCATTGTTATCATCAGCCCAAATTGAGATATGTGTTCTGTATTGGTTTCCTATTGTCATTGTAACATGTTCAAACTTAGCTGCTTAAAACAACACAAATGTATTCTGTTGCAGTCTGAAAATCAGAAGTCTGAAATCAGCTATATGGCAAAGTGTTCAGTTCCTTCTGAAAACTGGTTGGAGAAAAAGTTATCAGTTAACAGTTACAAAATTTCTGTTTGGGATGATAAAAACGTTCAGGAAATGGACAATGGTGATGGTCATACAACACTGTGAATGTTCATAATACCATGGAATTGTATGCTTAAAATGGCTGAAATAGTAAATGTTGTGTTATACATATTTACCACAATAAAAAAACTCAAAAGAATTCATTCCAATATACCAAAGCATTAAACACAGGAATCAAAATGATTAAATATTTCAGAAGACAAAATAAGAAAATGTTTTTATTACCTCAGAGAAGTTAAGCATTTCTTTTTTTTAAGATGTATTTATTTTTAGAGTGAGAGAGAGAGCGTGTGTGACTGTGCATGGAAGTGGGGGAGGGGCAGAGAGAGAGGGAGAATCTCAAGCAGACTCCTCGCTGAGTCTGGAAGCCCACCAGGGCTCAGTCTCATGACCCCAAGATCATGACCTGAACAGAAATCAAGAGTTGGAGGCTTAACTAACTGAGCCACCCAGGTACAACGAAGTCAAGCATTTCCTAAGAGAATAAGCACAATCGATAAAGACTGAGAAATTCAAGCACTTTAAAAATGATCCACAAAACAAGTGACTCATTCAATGAAAATTCAGAATTGTTCTTTCAATAGAACAAGAATAAAAAAGCAGGGTAGATAAACTTCCGGTGAAATATTTCCAGGTGGGATCTTGCTCACTGTGTCAATAGCAACGTGTTTTATTAGCACAGACACAGCTGTTAGTATATTCCAGCACACTAAAAAAAATCAGTCCTTTCTTCCCTCCCCTGGTAACCACATTCTACTTCCTGTCTTTATGAATTTGCCTATTCTAGGTACCGTAAGCTAAAATTCTACAATATCTGTCCTTTCTCATCTCATTTTACTGAGCATAAGTTTTTAGGGTTTCATCCATGTGGTAGCACCTGTCAGAATTTCATTCCTTCTTATGGCTGAAATATATATATAAATAATTTCAACCTACAACTGTCATCAGACTTCCTGATATCCAAGATGCCAAAGGAGGGCATGTGAAATAGAAGATGTGAGCAGAAACAGCTGGAGAAATGAGTGGTGAACACCTGGACTCATCACATCAGGGTATCAACCATCTTGAATTCCTCAATTCTGTTGCTTTAGTCTTAAAAGAATTTGCACTGCCCTGGGATCAGAATGACACTATAATTGTTTGGCTAATGAAGAGCTTTGGATATTGATCCTCCAGAGGTACAGAGACTACAAATTGTGACAGCTTTGCTCAACAGCCCTGCCCCAGTAATGAAACAGCATACCTGTGCCTTGACCTGAAGATGATCTCTCTCGCCAGGGACACTGATGCTTCACTCCATCCCTTTCCTCTTCCTACGGGTGGAGCACCAGTCTCCATCATCCAACATCTAGCAGAGATGTCCTGTATCATTCCACAGTGATGTCACCTAGGTAACCTGATGTCCCTTAGTTAATATTTGGAAATGAGGGCATATATTTTACTACAAGTTTATCCAGCAGAAACTGTGAGGGGTACATGCATAAAATGATTAGACTCAAGACATCCATTTGTCTCCCACCTGTATTCTATTTTCTTGACATGTTCCCTTGTACCTTTCCTCCAATCCCCAAATAGTTATCGTTCTGCCAGTTTCCCACTCTCTCTCTCTGTAAGGAAAAAGACTGTTTTCCTTCTCACAGGAACATGCTCATTTGCAAATATGGTGGTTGTTATAACATTTGCTTAATCCTTCTACTGGTTTCCGAGAGTTGGCTGGGCAGTTTCCCTGTATCTTCCAATTCTGGGTTTTAAAAAAAGATTTTTAAAAAATTTATTTATTTGAGAGAGAGGGACAGAGCACAGCCAGTGGAGGGGCAGAGGGAGAGGGAGAAGGGAGCCCAATGTGGAGCTTGATCTGAGCCAAAGGCAGATGCTTAACTGACTGAGCCACCCAGGAGCCCCACAATTCTGGGTTTTTAACATACTGTTGTATTATCTATTGGCAGGCTGTGAGTTCTCTGCAGAAGGGGGTAGAGATGCAGATGGACTCATCGGTCTCACTACCCGTTTCTCCTAATGAAGTTACCAAATTAAAGAACAGTCTAATTAAAAAAATGATGATTCCTCAGCCTTGTCCAGAATTAACAAATCGTGACTCACTGCTTTATTAACTTTAAATCTTTTTTCAAAATAACAAAATAATATGCAAAGAGAAGGCATCTCTCCATCTGACTCTTTCCTTTCCCAACGAGGTGCTTGTACTTGGTGATACTCCTGCTGCTTGCCAACATTTCATTGTCTTGTTACCATATCATTTCCATCAGATTCATCAACAATATGGAACCCAGAAATGAAACAGACATTTTAGAATTTCTTCTCATGAAAGTGACAGAGAATCCAGAACTGCAGTCCCTCGTCTTTAGCCTGTTCCTGTCCATGTACCTGGTCACCGTCCTGGGAAACCTGCTCATCATTCTGGCTGTCAGCTCTGAGTCCCATCTCCACACCCCCATGTACTTCTTCCTCTCCAACCTGTCCTTCACGGACATCTGTTTAAGCACAACCACCATCCCAAAGATGCTGGTGAACATCCAAACACAGAATCAGAACATCAGTTATACAGGCTGCCTCACCCAGGTCTGCTTTGTCCTGGTTTTTGCGAGTATGGATAGTTGTATTCTTTCAGTAATGGCCTATGACCGCTATGTGGCCATTTGTCATCCACTGAGGTACACAGTCATCATGAACTCCCGCCTCTGCGGCCTCTTGATTCTTCTCTCCCTGTTTATTAGCATTGTGGATGCCCTGATGCATAGTCTGATGGTGTTGCAGCTGACCTTCTGCACAGACCTTGACATCCCTCTCTTCTTCTGCGAAGTGGTTCAGGTCATCAAGCTTGCGTGTTCTGACACCCTCATCAATAACATCCTGATATATTTTGCAACTAGCATATTTGGTGGTATTCCTCTGTGTGGAATCATTCTCTCTTACACTCGGATAGTGTCCTCTGTTTTGAGAATGCCATCGGCAGGTGGAAAGTATAAAGCTTTTTCCACCTGTGGTTCTCACCTGTCAGTTGTGTCTTTGTTCTATGGGACAGCTTTTGGGGTGTACATTAGTTCTGCACTTACTAACTCTTCCAGAAACACTGCGGTGGTTTCAATGATGTACACCGTTGTCCCTCAAATGATGAACCCCTTCATCTACAGCCTGAGGAACAGGGACATGAAGGGAGCCTTGAGGAAACTCATACATAGAACACCTTCTCTTCTGTGACTGTGTTGCCTGCATGGACTGGGGTTTCTAGAATGAGTCAAAGTGGCAGAAATATGTCTGATTCTTGCATCATCAAGTTCTTCTAGAATGACTGGAGAACTTAATGGGTAAGTTCATCTTAATTTTGGGTTGAAACTTGATTTGTTCTTTGAATAGCTCAGTGATGTTTTGAAATGAATTCCATTATCAAACTCAGTTTCTTTGGTCAGGTCCATAGGGGTTTACCTGAGGCAGGGTATACGGTGATTTTGTTTGGATATTCAAGGAAGAGGAAAAGTAAAGAAGTTGGATGGATCATGGATAGGATCCAAATAAGTCTGTAGTCTTAGAGACATAACTCTGCCAATTTCATAGATTGCACCACTTGAATTGCACCTCGAAAATAAGCCTCCTAAAACATGGGAGTAATGGATTTTTCATACCCAATTTGGTAATTTTCAAGAGTGGTCACTGGGGGACGCCTAGGTGGCTCAGTTGGTTAAGTGTCTGCCTTCGGCTCAGGTCATGATCCCAGGGTCCTGGAGACCTGGGAGTGGGGAGCCTGCTTCTCCCCCTCCCTCTGCTGCTTACCCTGCCTGTGCTCTCTCTCTCTCTGACAAATAAATAAACAAAATCTTTAAAAAAAGTGGTCGCTGGTAAACTGTATCTGTGCAAGGCACTATCAACATCTACTACAGTTAGTTTCATCATCTATAAGATTGTTACAATTTGATTATCTCAGTAGTTTGAGATGATGGTGAAACAATTTATCTTAATTTGTGAAAAAACTTTTGTTTCTGCTAAAAGAAAGTAACCCTGACTCTAATAGACACAAGGAATAAAGAATGTTATATTATTTTTGTTAAGTTTTTATTTTAATTCCAGTTAGGTAACACACAGTGTTATATTAGTTTTGGGTGTATGATATAGTGATTCAGTAATTGCATACAACACCCAGTGCTCATAACAAGTGCCCTCCTTAATCCCCATCACCTATTTCACCCATTCCCCACCCACGTCCCCTCTGGTAGCCATCAGTTTATTTAAAGTTAAGAGTCTGTTTCTTGGCTTTCCTTTTTCTCTTTTTTCCCCTTTTGCTAATTTTGTTTTGTTTCTTAAATTCCACATATCAGTTAAATCATGTGGTATTTGTCTTTCTCTGACTGACTTATTTCACTTAGCATTATACTCTCTAGCTCCATTCATGTTGTCACAAATGGCAAGATTTCATTTCTCTTTATGGCTGAATAATATTCCATTTTATATATCTATTTCTATATATAATATATAGATATATAATGAATATTATATATATACAGTAGAATATTATTCATATATATACACATATATTTATGACATCTTCTTTATTCATTCATCTCTCAGTGGACAGTTGGGCTTCTTCCATAATTTGGCTATTGTAAATAATGCTGCAATAAACATAAGGGTGCATGTAACCTTTTGAATTAGTGTTTTTGTATATTTTGGGTAAACACCCAGTAGCATGATTACTGGATCATAGGGTAGTTTTATTTTAACTTTTTGAGGACCCTCAAAAAGTTGACTTTTCTGGTCTGAGTAAAAAAAAAAAAGAAAGGGCAGAGGTTGATCTTATTTGCTTAGAAACCTTCTAATTTGTTTATTCTAAGAATGTATCTGAGTTTTCATTTTTGTCCTTAGTCATCTTTTACTGCTGTGTTTCTTACATATCTCTGATGGAGAGACATAGTTGAATAAAATTAATTATATCATTAATGTAATAGAGAGTGGGTGCAGTCTTAAGGCTGTAATGCAAATATTTTAAATGTGTCTTTATTAGTAAAGTTATTCTATGGAGAAATGCCTCTCTCTCTCTTTTTTTTTTGACAAGGGGTTATTGAGGGTAAGAGTGGAGAAAAGGGAAATTGTCAAGATTAGGACAATTTTCTTCCCCATAAACACAGAAAAGAAGGTCCATACATTAGGAAAAGGTTAAACAGTGGAGGTCTCAGGAGAATCAAAGGAGTTGCTGGAGAACTTGTTATTGGAGGTTGAGTGATGGTTTTATTTTCAGCACCACAGCTGAGAAACAGCTCCCTGCCTGGCACTGCAAGTGTCTCTAGTGAGACGGTACCTCTATTGAAGCCCACAGGATAGCTGCGGAGGTAAATCACCCGAGACCTTTGTTCATACTGAGGTTTCCCTGACTCCAGCAAGAACGACTGACTGAACCTCTGGGGAGACATTTGAGGGATGTGCATGCACTTTTCTTTTTTTTAAAGATTTTATTTATTTGAGAGAGCTCAAGCGAGAGAGCACAAGGGGGAGGAGCCGCGGAGGGAGAGGGCGAGGGAGAAGCTGACTTCCCACTGAGCAGGGAGCCCTATGTGGGGGGCTTGATCTCAGGACCCTGAGATCATGACCTGAGCCGAAGGCAGATGCTTAACCAACTGAGCCACCCAGGCACCTCTGTGCATGCATTTTTACACTCAGAACTATATTTGAGATTTTTTTCAAAGCATGACCCATTTTAATTAAAAAAAAAAAAAAAGGAAAGAAGGGTGCCTGGGTGGCTTAGTTGGTTAAGTTTCTGCCTTCAGCTCAGGTTATGATCTCAGGGTCCTGAGATCAAGCCCCCCACATGGGGCTCCCTGCTCAGTGGGAAGTCAGCTTCTCCCTTGACCTCTGCAGGAGGTTGTGGGAAATCCCAGGGTTGTGGGATAGAGCCCTGCGTTGGTCTCCCTGTTCAGCCAGGAGCATGCTTCTCCCTCTCCCTCTGCATCCCCCCCCCCCACCACCACTTGTGCTCTCTCTCTCTCTCTCTCTCTCTCAAATAACTAAATAAAATCTTAAAAAGAAAAAAAGAGCAAAAAAAAAAAACCATATGGGAGAATGTGTTTAGAGTTAGGAAGATGTCAGATCTTTCTTCAGTTTTGCTTTTTAATGTTGTATATACTAAATAGTGCATAAAATCTACCTGTAGCTTTGAAAGAAGAGTCACATAATAAGAACATTTATACCTACCCAGGGGTTCAAAAGAACAATGTGATCTGCCACTCACATCACCCTCTCCCCATTTTAGGTGCAAACACTTCTGACTTGTGTACTTATTTTCCTTGAAGTTCTTCTTTTGGGTTGAATTCTATGAAATTTCAAGTATTTGATCATATTTGGCCTATGAAACTGGCAATGGAATTAAATGTCATTGTCTTATCACCCTGATATATGTTCCTGCTCAGTTTATAAATTTGCCTCTTTTCAAACTTGTTAAAAATTTAATGTATGAATTTTCATCTTAATTGTTTTTCTCATTATTGTACTCTGATATTTAATCACATTGTTGGGCATATCAGTAAATAATTTATTTCCAATCCTCTGTGTTTTTATATGATATATGGTGACTTTTCAAAGTAGGTATCCTGTCCAATATTGATGGAAATTTTGTTTGTAACTAGTTTTCTGTTATTATGAATAAACCTGTTGGAATATTCTCATATATGTCCCTTGGTGGAAATAAGAGAGTCAATTACACACATCAGAAGGTCCTGATAATCTATATCATCATCAGTGTACTTTCAAGGTTACTGATAACCTGGTGGGAGTAAAAATAATTTATTAATTGGCATATCTTACTGTTATGTGGCCGGACATCTTCACATATTAACTTTCTTTTCTTTTGTTATTTATAATTTTTAATTAAAAATTTTTAATTCCAGGGGGCGCCTGGGTGGCAGAGCGGTTAAGCGTCTGCCTTTGGCTCAGGGTGTGATCCCGGCGTTATGGGATCGAGCCCCACATCAGGCTCCTCCGCTAGGAGCCTGCTTCTTCCTCTCCCACTCCCCCTGCTTGTGTTCCCTCTCTCGCTGGCTGCCTCTATCTCTGTCAAATAAATAAATAAAATCTTTAAAAAATTTTTTTAAATGCCAGTACAGTTAATGTACAGTATTATATTAGTTTCAGGTATACAATAGAATGATTCATTATTCTATACATTATTCAGTGCTCATGATGATAAATGTACTCTTCATCTGCCTCACCTATTTCACCCATCCTTCCACCCACCTTCCTTCTGGCAACCACCACTTTATTCTCTATATTTAAGAGTGGTTTTTTTTTTTGGTCTCTCTTTTTCTTTCTTTTTTTTTTTTTAAGATTTTATTTATTTATTTGAGACAGAGAGCAAGCGAGAGAGAGAGCACGAGTTGAGGGGAGGGGTAGAGGAAGAGAGAGAGCAGAGTCCTCGCATGTGGGACTCAATCCCAGGATTCTGGGATCATGACCTGAGCCAAAGGCAGATGCTTAACCTCTTCAGCAAGGTGCCCTGTCTGTCTTTTTCTTTGATGGTTTGTTTTGTTTCTTAAATTCTACCTGTGGGTGAAATCATATGGTATTTGTCTTTCTCTGACAAATCTTGTCATGTTGTTGCAAATGGGAAGGTTTCATTGTTTTTTATGGCTGAGAAATATTCCATTATATATATATATATATATATATATATATATATATATATATATGCCACATCTTCTTTATCCATTCATCTATGAATGGACACTTGGGCTGCTTCCATAATTTGGCTATTGTAAATAATGCTGTAATAAATATAGGAGTGCATGTATCTTTTTGAATGAGTATTTTTGGATTCTTTGGGTAAATACGGTAGTAGTGGAATTACTGGACCATATGGTAATTCCATTTTTAATTCTTTGATGAATCTCCGTACTGTTTTCCACAGGGGCTGCACCAGCTTGCATTCCCACCAACAGTATGTGAAGCTTCCTTTTTCTCCACATCCTTGCCAACACCTGTTGTTTCTTGTATTTTTGAATTTAGTCATTCTGACATGTGTGAGGTGACATCTCATTGTGGTTTTGATTTGCATTTTCCTGATGATTAGTGATGTTGAGCATCTTTTCATGTATCTGTTGGCCAACTGTCTGTCTTCTTTGGAGAAATGTCTATTCATGTCCTCTGCCCATTTTTTGATTGGATTATTCGTTTTTCTGGTTGAGTTGTGTAAGTTATTTGCATATTTTGGATACTAACCCCTTATCAGATATGTCTTCTCAGTAGGTTGTTTTTTGTTTTGTTGATTGTTTCCTTAGCTGTGCAGAAACTTTTCATTTTGATGTAATCCCAATAGCTCAATTTTGCTTTTTTTGTATTTATTTTTTTATTTAAATTCAATTAGCCAAAGTATAGTACATCATTAGTTTTTGATATAATGTTCAATGGTTCATTTGTTTCCCTTGCCACAGGAGGCATATCTAGACAAAGTTACTATGGCTGACGTCAGAGAAATTACTACCCGTGCTTTCTTCTAGGATTTTTATGGTTTCAATGTGAGCTTCCCTTTCTTTTAAATATATCTATGTGGTATTTCTGCTGAGCTGTTTATGTTTTTCTTATTAATTCATCTGAGTTCTTTAGATAAATTTAACCCACAGTCCCCTAGAGTGAACAAATATGTACATTGAAAATATTGTGAAAAAATTAGAAAAAATAGTTACAAATATATAAAAAGAAGTAACAGATTTTTCTTCATTGACTAGAGACAAATTGTCACACAGGATAAATTAGAATCTACTTATAAATATACACAAGGAAGATTAAGCTCCAGGAAACAGTGACTCTTAGAAGAAAAACTTTTGAGAGTTCCCCATTTTACAACAACTCAGCTATATTTTATTTTTTTATTTTTTTATTTTTTAGATTTTTTAAATTTATTTATTTATTTGACAGAGATAGAGACAGCCAGCGAGAGAGGGAACACAAGCAGGGGGAGTGGGAGAGGAAGAAGCAGGCTCCTAGCGGAGGAGCCTGATGTGGGGCTCAATCCCATAACGCCGGGATCACGCCCTGAGCAGAAGGCAGACGCTTAACCGCTCTGCCACCCAGGTGCCCCTCAGCTATATTTTAAAATGTATTACTCATATCAATATATACAAACTATATTTTCACAACTAAAATTGGTATCAGACTTACTGGTGTCATTCATTGGATAGAGATCCCTTCATTAATACCTAAAAAAAGAAGACTGAAATTCAATTAGAGAAGGAGTGTGTCTGTATTTGCAAAGCATTTGAAATGGAGATGAACAGACCAGATGTACATGATGTACACCTGGTCTCCTAGGGTCAGGAACGCACCATCCTGAATCCCACTGTTCTAGAGTGTTGATCTTTAAGGATTTACACTGCCCTGGGATGTCTGTGACAAAAAAATTGCTTAGTTAATGAGGAGCTTTGGAAATTGAACCTCTAGGGATACGGAGACTACAGTCTGCCTGTGACCACCTCATTCAAGATGAAAAGTAGTAGCACACCTAAGCCTCTCCCATAGATGATCCCTCTTGCTCAGGAGCCCGGGTCTCTCTCAATCCCTCTGCACTTCCTGAGAGCAGATCTTCCACAAGGTACATCAGAAATGTCAGTCCTCATTCCACCATGATGCCAACCAGGTAACCTAATAGCCCTTACTCAGTGTTTGGAAATGGGGTCAAATGTCTTACTAAAGGTTCATCCGGGGCAGCTGTGAAGAGAGTACAAACACCAGATGATTGAAACCAAGTCACCCATGGTCCTCCCACCTGTCTTATCTTCACATGTTTCCTTGTGCTTTTTGCCATCATTCCATTTACTAATACTTTTCCCTCACTTGTATGGCCAGGACCATTTCTTCCTGAGTAGAAATTTGTCTTTTAAAAAACATGACTGTTGAGGTGCCTGGCTGGCTCAGTAGGTTAAGTGTCTGCCTTTCACTCAGGTCATGATCCCAGGATCCTGGAATCGAGCCCTGCATTGGGCTCCTTGCTCAGCAGAGAGCCTGCTTCTCCCTCTCCCTCTGTTGGTCCACGTGCTCGTGTTCTCTCTCTCTCAAAGAAATAAAATCTTTAAAAAAAATAAAGTTTAAAAAACTTGATCATTATAAATTTTTCTGACATTTACTTATAATCTTGTAGTGGTAAGAGGGCAGGAAGTTTGGGAAACGTTTACCTTATCTTCTCATTCTTGGTTCTTGACATATCTATGTATTATCTCAGTTGTCTGCCTCTGAAGTCTCTAGAGATCCAGACAGAATTTTTTTTAAGATTTATTATTTTAGAGAGAGAGCATCTCAAGAAGACCCCCTGCTGAGTATGGAGCCCAAAGCAGGGCATGATCTCACAACCCTGAGTTCATGACCTGAGCTGAAACCAAGAGTTGGAGGCTTAACTGACTGTGCCACCCAGGTGCCCCCCAGACAGAATCTTCAGGTGCCTTCCCAGTCTGTTTCTTTTTATAAAATTACCAAATGTTTTTTTCCCCCAGAAGTAAACATTTTTATTGAAGTGTAACAAACACAAAGAAAGTTGCACTAATTGATGAATTTTCTTAAAGTGGAATAAACCCACATAATTACTAAGTCTGATCAAGAAATTAAACATTACAAGGTGTTTACATTCTACATATCAGTTTATTTTTAAAAAAGATTCTATTTATTCATTTAAGAGAAAGAGAGACAGAGAAAGAGAGAGAGCATGAGCAGGAGGAGGGGCAGAGGGAGAGGGAGAGAGAAAATCCTGACATAGGGCTCAATCCCAGGACTCTGAGATCTTGACCTGAGCTGAAGTCAGATGCTTAACTGACTGAGCCACAATTGGTATTTTAGGTGCCCCTAAAATTACCAAATGTTTTAAATAAACAGAGCATCATAAACAGTGTAATTTTTAAAAATGACTATCTGTTCACCCTCTCCAGACTTAACAATTGTTTATGCTCTGCTATATCAGCTTCAGATTTTATTATTATTTTTTAAAGGTTTTTATTTATTTATTTGTCAGAGAGAGAGCACAAGCAGGGGGAGCAGCAGGCAGAGGGAGAAGCAGGCTTCCCGCTGAGCAGGGAGACTGACGTGGGGCTCAATCCCAGGACCCTGGGATCACGACCTGAGCCAAAGGCAGACGCTTAACCAACAGCCACCCAGGCATCCCAGGTTTTTATTATTTTTAAAGAAACAGAATAATATACATAAAGAAGGCACCCATCTCTTATTCCTCTCTATTAGTCTCCATCCCATCCCAAGATGGTTTTTGCCTCTAGTGATGCTTCTCTTCCTGGTCTAGGAAACTCACATTTGACTGACTCCATCTTTTCCATCAGATTCATCAACAATATGGAACCTGGAAATGATACACATGTTTCAGAATTCCTTCTCATGAGCGTGACAGAGGATCCAGAACTGCAGTTCCCCCTATTCATCCTGTTCCTGTCCATGTACCTGGTCACCATCCTGGGAAACCTGCTCATCATTCTGGCTGTCAGCTCTGAGTCCCACCTCCACACCCCCATGTACTTCTTCCTCTCCAACCTGTCTATTAATGACATCTGTTTAAGCACAACAACCATCCCAAAGATGCTGGTGAACATCCAAACACAGAATCAGAGCATCACTTATACAGGCTGCCTCACCCAGATTTGCTTTGTCCTGGTTTTTGCAAGTTTAGAAAGTAGTCTTCTTGCAGTAATGGCCTATGACCGCTATGTGGCCATTTGTCATCCATTGAGGTACGCAGTCATCATGAACTCCCACCTGTGTGGCCTGCTGGTTCTACTCCCCCTGTTTATTATCATTGTGGATGCTCTGATGCACAGTCTGATGGTGTTGCAGCTGACCTTCTGCACAGACTTTGAAATCCCTCTCTTCTTCTGCGAAGTGGTTCAGGTCATCAAGCTTGCGTGTTCTGACACCCTCATCAATAACATCCTGATATATTTTGCAACTAGCGTATTTGGTGGTATTCCTCTGTGTGGAATCATTTTCTCTTACACTCGGATAGTGTCCTCTGTTTTGAGAATGCCATCAGCAGGTGGAAAGTATAAAGCTTTTTCCACCTGTGGTTCTCACCTGTCAGTTGTGTCTTTGTTCTATGGGACAGGTTTGGGGGTGTACATTAGTTCTGCTCTTACTGACTCTTCCAGAAACACTGCGGTGGTTTCAATGATGTACACTGTTGTCCCTCAAATGATGAACCCCTTCATCTACAGCCTGAGGAACAGGGACATGAAGGGAGCCTTGAGGAAACTCATACATAGAACACCTTCTCTTCTGTGACTGTGTTGCCTGCATGGACTGAGGTTTCTAGAATGAGTCAAAATGAGATAAATACTGGGTGAGCCAGAATGTCTGATTCTTGCATAAGCAAGTTCTTCTAGAATGACTAGAGAGCTTAATGGGTAAGTTAATCTTAATTTTGGGTTGAAACTTGATTTATTCTTTGAATAGCTCTGTGATGTTTTGAAAATGAGTTCTAATTCCTAAGCCTGGTATTTTTGGTGGGATCCTCACAAGCTGTCCCAAGGCAAGGGTGATACCGATACTGAAATGTCAGAAGAGAAGTGGGAGAAGTTGGGTAGATCAGGGAGAGGACCAATATGTCTGTGATTATATCAGAGACTTGAGTCCGCCTGATCTCATAGTTAGGGCCATGTGAATTGCACTTTAGAGACAAGCCAAGTGTATGACATGGTGTGTGTATGTGGAGAGCTGTTCTTTCATACTCTAGTAATTCCTGAGACCTGTCACTGATACACTGTGTCAGTGCAGGGCAACATCAGCATTAACTATATGCAGTTTTATAGATTATAAAACTGCTATAATGTGATTATCTCATTGGTTTGAGATGATCATTAGACCTTTGATCCTGATCAGTGAGGAAGCCATCGTATCTACTAAGAGAAAGTAATCCTGATTGTAAAATGCCAAAACAATAAAGATATTTGCATTTCCCTGATGATCAGTGATGGTGAGCAAATTTTCATGTATCTGTTGGCCATCTGTATGTCTTCTTTGGAAAAATGTCTATTGATGTCTTCTGCCCATTTTTAAATTGGATTTTCATTTTTTGGGTGTTGAGTTTTATAAGTTCTTCATAGATTTTGGATATTAACCCTTTATCAGATATGTCATTTGCAAATATCTTCTGTTCCATAGGTTGCCTTTTAGTTTTGTTGATAGTGTCCTTCACTATGCAGAAGCTATTTATTTTGATGAAGTCCCAATTGTTTATTTTAATTTTTTGAATCATGGGGTATTTTTGTTATAATTTTGTATTCCAAAGTGATTATACCAATTTACATTCTCATCCACAGTAAGTGTATTCCTCTTGCTTCATGTTCTCACCAACACTTTGATTACCAGTCTCATGAGTGAGGGTATATGGTATTACATTATGGTTTTAATGTGCATTTCCTTAACTATCAATGAGATAGAACTTTTTTAAAAAGATAGAACATTTTTAAATAGGTTAATTGGCTATTTAGCTTTCTTTTTCTGTGAAGTGCATATTCAAGTTTTTGCCTCTTTTTCTACTGATTTTTTCTTTTTTTTTTAAAGAAGATTTTATTTATTTAAGAGAGAGTGAGCAAGTGAGAGAGAGAGCACACAAGCAGAGGGAGAGAGAGAAGCAGACTCCGTGTTGAGCTGGGAGCCTGACGTGGGGCTCGATCCCAGGACCCTGGGATCATGACCTGAGCCGAAGTCAGACGCTCAACTGACTGAGCCACCCAGGCACCCCTACTGATTTTTTTTCTAACTGATGTGTATAAGTATATATCCTGGATACTGAGCTGTTATCAGTTTTATCAGTTGCAAATGTCTTCTCCCAATTTGTGCCTTGTTTTTTCACTCAACTCATTGTGTTGTCTTTTGGCAAACAGAAATTCTTAATTTTAGTATAGCTACATTTATTAACTTTCTCCTTTATGGTTTGTGTTTTTTGTATCATATTTAATAAATCCTTCTCTACTCCAAGTTATTAAGGTATCTTTCTGTATTGCTTCTAACAATTTCATAATTTTGCTTTTCATATTTAAATCTGTTTAAATTTTTTTTATTTGAGGGGCACCTGGGTGGCTTAGTCACTCTTGATTTCGGCTCAGGCCCTGATCCCATGCCATGAGATGACGCCCCAGGTTGGGCTCCGTGCTGTTCACGGATCCTCCTTGAGATTCTTTGTCTCCCTCACCATGCTCTGTCTCTCTCCCCTCTTTCTCTCTCTCTCTCAAAAAAAGATTCTCTCTGTCCCTTGCCCTCTGTCCCTCCCCCCCCCAAATTTTTTATTTGAGCATAGTTGACATGGTTTTATTTACATGTGTTTCTTAATCTTAATGCATCTAAAATTTATTTTCACCACATAATCAATTCTCTCTGCATCCTGTATTCAAACATTAATTCTTTCCCCTGCAGATTTGCTTTAAGTTTTCAAATATACATGGATCTACTTGTCTCTCTATTCTGTTCCAATAGTCTATTTGTCTCTCATCGAACAGCTTTATAAATCCTAATATTTAGTATTCTGGTAAAGTAAATCCTTCATTTTTATACTTCCTCAGGAATGCCTTATTTAGTTTTAGTCCTTTGCATTTCCACGTACATTTCAGAACTGGCTCATCAGGCTTAAATATACAGTTGGGATTTTGATTGGATTTGCACTGAAACTAACTTAAAAAAAAAAGATTTTATTTATTTATTTATTTGAGAGAGGGAGCATGAGTGAGTGAGAGAGAGCATGAGCACCAGCAGAGGGAGAGGCAGAAGGAGAGGGAGAAGTGGGCTCCCCACTGAACAGGGAGACCGATGCGGGACTTAATCCAGGACCTCAGGATCATGACCTGAGCCAAAGGCAGACTCTTAACTGACGGAGCCACCCAGGTGCCCCACACTGAAACTATAGACCACTTGGGATAAGTGAAACCTTTATAATGATATGTCTTCTAATCTGTAAACATGGCATCTACATCAAAAACTAATGACGTACTGTATGTTGGCTAATTGAATTTAAATTTAAAAAAAGAAAGAAAGAAAAACATTTGGGGGGATGCTTGTGTGGCTCAGTTGGTTAAGTGTCTGCCTTTGGCTCAGGTCATGATCCCAGGGTCCTGGGATTGAGTCCTGCATTGGGCTCCTTGCTCAGCAGGGAGCCTGCTTCTCCCTCTGCCTGCCATTCCCCCTGTTTGTGCTCTCTCTCTCTCTGACAAATAAATAAAAATTTTTAAAAAAGAAAGACATTTGAGAAGACCTAAATCAATTGTTTATTTTTGCTTTTATTTCCCTTGCCTCAGGAGACATATCTAAAAAGAAGTTGTTATGGCTGATGTCAAAGAGGTTACTGCCTGTGTTTTCCTCTAGGATTTTTCTAGTTTTTTCTAGTTTCACATTTAGGTTTTTAATCATTTTGAGTTTATTTTTGTGTTTGGTGTAAGAGAGTGGTGCAGTTTAATTCTTCTGCATGGTGCTGTTCAGTTTTCCCAACATCATTTGTTGAAGAGACTGTGTTTTTCCCACTGAATTATTCTTTCCTGCTTTGTGAAGATTAATTGATCATTTAGTTGTGGTTATATTTCTGGGCTTTTAGTCTATTCCATTGGTCTGTGTGTCTGTTTTTGTGCCAGTACCATACTGCCTTGATGACTTCAGCTTTGTAATATAACTTGAAGCCTGGAATTGTGATGCCTCCAACTTTGCTCTTTTTTTCCCCTGCAAGGTTGCTTTGGCTATTCACAATCTCTTGTGGTTCCATACAAATTTTAGGAATTTTTGTTTTAGCTCTGTGAAAAACGCTATTGATATTTTGGTAAGAATTGCATTGAACGTGTAGGTTGCTCTAGATAGCATAGACATTTTAACAATATTTGTTCTTCCAATCCGTGAGCATGGAATGTCTTTCCATTTCTTTGTGTCATCATCAATTTCTTTTGCCAGTGTTTTATAGTTTTCAGAGTACAGGTCTTTCACCTCTTTGGTTAAGTTTATTCCTAGGTATCTTATTATTTTGGGTGCAATTATAAAGGGGATTGATTCCTTAATTTCTCTTTCTGCTGCTTCATTACTGGTGTGTAGAAACACAATGGATTTCTGTACATTGATTTTGTATCTTGCCACTTTACTGAATTTGTTTATCAGTTCTAGCAGTTTTTTGGTGGAGTCTTTTGGGTTTTCTATATAGAGTATCATGTCATCTGCAAATAGTGAAAGTTTTACTTCTTCCTTTTGAATGCCCTTCATTTGAATGCCTTTTATTTCTTTTTGTTGTCTGATTGCTGTGGCTAGGACTTCCACCATACACAGTGAAGGAAACCATCAACAAAACTAAAGGCAACCAAAGGAAGGGGAGAACATATTTGCAAACGACGTATCCAATAAGGGTTAGTATCCCAAATCTATAAAGAACTTACCAAACTCAACACCCAAAACACAAATAATCCAGTTAAGAAATGGGCAGAGGACATGAACAGACATTTTTCCAAGGAAGACATCCAGATGGCTAACAGACATGAAAAGATGCTCAATATCACTGGGCATCAGGGAAAAACAAGTCAAAACCACAGTGAGATACAACCTCACACCTGTCAGACTGACTAAAATCAGCAACAGAAGAGACAACAGGTGTTGGCAAGAATGTGGAGAAAAGGGAACCCTCTTGCACTCTTGGTGGGAACGCAAACTGGTGCAGCCACTGTGGAAAACAGTATAGAGGTTCTCAAAAAGGTAAAAATAGAACTGCCCTGTGATCCAGCAATTGCACCACTAGGTATTGAACCAAAAAAATACAAAAACACTAGTTCAAAGGGATACATGCACCCCAGTATTTATAGCAGCATTATCGCAATAGACAAATTATGGAAATAGCCCAAGTATCTGTTGATCGATGAATGAATAAAGAAGATGGGGTGTATACCTATACAATGGAATATTACTCACCATAAGAAAGAATGGAATCTTGTCATTTGCAGTGACATGGATGGAGCCAAAGAGTATAATGCTAAGCAAAATAAGTCAATCAGAGAAAGACAAATACCGTATGATTTCACTCATATGTGGAATTTAAGAAACAAAACAAATGAGCAAAGTGATTAAAAAAGAGAGAGAGAAGCAAACTAAGAAACAGACTCTTAACTACAGAGAATAAAGTGATGGTTACCAGAGGGGAGGTGGATGGGGGATGGGTTAAATAGGTGGTGGGGATTAAGGAGGGCACTTGTTGTGATGAGCACCGGGTGATGTATGGAATTGTTGAATCACTGTATTGTACACCTAAAACTAATAGTACACTGTATGTTCTCTAACTGGAATTTAAATAAAAACTTAAAAAGAAACAATGGGAAAAAGACAGTCTCTTCAACAAGTGGTGTTGGGAAAACTGGACAGCCACATAGAAATGAATGAAACTGGACCACTCTCTTACATCTTATGCAACTTGCATGATTTTTACGTGTGCAGTTTGGTAGCAAAACTACACTCACAGTATTGGGCAAACATTGTATCTGTTTCCATAAGCTTTCATGAATCAAACAGAAAATCTGTAGCCATTTACCAATAACTTGATCTAATGCCACAGAACCCGCCCTTGACAACCTCTGGTCTACTTTCTATCTCTATGATTTTTCTTAATCTAGATATTTCATATAAGAGAAGTCATAAAATACATGTTCTGTGGCATCTGGCTTATTATACTTAGCATAATGTTTTCAAGGTTTGTCCATGTTTTAGCATGTTTCAGAACTGAATTCCTTTTTATGGCTGAAAAATAATCCTCTGTGTGTGTGTGTGTGTGTGTGTGTGTGTGTGTGTGTGTGTTTCCACATTTTGGGTATTATCAGTAATACTTCTATGAACATTGTTACATAAGTACCTGTTTGTGTTCCTGATTTGAATTCTTTGGCTATATACCTAGGAGTGGAATGGCTGGGTTGTATGGTAGTTCTATGCTTAGCTTTTGAGGAACTGCCAAATTGCACTCTCTGAACTCAAAAAGTCTATGTCCCCTGATTTTATTCTGTATGAAGTTGTTTGGGCTGATTGGGGCCCCCTGCAATTCCATATGAGTCTGAGGATCAGGTTTTCCATATCTGGAAAAAAGGCATTGTCCTTTTTTGCACAAAAATAATGAGAGGGATTGCATTGAATCTCTAGGTTTCTTTTCTTTTTCTTTTCTTTATTTAGATTTTATTTATTTGAGAGAGAGAAAGAGCACAGAGGGAGATGGAGAAGCAGACTCCCCGCTGAGCAGGGAGCCTGATGCGAGGCTCAATCCCAAGACCCTGAGATCACAACCTGAGCTAAAGGCAGATGCTTAACTGACTGAGCCACCCAGGTGCCCCTCTAGGTTTCTTTGTACAGATTGACATCTGAAAAAATGAAGTCTTTCTACCCATTAACACCAGACACATTTCCATTTATTTAGGTTTTCTTCAATTTCAGCCGTGTATTTAGTTTTCAGTTACAAGTCTCTTACCTTCTTGGTTAAATTTATTTCTAGGTGTTTCATTGTTTTAGATGCTATTTTAAACAGAATAACTTTCTTATATTCCTTTCAGTTGCTCCTTTCAAATTGTAAGAACACAACGATATTGTTGTGTTGATCACATATCCTGCAACAGTTCTTTGCTCAACTGATAAACACCTGTGAAATTAAACAACAAATATTGAATTTAATACCAAAAACAAACAAACAAACAAACAAACAAAAACCAGTTCTTTGCTCAATACCTTTCCTATGGACTCTTTGGAGTTTACCATATATAGGATTAGGTCCCTGTGAATAGAGGTAGTTTTACTTCCTCCATTCCAACCTGGATGACTTTTATTTGGTTTTCTTGACTAATAGCTCTGGTTAGAACTTCCAGTTCCATGGTGACCAGCAGCATGTAGGCTTCCCTGCCTTGTCCCTGATGTTAGGGAGAAAGTTTTCAGTCTTTCACTATCAAATATGGTGTTAGCTGTGGGTTGTTCATAAAAACCATTTAACATCTAGAGGGATTATTGCACTATCCCCAGTTTTCTGAGTTTTTTGTTTTTAATTATCATGAATGGGCTTTGGATTTTAAGAAATTCCTTTTCTTCATCAATTGAGATTGAGTTTTTTGTCCTTTTGTTTATTGATGTGATGCATTTCCTTGATCTAGTTTCTTATGTTGAACTACCCTTGAGTTCTTGGATAAATATCATTTGGTTATGGCAAATTATCCTTTTAATTTGGTGTTGGATTCAATTTGTTAATATTTTGTTGATGATTTTTGCATGTCTTTTTTTTAAGTTTAATGAAATATTTCTTTCTTTTTTAAATGTTTTTTTATTATATTATGTTAGTCACCATACAGTACATCCCTGTTTTTTTTTTTTATTTAAGATTTTATTTATTTATTCAACAGAGATAGAGACAGCCAGCGAGAGAGGGAACACAAGCAGGGGGAGTGGGAGAGGAAGAAGCAGGCTCCTACCGGAGGAGCCTGATGTGGGGCTCGATCCCATAACGCCGGGATCACGCCCTGAGCCGAAGGCAGACGCTTAACCGCTGTGCCACCCAGGCGCCCCAGTACATCCCTGGTTTTTGATGTAAAGTTCGATGATTCCTTAGTTGCGTATAACACCCAGTGCACCATGCAATACGTGCCCTCCTTACTACCCATCACCAGCCTATCCCAGTCCCCCACTCCCCTCCCCTCTTTATCAGGGATATTCCTTTATAATTTTACTGTGATGTCTTTATATGGATTTGGTGTCAGGTTAGTGCTGGCTTCATGAGATGATTTAGGAAATTTTTCCATCTTTAAAATTTTTTGGAAGATTTTGAGAAATATTGGTGTAAATTCTTCCTTAAATGTTTGGTAGAATTAACTAGTGAAACCATGTCATCATGAGCTTTTTTGTGTTGGGAGGTTTTTTATTACAGATTCAGTCTCCTTCCTCATTATTGGTCTCTTCCAGATTTTCTTTCTTCATGATTCAGTGTTGGTTTCTTTTATGCTTTTAGGAGTCTATCCATTTCTTCTAGGTTATCCAACTCGTTGGCATATAATTGCTCATAGTAGTCTCTTATGATCTTTTGTATTTCTGTGGTATCAGTTTTAATGTTTCCTCTTTCATTTCTAATTTTATTTGAGTCTTCTCTTTTTTTTTCTTAGTCTAAATTTTCTCAATTTTGTTTATAATTTCAAAAAAGCCAGCTCTTAGTTTTGTTGTTGTTGTTTTTTTAAATATAGTTTTCACAGGGCACCTGGGTGGCTCAGTTGGTTAAGGATCAGACTCTTTGTTTTGGCTCTGGTCATGATCTCATGGGTCATGAGACTGAGCCCTGGGTTGAGCATCCAACTCTTTTTTTTTTTTAGAGTTTATTTATTTATTTGACAGAGAGAGAGCCAGCAAGAGAGGGAACACAAACATGGGGAGTGGGAGAGGAAGAAGCAGGCTCCCAGTGGAGCAGGGAGCCCAATGCAGAGCTCTATCCCAGGACCCTGGGATCACGCCCTGAGCCGAAGGCAGACGCTTAATGACTGAGCCACCCAGATGCCCCAGAATATGTGTCTAATTCTTGACTTCTGTTGGGGGACAAGGAGGCTGGTGTCTCCTACATCCCCATTCTGGTGATATCTGTTCTATTCTCTTTCTAGTCTCTGTTTAGTATTTCTGCTTTGATATTTGTTTTTTTCTTCTTTCTACTGGTTTTTGGCTAAGTTTTTTCTTTTTCTTGTTCCCTGTGGTATAAATTTCGGTTGTTTATTTGAGATCTTTCTTTTTGCTTACTGTAGGCTTTTATAGGTATAAACTACTCTCCTAGAACTGCTTTTGCTTGAGCCTATAACTTTTGGCATGTTGTATTTCTATTTTCCTTTGTTGTATGATTTTTTAAAAAGATTTTATTTATTTATTTATTTGTCAGAGAGCGAGAGAGCACAAGAAAGGGGAGCAGCAAGCAGAGGGAGAAGCAGACTCCCCACTGAGCAGAGAGCCTGATGGGGGGCTCGATCCCAGGACCCAGGGATCATGACCTGAGCCAAAGGCAGACATTTAACCAACCGACCACCCAGGTGTCCCTGTTGTGTGATATTTTTTTAATTTCCCTTTTGATCTCTTCTTTGATCTATTGGTTTTTCAGGAGCACATTTTTTTCTCCACTTATTTGTGAATTCTCCAGTTTTCCTCCTGTTATTGAATTCTTGTTTCATACCACTGTGATTGCAAAAGATAGGCTGATTTCAGTCTTCGTAAGTTTGTTAAGACTTGTTTTGGGTGGCCCAATGTATGATCTATTCAGGGTAATGTTCTGTATATGCTAGAGAAGAACGTGTGTTCTGCTGCAATTAGGTGGAATTTTCTGGATGTATTTGTTAGGTCTATTTGGTAAATTGTGCTTAAAGTCCAATGTTTACGTACTCATTTTCAGCCTGGATGGTGTAGCCACTGCTGAAAGTAAGATAATGAAGACCTCTACCATAATTTATTGCTGTCTATTACTCGCCAGATCCATTTATATTTCTTAATGTGTTTATGTACTCTGATATTGGATAGATATACATTTATAATTGTATAATTGATTATAATACATTATAATCAATCTTCTTTGCCTCTTGTTATAATTTTTTATTTTTTATTATTTATTTATTTATTTTAAAGATTTTATTTATAATTTTTTAAAGATAGATTTATTTATTTGTTTGTTTATTTATTTAAGAGAGTGCAAGCAGGGGGAGAAGGGCAGAGGGAGAAGAAGAGGAACAGACTCCCTGCAGAGCCGGGAACCCAACACGGGGCTAGATTCCAGGACCCTGAGATCATGACCTGAGCCAAAATCAAGAGTCAGACACTTAGCTGACTGAGACACTCAGGCGCCCCTGCTTCTTGTTATGGTTTTTGACTTAAAGTCTATTTTATCTGATATAAGTATGGACACCCCTGCTCTCTTTCGGTTTCCATTTGCATGGAATATCTTTTTCCACACCTCCACTTTCAGTTTATGTGTGTCCTTAATTGCTGAAGTGCATCTCTTGTAAGCATCATATAGATGGGATTTAAAAAAAAAAAAAAAACAACTGTTTGTCATTTTATGTGTTTTGATCAGAGACTTTAGCTCCTTTTACTTTTAAGTAATTATTGATAGGTGAATTCTTACTATTGTCATTTTGTTAATTGTTTTCTTGGTGTTTTGTAGATCCTTTGCTCCTTTCTTCCTCTATTGCTGTCTTCCTTTGTGATTTTTGATTTTCCGTGATTTGTTGATCCGTTTCTGGTTTTGTTTTTGTTTTTGTATCTACTATAGGGTTTTGATTTGTGGTTAGCATGAGGCTTATATAAAACATTTATAGTTATAACAGTCTATGTTAAGGGGCGCCTGGGTGGCTCAGTTGGTTAAGTGTCTGCCTTCAGCTCTGGTCATGATCCCAGGGCCTTGGGATTGAATCCCACGTTGGGCTCCTTGCTCAGCAGGGAGCCTGCTTCTCCCTCTGCCTGCCACTCCTCCTGCTTACGCATGCACTCACACTCTGTCTCTAATAAATAAATAAAATTAAAAAACCCCAGTCTATGTTAAGCCAACAATTTAATTTTGATTACATAAAAAACTCTACCCTTTTGTTTCCCCCATTTTATATTTTTGGTGTGTCAATTTACATCTTTTTGTATTGTATATTTTTAAAATTAATGCAGTATAGTTATAATTAATAATTTTGTCTTTTAACCATTACCCTGGAGTTATAACCATTAAAATATTAGACTTTTTTTGCATTTGACTGCCTTTACCACTGAGTTTTATACTTTAATATGTTTTCATGTTACTAATTGACATCATTTTTATTTTATTTTAATTTTTTTTATTTTTTAAAGATTTTATTTATTTATTTATTTGACAGAGAGAGAGCCAGAGAGCACAAGTGGAGGGAATGGCAGAGGGAGAGGGAGAAGCAGGATCCCCACTGAGCAGGGAGCCAGATGCAGGGCTTGATCCTGGGACCCTGGGATCATGACCTGAGCCTAAGGCAGACACTTAACCGACTGACCCACCCAGGTGCCCCAACATCATTTATTTTGGCTGGAAGAACTCACTTAGAATTTCTTTTAAGGCTTGTCTAGTGGTGATGAACTCCTTCAGCTTTTGGTTTTCTGTGAGTATCTTTATCTCTCCTTTAGTTCTGAAGGAAAGCTTTACTGGGTAATATATATATTATATATAGTAATGTATTCTTAGTTGGCAGGTTTTTTTCTTTCAATATTTTACATATAAAATCTCAGTCTCTCCTGGCCTTCAAGGTTTTTTCTGAGAAATCTGCTGATTACCTTATGGGGTTTCCCTTGTATTTGATGAGGCTCTTTTCTCTTGCAGCACCTCCAGAATCAGTGATGAAGGTCCAGGACAGGTAGTTGTGATGGTCAGGGTTAGCAGTGTGCAAACACTCTGCTGTGGGTGCTAGCTGTAGTTTCCTGCATGGTGGCACAGCCGACTGTAAGTACTTGCATGGTGGTGAGGGTCAGGGCAATGACAGGGGTCAGCTGTAGATGTGTGCATAGTGGTAGAGGCCAGCGATAAGGGTTGAGGTTTTCTGCCTGTGTATGCACAACTGTGATTTCTGGGGCTGTGTGGTATGTATTTACATCATGACAGAGATAGCCATGGGTATGCATGGGGTGGAGACCAGGGACAAGAAATGGGGCTGGCTGCATGCACATGTGTAGCTGTGGGGACTGGGACCAGCTGTGAGTGTGTGCTTGGTGGCCATACTGACTTCCAAGACCAAGGCACCTGTGGTGGTGGGAATGGAGTGGGACTCAAGCTGTTGGTTTTTGAATGTGAAACGTGCAGAACTCTTGGTGATGAAAACTGCAGGGAGACTGGAGCAGCTGAGCTGGCTTTTGGTTTCCTCGGTGATGAAAGCTTCTGGTGTCATCTGTGGAGCAGACCGCTGGGGTCTGCAATGGTGAACACTTGATAGAATATGGTATATATACACCATGGAATATGACTCCTTAAAAAGGAAGGAAATCCTGACCCATGAAGTTACATGGATGAACCTTGAGGACATAAAGCTAAGTAAAATGAGCCAGTCACAAAAGGACAAAGACTATGGTTCTATTTATGAGGTCTCTAGAGGAGTCAAAATTATAAAGCCAAAAATGAAATGGTGTAGGCTGGTGATGGGTAGTAAGGAGGGCACGTGTTGCATGGTGCACTGGGTGTTATACGCAACTAATGAATCATCAAACTTTACATCAGAAACCAGGGATGTACTGTATGGTGACTAACATAATATAATAAAAAAACCCAAAAAAACCAGGGATATACTGTATGGTGACTAAAATAATATAATAAAAAATATTACTATAAAAAAATGAAATGGTGGTTACTCGGGGCTGGGGGAGGCAAGGGATTTGGCCTTGTTGAAATGACATGGAGTTTTATTTCTACCAGATGAAGACTTCTGGAGATTGTTTGCACAGCAGGGAGAAATACTTAACATTAATGAACCACACACTTAAAAATGGTTAAGATGGCAAATTTTATGTTTATGTTCATGTTAATGTTTCAGTCCACAGTCCCCTAAAGTGAGGAACACTATACCTTGAGACTTGTGACAAAATTAGAAAAGATGACCATGAATACCAGTCAGAATGGTGAAAATCAACAACACAGGAAACAACAGGTGTTTGTGAGGGTGTGGAGAAAGGGGAGCCCTCTTACACTGTTCGTGGGAATGCAGACTGGTACAGCCACTCTGGAAACAGAATGGAGGTTCCTCAAAAAGTTAAAAATAGTTACAATCCAGCAATTGCACTACTAGGTATTTACCCAGAGAATACAAAGATACTGATCGGAAGGGGCACATACACCCTGATGTTTATAGCAGCATTATCAACAATAGCCAAACTATGGAAAGAGCCCAAGTGCCCATCGACTGATGAATGGATAAAGAAGAGGTGGTCTATATATAGAATGGAATATTACTCAGCCACCAAAAAGAATGAAATCTTGCCATTCGCAACAACGGGGATGGAGCTAGAGTGTATTATATGCTAAGCGAAATAAGAGAAAGACAAATACCATATGATTTCACTCATGTGGAATTTAAGAAACAAAACAGATGAACATATGGAAGGGGAGGAAAAAGAGAGAGAGGGAAACAAACCATAAGGGACTCTTAACTACAGAGAACAAACTAGGGGTTGATGGAGGGAGGTGGTGGGGGATGGGCTGGATGGGTGATGGGTATTAAAGAGGGCACTTGGGATGAGTGCTGGGTGTTGTGTGTAAGTGATGAATAACTGAATTCTACTCCTGAAACCAGTATTGTACTGTATGTTAACTGACTGGAATTTACTTTTTAAAAAAGATTTTATTTATTTATTTGAGAGAGAGCATGAGAGAGAGAGAGAGCTAGTGGGCACAGGGGAGGGAGAGGGACAAGCAGACTCCATGCTGAGCAGGGATCCCTATGCAGGGCTTGATCCCAGGACCCTGAGATCATGACCTGAGCCAAAGGCAGTTGCTTAAATTGACTGAGCCACCCAGGCGCCCCAACTGACTAGAATTTAAATTAAAACTTGAAAAAAAAAAAAGTGACTGTGAAAACCTAAAGTGGGAGTAGCAGGTCTCTTTGAGTTAATCAGAGAATTGTCACAGAGAATAGATTAGAATCTATTGTATAAAACATTGTATATGCCCTGTGTATACACAGTGAAGATTAAAGACTCAGAGAGATAAACCTTAGAGTGTTTGCATTTTTACAATAATGTAGCTATGTTTTTAAATATCTTATTTATGTAATATTTATAATGTAACAATACATATAAGATATATTAAAATATATCTCATATATCTAAACATGCACACTGTATTCTCACACCCCAAATAGGCATCAGATTTCCTGATGTCATTGATTACATAGAAATGTCTTTGTCCATAACTAACAAAAGAAGACTCTTATGCAGTTAGAGAAGGATGGTGTGTCCACATTTACCAAGAATTTGAAATGGAGATAAGCAGACGCAGGTGGAGAAAAGTACATGGTGTGCACTGGGCCTCACAGGGTCAGGGAATTCCTTCCTTCCAGATTCTTGGTCTCGAAGGATTTGCACTTGCCTGGAATCTCAGTGACAATGAAATTGTTGGACTAATGAGGAGCTTTGGAAATTGAACCTCTAGGGACACAGAGACTGCAATCTACCTGTGACCACTTATTTCAGCAATCCTTCCTATGAAAAGTAGTAGCATAATTGGTTCTCCTCCCATAAATGATCCTTCTTGCCCAGGAGCCTAGGTCTCATTCAGTCCCTCTGCCCTCTCTGAGTACAAATCTTCCAGACAGTGCATCCAGGGGAAATGTCAATCATCATTCCACTGTGATGCCAGCCAGGTAACCTACATGGACGTTTGGAAGTGAGGGCAGGTGTTTTACTACAGGTCCATCCAGGGGCAGTTGCAAAGAGAGGACATGTACCAGGTGATTAGAACCAAGTCATCCAGGGTCCTCCTGCCTGTGTCTCATCCTCTTCATATCCTTATACTTTGCACCAATTTCAAGTACCTCCATTTCCTAATGTACTCACTCTGTACTATGGCCAGGGCCATTTCTTAATGAGAGAAGAATTCTGCTTTTTTAAAAAATAGGATGGCTGTTAGACAAGTCTCTGACATTTACTTACAATTTTGTAGTGGTGAGAAGGCAGGAAATATTTGGTAAAGTTCACTTTATCTTCCCATTCTTGGTTCTTGACATACTTATGTATTATCTCAGTTGCTCGCCTCTGAGGTCTTTGGGGATCCAGACAGAATCTTCAGCTGCCTCCCCAGTCTGTTTCTCTTTATAAAATTACCAAATGTTCCAAATAATCAGAACAGTATAGATAGTGTAATTTAAAAAAAAATGGCCACCTCTTGACCCTTGTGGGAATTAACAATAAATGACACGCTGCAGTATCAGCTTCAGGTTTTTGTTAAAGGAACAGAATAATATGCATACAGAAGGCACCTACTTCTGATCCCTCTCTATTAGCCTCCATCCTATCCTAAGATAGTGTCTGCCTCTGGCGATGGTCCTTCTGCTGGTCTAGAAAACACACATTTGATTGTGTTCTCACTCCACCTTTTCCATCAGATTCATCAACAACATGGGACCCAGAAACAACACAGGGGTTTCAGAATTCCTTCTTATGGAAGTGACAGAGGATCCAGAACTGAAGCCCCTTCTCTTTATTCTGTTTTTGTGCGTATACCTGGTCACCATCCTGGGAAACCTGCTCATCATCCTGGCTGTCAGCTCTGACTCCTACCTCCACACCCCCATGTACTTCTTCCTCTCCAACCTGTCCTTTACTGACATCTGTTTAAGCACAACCACCATCCCAAAGATGCTGGTGAACATCCAAACACAGAATCAGAGCATCACCTATACAGGCTGTCTCACCCAGATCTACTTTATCCTGGTTTTTGCAAGTTTAGAAAGTAGTCTTCTTGCAGTAATGGCCTATGACCGCTATGTGGCCATTTGTCATCCATTGAGGTACGCAGTCATCATGAACCCCCACCTCTGTGGCCTGCTGGTTCTACTCTCCTTGTGCATTAACATTGTGGATGCCCTGATGCACAGTCTGATGGTGTTGCAGCTGACCTTCTGCACAGACCTTGACATTCCTCTCTTCTTCTGCGAAGTGGTTCAGGTCATCAAGCTTGCGTGTTCTGACACCCTCATCAATAACATCCTGATATATTTTGCAACTAGCGTATTTGGTGGTATTCCTCTGTGTGGAATCATTCTCTCTTACACTCAGATAGTGTCCTCTGTTCTGAGAATGCCATCAGCAGGTGGAAAGTATAAAGCTTTTTCCACCTGTGGTTCTCACCTGTCAGTTGTGTCTTTGTTCTATGGGACAGGTTTGGGGGTGTACATTAGTTCTGCTCTTACTGACTCTTCCAGAAACACTGCGGTGGCCTCAGTGATGTACACCGTTGTCCCTCAAATGATGAATCCCTTCATCTACAGCCTGAGGAACAGGAACATGAAGGGAGCCTTGAGGAAACTCATGGGTAAGATATCATTGCTTTTTCAGGAGTGTGTTGTTTAATTTCCATATATTTGTGTATTTTCCATTTGTCCTTCAGTTACTGATTTCTAGCTTCACACCGTGATGATCAGAAAAGACACTTTGAATGATTATAATATTTTTTAATTTACTGAAACCTGCTTTGTGGCAGGTTTGTGTATGATCTATCCTGGGGAATGTTCCGTGTGCTCCAGAGAAGAGTGCATTTTCTACTGTTGTTGGATAGAGTGTTCACATGTATCTGTTAGGTTTTGTTTGTTCATACTGTTTTTCAAGTTCATTATTTCTTGTCGATCTATCCAGGGGCACTAAGCATTGTGGAATGTGATGTATTGAAGTATCTTAAGTATAAATGTGGAAACGTATTTCTTACTTACTTCTGTCATGTTTGTTTCATGTATTTTGAGGCTCTGTTGTTTGGTGTATATATGTTTATAATTGTTATATTGTTTTGATTATTGGTCTTTTAATCTCTATTTCTGTGTATCTATTTATTTTCCATCTTGCTTGCTTTGTTTATTTTAACAGTTTTGACTTAAAGTCTTTTTTTCTTCACCTGATATTAGCTCTCTTTGGTAACTGTTTTCCTGGACTGTATTTTTTATTTTTATTTTTATTTTATTATTTATTTATTTTTAAAGATTTTATTTATTTATTTGACAGAGAGAGACAGCCAGTGAGAGAGGGAACACAAGCAGGGGGAGTGGGAGAGGAAGAAGCAGGCTCCCAGCAGAGGAGCCTGATGTGGGGCTTGATCCCAGAATGCTGGGATCACGCCCTGAGCCAAAGGCAGACACTTAACGACTGCGCCACCCAGGTGCCCCGGGACTGTATTTTTTATTTTTAAATTTAAAATCTATTTGTGTTTGTGAATCCATAATGAGTCTCTCATAAACAGCCTATATTCACATCATGTTTTCTTTATCTTTCTTCCAATCTCTACCTTTTGATTGGGGAGTTTAATCTACTTACCTTTATTTTTTTATTTTATTTTTTATTTTTATTATTTTTATTATATTATGTTAGTCACCATACAGTACATCCCTGGTTTTTGATGTAAAGTTCGATGATTCATTAGTTGCGTATAACACCCAGGGCACCATGCAATACGTGCCCTCCTTACTACCCATCACCAGCCTATCCCGATCCCCCACCTCCCACCCCTGAAGCCCTCAGTTTGTTTCTCAGAGTCCCTAGTCTCTCATGAAGCATGAGAGACTACTTACATTTAAAGTACTTACCAATAAGGAGATACTTAATTCTTCCACTGAAAATTTTATTTATGTCTAATACCTTTTTATGTTCTTTATTTCTTCCATTACTTCCCTCCTTACGGCCTTGTTGATTTTTGTAGTGAACATTTTGGATTTTGTACTCATTGTCTTTTTGGAATATATCCAGATAATTGTTTTTATGGTTATCATGGGCATTATATTTAACATGCTAAGTTTATAAAACTCTAGTTTGAACTCATACCATTTTTATTTCAATAGCATGCAAAACCTCTACTCTTATATAGCTCTGTCTTTATGTTGTTGCTGTCACACATTAAATCTTTATAAATTGTTTCTAATAGCAGAGATTTAACATTTTTACATTTTTTTTAAGATAGTAGGAAATAAAAAGTGGAGTTATGAGCCAGAAATACAATGCTGTTTTTTTATTTGCCCATGCATTTATCAGAAATCTTTATCTTTTTCATTCAGAATTGAATTACTGTTTAGTGTCTTTTCATTTTTAACCTGAAGGAATCTGTTAGATATTTTCATAGAACAGGCTTAGTGGTAATGAACTCCTTCAGCTTTATTCTTCTGGGAATGTTTTATTTTCCCCTCATTTTTGGAAGGAAAATTTTGTCAAATATAAAATCCTTGGTTGTCAGTTTTCTTTCAGCACTTTTAAATATGTCGTCGCACTACCTTCTTGCCTTCATGGTTCTTATGAGAAATTGGTTTTTAGTCTTATTGAGGACCTCTTGTATGTGTGGAGTTATTTTCTCTTAAGTTCTTGTATGTGATGAGCTCCTTTCAAGACTCTTAACCTTTGGCTTTGCCAGTTTAATCATAATGAGTCTTAGTGTTAATCTTTGACTTATCATCCTTAGAGTTCACTAAGGTTCCTAGTTTTGTAGGTTCGTGTCTATTATCATGTCTGGGGAGTTTTTGTTCATTTTATCTTCAATTACTCTTCTCTTTCTGGGGCTCCCATAATGCGTATTTTTTTTTCACTTGATGTGTCCCACTGGTCCCTTAGGGTCTGCTCATTTTTCTTCATTCTTTTTTCTTTTTGCTTCTTAAACTCAGTATTACAATGTAATCACTCTGGGTATCAGAATCTCCCCCAGAGTTTGCTCTTTTCCACAGTTTTATTGAGAAACAATTGACATACATCACTGTGTAAGCTGAAGGTATAGAGCATGATGGCGTGTTTTACATATATTGTGAAATGATTACCACAGGTTTGCCTAACATCCATTGGGGCGCCTGGGTGGCGCAGTCATTGGGCGTCTGCCTTTGGCTCAGGGCGTGATCCTGGTGTTCTGGGATTGAGCCCCACGTCGGGCTTCTCCCGCTGGGAGCCTGCTTCTTCCTCTCCCACTCCCCCTGCTTGTGTTCCCTCTCACGCTGGCTGTCTCTCTCTGTCAAATAAATAAATAAAATCTTTTTAAAAAAATCCATCATCTCATATAGGTACAAAAAAAAAGAAAAATATTTTCTCCTTGTGATGAGAATTTGAAGGATCTGCTCTAACATATATCACATAGCAGTGTTGGCTGTAGTCATCATGTTGTATGTTACATCCCTAGAACTTATTTATCTTATAACCAGAAGTTTGTACTTTTTGACTTCCTCCCTCCAGTTCCCCTTCACCCCACCTCTCATCTCTGGTAACCACAAATCTGTTTTCTTTTTCTGCGAGTTAGGTGTTTGGGTTTGTTTTTTAGATTCTACATATAAGTGAGATCATACAGTATTTGTCTTTCTCTGATTTATTTCATTTAGCTATGCCTTCAGGGTCCATCCATGTGTGTCCAGTGATGGATGAATGGATTAATAAGTTATGGTGTGTGTGTGTGTGTGTGTGTGTGTATGTGTGTAGCATAAAAAAATGAGGTAATCCTACCACTTGCTTTTTAAAAAATTCTTCAAGGTGGTAGTAGTCTGTTTAGTAACTTTCCCAGAATGTATTTGCAAAGACTGTAATTTTTATTTTATGTGTTCATTGAAATCTATGTTCCTTACTTTGTTCAGCTAGCGTTGTGACAGAATTCCTTAAATGCCAGGAGTGATACAAACACACAAAGAAATAACACAGCTCTATCAGTCCTTTCAGATTAGATCCGTGCTGCAGAACTCTTTCAGCGCTTATCCAGGTTTGCACTGAGTATAGAGATCAGTGTTAAAGTTTAGGATCTTCTCTGGTCTTTTCTGAGTATATGTCTTCTTTTCTGAGTATATGTCTTGCCATGGTTATCCAGGTGGCTTTCTAAATTTTCCCATATACTTGGTTGCTTTTTTTAAATTTTATTTTATTTTTTAAAGATTTATTTATTTTAGAGAGGGAGAGAGCACGAGTAGGAGGAGGGCCAAAGAGAGAGGAGGGAGAGAGAATCTCCAGCAGATGCCCTGCTGAGCATGGAGCCCAACGTGGGGCTTGATCCCATAATCCTGAGATCATGACCTGAGCTAAAATCAAGAGTCAGATGCTTAACCAGCTGAGTCACCCATGTGCCCCAACTTGGTTACTTTTAAACATCCTAATTTCCTAAAGAAAAATTCCCCTGTTTTACTCTGGGGTTTAGCTGGTCTGTATTATTGTTTTTAAAATTTTACTAAAGATTTTATTTATGTATTATTTTGGAGAGAGAGACAGAGTGCGAGTGGGCAGAGGGGAGAGGGAGAAGGAGAGGGAGAGAATCTCAAGCAGACTCCACACTGAGTGTGGAGTCCCACGTGGGGCTTGATCTCACAACTCTGAGATCATGACCTGAGCCAAGACACTTGGCTTGATCCTAAACTTTCATGTTGGTTAAGCGCAAGTCAGCCGCTTTATCAACTGAGCTACCCAGGTGCCCCCTATTTTATGTTTTGACTTAATCTTTTACCATAACTGCATATAGGCTGCTGGTTTGGTTTGCAGTATTTTTGAGCAATGCCCTCTGCTTTTCCAGCCTGAGTTCTGAGTTAGGCAAACAGAAACGAATGCCTTGTGTCAGTCCTTCAGGTAGCTCCCAGACAGGTTAAAACAGACATACAGCATGGTTTGAGAAAGGATCTACTCTGGTTCCTCAGAATACCTGGACCAGGTCTCATGCTGAGAATACAGGCTATAACCATTTTCATATTAAGACTATTGCCATGCCACGGAAAGGGAGGGGCAAGGACAGGTAAAAGTGCCACATAACTTTTCTGCCAGTTTGAAGTTGCTTTTTTCTTGATTCAGCACTTACTTGGTTGCTGTAAATTTTGACTGTTTTTTAGAGTTCTCACGAAGTGAGTTCTGACATTTCTGCTTGTTTTTTTTCAGTGTTATTTTGAGAGGACAAGAGCTTTGAGCAGCCCGGTCTCCCATTTTGCCTTTTTCCTGAGGCTACTTTTCCATGAACAGTTCATTTTGATTGTAAGGAATACCTTAGAAATTGTTGAATATACAGGTCAAGGCTCTCAGGCTGTGCTGTCCCAGGGGGGAGCCACTGCAGACATGTGGCTGTTGAGCACATGAAGAATGGTGGTCCGAACTGAGACAGGTGTTGGGTTTAAAACCCACAGTGGATTTCAAAGAGGAAAAAAAAAAGTAAAATATCTCATTAATAATTTTATATGGTTTACATATTGAATTAATATACTAAGTTAAATGAAATATGTTGTTAACATTTATTAAAAAAAGAAACTGTTGAATATAATATGTAGAAACAGAATACAATGAGCCATACATAGAATTAGTCCTTAAAATTTGCTTCTTATGGTATATTTGCTATATTATCATGCATATTATCACTTGCATTTTATAGGTGATCTATCTATCATCTATCTATCTCCATGTAATAAGCTATACTTTTGAGCTTACATGTCCTGTTTGTCTTCCTTAGATTGTTGCTATAAAGAGTGCCTTTGAATGTACCTTAGGAAACAAGACTAGAATACAATTGCAGAAGGGAACTGCATCTCTGTTTAAAAGGAATTTGAATTTGAAATGGATATGAAAAGAAATAGGTGGATGGAGAATTGCATACTTTTGGCCTCCCAGGATGAGGGAATTAGCCAGTATTAAGTTATTCCTTCTCTGAGCCTTGTTCCTTAAAAATTTTCACTACCTGGGGATCGGCATGATAGCAAAAGAATGGGACTAATGAGGAACTTCGGATACTGGATCCTGAAGGACCACAGAGTCTGCAGATTGTCTGCCTGTGGCCACTCTGTTCAGGTTCCTGAGCAGCATGCCTGAGTCTTTTCTCAGGGACCATTATTTTGTATAATGGCCAGTCCTTTGAGCTGTGTTCTCAGTCTCCCTGAGAAGAGGACTTCCATTTATCTCCCTTAGTATCAAAGGGAGAACTGGGTATCATTCCTTAGGGCTGGCATCCAGATAATCTCAAGTTCCCTATTATATGATTTTCAAATAGGAAGAGGTGTTTGTCTACTAGTCCATTTGGGTCTGTGAGTGAGAATATGCTGCAGATGACCTGATCTTATTAATCCATGAAGTGCCTCATTGTTCATCATCTAATATAAACATGTACTTTTGCAGCAATACCTAATAAGTCTCATTTTCTACTCTGAACCCAAAATTCTAGAGATCTTTTCCATCCTCAGGAGAAAATTTCTCTTGAAAAAGTTTGTGGAAAGTTCTAGAATTCTCTTAAATGTTTCTTAATTTCTGGGCACAGAATTGAGGTAAATGGTCAGCATATATTTATCCCCCCATGTCTGTTTTTTAATATTCCTTTGTAGGGATGATCCTTGGTCTGGGTCCTGGTGCCTGTCTATGAGGACCCTGGAACAGGAGATGGACCAGGGTAAATCCCATAAGCCACATCTCTAGTGCTGGGCCCTCTTTAGTAACCTACTAAATATTTAAAAAATGGAGACTAATACAGAATATTAGGACAGGTTCTCATGTATCTGTGTCTGGAATTAATAAATTTTGATATTTGCCATATTAGTTTTCTTCTTAAAGCAAGAAAATAGTTTGCATAGAGACAACATTCTATTTTTGTTTTTGTCCGTTTCTGTCCTTCCATTCCCAGAGGCAACCACACAGTCTTTAGTTGGTTGGGTCTCTTGGCCTTATGGTAAACTATTTTTACACAAACATATGTGTATGTGTATTTGTGTGCATGTATATGTAGGTGCCTGTATGTGTGTCTGTGTGTCACAATGCAAATGCCCATTCCTTCAAGAGAAAATAAATAGTGACATTGTAAGACAGGGGAATACAGCAAAGGAGTGAAAGTCAGTGAACCAGAATGAAATGTACCAAGGTTTGTTTCCTCTCTCTGCTTCTATACATGAGCAAGATTTACAGTGGAAGTTTTAGCACATCAGTTCCTTCCTGAAATTTGTTACCATGCCAGGATTGTTCTTTCTTTCTCTCTTCTTTTTTTCATCTTGTCCCACCCTTCCTTCCCTCCCTATAATGAACCATGCCTGTTAGTCCAGTCATTGTCATGACATAAACAAATCTTTTTTTTTTTTTAAGGGGGGCAGGGGCAGAGGGAGAGGGAAGTAGAGAATCCCAAGCAGGCTTCTTGCCCAGTGTGGAGCCAACATTTGGCTCAGTCTCACAACCTTGAGATCATGACCTGAGCTGAAATCAAGAGTCAGACGCTTAACTGACTGAGCCACCCAGGGGCCCCTCCATAAACAAATTCTTACAGGCGAGATGAAGAAGATCCTATGTGTCAAGCACTGTGTTTGGTGGTATTTCTTACTTGTAAACATCTCCTTATTCCCAAAGCATGTGCTGGAACCTGGAATAAACTCAGGTGTTTCTGAGTCCAAATTTATAGCAAATGATCAGTTCTGATATAGTTGCTTATTTTCACAACCCCATGCATGCATGGCTCAGATTTTCTCATTGGTGAAGCAAAGTTTCTATATTGCTATTCATAATTTTTTTATTTTTTAAAGATTTTATTTATTTATCCATGAGAGAGAGAGAAATAAGAAATCAAAGGCATCGAAATCAGCAAAGAAGAAGTCCAACTCTCACTCTTTGCAGATGACATGGGGTGGGGCATGGGGTAACTGGGTGATGAACATTAAGGAGGGCATGTGATGTAATGAGCGCTGGGTATTATATAAGACTGATGAATCACTGAACTGTATCTCTGAAACTAATAATACACTATATGTAAATTAATTGAATTTAAATAAAAATAATTTTAAAAAATCTCATCTTAACCCAGGAGATAGGAGAGTCCTAGAGTTGATGCTGGTGCATATGTTCTGAATATACTCAGGAGGCACTGCCCGAAGCTGCTTGACCCAAGCTTTAGTGGGGCCCAATTGGGCAAAAAAGGAGGATCTGAACTTCTGTGATGGATTTTTTATAGTGCAGCCATGATTTAATTAATTTATAAAAGCACTTATTTTAGATATGATTGCGATGTAAAGAAGCTGTACATACTAACATATGCAACTCAATGAGTTTGGGATAAATGTGTATTTGTGAAACCATCGCCACCATCAAGACATATCCGTCATATTATTTTTATTATTATTTTTCATGATGGTAATACTTAATATAAGATCTACCCTCTTAGCAAATTTTGAATGTACAGTACAGTATTGTTAGCTGTAGGCACTATGGTGTATAGTAGATTCCAGAACTTTTATTTATTTTGCACAATTGAAACTTTGTCCCCTTTGACCATCACTCCCCTATTTACCTCTCTCCCAAGCCAGTAGCAACCACCATTTGACTCTGCTTCCATGAGTTTGACTGTCTTAGATTCCACATATAAGTGATGCCATACAGTGTTTGTCTTTCCCTGTTTGCCTTATTGCACTTAGCATAATGTCCTCTGGGTCCATCCTTGTTGTCACAAATGTCAAGATTTCCTTCTTTTTTTAAGGTTAAATAATATTCTACTGTGAATATATACCTCATTTTCTTTATCCATTCATGCATTAATGAACATTTAGATTGGTTTCATTTCTTGGCTATTGTGAGTAATGCTGCAACAAACATGGGAGTGCAGGGATCTCTTTGAGATCCTGATTTCAATACACCTGACTACATACCAGAAGTGGGATTGCCGGATCAAATGGTAGTTCTATTTTGAACTCTTTGAGGCACCTCCATGGTGTTTTCCATAGGGCTGTACCAGTTTATGATTTCCACCAACAGTGCACCAGGCTTCGTTTTCTCCACATCCTTGACAACACTTTTTGATCTTTCCTTCCTCCCTTATTTCCTTCCTTCCTTCCTTCCTTCCTTCCTTCCTTCCTTCCTTCCTTCCTTCCTTTCCTCCTTCCTTCCCTTCCTCCCTTCTTTCTTTTCCTTCCTTCTTTCTTTCTTTCTTTCTTTCTTTCTTTCTTTCTTTCTTTCTTTCTTTCTTTCTTTCTTTCTTTCTTCTTGCTTTCTTGCTTTCTTGCTTTCTTCTTCCTTTCTTCCTTCCTCCCTCCCATCCCCCTTCCTTCCTTCCTTCTTTCCTTCCTTCCTTCCTTTCCTCCTTCCTTCCCTTCGTCCTTCCGTCCTTCCTTCCTTCCCTCCTTTCTTTCTTTTTCTTTTCTTCCTTTCTTCCTTTTCTTCCTTCCTTCCTCCCTCCCTCCTTTCCCCCTCCCTTCCTTCCTTCTTTCCTTCCTTCCTTCTCTCTCTTTCTCTCTCTCTCCCTCCCTTGCTTCCTTCCCTCCCTCCCTCTCCCCTCCCTCCATCCCTCTCTCTCTCTCTCTCTCTTTCTTTCCTCTTTCTTTCTTTCTTTCTTTCTTTCTTTCTTTCTTTCTTTCTTTCTTTCTTTCTTTTTTTTCTCTGTCTCTCCCTTCCTTCCTTCTCCCCCTTCTCCTCCTCCTTCCTTCTCCCCCTTTTCCTTCTCCTCCTCCCCCTTCTCCCCCCTCATCCCCCACCTTTTTAAAAGATTTTATTTATTTATTTGACAGAGACAGCCAGCGAGAGAGGAAACACAAGCAGGGGGAGTGGGAGAGGAAGAAGCAGGCTCCCAGCGGAAGAGCCTGATGTGGGGCTCGATCCCAGATCGCCAGGATCATGTCCTGAGCCGAAGGCAGACGCTTAATGACTGCGCCACCCAGGCGCCCCCCCATCTCCCTTTTCCCCTTCTCCCCCACCCCCCTTTCCCCCTTCTCCCTATCCCCCTTTTCCCCCTTCTCCCTCTCCTCCTCCCCCCTTCTCCCCCTTCTCTCCCTTCTCCTCATCCTCCTCCTCCTCCTGCTGCTGCTTCTTTCTTCTTCTTCTTCTTCTTCTTCTTCTTCTTCTTCTTCTTCTTCTTGTTCTTCTTCTTCTTCTGCTATCCTAACATGTGTAAGGTGATTTCGCATTGTGGTTTTGATTTGCATTTCCCTGATGATTAGTGATTTTGAGCATCTTCTCATATACCTGTTGGCCATTTGTATTTCTTATTTGGAGAAATGTGTTTTTAGGTTCTTCCATCATTTTTTTTAATGGGGTTACTATTTTTTTTTCTTTTGCTATTAGTTTGGATATTAAGTCCTCCTCAAATGTGTGGTTTGCAAATATTTCTCCCATTTTGTAGGTTGTCTTTTTATTTTGTTTGTTGTTTCTTTCCTTTTGCTGTGCAAACTTTTTAGTATGATGTGTCCAACTTGTGTATTTTTTTCTTATGTTACTTGTGCTTTTGGTGTCATATCCAAAAACACATTGCCAAGACCATGCCAAGGAGCTTTTTCCTTATGTTTTATCCTAGGAGTTTTATGATTTTAGGTCTTCTGTTTAATTCTTTAATCCATTCAAGTTGATTTTTAAAATATCTCTTTATTTTACTTTTACTTTTTTAAATTTGAGTATAGTTGACACAATGCTATGTTAGTTTCAGGCATACAACATACTGATTCAACAAGTTTATACATTATGCTATGTTCACCAGAAGTGTAGCTACCACCTATCCTAATACATTGCTATTACAGTATCATTGACTATATTCCTTATGCTGTGCCTTTTATTCCCATGACTTATTCATTCCATAACTGGAAGCCTGTATCTCCCACTCCTCTTCATCCATCAATAGATGAAAAAATATAAGGAAGATGTGGTATACATACACAATGGAATATTAGGCAGCCATAAAAAAGGATGATATTGTGCCATTTGAGACAACATGGATGGACCTAGAGGGTATTAAGCTAAGTGAAATAAGTCAGACTGAGAAAGACAAATACCATATGACTTCATTCATAATTGTTTTTTTGGTATGGTGTAAAATATGCATCCAATTTCATTCCTATGCATGTAGATATCCAGTTTTCTTTTCTTTTCTTTTTTAAATTTAATTTATTTATTTGAGGAGAGAGAGAGAGAAAGGGAGAGAGAGAGGGCATGATTGGGGATGGGGAGAGGGAGAAGCAGGCTACCTGCTGAGTGGGGAGCCTGATGCAGGGCTTGATCCCTGGACCCTAGGGATCATGACCCCAGCTGAAAGCAGACGCTTAACCAACTGAGCCAGGCACCCCAATGTCCAGTTTTCTTAATACCATTTGTTGAAGAGACTACCCCTTCCCCATTGAATATTCTTGGAACCCTTGTCAAAGATTAGTTGACTATATATGTGTCGGCTTATTTATGGACTCTCTATTCCATTCCATTGGTCTATGTGTCTGTTTTTATGCCAATATTATACTGTTTTGATTACTATAGCTTTGATATGTAGCTTGATGTAAGGAAGTGTAATGCCTCCAGCTTTGTTTTTCTTGCTCAAGATTGCTTTGACTCTTTGGGGTCTTTTGTGATTCCATATACATTTTGGGATTTTTTTTTCCATTTACTTAAACATATTGTAGAGTGAATTGTATATACCTGGCCTCAGAATCAGAAAAGCAGTCATCCTGAATTCCTCCCTCTAGAGTCTTGGCCTTGAAGGATTTGCACTGCCCTGGATCACAGTGACAATAAAATTGCTTGGCTAATGAGGAGCTTTGGAAATTGAACCTCTAGAGATACAGAGACTTCAATCTGCCTGTGACCACTTGCTTCAACAATTCTTCTCCAGAAAAGAAGTAGCACACCTGAGCCTCATCTCGCAGATGATCTCTTCTGCCCTGGAGCCCAAGGGCGACTCAGTCTTTCTGCCCTTCCTGAGTATTTATCTTCCATTTGGTATATTCAGAGGAAATGTCAAATCATTCTACTATGATACCCATCAGGTAATCCAATGTCCTTAGTCAATGTTTGGAAATGAGGGCAGATATTTTACTACAGTTTCATCCAGAGGAAGCTGTGAAGAGTACATGCATCAGATGATTAGAACCATGTCACCCAGGGTCCTCCTGCCTGTCTGTCATCTTCACATGTTTCCTTGTACTTTACACCAATCTCAAGTATTGCTGATTTACTAATACCACACTCAGTCTCTACTATAGCCAGGACCATTTTCCTACTGAGTAGAAATATGCTTTTTATAAAACGGGATGGCTGTTATAAAATTATCTGACATTTACTTGCAATCTGATGGTGGTGGGAAGCAAGAAATTGGTAAAATTTACTTTATCTTCCCATTCCTGTTTCTTTTTTTTTTTTAGATTTGTAGATGGTAGATTTTTATTATGTGTATTGTACATCAATAAAATATTCCTGGTTCTTGACATACTTATCTATTATCTCAGTTGCTTTCCTCTGAGGTCTTTGGGGATCCAGACAGAATCTTCAGCTGCCTCTAGAGTCTGTTTCTCTTTATAAAATTAGCAAACGTTTCAAGTAATCAGAACAGTATAGGTAGTGTAATTTTTTAAAAAATGGCCCCCTCTTGACTCTTGTGGAAATTAACAATGGATGACACTCTGTGGTATCAGCTTCAGGTTTTTGTTAAAGGAGCAGAATAATATGCATACAGAAGTCACCTACTTCTTTTTTTTTAAATTTATTTATTTGCCAGAGAGAGAGAGAGAGCACAAGCAGGGGGAGCGGCAGGCAGAGGGAGAAGCAGACTCCCTGCTGAGCAGGGAGCCTGATGTGGGACTTGATCCCAGGACCCTGGGATCATGCCCTGAGCCAAAGGCAGACACTTAACTGACTGAGCCACCCAGGCGTCCTGAAGGCACCTACTTTTTATCTCTCTCTATTAGCCTCCATCCTATCCTAAGATAGTGTCTGCTTCTGGCGATGGTCCTTCTGCTGGTCTAGAAAACACACATTTGATTGTGTTCTCACTCCACCTTTTCTATCAGATTCATCAACAACATGGGACCCAGAAACAAAACAGGGGTTTCAGAATTCCTTCTTATGGAAGTGACAGAGGATCCAGAACTGAAGCCGCTTCTCTTTATTCTGTTTTTGTGCGTATACCTGGTCACCATCCTGGGAAACCTGCTCATCATCCTGGCTGTCAGCTCCGACTCCCACCTCCACACCCCCATGTACTTCTTCCTCTCCAACCTGTCCTTTACTGACATCTGTTTAAGCACAACCACCATCCCGAAGATGCTGGTGAACATCCAAACACAGAATCAGAGCATCACCTATACAGGCTGCCTCACCCAGGTCTGCTTTGTCCTGGTTTTTGGTGGTTTGGAAGGTTTTCTTCTTGCGGTAATGGCCTATGACCGCTATGTGGCCATTTGTCGTCCCCTGAGGTACACAGTCATCATGAACCCCCACCTCTGTGGCCTGCTGGTTCTACTCTCCTTGTGCATTAACATTGTGGATGCCCTGATGCACAGTCTGATGGTGTTGCAGCTGACCTTCTGCACAGACCTTGACATCCCTCTCTTCTTCTGCGAAGTGGTTCAGGTCATCAAGCTTGCGTGTTCTGACACCCTCATCAATAACATCCTGATATATTTTGCAACTAGCGTATTTGGTGGTATTCCTCTGTGTGGAATCATTCTCTCTTACACTCAGATAGTGTCCTCTGTTTTGAGAATGCCATCAGCAGGTGGAAAGTATAAAGCTTTTTCCACCTGTGGTTCTCACCTGTCAGTTGTGTCTTTGTTCTATGGGACAGGTTTGGGGGTGTACATTAGTTCTGCTCTTACTGACTCTTCCAGAAGCACTGCGGTGGCTTCAGTGATGTACACCGCTGTCCCTCAAATGATGAACCCCTTCATTTACAGCCTGAGGAACAGGGACATGAAGGGAGCCTTGAAGAAACTTATATGTAGGACACCTTCTCTTCTGTGATTGTGTCACTGGCATTCAACTGTCGTTTCTAGAATGAGTCAAAGTGACAAAAATACATGATGAGCTAGAATATCTGATTCTTGCATCATCATCTTCTGAAATGACGAGATAGCATAATGGCCATGTGCATTTTAATTTGATGCGGAAAACTAACCTGCACTTTATCAAGCAATGTGGTGTGTGGCAAGTGATTTCAAATCTGTAATCTCAGTTTCTGAGTCAGATTCCCTCAAAGCAGAACCTGAGTCAGGGATTCTTGTCATAGCAATCTTGTGAGATGTGTTTTCAGAAGAGAAGTGGGATAAGGTGGATAGAACAGGGAAAGAATTTAAATGAGGGTGTCATGAGTTTACCTGATTCTGGGATCATGCCATGAGAATCGCACTTCAGTGTTGAAAGTGCTAGGATGCCAGGTGCTGATATTTTTTACCCTGATTCAGTAATCACCAATTCCAGTCGCTGGAAACTGTACCTGTGCGGGGCAACATCAGCAACCACTCAGTTCCATGACATCTAAAATGGCATTATTAGGTTATCTTAGTAGTTTGGCATGCTGGGAGATCATTAAATTTTATCAGTGAGAAGGTCTTTGGTTGTATAAGAAAAAGAAATCCTGACTCTAATATGCTCAAAACACAGAGAGGGTTATGAGGTGACGGATGTGTTAATTAACGTTCTTGTGGCAATCAGTGCACAGTGCATACATAGAAGTCGTCATATTGTACACCCTCGCTTTATGCGATTTTGTTAATTATACCTCCGTAAAGCTGTAAAAAAAGAGTTCTCTTTCATTGTAAGGACTTCAGAAGTAGGGCTATACAAGAACCGGACAGTAAGGCTTCATTTGTTCCTCCAGGTGGTGGCTTCCTCCTGGGTCTAGCTCCCCTTATGGACCAGATGGTTGCAACAGGTGGAAGAAATCTATGGAAGAATGTATTTAGAATCTGGAACATGAGACCTTTCCTGAAGTTCTCTTGTTAAAATATATAGAAAGTAGTATATAAAATCTATCTATGGTTTTTAAAAATAGTAAAACATGTACCTCCCACCCAGGTGAGGAAATGAAGCCGTGCCACAGACAGTCCATTTGATGGTGTCCAAGCCACGTTACCCTCTCTCTCCCCGGTGACAAGCACTATACTGAACTTTGTATTAATCATGTTGTTAGATGTTCTTCTATTAGGTTGAATCCTATAAAGTTGTCAGTATTTGATCACAGTTGCCCTCTAAAATGGGCAGTGGGATTCAATGTTATTATCACCCGCATGTATCCCTATCCAATTTGTAAATTTTTTTATTTTTGAACAAGTTAAAAGTTAAATCTTAATGGTTGCATTTTGGGTCTTGATTGTTTTTCCATCTTTGTGCTTTTGAGGTTCAAAAGTGTTGGTTTTAGCAGTAATTTATTTTCATTGCTATTATTATATTACGTATGGAGACATTACAAGATCAGTATTCTTGTGAGGTTGAAAGATACTTTGGTTGGTACTCTTCTTCATTTATAAATAAATCTGTTTGAATATTATATACATTTCATGGTGGAAAGGAGAATGTTTTATACATGGGATAGAATTATTATGTATATAAATATACCTATTCTCCTTTGGATATTTCTTTTTTTTTTTTAAAGATTTTATTTATTTATTTGACAGAGAGACAGCCAGCGGGAGAGGGAACACAAGCAGGGGGAGTGGGAGAGGAAGAAGCAGGCTCATAGCGGAGGAGCCTGATGTGGGGCTCGATCCCATAACGCGGGGATCACGCCCTGAGCCGAAGGGAGACGCTTAACCGCTGTGCCACCCAGGCGCCCCTGGATATTTCTTTTTTAATTTTTAAATTTAAATCCAATTTGGTTAACATATACTGTATTATTTGGTTCAGGGGTAGAATTTAGTGATTCATCAGTTGTATAAAAAGCCCAGTGCTCATTATATCAAGTGTCCTCCTTGATGCCCATCACCCAGTTACCCCATCCTCCTACCCACCTCCCTCCAGCAACCTCAGTTTGTTTTCTAGAGTTAAGAGTCTCTTATGATTTGCCTCCCTCTCTGCTTTCATCTTATTTTATTTTCCCTTCCCTTCCACTATGTTCATCTGTTTTATTTCTTAAATTCCACATATGAGTGGAATCCTGTGGTATTCCTCAAAAAGTTAAAAATAGAACTACCCTATGACCCAGCAATTACACTACTAGGTATTTATCCAAAGGATACAAACATAGTGATTTGAAGGGGCACATACACCCCAATGTTTATAGCAGCAACGTCCGTAATAGCCAAAATACAGAAAGAGCCCAGATGTCCATTGACAGACGAATGGATAAAGAAGATGTGCGAGATTTATATATATGGCACTGGAGGAGATAATGCTAAGTGAAATAAGTCAAGCAGAGAAAGACAACTATCATATGATTTCTCTCATCTATGGAACATAAGAACTAGGATGATCAGTAGGGGAAGAAAGGGATAAAGAAAGGGGGGGTAATCAGAAGGGGGAATGAAACATGAGAGACTATGGACTATGAGAAACAAACTGAGGGCCACAGAGGGGAGGGGGGTGGGGGAATGGGATAGGCCGGTGATGGGTAGTAAGGAGGGCACGTATTGCATGGTGCACTGGGTGTTATACATAACTAATGAATCATCGAGCCTTACATCAGAAACCGGGGATGTACTGTATGGTGACTAACATAATATAATAAAAAATCATTATAAAAAAATATATATATATCTTTCTCAGCCATCAAAAAGAATGAAATCTTGCCATTTGCAACGATGTGTATGGAACTAGAGGGTATTATGCTAAGTGAAATAAGTCAGTCCTCTGGATATTTCTAAGGATTTTCTCTAAGTGGTTGGATAATTTAACATGCTCACCAAAATTCCTGGTGATCCATATCAGCACCAACACATTTTTATTTATACTGACAGTCTAGTGGGCATAAAATTATTTTATTATTTGGCATTTCCCTATGAGATTGAGTGTCATTTCATATATTTATGGGCATTTATTTTTACTCTCTGTTGACTACCAGTTTATGATTTTTCTATTGAGCTGTTGTCAAAATGGCAGAATTTTTTTCTATTTTTGTGGCTGGATAATAGTGCATGGTATGTACACCAAATTTTCTCTATTCATCTGTCAATAGACACTTAGGTTATTTATATATCTTGGTTATTGTGACTAATGCTGAAATTAACATGTGAGAGCAGATATCACTTCAAGATACTGATTTTGCTTCCTCTGCACATATACCCAGAAGTGGAATTACAGGGTTATATAGTAGTCCTATCTTCAATATTTTAAATTGAGGTATAATTGGCATAAAACATTACATTAGTTTCAGGTGTACAACACAATGATTTGATATGTGTATATCTTGTAAAATGATTACCACAATAAGTCTAGTTAACATTCATCACCATAAATAGATAAAAATATTTTTTTTCTTGTGATGAAAACTTTGACTCTCTTAACAACTGTTAAATATGCAACACAATTTATTACATCCCCATGATGTATAGTTGGAATTTTGTACCTTTTGACCACCGATACCCATTTTCACCAATCCCTCAGTCCCCACATTTGGCAACCACCAATCTATTCTCTGTATCTATGGGATTAGGTTTTTTTTTTAATAATAATGTTTTATTATATTATTGAACTCAACATGTAAGTGAGATCATATGGTATTTGTCTTTGTCTGTCTGTCTTATTTCACTGCACATAAGGCCCTCAAGTTCCATCCATATGTCTCAAATGGTAGGATTTCCTTCTTTTAATGGGTGAATGATATTCCTGTGTGTGTGTGTGTGTGTGTGTGTGTGTATACATACATATACCAATCAAATTTCTTTATCCATTTATCTGTTGATGGACACTTAGATTGTTTCCATGTCTTGGCTCTTGTAACTAATGCTGCAATGAACATGGGAACATATCTCTTCAAGATAGTGATTTCACCTCCTTCAGTTTTATTTCCAGAATTGGGGTTGAGGGATCATATTGTTTTCCATAACGATTGCACCAGTTTACATTCCTACCAACAGTATGCCAGACTTCCTTTTTCTCCACATTCTTGCCAACACTTGCTATCTCTCGTCCTTCAATGAAAGCCATTCTAACAGGTGTGAAGTGACGACTCATTGTGGTTTTATTTATTTATTTATAAGATTTTATTTATTTATTTGACAGAGATAGAGACAGCCAGCGAGAGAGGGAACACAAGCAGGGAGAGTGGGAGAGGAAGAAGCAGGCTCATAGCGGAGGAGCCTGATGTGGGGCTCGATCCCATAATGCCGGGATCACGCCCTGAGCCGAAGGCAGACGCTTAACTGCTGTGCCACCCAGGCGCCCCAATCTCATTGTGGTTTTAATTTGCCTTTTGTGGTGATTAGTGATGTTGAACATCTTTTCTTGAACTTGTTAGCCATCTGTATAAAAAAAACCCAAAGCTAATATCCTAATGGGGGAAAAACTGAGAGCTTTTCCTCTATGGTCAGGGATGTCCACTCTCACCACTTTTATTCAACATAGTACTGGAAGTTCTAGGTATGGCAATCAGACAACAAAAGAAAAGGCATCTAAATCAGCAGGGAAGAAGTAATACTTCCACTATTTGCAGATGACATGATACTATATATAGAACACTCAAAAGACTCCACCAAAAAAACTGCTAAAACTATAAGTCTTCTTTAGAAAATATTTATCTCCTCTGCTGATTTTTAAATCAGATTATTTTTTGCTATTAAGTTATATGTTTTTTATATATTTTGGCTATTAACCTCTTATCAGATACATGATTTAAAAGTATTTCATTCCATAGGGAGGCTTTTCATTTTGTTCATGATTTCTTTGCAGTGCAGAAGCTTTTTAGTTTGATGTAGATACACTTTTTAAGTTTTGCAGTGTGGCTTGTGTTTTTGGTGTCATAATTGTCGCCAAGACCAATGTCAAGGAGCTTTCCCCCCAAGTTTTCTTCTAGGAATTGTATGGTTTTCAGGTCTTATGGTTAGGTCATTAATAATTTTGAGTTAATTTTTGTGAGTGGTCTAAGACAGGGGTTCAATTTCATTCTAATGCATGGGGATATATAGTTTTTCCAACAGCATTTATTTATTTATTTATTTTTAAAAGATTTTATTTATTTATTCGACAGCGATAGAGACAGCCAGCGAGAGAGGGAACACAAGCAGGGGGAGTGGGAGAGGAAGAAGCAGGCTCATAGCGGAGGAGCCTGATGTGGGGCTCGATCCCAGAACGCTGGGATAACGCCCTGAGCCGAAGGCAGACGCTTAACCACTGTGCCACCCAGGCGCCCCCCAACAGCATTTATTAAAGAGATTATCCCATCTCCTTTGAGTATCCTTGGCTACTTTGTCAAATACAAGTTGATTGTATATGTGAGGGTTTATTCTGGTTTCTCAGTCCTGTTCCACTGGTCTACGTGTGCACTTTACTGTCAGTATCACGTAGTTTTGATTACTATAATTTTGTAGAATAGTGTGAAATCAGGACATCTGATACTTCCATTGGAAATATCCAGAAGCCATTTCAGGCTTCCAGAGGAGCCCAATAGATCACAGATACAGGCTGATTAGAGCCCAACCCTTGGGAAAGTATGTAGTCAAACACCTTCCAGGGAAAAAGTGGAAGCCTTGTGTTTCTACCTTCTCCCTCTGTGCTGGGCCCAGGGGGATAACCGTGAGAAATACTCATGTACCCCTGTAAAAACTGCCTCTTGATTTTCTGTGGTATCTGAGGATTTGGAAAAGCCAAGCCACATTGCTGTCAAAGCTAGAAGACTTGGGAGCCAGTCCCTCAGGTTTGCCATATCAGTTGGGGCCCTGTGTGTGTGGTCTTAACCCTTCACTCCTCAGGGATAAGCTGGGTTGGGGATTCTCTCCTGGTTGTAAGGTGCTATCCTAGGGGTGAGATGGGTGGTGTGAACATACCTCAGCTTTTCCTCCCTGTTTAGAGGTAGGTATTTTCTCAGTCCTCTGATACGTAGGAGTCACCCAACCAGTTTCTGGATTTCTCTCAGAGGGAATTAATCTGTGTGTACCTGTATGGTGAGTGTGTTCCCAGGAGGAGAGAGGTCAGAAACCTCCTCTTCTGTCATATGGCTGGTGTTGGTGAGAATTCATTTAGTTTAAATTTTTAACCAGACCAATATTAGGTCAAATTTATTTAACATGTAGTATTGGGCAATGTAAAGGAGTGATAAAAAAGATACATTAGGGTTCTATTAAAGTGACAGTTTTGTAGGATAAAAATGACAGTTTTATAGGATAAAAATGGTCAAATACTGGAGATCAAATACTGGTGGCATCAATCTAACATCTGTCTCCATGGTCACATCACCGCCTCCTTTTCTCTATCTTCTTCAGTTCTACCTATTTTTTAAGGAAACATATGATTTCTATTTAGGGCCCACCCAGATAGCCCAGTATAAGTGCATCCTTTGCAAAGACCCTTTTTCTAAGCAAGTTCCAGTATCATTCATCCTTTTTATCATATGAGTTACTAATCACAAATGAGGGGGATTAGGATGTGGACATATCATATTGAGGGCCCCCATTTCACCTCCTGTAGATGTGCTTTGATTGACTCCATCGAGAGGCCTATTCTCGGTTATCTGTCCCTGGGCATCACGTTCAAGCATGACATCTATATTTGCTGCCACCACCTTGCGACTTGAGGAGAACCAGTCCAAGGGCAAAGCCATCAAATGCAGAGGTGGCATGAAACCTACTCCCCTGTTTTACGTTCCCTGTCTCTGAAGTCCTAGTAATGACCAACAACTGTTTCCCGTTTGACCATATTAGAGATACGAATTTTTTCTTATTAGAACTGAAGGCTTCCTCCTTGATGAAGCACAAATATCTTACAATTATTTCAAAATGTGATGATATCATTATGCCACTCTTATAGATAATGAAACTGAGTATAGTGGATGCTAATATTGCCTCAATGGAATATGGTTTAGCAGTGACTGGTCTCCATAATTACTAAGTTGGGCTGTGAAAGGTGAGCTCTCTTGCCTCACTGTAGGCCTGACTTTGGGTTTCAATTGACATGGTCTAATCACAGGATCAAGTCGAAGCCAGTCTCTAGATATGATCACAGTTGTGTTTCTATCCACTCTCTGAGCTATCCATATTCTACGACTTTCCTTCTTCTGAGAGTCGTCCATACAAACAGTATAAAAGTTTGACCTCTGTCTCAGGTTCTGCCTCTATGAAACTGAGAAAAACATTGAAGTAAGAATTGAAATAATTTGTTAAACATAAAAAGGCTAAAGAAAAATAAAAGTTAGGTTTCAATTCTAAGTTAAAATATACTTGGCTGTTATGTTATCTAATCATGTCAGAAGCATTTGGTGACAGAAGAATTAAACTTCCTGGTTCTCCTGTGATTTGTATAACTTTGATTTATTCTTACAACCCAGCCCAAGGTACATGGCACAATCATAAAAAAGAAGGTATCCTACTGACAAGTTTCTTCAAGGCACCCTGCATGTCACTATTCCTCAGACTGTAGATAAAGGGGTTCATCATTTGAGGAATCACGATGTACATCACTGAGGCCATGGCAGTCTTCCTGGAAGAGTCACTAACTGCGGAGATAATGTACACTCCAAAAGCAGTCCCATAGAACAAGGACACAACTGACAGGTGAGACCCACAGGTGGAGAAAGCTTTATACTTCCTGCCTGCTGATGGCATTCTCAAAACAGAGGAGAAAATTTGAGTGTAAGAGAAAATGATTCCAGAGAGAGGAACGCCCCCAAATAAGCCAGCTGCAAAATATGCCAGGATATTATTGATGAACATATCAGAGCAGGCAAGCTTGACAATCTGACCAAGTTCACAGAAGAAGTGGGGGATGTCCAAGTCCTTACAGAAGGATAACCGTAGTATCATCAGACTATGGAGCAGGGCATTGACAATGCTAATGAGCAATGAGAGCACCATCAGCAGGCCACAGAGTTGGGGGTTCATGATAACAGTGTACCTCAGGGGATGGCAGATGGCCACATAGCGGTCATAGGCCATTGCTGCAAGGAGAAAATTTTCCAAACCAACAAAAGTCAAGACAAAGCAGACCTGGGTGAGGCAGCCTGTATAACTGATGCTCTGATTCTGTGTTTGGATGTTCACCAGCATCTCTGGGATGGTGGTTGTGCTTAAACAGATGTCAGTGAAGGACAGGTTGGAGAGGAGGAAGTACATGGGGGTGTGGAGGTGGGGGTCAGAAATGACAGCCAGGATGATGAGCAGGTTTCCCAGGATGGTGACCAGGTATGTGGATAAGAATAGGCCGAAGAGTAGGGGCTGCACTTCTGGATCATCTGTCAATCCCAAGAGAAAGAATTCTGAAAATACTGTTTGGTTTCTGGGTTCCATGGCATTGATGAATCTGATGGAAAACATGGGGTGAAAATTAAAAAAAAAAAAAAAGGAACAGTCCCTGGATGAGTCAAGTAACTTCACCTGGGAATTGTTAGAAATACAAATTCTGTTTTCACTCCAGTTTTACTGAAGATAATAATCTCTGAGGTGAGGACCAGCAATCTATTTTTGGCAAGCCCTCCAGATGAATTTGACGTACGCCAAAGTTGAAGAGCCAGTGCTTTTAGAAAAACAAAACAAAACAAAAAACCAAAAAAACTATTGAGAATCCATGTGAATATTCCAAACTTTCCCTCTGCTAATTTTTCCCTCTATCATCATTTCTCTTTTTCCCCGTCCTCCCTCTATTGTCCCCCTTTTCTTGATCACCAGCTCTGCTTCGCACATTGTGCTAAGTTTTGAGTCTATAATGAATAAGAATGGTGTTTCCTTCAGAAATATTTCTTGCCATCAAACAAATAGAAGGAAGAATGATGTTATCCAGTCTTTCCTACAGAGTCCGCTCTGCCATCTTTGATATGCTCAGAGTCATCTGAAACGTATGTCAAATTACTGATGAGTTAAATCATATTATTACTCCATTCACCCATGGGGACACTTAGGTGAGGTGAGATTACATCATGGATGTGAAGTACACAGTGTGTGGCGAAGGGTAGGTCTGAGTTCAGATTGTCTGACTGCCGAGTTGACAGTCTTTTTTTTTTTTTAAGTTTTTAAGTTTTTAATCGAAGTTCCAGTTAGTTAACATACAGTGCAATATTAATTTCAGGTAACAGTACAGTGACTCAACACCTCCACACAGTACCAGGTGATCAACACAAGTGCCTTCCTAGATCCCCGTCATCTAAACTATCCCCCTACTCCCTCCCCTCTGGTAACCATCATTTGTTCTCTATAGTTAAGAGTCTAGGTTTTTTGGTTTGCCCCCTTCTCTCTCTTCCATCCCTGTGCTCATTTGTTTTGTTTCTTAAATGCCACATATGGGATAACTTGACTGTCTTGACCTATCATTGTTAATGTTTCTGGATGATATCACATTAGCATTCCTAAACCATCTTATGTTTCATAGGTTCCTTTCAAAATTTTAATACTTTCATCTTGAGAAATGCCTTAAATCTTTCCCTCACCTACAAGGCATGTCCACCTCTACCCATGATGCAGAGTGGACGTGTGAAAAATGGAGCAGGTCATGGCATCCATTCAAGCATATGCTCTGCACCTGAGCATAGATTGAAAAATGTTGCTTATAAACTTGAAAGTCATAAGACTCCTCCATGGAAATGCTACTCATCTGCATTAGTGACACATCTAAGAGAAGTAGGCAACTATGTCAATGATGCTGTCTGTCCTCGGGGACTTTTCCACCCAAGGTGACAGGTGGCATATCAGTTTTTAAAAACAGCTACATGAGGGGCGCCTGGGTGGCACAGCGGTTAAGCGTCTGCCTTCAGCTCAGGGCGTGATCCCGGCGTTATGGGATCGAGCCCCACATCAGGCTCCTCTGCTGGGAGCCTGCTTCTTCCTCTTCCACTCCCCCTGCTTGTGTTCCCTCTCTCACTGGCTGTCTCTCTCTCTGTCAAATAAATAAATAAAATCTTAAAAAAAAATAAAAACAGCTACATGAGAGAAAGAATCAAATGCATAGACTCTTCAAAATAGAGGAAAATTCAAACAATTATTGGTCCTTGGAAGACAAAGACCTTCAAGACAGTGCAGATTTATAAGGTACTTAGAAGATAATCGAGTGCCCTACTAGGACTGCTTCTGTAAAGCAGTGGTGCTCCCTCACCTGGGGGACACAGAAGTGGCCATGACAGCCTTTATCATCTGGTCTATTACTTAGACTCAGAACTCTGAAGGTAACCCAAACCAGCACTTGCTTTGCGAGTGGGGAAAGCTGTTCAACTGTATGGAGGCCTTGGAGTCCTCAGTGTAGAATGGCGACTGTCATCAAGTCTTATGGGGATGTTGCAGTGATGAACAGTGCATAGAAGAAAAGCAGCCAGCACAGCACTCAGCATGTGGGACCCTCCTGATAACATTTGCTATCGTGTGTGTCCGTGCGTGGTTTTTGGTCCATGAACATGGCACCTGAAATATTTCTTCCTTCTCAGAAGGTAGCATGATAACTGCAAATTACAGAGAAGTGTTTCTGACCTGACGCTCTAGCTGGGAATCTTTATTGTGTAGAAAAGGAATGAAGTGCACAGGAATGATGTCAGTGTTCATTTGGTATGACAGGTGGTGAACCATAGAGCAATCGAAGTCAATTAAAGAAAACATGAATCAGAATTATAGGTTGATAAAAAATAAAAAGGTACAAAATTTATATGACAAAGAGCCAACGGCATGAGAAAACTTTAAATATATATTGAAATCTCTCAGGTAATATAATCTCTAATAAAAATCAACCCCAGCAAAAAATAATACACAGACCACAATGAAGTGCTGGGCTTCCCACTAGTTGATATGATCAAGTTTAGACACTTCAGTGTCCTCATTCTAGGTGTTTCTATTGCAATAAAGAGTAGAGATAGTGGTGAAGCCCTCACATCATAAGTTTGTACAATTTGATTCTTTTCCTCCGGGGAACCAGTACGCTGACTTTATACACATTATTCCCCTGCATTTTTACTGTGATTAGTATTATCCTTTCATAAAAACTTACATTCTTTTGCATTTTCAAAGCTTTATATACATGGAACCATACAGTACATGCCATTTAAAACTAGCATGCTTATGCAATTTATTTTTTGATTATGTTGGTATATTTAGTCCCATTCAGTAATTTTAATTACCAGAGAGTGTTACATGATATTGTTACATCACAGCTTATTTCTCCATTCCCTAACTAATAGGTATTATGGTCAATGCCTTTTATCCTATGTGTGTTTATGAAGACACGTGCAATGTGAAACTAGGTATGGCTGATACCATCATATTCCAGATTGTATTGTGTCTGGGAAGGGAGAACAGGAAAGGAGGGGGAGAAAAAGAGGTTCTTTCTCTTTGCACATATGTACGTTTTTTTACTTTATAAAAAAGACCCAAAGACAGTATGGCAGAATGTCAATTTTTGCTCATTCTAGAATGAGTGGAAGGGTTGTCATATGTTTTTTATTATACATCTCTGCTATTGTTACATAAAATGCTTGGTAATTTTATGAAGAGAAGTACGTGGACTAGGAAAGTATCTGGCTATATCTGTCTGTATCTGACTCCCTCCCTTGTGTCCTCAACTGAGCTACAGGGATAATACACTCATGGATGCAGTGGTATGTCAAGAGCCAGGAATGCAAGTAAGGGGAAAAGCTGACCCAAACCCTTCCCCATGACCATCACAAGAATTGAAGTAAATGTGAGAAAGCGTATAACAGTTCTCTTGTTTTAAAAGGAGCTGATATCTATCAGGAGGAAAATATGTTCTGCCATGTTTTAGAGAGATTTAAGACCAGCTGATTGAGACTGGGGTCAGTATTAGTACAAACACATAGGAACTTGTCAACAGGAAGACAGGCTGGAATGCATGGGACACCTAGGTCTCATTGTTTCATTCATGCACGGTCCTCGTTGCTTTCCCTGGATAATCTGTAGTAAAATATTGCCCTCCTTACTGAAGCATTAACTAAAGGACTTTCAGTTACCTGGCTGGCATCAGTGTGGAATGATGTGTGATATATCACCTAGATACAAAGATGGAAGATCTGTCCTCAGGAAGGGCAGAGAGACCAAGTGAGGCAGTGGGCTTGAGGTCAAGAAAGATCGTTCCTGGTTGGAGCCTCAGCTGTGCTTCTTCTTGACTAGGCAAGGGCTGTGGAATAGGTTGTCACTGGCTGACTCTTTACAGTGTTCTATCCCTGGGGGGTCAATATCCAAAGGTCCTCATTAGACAATATTTTTAGTGTCCTTTTGATCCCCGAGCTCTGCAAATCCTTAAAGACCAAGCAAGACTATAGAAGAGAGTAATTCATGATGGCTAATCCTTGAGCCTCTGAGGCCAGGAGTATGTCGTCTATTCTCCCTACTGTTCATGCCCATCTCTATCTCACACACTTTGCACGCATATACTCACACTCTTTCTAATGAATTCTAGGCTTCTTTTTTTAAAGTTACAAAGAGAGATATCAGTATGTGAGTAATGATATCTTGAAGCCTGATTCCAATTTTAAGTGTGCAAATACTGTTTATGTATTGGTTGTAAATAATATATTTATAAATAAGATATTGTATAATTCAACTCCTAGGGATATTTCACCTTTAGAGTCATTGAATGTCTCTTGTGCCTTCTTTCTGTTCCTTATGTTTTACATGGGAATATACATCATCTATTCTATGTGGTCATTGTGGCTGTGATCAATGTAGACAGACGTCATACTCTCTTTTTAATCTTTCATAATCACCTGTTCCAAGTTCTGCACCATAGATACAGTGCACATTTTTCTTCCCACTGGGGGATTTTTGATTGAATTATAGCTCTTCATTTTTATTTATTTATTTTTATTTATTTTAAAATCTTTTTGAGAGAGAGAGGATGAGACAGTGTGAGCAGCAGGGGGAGAGGGAGAGGGAGAGAGAGAATCCCAAGCAGGCTCCATGCCCAGTGCAGAACTGGATGCATAACTCAGTCTCACAGCCTTGAGATGATGACCTGATTCTAAATCAAGAGTTGGATGCCTAACCAACTGAGCCACCCAGGTGCCTCAAGCTTCTTTATTAATGTTTTCAGGATTTATTTATTTATTTATTTATTTATTTATTTATGACACAGAGAGAGAGAGAGAGAGCACGTGGAGCAGAATGAGAAGAAGAGAGAGAGAATCTCCAGGAGACTCTCCACTGAGTGTGGAGCTCAACTTGGGGCTTGATCCCATGACTGCAAGATCATGACCTGAGCAAAACCAAGAGTTGGACACTCAACTGACTGAGCCACCCAGGTGCCCCAAGGTTCTTTATTTTTAATTGTGTTGTGATAAAGTACAGTGTCACTGAAAGGCAGTAGTGTGCAGTTTGTTCATCACCCAGAGAGTTCATCGGTAATAATAAGTGTGGATGATACTCCTTGTTAATATTCACTTGAAAACATTTTTCTTTTAGCATTTTAGTATTTTCATGTATTCACCAACGTATTTCACATTTTAACTTTTTGTAATGGAGTTTTTTTTATATTTTCTTTCTTTTTTTTAAGGATTTTATTTATTTATTTATTTATTTATTTATTTATTTATTTGACAGAGAGAGAGGCAGCGAGAGAGGGAACACAAGCAGGGGGAGTGGGAGAGGGAGAAGCAGGCTTCCCACTGAGCAAGGAGCCCAACGCGGGGCTTGATCCCAGAATGCTGGGATCATGACCTGAGCTGAAGGCAGACGCTTAACAACTGAGCCCCAGGTGCCCTTCTTTATATTTCCAAAATATATTTTTTGAAAATAGACTTATGACAAGAATACATTGTAATATCAGTCTTCACCATGTTAACACCAGTAAACTTCAAACACAGGAGTAATGAGGAAATATGAAGACTTAGCTGGGCTCAAAAAATGATAAAGTCTTCTATGTACCACAAGAAAGTGAAAACATAAATGGTAGGTGGGCTGGAGCCAAAGGGTTCTTCTTATTTATGTTCACAGGTAAGTGGATACTTACTCTTCTGGGTAATGAGGATTAAAGAATGAAACAGGACCCCAATCTTTCACCACTCACAAAAGTCAACTCAGAATGCATTAAACACTTAAATGTAAGATCTGAAACTGTAAAACTCCTAGGACAAAATGTAGGGGATAATCTCACTGACATTGGTCTTGGTGATGATTTTTCAGATTTGACATGAAAAGCAAGGCAACAAAGCAAAAATAAACATGTGGGACTACATCAAACTAAAAAGAATCTAGGAAAAGGAACAATCAAGAAAAAGAGAAGGCAGCCTATGGAATGAGAGAAAATCTTTGCAAAGCTCATATTCAATAAGGGTTTCATATCCCCACTATATAAGAAACTCATACAACCCAACAGCAAAAGGTCAAATAATCTGATTTTATTTTATTTATTTTTTAAAAAGGTTTTATTTATTTATTTGACAGAGAAAGAGAACACAGCAGGGGGAGCGGCAGGCAGAGGGAGAGGGAGAAGCAGGTTCCCCACTGAGCAGAAAGCCCAACATGGGGCTCAACCCCAGGCTCCTGGGATCATGACCTGAGCCAGAGGCTGACACTTAACCGACTGAGCCACCCAGGCACCCCTCAAATAATCTGATGTTAAAATAGGCAAAGGGCTGAATAGACAGCTTCTTAAAAAAGACATACAGATTGCCAACATGTACACAAAATGGTTCTCAACATTACTAGACATCAGGGAAATGCAAATCAAAACCTCATTGAGATATTACTTTATACTTGTTTACATGGCTATTACCAGAGACAATAAATACCCATGAGTAGGTGGAGAAAAGGCCTCTCTTCTACATTATTTGTGGGAATATAAACTGGTACAGCCACTGTGGAAAACAGTATAGCAGGTCCTCAGAACATTAAAAATACTTACAAAGGAGACCCAAGCAAATTGAAAGAATATTCTGTTTTTGGGTAGATATGCACAATGTCATAGAAATGCCATTTTGCCTTAAATAGATGTATAGATTTAATGGAAATTCTGAGATGTTATTATATTTGAGAGACTATGAAAGAGTAATGGAAAAACAATATTTGACTTGATGGCAAATAAGAACAGAGTAATTGCTTTAGTATATATCAAGATTACTTATGGACATACAGTAACTAAAATGGTATGGAGCAGAGTGAAAAGCAGAACCAATGAGATGGGCACACATAGGAAGATTCTTTTGAGGACAGACGCAGTGGACAGTTTACTTAGGACAATGTGGCATTGCAGGGGAAGGATGGTGCCATTCAACAAAGCCTTTAGGTTGTAGGACTCAAGATATTTAAACAATACAAGTTGCCTAGCAGGAAACTGGCATTGTTGGCGTCCTGGTTAAGATTATCAGAATAATTGGTAAAGGGGGGGTGCCTGGGTGGCTCAGTCATTAAGCGTCTGCCTTCGGCTCAGGGAGTGATCCCAGCGTTCTGGGATCGAGCCCCACATCCGGCTCCTCCACTGGAAGCCTGCTTCTTCCTCTCGCACTCCCCCTGCTTGTGTTCCCTCTCTCGCTGGCTGTCTCTGTCTCGTCAAATAAATAAAATCTTAAAAAAAAAAAAAAAGAAAAATTGGTAAAGGAAATGAGACCTCAATTTGCCAAATTCCTTACCTTTCTCAAATTTGCATAGGCTGTTTGCTTTACGCTGAGACTGAAAATGCTATGCTTTTCTCTCCACCTCTCTTTCTTAAATTTATTTTTTATTTTTTTAAAAGATTTTATTTATTTATTTGAGACAGAGTGAGTGGGAGAGAGCAGAGCACAAGCCAGGGGAGGGGCAGAAGGTGAGGGAGAAGCAGACTCCCTGCTGAGCAGAGATTCCAATATGGGACTGGATCCCAGGACCTGGGATTATGACCCGAGCTGAAGGCAGACACTTAATGACTGAGCCACCCAGGTGCCCTACTTTTTATTTTTTTTAATTATTTTTATTTATTTTAGAGAGAGAGAGAGAGTGTGTGAATGTGGGGAGGGGCAGAGGGAGAGGGAGAGAATCCTCAAACTACTCCCTGTTGAGCATAGAGCCCATCATGAGGCTGGATCATAAGACCCTGAGATTATGACCTGAGCCGAAATCAAGAGTCGGACCCTTAACTGACTGAACCACCCAGGTGCCTCTCTCTTTTTTAATTATATATTTGAGGTGTACATAATGATGATTTGAGTGGAATTATTACTGTGGGGAAGCTAATTAACATACCCATCTCCTTACATAGTTACCATTGTTCTAGTGTCTAGTGGTTAAGAGCATATCAAATCTAGGCTGAGGCCAGTCCTCTGGCTATCTTGACACCCTTGTTTAACACTTTCCCCACCCTATCCTTCTGTCACTAGCATTTTCCTGAGAATGGGTCTCTTTATTTTAGGGGGACCCCATAGAAAGAATCCCTTACTCTGATTCTACTTCGATGGTTTCCAAAAAGTCAAGCTCCGAGTGTTCACATAAATTTTCAAAAATACCAAAGCTAGAAAAACCAAAGTCAGTTTTCAAGCCTCAGTTGAACTACCTTTATGGTATCTAACCACTGAAACATAAGAACTTAGTGAGGGAAAGGTCAGGCAATCTGACTCACCCCGTATTCCTGCATTTTAGAAGCCCAAGACCATGGCAGTTGATACAATCACAAACAAGATGTTTCTCAGATGAGTTTCTTCAAGGCTCCCTTCATGTCCTTGTTCCTCAGGCTGTAGATAAAGGGGTTCAACATTGGAGGGACCACGGCGTACATCACTGAGACACTTGCAGTATCCTTGGAAGAATGAGAAACTGCAGAACTAATGTACACCCCAAAAGCTGTCCCATAGAACAAAGAAACAACTGAGAGATGAGACCCACAGGTGGAAAAGGCTTTATATTTCCCCCCAGCTGATGACATCTTCAGAGTGGAAGAGAAGATTTGAATGTAAGAGAAAATAATCCCAAGGAGAGGAACACCACCCAATATGCTGGTCACTAAATACACCAGGATGTTATTAATGAGGGTATCAGAACAGGCAAGCTTGATGACCTGAGCAAGTTCACAGAAGAAATGGGGAATTTCCAGGTCTGTGCAGAAGGAGAGTCGCAGCACCATCAGACTGTGGAGTAGGGCATCGGCCATGCTGATGCTCAGGGAGAATAGAACCAGCAGGCCACAGAGGTGGGGGTTCATGATGACGGTGTACCTCAGTGGATGGCAGATGGCCACATAGCGGTCACAAGCCATTGCTGCAAGGAGGAAGTTTTCTAAGCCTGCAAAAAACAGGACGAAGCCAACCTGGGTGAGGCAGCCTGTGTAACTGATGGATTTACTCTGTCTTTGGATGTTCGCCAGCATCTTGGGGATGGTGGTGGTGCTGAAACAGATGTCAGTGAAGGCCAGGTGGGAGAGAAAGAAGTACATGGGGGTGTGGAGGTGGGGGTCAGAACTGATAGCCAGGATGATGAGCAGGTTTCCAAGTACAGTGACCAGGTACATGGTCAGGAACAGTCCAAATAGAAGGGGCTGCCATTCTGGATCTTCTGAGAGACCCAGGAGCAGGAATTCTGCTACACCTGTTTGGTTTTCTGGCTCCATGTTCTTGATGAGACTGATGGAAAAAATACAGGGGAGAGGACACATAACAGATGTACAAGGATCCCTTGTTTTAGAAAATTCTGACATGGATTGAATAATATTATTTTTTCTTTTTTTAAAAGTTTTTATTTATATTCCAGTTAGTTAACATACAGTGTAATATTAACTTCAGGTGTATAATACAGTGATCAACACTTCCATACAACACTCAGTGCTCATCAGAGAATTGAACATTATTGCTCTTTTCTGGGGGGCCTGGGTGGCTCAGTTGGTTAAGCATCTGGTTTGGGCTCAGGTCATGATCCCAGCATCCTGGGATCAAGGCCCAGCATTGGGCTCCCTGCTCAGTGGGGAGCCTGCTTCTCCTCCCTCTGCCCCTCCCTGCTGCTCTCTGTCTCTCTCTTTCTCTCTCTGTCTCTCTCGCTCTGCTCTCTCTCTTTCTCTCTCTCAAATAAATAATATCTTTTTAAAAATATTTTCCTTTGCCTTTTACCTCTTTTTTCGTCTCTCTCCTTGCCTCAACCTGTTTTGTTTTTCTCCTCCTCTTTCTTATACTACTCTATTACTCCAATTCTATTTATTCTTTCTCACACTGTGCCAAATAATAGGAATAAGATAGGAAAAAATTAATGTTTTTTAGAAGATTTTATTTATTTATTTGACAGAGAGACAGCCAGTGAGAGAGGGAACACAGGCAGGGGGAGTGGGAGAGGAAGAAGCAGGCTCCCGGCAGAGAAGCCTGATGTGGGGCTTGATCCCAGGACCCCGGGATCACGCCCTGAGCCGAAGGCAGACGCTTAACGACTGAGCCACCCACGTGCCCCAAAATTAATGTTTTTATTTCTTCAAAATTCTCCAGCTTCCAGTTAGGAAGCAGGAAATTCAAAACCAAGCAATATTAAATCAGGGTTTCAGAGCAGAGTTTCTCAAACTGTGCCTTGCATCAGAATCCACTGGAAGGTTTGTTAAAACTCATATTGCTGGCCCCCAACTCTGAATATGAGATTCAGGCTTGGGCATCGGACCAATAATTTACCTTTCTAACAAGTTCCCAATGTTGCTGCTCTCAGTCTGTGTTTTAATTTGAGGATCCCAGTTCTAGAGCATAGAGGATTGTGGGCATGGAAAATCAACCTGACTACATGTTGGAGTAGACCCAGCATAACTATAGGGAAAATGGTAGCCTGGCTCTTAACACTCGGCAGAGTGAGCCAGCTGGGAGTTCAAACCCATGTCTCAGTTAAGCCTCTTTATATTCTTTTTTCCTTTCCTTCCTTCTTTCTTCCTTCCTTCCTTCCTTCCTCCCTCCCTCCCTCCCTTCTTTCTTTCCTTCCTTCCTTCCTTCCTTCCTTCCTTCCTTCCTTCCTCCCTCCCTCCTTTCTTTCCTTCCTTCCTCCCTTCCTTCCTTCCTTCCTTCCTTCCTTCCTTCCTTCCTTCCTTCCTTCCTCCCTCCTTTCCTTCCTTCCTTCCTTCCTTCCTTCCTTCCTTCCTTCCTTCCTTCCTTCCTCCCTTCCTCCCTCCCTCCCTCCTTTCTTTCCTTCCTTCCTTCCTTCCTTCCTTCCTTCCTTCCTTCCTTCCTGGAAATAACACTCTGCCTTTATTAACTCATTCTTAATTACAAAACAGACTCTGTCGTCTCCCTGTCGCTATAACTATTGAGAACTCCAGATTTAAACCTCTTCATTTTCAGTGGGTCATCAAAATCTGCTTATGGAGGGGCGCCTGGGTGGCACAGCGGTTAAGCGTCTGCCTTCGGCTCAGGGCGTGATCCCGGCGATCTGGGATCGAGCCCCACATCAGGCTCCTCTGCTATGAGCCTGCTTCTTCCTCTCCCACTCCCCCTGCTTGTGTTCCCTCTCTCGCTGGCTGTCTCTATCTCTGTCAAATAAATAAAATCTTTAAAAAAAAATCTGCTTATGGAATATCCCATTTCCATTTCAGTGTCTGGTCATTGGATTCTATAACAAAATCCTTGCTATAATTGTTGTAATTAATGGTAATAGCAGATATTATACAAATAAATATAATAATTACTTTAAACTGCACACACTACCTCTAACATAGCATCTGTTACCAGGCATGGTCTTCAGTAGTTTTCTCATGCTAACTAATTTTATTCTCTCTACTGCCCTATGAGTCAGGTGCTTCTGCCATCCTCCTGTTCACTCCTGACCTCACATAAAGAGAAATGTCAGGGGGTGCCTGGGTGGCTCAGTTGGTTAAGTGTCTGCCTTCGGCTCAGGTCATGATCCCAGGGTCCTGGGATCGAGCCCCGCATCAGGCTCCCTGCTCAGCGGGAAGCCTGCTTCTCCCTCTCACATCCCCTTGCTTGTGTTCCCTCTCTCTCGCTATCTCTCTCTGTCAAATAAATAAATAAATAAAATCTTAAAAAAATAAAAGAACTTAATCCATATAAATGAGCTTAGTGCCTGCGGAGTGTGAAGCACTTGTTATTTAGGATGATTGTGACAACTGATGAGAAACGAGACCTCAGTTTTAGGAACGACTCACCCCTCCCCCACCTCCAGGATTCCCCCCCCTCCCCACACACGTCGGCATATGAAATAAATAGATGCATTCTCTTTTTTGTTTGACCGTGCTTTTTGTTTGGCTGCCAGTCACATTTTTTATACATTTTTAAAGATTTCATTTATTTATTTATTTATTTGAGAGAGAGAGAGCACGCAGGGGGAGGAGCAGAGGAAAAAGGACAAGCAGACTCCGTGCTAAGTGCAGAGCCCAAACCTGGGCTTGATGTCACCACCCTGAGATCATGACCTGGGCTGAAATCAAGAGTTGGACTTTGAACTGACTGACCCACCCAGGTGCCCCTGTGGGTCACATTTGTACATGCAAAGCGATAGAAAAAGACTTCAAACAAATTCAAATTTTAAACAAATAAGTGTGATAATTATCTTCATTAGCAGGCAGTTACTTCCAGGATAATTTTGAATCTTTTTTCCTCTCCAAGGTAGCTTAATGAGATCAATCCCTTCTTTCATTTCCCTCTTTTTATGGTAGATACAGAAATAATCCCTTCTTTCTCAGCAGTTTAAATGATTTTCTATTGCCTTTTGTTTGGAATAATAATTCTGTCCCTCTTGTATAACAATTTTCAGATCCTCCTCTTTCTATGTGTTTTAGGCAGCCTTGGCCTCTCATTTCCAAAGGAATCCTTAGTTTATGTATCAGGAAGAACTCAAGGATACCTGTTTCCTTTGTTACAGTGAGCTCCTGAAAATACTGTTATTGGATCACCCAAAACAGGCAAGACATGACTACGCCCTGGGTGCATTAGTGGAGCTGCCAGATATTCTTATGAACCAATGGTCTAGAAAAAGTCTGTAAAGTCTCTTCTGTGAACAGCTCATTAAGATACTAATGTTCAGAACTGAATGGCCCTAGGTAATCTGTTTCACCAATGAGAAACTATGAGCCCTTAGCATGGAGTCATGAAAGCAAGCAACCCATAGCATCAATCAATATTTCAATGCAGACACACATGATTTTGATTCTGTCATCAGCACTTGCTTTGTAAAGAAGGACATTTTCAACTGTGCAAGAAGGCTCGGTCTCATTTGGATGTTGGGAACCATTGTAAAACCTTATGGGAATGTTGCAGGAATGAGTGATGAATAGATGAAATCACCAAGCACAGTGTTTGATATATGAGACACTCTTAATGTTTCCTATTGTGATTTGTTTCTGCCATGGACACAAGTGTACCACTGGCATGGCTCATTATAAAAGGGAAGTGATAGGAGCGGTGAACTGTAGGAAGAGAAGAGAAATAAAGAATATCTTTAGCATGGCAACCATACGTTTCAAGGAAAAATGGATGTGTTGAATCTCTTTGTGGGATAATTGTTGATGTAGGGAAACCGAATTAAACAGTCTCCATGAATATCGGTAGTTAATGCTCATTTCTCATGGCCATATGATAAAATGTATAGCAACTGAAATGAATAAATTAGACCCAGATATATCAACACAAGTATTAAAAACTCCAAAAAGAAAGTAATTTTCCTAACAAGACCTATATCATGATACAGTTTAAATGTTTTAAAAGCACTGATCTTAAATCTTTAATTCCTTATTATAAAGCATTTCAAGTATACAAAAACTATGGAGAAAACAAAGTCCTGGGTATCTACCACTAAGGACCACTAAATTAAAATATATTCTCATATTTGCAGTAAAAAAAATTTTTAAGATTTTATTTTATTTATTTGACACAGAGAGAGAGATAGCCAGTGAGAGAGGGAACACAGGCAGGGGAAGTGGGAGAGGAAGAAGCACGCTCCCTGCAGAGGAACCTGATGTGGGGCTTGATCCCAGGACTCTGGGATCACGCCCTGAGCCAAAGGCAGATGCTTAACGACTGAGCCACCCAGGCGCCCCTTGCAGTAAATATTTTAAGAATTAAATTAATCCATATTTATTTTCCCATTCCTGAATAACTTTTTCTTGCCCAAGGGAACCACCATACTGAACTTGGCATGCATGATTCCCTTGTGGTATTAATATTTGAATAAAAATACATAAACTTTTGTTTTACATTTTAAACTTGGCATATTGTACATTTTGCATTTGGTTTTTAAAAGTAATACATTCAGAAGCATGAGAGGCTATGGACACTGGGAAACAAACTGAGGGCTTCAGAGGGGAATGGGATAGGCTGGTGATGGGTAATAAGGAGGGCACGTATTGCATGGTGCACTGGGTGTTATACGCAACTAATGAATCATCGAACTTTGCATCAGAAACCAGGGATGTACTGTATGGTGACTAACATAATATAATAAAAAACATTAAAATAAAAAAAAATAAAGAAATAATGGGCAGAACAAATAAAACATATCTGTGGGTCAAAAAAATAAAATAAAAGTAATACATTCAATGTCTTGGTACATTTTTCTCTGCTTCATTAACTTTAAATATCTTACTGCAACACAGTTTATTTATCCTTTCTCCAACTGAGGCATTTTGTTGCCTTTTATACACACACACCAACACACACAATGTATAAACAATTTAAGTAATGTGGAGAAGAACCATATTCAAGACTGTGGTTGCCTCTGGGAATGGAGGGGAACATAAAGGGATGCTCTATTAATTCATGTTATTTTGTTAGTTTCAAAAACATTTTAATTCCAGTATAGTTAACATACTGTGTTATATTAGTTTCAGGTGTCCAATACAGTGATTCAACAATTCTGTACATTACTCAGTGCTCATCATGATACGTGCACTCTTAATCCCCTTCACATATTTCACCCGTGCTCAACCCAACTCCCCTTTGATTACTACCAGTTTGTTCCATGTTATTATGTTATTTAAGAAAAGAGCTCTGTGTGGGAAACAGTGTGGAGGTTCCTCAAAAAGTTAAAAATAAACCTACCCTATGATCCAGCAATTTCACTACTGGGTATTTACCCAAAGAATACAAAAACACAAAATCAAAGGAATACATGCACCCCTATGTTTATAGCAGCATTTTCTACAATGGTGAAGATATAGAAGCAGTCCATCGATGGAGGAATGTATAGAGAAGTGGTAGATATATACAATGGAATATTATTCAACCATCAAATAGGATGAAATCTTGCTATTTGCAATGACATGGATGGAGCTAGAGAGTATAATGCTAAGTGAAATAAATCAGTCAGAGAAAGACAAATACCTTATGTTTTATTTCAGATGTGGAACTTAAGAAATAAAGAAATGGGAAAAATGAGAGAGGGAGAGAGAGTAGAGAGGGAAAGAGAAGTCAAGAAACAGACTCTTAATTACAGAGAACAAACTGATGGTTATCAGAGGGGAGATGGGTAGGGGATTGGTTAAACAGGTGTCGGGGATTAAGGAGTATGCTGCTTGTGATGAGCACCAGGTTTTGTATGGACTTGTTGAAACACTATATTGTACACCTGAAACTAACATAAACATGGAACTAAAATAAAAACATAAAATTAAAAGGAAAAAAGAACTCGGATGGTAAAATATCAAAATTTACGAATTTTGGAAGCATGGGTACCTGCTTATTTGTTCTATTATTCTATGCTCTTTTGCTTTTTAAATACATCCCAGATTACTAAAAGGAAACAGCACAGGGTGTAGTTTTGGGATCTGCCTCATTCTCCACCTCCTCTGTCTCAGAACACTCATAACCAGGAAGCAATGTCAAAAGAAAAGAGCTCTTCTAGAAAGGAGTATCATGAGCCAGGAGTGGAAAGGAAAGGAGAGCCTGGCCACACACCTCTGCCCTTTGCCAAAGAAATGAAAGAAAATGTTAGAGAATTCTAGAATATTCTTCAAAATTGAGCCAAAGTAGATTCCTCTTGAGAATGGAAAAAGTCCCAGGACTTTAGGGTCAGAGTAGGAGATTAGCAGAATGAGAGATGGTCAAGCATTGGTGCAAAGGTGCAAGCAAACAGGTTGAGAAGATTGATGGGTCCTTAGGCAGGCACCTCAAAGGTCACCTAACTCTGCTCATCTTCGCATGTTCTCATCTCACAGTTACCAGATGGACCGCTAAACAAAGAACTGTCCTTATTGCAAAACATGAAGTAGGGGACTTCAGATTACCTGGGTGTCAACAGTAAGGAATGGCATTCAGTTCTTCCCTGGATGTGAAGAAGAAAAATGGGAGTTCTGTTCTCAGTGAGCAGAGAAAAATGGTGGAGCCCTGGGCTCCCGTGCAGAGATGCTGGACCCTGGGACAAGGAGGCCCAGGTGGCCTGCAAATGACCTGGGTATGGCTGTTGAGTGGGGTGATCACAGGCAGACTATTTGGAGTCTCTTTTGTCTTTTGGGGGTTCAATATCCAAAGCTTCTCATTAGCCAAACTCTTTTATTCTCAAGTGATCATAGGGCAGCGCTAATCCTGGAGGAGCGAGGCTCAGAAATGAGGAACTTTGCTTTGTCTGATTGTCTCACCCTGAGTGGTCAAACATATGTTATCTTCTTCCTCCACAGTTCTTGGCTCACATCCATTTCAAGTCACCTACACACCCAGCCTCATCTTCCTTCTGTTATTAGATTCTAGACTTTGTTAAAGGTATATTTAAATTCATCTGTTTTAATTACAATCTCAAGAAGACTGATAGTACATATGAGCTAAAAAATATGGTTTCCTTACATGGATAGATGAATAGTACCTGGATTAATATATGTGATGATGTAGGAAATGTACCCTAAAAAATGCAAACACTCAGGGCTAATGTTATGTGTGGCTCATTGAATGTTGATTCTGCTTGTGTATATTATATTTAGCAGTTGCTAATAATTTCTGTATACTCAAGTGTACCGTGCATTTGTACAATTTTATAAGGAAATTTCACTTTCAACTTTCCCAATTCAATATTAATGGCTTCAATATACTTTTTTTGACATTAAGGACCATGGGTCAAAATCGTGGGTTTTGGTTATCAATATTGTTGCAGTAAATTACAAATTATCAGAGTAACAGTCAACTTTGATAGCATGTGACTCCGAGGAAGTAATCGTAAGATTTGGGCCTTGTTTTTTTTTATTATGTTCAATTAGCCACATATAGTACATCATTAATTTTTGATGTAGTGTTCAATGATTCATTAGTTGCATATAGCACCCAGTGCTCATCACAACACATGTCCTCCCTAGTACCCATCACCAGGTTACCCCATCCCCCCACCCCCCTCTCTTCTGTATCCCTCAGATTGTTTCCCAGAGTCTAGAATCTCTTATGGTTTGTCTCCCTCTCTGATTTCTTCCCATTCCGTTTTCCCTCCCTTCCCCTATGGTTCCCTGCACTATTCCTTATATTCCACGTATGAGTGAAACCATATGATCATTGTCTTTCTCTGCTTGAATTATTTCATTTAGCATGATACCCTCCAGTTCCATCCATGTTGATGCAAATGGTGCGTAGTCATCCTTTCTGATAGCTGAGTAATAGTCCATTGTATATGTGAACCACATCTTCTTTATCCATTCATCTGTTGAAAGACATCTCAGCTTCTTTCACAGTTGGCTATTGTGGACATTTCTGCTATGAAATTAGGGTGCATGTGCCCCTTCTTTTCACTACGTATGTGTCTTTGGGATAAATACCTAGTAGTGCAACTGCTGGGTCATAGGGTAGCTCTATTTTTAAGGTCTTGAGGAACCTTCATACTGTTTTCCAGCAATGTGGCAGGATACAAAATTAATGCACAGAAATCAGTTGCATTTCTATACACTAACAATGTGACTGAAGAAAGAAAAATTAAGGAATTGATTCCATTTACAATAGCACCAAAAACCATGAAGTGCCTAGGACTAAACCTAACTGAAGAAAGGATCTATATATAGAAACTACAGAATACTTATGAAAGAAATTGAGGAAGACACAAAGAGATGGAAAAATACTCCATGCTCATGGATTAGAAGAATAAACATTGTGAAAATGTCTATGCTTCCCAGAGCAATCTGTGCTTTCAATGTGATCCCTATCAAAATCCATTGATATTTTTCACAAGCTGGAACAACGATCCTAAAATTTGTATGGAACCAGAAAAGACCCTGAATTGCTAGGGGAATGTTGAAAAAGAAAACCATATGTGGGGGCATCACAATGCCTGACTTCAAGCTATATTACAAAGCTGTGATCATCAAGACAGCATGGTATTGGCACAAAAACAGACACATAGATCAATGGACCTGTTTGTTACAACAACAAATTTTATTTTATTTTATTTATCTTATTTTTTTAAGTTTTTATTTAAATTCTAGTTAACATATAGTGTAATATTGGTTTCAGGTGTAGAATTTAGTGATTCATCACTTACATAGAACACCCAGTGCTTATCACAACACATGCCCTCCTTAATACCCATCACCCATTTAGTTCATCCCCCTGTCCCACCTCCCCTCCAGCAACCCTCCGTTTGTTCTCTATAGGCTCTTATGGTTTGCCTCCCTCTCTGTTTTTATCTTATTTTTCCTTCCCTTCCCCTATGTTCATCTGTTTTGTTTCTTAAATTCCACATATGAGTGAAATCATATGGTATTGGTATTTCTCTGACTGACTTATCTCAGTTACCATAATACACTGTAGCTCCATCCACATCACTGCAAATGGCAAGATTTCATTCTTTTTGATGGTTGAGTAATATTCTGTTGTTTATATATATACCACATCTTCTTTATCCATTCATCAGTCAAGGACATTTGGGCTGTTTCCATAATTTTGCTATTGTTGATAATGCTGCTATAAACATTAGTGTGCATGTGTTCCTTCAAAATTGTATTTGTGTGTCCTTTAGGTAAATACCTAGTAGTGCAATTGCTGGGTCATAGGGTAGTTCTATTTTTAACTTTTTGAGGAACCTCCATACTGTTTTCCAGAGTGGCTGCACCAGTTTTCATTCCCACCAACAGTGTAACAGGGTTCCCCTTTCTCTGCATTGCCACCAACATCTGTTGTTTCCTGTGTGGTTAATTTTAACCATTCTGACAGGTGTAAGGTGTATCTCATTGTGGTTTTGATTTGTATTTCCCTAATGATGAGTGATGTTGAGCCTCTTTTCATGTGTCTGTTAGCCATCTGGATGTCTTCTTTGGCAAAATGCCTGTTCATGTCTTCTGCCCATTTCTTAACTGGATTATTTGTGTTTTGGGTGTTGAGTTTGATAAGTTCTTTATAGATTTTGGATACCAGCCCTTTATCCCATGTCATTTGCAAATATCTTCTCCCATTCTGTAGGTTGCCTTTTAGTTTTGTCTATTTTTTCCCCTGTGCAGAAGCTTTTTATCTTGATGAAGTCCTAATAGTTCATGTTTGCTTTTGTTTCCCTTGCCTCTGGAGACGTGTCTAGTAAGAAGTTGCTATGACCAAGATCAGAGAGGTTGCTGCCTCTGTCCTCCCCTAGGATTTCGATGGTTTTCTATCTCACATTTACGTCTTTCAACCATTTTGAATTTATGTTTGTGTGTGGTGTAAGAGAGTGGTCCATTTTCCTTCTTTTGCATGTGGTTGTCCAGCTTTCCCAGCAGCATTTGTTGAAGACTGTCCTTTTTCCACTGGATATTCTTTCCTGCTTTGTCAAGGATTAGTTGACCATATAGTTTTGGGTCCATTTCTGAGTTGTCTGTTCTGTCCATTAATCTATTGTCTTTATAGGAGTACCATACTGCCTTGATGATTACAGCTTTGTAATATAACTTGAAGTCTGGAATTGTGATGCCTTCAGCTTTGCTTTTGTTTTTCAAGATTGTGTTGGCTATTTAGGGTTTTGTGGTTCCATACAAATTTTAGGATTGTTTGTTCTAGCTCTGTGAAAAACACTATTGGTATTTTGATAAGGATTGCATTAAATGTGTAGATTGCTTTGGGTAGTATAGACGTTTTAACAGTATTTGTTCTTCCAATCCATGAGCATGGAATGTTTTTCCATTTCCTTGTGTCCTCTTCAATTTGTTTCATAAGTGTTCTGTAGTTTTCAGAGTACAGATTTTTACCTGTTGGGTTATGTTTATTCCTATTTCATTATCCATATATCTGTTGATGGACACCTAGGTTGTCTCTGTGTCTTGGCTATTGTGAATAATGTTTCAGAGAAGATGGTGGTACACATATCTCTTGAAGATAGTGATTTCATCTCCTTCAGTTATATTCCCAGAAGTGGGGGTGAGGGATCATATGGTAGTTCTACTTTTATATTTTTGAAGTAGGAAGTACTTACGAGTACTTCCTACTGTTTTCCACAATGACTGCACCAATTTACATTCTCACCAACAGTATGCCATATTTCCCTTTTCTCCATATCCTTGCCAATGTTTGTTATCTCTTGTCTTTTTGATGATTCTAATAGGTGTGTGGTGATGTCTGATTGTGTTATTGATTTGCATTTCATGATGCTTATTGATGTTGAACATCTTTTCATGAACCTGTTGACCATCTGTATGTATTCTTTAGAAAATGTCTATTCAGAAATGCCAGAGTGGCTCAGTCAGTTAAATGTTTGCCTTCAGCTCAGGTCAAGATCCCAGGGTGCTAGGGTGGAGTCTCACATTGGGCTCCTTGCTCAGCGGGGAGCCTGCTTTCCCCTCTGCCTGCTGCATCCCCTGCTTGTGCTCTCTCTCTCTCTCTGACAAATAAATAAATAAAATATTTTAAAAAATAGAAAATGTAATTGAGTGATGGGTATTAAGGAGGGCATGTGTTGGGATGAGCACTGGGTGTTATACACAACTAAAGAACCGTTGAACGCTACAACAGAAACTTAGGCTGTACTACAACCATTGGCTGGCTGGCTAACATAAATAAGTAAATAAATAATAAATAAATAAATAAAATCTATTCAATTTCTCAGCCCATTTAAAAATCAGAATGTTTATTTTTTTGCTATTGAGTTATATGAGTTTTTCATATATTTTGGATATTATCAGATATATGACTTATAAGTGCTTCATTCCATAGGTAGGCTTTTCATTTTGTTGTTGGTTTCTTTGCTGTGCAGAAGCTTTTTATTTGATGTAGGCACACTTTTTAATTTTTGCAATTGTGGCTTATGTTTTTGGTGTCATAATTGTTGTCAAGACCAATGTCAAGGACTTTACCCCCTGTTTTCCTCTAGCAGTTGTATGATTTTCAGGTGCTATGTTTAAGTCATTAATAAACTTGGAGTTAATTTTGGGAGTGGTGTAACATACAGGGTTCAATTTCATTATTATGCATGCAGATATATATATATTAAAAATATTTATTTATTAATTTTAGAGAGATAGACAGAGAAAGAGAGCAGGGGGAGGGACGGAAGAAGAGGGAGAGAGAATCTCAAGCAGATTACCTGCTAAGCTTGGAGCTTGATGTGGGGCTCGATCCCATGACCCTCCGATCGTGACTTGAGCCAAAACCAAGAGGTAGACACTCAACTGACTGAGCCACCCAGGTGCCCCTGTAGTTTTTCCTATACCATTTATTAAAAAGTCTATCTTTTCTCCTTTGAGTGTCCTTGGCTCCTTTGTCAAATGCAAGCTGATCGTATATGTGAGGGTTTATTCTGGGCTCTCAGTCTTCTTCCATTAGTCTATGTGCATGCTTTAATGTCAGTACCACACAGTTTTGATCACTATAATTTTGCAATATAGTGTGAAATCAGGACATCTCATGCTTCCATCAGAAGTATCCAGAAGCCATTTCAGGCTTCCAGAGAAGCCCAATCAGATCAAGATACAGGCTGATTAGAGCCCAACCCTTGGGAAACAGTTGGGAATGTATGCAGTTAAGCACTTTCAAGGGAGAAAGTGGGAGCCTTGTGTTTCTACCTCCTCCCTCTGTGCTGCGCCCAGGGGGATAACCATGAGGTGTACTCATATACCCCTGTAAAAACTGCCTCTTGGTTTTCTGTGGTATCCAGGGACTTGGAAATGCCAAGCCACATTGCTGTCAGAGCTAGCAGATTTGGGAGCTAGTCCCTCAGGTTTGCCACACCAGTCGGGGCCCTGTGTGTGTGGTCTTAACCCTTCACTCCTCAGGGATAAGCTGGGTTGGGGATTCTCTCCTGGTTGTAAGGTGCTATCCTAGGGGTGAGGTTGATGGTGTGAGCATACCTTAGCTTTTCCTCCCTGTTTAGAGGTAGGTATTTTCTCAATCCTCTGATATGTAGGAGTCACCCAACCAGTTTCTGGATTTCTCTCAGAGGGAATTAATCTGTGTGTACCTGTATGGTGAGTGTGTTCCAAGGAAGAGGGAGGTCAGGAACCTCCTCTTCTACCATTTGGCTGGTGTTGGTGAGAATTCATTAAGTTTAAACTCTTAACAAGACCAATATTAGGTCAGATTTATTTAATACATTGTATTGGGCAATGTAAAGGAGTGATAAAAAAAGACACATTAGGATCCTATAAAAATGACAGTTTTGTAGGACAAAAATGATCAAATACTGGTGGCATCAATCTAATATTTGTCTCCATGGTCACATTGCCTCCTCCTTTTCTCTGTGTCTCCTTCACGTCTACCTATTTTATAAGGAAACATGTGATTTCTATTTAGTGCCCACCCAGATAGCCCAGTATAAGTGCATCCTTTGCAAAGACCCTTTTTCCAAGCAAGTTCCAATATCATTCATCCTTCTATCATAAGAGTTCCTAATCACAAAAGAGGGGGATTAGGATATGGACATATCATATTGAGGGCCCCCATTTTCACCTCCTGTAGATGTGCTTTGATCGACTCCATCGAGAGGCCTATTCTCGGGTTTCTGTCCCTGGGCATCACGTTCAAGCATGACATCTATATTTGCTGCCACCACCTTGCAACTTGAGGAGAACTGTCCTAGGACAAAGCCACCAAATGTAGAAACAGAGCGAAGCCACTCCCCTGTTCTTGTACATTTCCTGTCTCTGAAGTCCTAGTAATGACCAACAACTGTTTCCTGTTTGACCAATTTAGATTTAGGAATTTTTTTTTTTACTAGAACTGAAGGCTTCCTCCTTGATGAAGCACAAATATCTTACAATTATTTCAAAATGAGATGATACCATTATACCACTCTTATAGATAATGAAACTGAGTATAGTGGATGCTAATATTGCCTCAACGGAATATAGTTTAGCAGTGACTGGTCTCCATAATTACTAAGTTGGGCTGTGAAAGGTGAGCTCTCTCGCCTCACTGTAGGCCTGACTTTGGGTTTCAATTGACATGGTCTAATCACAGGATCAGGTTGAAGCCAGTCTCTAGATATGATCACAGTTGTGTTTCTATCCACTCTCTGAGCTATCCATATTCTACGACTTTCCTTCTTCTGAGAGTCGTCCATACAAACAGTATAAAACTTTGACCTCTGCCTCAGGTTCTACCTCTATGAAACTGAGAAAAACATTGAAGTAAGAATTAAATAATTTGTTAAACATAAAAAGGCTAAAGAAAAATAAAAGTTAGGTTTCAATTCTAAGTTAAAATATACTTGGCTGTTATGTTATTTAGTCATGTCAGAAGCATTTGGAGACAGAAGAATTAAACTTCCTTGTTCTCCTGTGATTTGTATAACTTTGATATATTCTTACAACCCAGCCCAAGGTACATGGCACAATCATAGAAAAGAAGGTATCCTACTGACAAGTTTCTTCAAGGCACCCTGCATGTCACTATTCCTCAGACTGTAGATAAAGGGGTTCATCATTTGAGGAATCACGATGTACATCACTGAAGCCATGGTGTTCCTCCTGGAAGAGTCACTAACTGCGGAACTAATGTACACTCCAACAGCTGTCCCATAGAACAAGGACACAACTGATAGGTGAGACCCACAGGTGGAGAAAGCTTTATACTTCCTGCCTGCTGATGGCATTCTCAAAACAGAGGAGAAAATTTGAGTATAAGAGAAAATGATTCCAGAAAGAGGAACACCCCCAAGTAAGCTAGCCAAAAAATACACCAAGATATTATTGATGAAGGTATCAGAACAGGCAAGCTTGACAATCTGACCAAGTTCACAGAAGAAGTGGGGGATGCCCAGGTCCTTACAGAAGGATAACCGTAGTATCATCAGACTATGGAGCAGGGCATTGACAATGCTAATGAGCAATGAGAGCACCATCAGCAGGCCGCAGAGTTGGGGGTTCATGATAACAGTGTACCTCAGGGGATGGCAGATAGCCACATAGCGGTCATAGGCCATTGCTGCAAGGAGAAAATTTTCCAAACCAACAAAAGTCAAGACAAAGCAGACCTGGGTGAGGCAGCCTGTATAAGTGATGCTCTGATTCTGTGCTTGGATGTTCACCAGCATCTTTGGGATGGTGGTTGTGCTTAAACAGATGTCAGTGAAGGACAGGTTGGAGAGGAAGAAGTACATGGGGGTGTGGAGGTGGGAGTCAGAAATGACAGCCAGGATGATGAGCAGGTTTCCCAGGATGGTGACCAGGTATGTGGATAAGAATAGGCCGAAGAGTAGGGGCTGCACTTCTGGATCATCTGTCAATCCCAAGAGAAAGAATTCTGAAAATACTGTTTGGTTTCTGGGTTCCATGGTGTTGATGAACCTGATGGGAAAGCTGGAATAAAAATTAAAAAAAAAAAAAGGAACAGTCCTACATAAACAGGGGATTATGCTAAGTGAAAAAAAAGCAGCTACATGAGAGCCAAGCAACTTCACCTGGGAATTGTTGAAATACAAATTCTGGTATCAGTCCAGATATACTGCTAATAAACTCTGAGGTGAGGACCAGCAATCTATTTTTGGCAAGCCCTCCAGTTGAATTTGATATGCACCCAAGTTGGAGAGCCAGTGCTTTTAGAAAAAATGAAACAAACAAACTATTGAGGATCCATGTGAATGTTCCAGCTTTCCCTCTGCTAAATTTTCCATCTATCATCATTTCCCACTCTTCTTCCCCTTTCCCTCTGTGCTCCCCCTTTTTTTTTTGATCATCAGCTTTGTCAGAAATATTTCTTGCCTTTAAACAAATAGGAAGACAAGAATGAAGTTATCTAATCTATCCTACTGCCCAATCTTTGACATGCTCAGAATCATCTGAAAGGTGTATCAAATTACTGATGAGTTAAATCATATTACTCCATTTACTCATGGGGGCACTTAGATGAGGTGAGATTACATCATGGATGTGAAGCACACAGTGTGTGGCAAAAACTAGGTCTGAGTTCAGGTCACCTGACTGCGAGTTGACTGTCCTTTTTTTTTTTTAAGTGTTTTTTACTGAAATTCCAGTTAATTAACATACAGTGTAATATTAATTTCAGTTAACAGTACAGTGATTCAACACGTCCACACAGTACCAGGTGATCAACACAAGTGCATTCTTTGATCCCCATCATCTAACCAGTCCCCCACCCCCTCCCCTCTGGTAAACATCCATTTGTTCTCTATACTTAAGAGTCTGTTACTAAGTGAAATAAGTCAAGCATTGAAAGACAATTATATGGTTTCTCTCATCTATGGAACATAAGAACTAGGAAGATCGGTAGGAGAAGAAAGGGATAAAGAAAGGGGGGTAATCAGAAAGGGGAATGAAGCATGAGAGACTATGGACTCTGAGAAACAAACTGAGGGCTTCAGAGGGGAGGTGGGTGGGGGAATGGGATAGGCTGGTGATGGGTAGTAAGGAGGGCACGTATTGCATGGTGCACTGGGTGTTATACGCAACTAATGAATCATCGAACTTTACATCAAAACCCAGGGATGTACTGTATGGTGAGTAACATAATATAATAAAAAAATATTATTATATAAAAAAAGAGTCTGTTTTTTGGTTTGCCCCGCCCCACCTCCCTATGTGCATTTGTTTCGTTTCTTAAATTCCACATATGGGATGACTTGACTGTCTTGACCAATCATTGTTAACACTCCTGGATGGTATAGCATTAGCATTCCTAAACCATCTCATGTTTGATAGATTCCTTTCAAAATTTTAATATTTTCATCTTGAGAAATGCCTTAAATCTTTCCCTCACTTACAAGGCATGTCCACCTCTACCCATGACATAGAGTAGCAGTGTGAAAAAATGGAGCAGGCCATGGCATCCATTCAAGCATATGCTCTGCACCTGAGCATAGATTGAAAAATGTTGCTTATAAACTTGAAAGTCATAAGACTCCTCCATGCTACTCATCTGCATTAGTGACGCATCTAAGAGAAATAGGCAACTATGTCAATGATGCTGTCTGTCCTCGGGGACTTTTCCACCTAAGGTGATAGGTGGCATATCAGTTTTAAAAAGACATTCTCCAAAGAAGACATACAAATGCCTAACAGACACATGAAAAAATGTTCAACATCATTAGCCATCAGGAAAATTCAAATCAAAAGCACATTGAGATACCACATTACACCAGTTAGAACAGCAAAAATTAACAAGACAGGAAACAACAAATGTTGGCGAGCATGTGGAGAAAGGAGAACCCTCTTCCACTGTTGGTGGGAATGCAAGCTGGTACAGCCACTCTGGAAAACTGTGGAGGTTTCTGAAGACGTTAAAAATAGAGCTACCCTATGACCCAGCAATTGCACTACTAGGTATTTATCCCAAAGACACATACGTAGTGAAAAGAAGGGGCACATGCACCCCAGTGTTCATAGCAGCAGTGTCCATGATAGCCAAGCTATGGAAGGAGCCAAGATGCCCTTCAACAGATGAATGGATAAAGAAGATGTGGTTCATATATACAATGGAATATTAGCCATCAGAAAGGATGAATACCTACTATTTACATCGACATGGATGGAACTGGAGGGGATTATGCTAAGTGAAATAATTCAAGCAGAGAGAGACAGTTATCATATGGTTTCATTCATATGTGGAACATAAGGACTAGCACGGAGGACATTAGGGGAAGGAAGGAAAAACTGATGGGGGAAATCGGGGGGAGACGAATCATGAGAGACTGTGGACTCTGGGAAACAATCTGAGGGTTTCAGACGGGAGGGGGGTAGGGGGATGGGGTAACAGGTGATGGGTATTAAGGAGGGCAAGAGTTGTAATGAGCACCAGGTGTTATACACAAACAATGAATCATGGAACACTACATCAAAAACTAATGAAGTACCGTATGGTGACTAACATGACATAATAAAAAAAAAAAGCAGCTACATGAGAGAAAGAATGAAATGCATAGACTCTTCAAAATAGAGGAAAATTCAAACAATTATTGGTCCTTGGAGGAAAAGACAAAGACCTTCAAGACAGTGCGGATTTATAAGGTACTTAGAAGATAATTGAGCACCCTACTAGGATTGCTTCTGTAAGCAGTGGTGCTCCCTCACCTGGGGGACACAGAAGTGGCCATGACAGCCTTTATCATCTGGTCAATTACTTAGACTCAGAACTCTGAAGGTAACCCACCAGCACTTGCTTTGTGAATGGGGAAACTGTTCAACTGTATGGAGGCCTTGGTGTCCTCAGTGTAGAGTGGCGACTGTCATCAAGTCTTATGGGGATGTTGCAGTGATGAACAGTGCATAGAAGAAAAGCAGCCAGCACAGCACTCAGCATGTGGGACCCTCCTAATAACATTTGCTATCGTGTGTGTCCGTGCGTGGTTTTTGGTCCATGAACATGGCACCTGAAATATTTCTTCCTTCTCAGAAGGTAGCATGATAACTGCAAATTACAGAGAAGTGTTTCTGTCCTGATGCCCTAGCTGGGAATCTTTATTGTGTAGAAAAGGAATGAAGTGCACAGGAATGATGTCAGTGTTCATTTGGTATGACAGGTGGTGAACCATAGAGCAATCGAAGTCAATTAAAGAAAAAATGAATCAGAATTATAGGTTGATAAAAAATAAAAAGGTACAAAATTTATATGACAAAGAGCCAACGGCATGAGAAAACTTTAAATATATATTGAAATCTCTCAGGTAATATAATCCCTAATAAAAATCAACCCCAGCAAAAAATAATACACAGACCACAATGAAGTGCTGGGCTTCCCACTAGTTGATATGATCAAGTTTAGACACTTCAGTGTCCTCATTCTAGGTGTTTCTATTGCAATAAAGAGTAGAGATAGTGGTGAAGCCCTCACATTATAAGTTTGTACAATTTGATTCTTTTCCTCCGGGGAACCAGTACGCTGACTTTATACACATTATTCCCCTGCAATTTTTACTGTGATTAGTATTATCCTTTCATAAAAACTTACATTCTTTTGCATTTTCAAAGCTTTATATACATGGAACCATACAGTACATGCCATTTAAAACTAGCATGCTTATGCAATTTATTTTTTGATTATGTTGGTATATTTAGTCCCATTCAGTAATTTTAATTACCAGAGAGTATTACATGATATTGTTACATCACAGTTTATTTCTCCATTCCCTAACTGATAGGTATTATGGTCAATGCCTTTTATCCTATGTGTGTTTATGAAGACACGTGCAGTATGAAACTATGTATGGGCGATACCATCGTATTCGAGATTGTATTGTGTCTGGGAAGGGGAGAACAGGAAAGGAGGGGGAGAAAAAGAGGTGTTTTCTCTTTGCACATATGTACGTTTTTTTTACTTTATTAAAAAGACCCAAAGCCAGTATGGCAGAATGTCAACTTTTGCTCATTCTGGAATGAGTGGAAGGGTTGTCATATGTTTCTTACTATACATCTCCGCTATTATTACATAAAATGCTTGGGTGTAAATAGTATATTTATAAATACAGTTAAGATATTGTAAAATTCAACGCCCAGAGACATTTCACCTTTAGAGTCATTGAATGTTTCCTGTACCTTCTTTCTCTTCGTTATATTTTATATGGGAATATATATCATCTATTTTTTGTGATCATTGTGGCTATGATCAATGACGTCATACTCTCTTTTTAAACTACTATACGTTGGCTAATTGAATTTAAATTAAAAAATGAGAACAAAAAAATAAACTTTTTTCCCCTAGATTTTATTTACTTATTTGAGAGACAGAGAGAGCATGAGTGGTGTGAGGGGCAGAGAGTTAAGCAGACTCTCCACTGAGCAGAAAGCCTGAGGTGGGGGCTCGATCCCGGGACTCCAGGATCCTGACCTGAGTGGAAGGCAGATGCTTAACCAACTGAGCCACCCAGGCATCCCTCTTTAAACTTTCATAGTCACCTGTTCCAAGTTCTGCACAATAGATACAGTGCACATTTTTCTTCCCACTGTGGAATTTGGGTCGAATTATGGTTCTTCGTTTTTAATGGGGTTGTGATAAAGTACAATGTCACTGAAAGGTGGTGTGTAGGTCACGTATCACCGAGATTTCCTCTGCAATTCAATAGGTATGGATGATACTCTGTGTTAATGTTCACAGTTAGTTTCATCTATTCATCAATTTATTTCACTTTTTCAAAAAGATTTTATTTATTTATTTGAGCCGGGGGGGGGGGGGCGTGAGGGAGGGGAGGGGCTGAGTGAGAGGGAGAGGCAGACTCCCCATTGAGCAGAGCAACCGATGCAGGGCTCCATCCCAGGTGGGTGAGATCATGACCTGAGCTGCAGTCTGATGCTTAACTGACTGAGCCACCCAGGTGCCCCTATTTTACATTTTTAAAAATTTAAATTCAAGTTAGTTAACAAATAGTGTAGTATCGGTTTAGGAGTAGAATTTAGTGATTCATCACTTACATATATCACACAGTGCTCATTACATCCTGTGCCCTCCTTAACGCCCAACACTCATTTAGCCTATCCCCCACCCACCTCCCCTCCAGCCACCCTCACTTTGTTCTCTGTAGTTAAGAGGCTCTTATGGGATGGGGGAGAAATCAAGATGGCGGAGGAGTAGGATACCTTAGTTTCATTTGGTCCCAGGAACTCAGTTAAATAGCTCTCAAGTCATCCTGTACACCTGCAAACTCAACCGGAGATCTAAGAAAGGAATAGCTGCAACTCTACAAATAGAGAAGCGTCTACTTTTTGCAAGGTAGGAGGTGCAGGGAAGTGAATGCGAGGCAATGTATGGAAAGGTAAACCATGGGGGTTGGGAGCCTCTGTAAGCCAGCTTCCAGAAGGTCATACAGCAGCGAAGCACAAAATCAGAATAGAAGTCTGCTCCGGTGAGGGACGTCACTCAGGTGGCTAAGTGGGGGTGGAACCCTGGCTGGGACAGTGTGGTCTCGGGATCCTTGGGGTCACAGGAAGACTGGGGGTGCCTGAGTGCAGCAGAGATCCCAGGCATTGGAGCGGGGAAGCCAGCTGCAATCAGCGAGCCCTGGAGTGGACTCTCAGGTCCAGGTTGCCATAAATCACAAACTGGGGCACAGTCAGGTGACTGATCTCTGAGCAGGGGCCCAGCCAGCAGCAGAACCGACAAGACCCGCCTTCCTCCCCTGGGGAGGAGCGACACAGGAACGTGCCACAGGAGTCTGCAGGGTTTGGAGACTGGAAGGGGCTTGTGTGCCCGAGATAGAAATGCTCAATCACAGGCTGGGTGAGCATGGAGTGCTCATGGAGACCAGGGAGCAGGAGTGATTGACTACTTTTCTCTGGGGTGGGGCTCCCAGATTTCTTTCAGCTCTAGGGCTGCAGATTGATTGATTCTCATCCTCTAAAGCTGCGCAGAAAGCCTTCAGGGAACAAAAGCCACATAGGGCAAACTAGCAGACCAGAGCAGAATACTTAACCTGGCCCCCAGACAAGGGCAGTGCAATTCCGCCCAGGGCAAATACACTTGAGAATCAAAGCAGCACGCCTCTCCCCCAAAAGATCAGCAAACGTCCAGCCAAGACCAAGTTTACCAATCAATGAGAATTGCAAAACTCCAGCGCTAGGGGAATATACGTATAGAATTCATGGTTTATTCCCCATGATTCTTTAGTCTTTCGATTTTAATTTTTTTCTTTTTCCTTTTTCAACCAATTTCTTATTTTATGAACTTTTTATATAAATCTTCTTTAATTTTCATTTTTACAGTTACATTCAATCCCTTCATTGTATTTAACTTTATTTTTGTATATATATAAGTTTTCCTTTCATTACAATTTTGTGATGGAGTTTCTTCTGACAAACCGGCCAAAATACACTTAGGATATAGTGTATTGCTGTTCTGTTCACCTGTCTGTTTATATCCCTTCCTTTTTTCTGTTGTTTTTGTTTTCTCTTTTGTTTTTTCTTGCCTTTTCATTTTCATTTTTACAGTTACATGCTATCCTCTCATTGTTTTTCATTTTATTTTTGTACATATGTAAGTTTTTCTTTCTTTACAATTTTGGGATCCAGTTTTCTAACAAACAGACCCAAATACACACAGGATCCAGTGTATTGCTCTATTCTGTCCACCTGTCTAATTATATTCTCTTTTTTTTTCTTTTCTTTTTACTTTATTTATTTATTTTTAAAATTTTGGATCTCTTCTGATTTGTTTAGTGTATATCTCTCTGGGGTCATTGTTGCCATTTTAGTATTTTGTTCTCTCATTCATCTATTCTTCTCTGGACAGAATGACAAGACGGAAAAATTCACCTCAAAAAAGAGAATAAGAGGCAGTACTGACCGCCAGGGACCTAGTCAGTATGGGCATAAATAAGATGTCGAAACTAGAGGTCAGAATAATGATTATAAAGATACTAGCTGGGCTCGAAAAAAGCACAGAAGACACTAGAGAATCCCTTTCTGGAGAAATAAGAGAACTAAAATCTAATCAAATCGAAATAAAAAAGGCTATTAATGAGATGCAACTAAAAAAATGGAACCTCTAACTGCTAGGATGAATGAGGCTGAAGAGAGAATTAGTGATACAGAAGACCAAATGATGGAGAGAAAAGAAGCTGAGAAAAAGAGATAAGCAAGTACAGGATCACAGGGGGAGAATTAGAGAGATAAGTGATCCCGTACAGCAAAATGATATTAGAATATTCGGAAACCCAGAAGAAGAGGAAAGAGAGAGAGAGGGACAGAAGAATAGTAATTAAAATTTAAAAAGTAAAAAGGAAGCTAGATCCTATTTCCCATAGAGCTGGAGCTTTGCAGCATCTTTGATCAGTAGACTTGGGGCATGTGAGGTGTTTGTCCTGGTCTTCTGGGGAGGGGCATGCTGCCCTGATTCTCAGGTGGACTTGCCCTGGTGGAGAAGTACCTCCTGGGCTCAGGGGGGTGGGGTGGGTGTAAGTGGCTCTGGGCTCCACTAGGTGGCACAGTTTTGCTCCCTGAAGGCTTTCAGCACTGATGCGCTGGATGCAAATGGTGGCGCCCCCCAGTTAGAATGGCAAAAATGGACAAGGCAAGAAACAACAATTGCTGGAGAGGATGTGGAGAAAGGGGATCCGTCCTACATTGTTGGTGGGAATGCAAGTTGGTATAGCCACTCTGGAAAACAGTGTGGAGGTCCCTTAAAAAGTTAAAAATTGAGCTACCCTACGACCCAGCCATTGCACTACTGGGTATTTACCCCAAAGATACAGACGTAATGAAGAGAAGGGCCATATGCACCCCAATGTTCATAGCAGCAATGTCCACAATAGCTAAGTCGTGGAAGGAGCCGAGATGCCCTTCAACAGATGACAGGATTAGGAAGTTGTGGTCCATATATACAATGGAATATTACTCAGTTATCAAAAAGAACGATTTCTCAACATTTGCTGCAACATGGACGGCACTGGAGGAGATAATGCTAAGTGAAATAAGTCAAGCAGAGAAAGACAATTATCATATGATTTCTCTTATCTATGGAACATAAGAACTAGGAAGATCGGTAGGGGAAGAAAGGGATAAAGAAAGGGGAAGAAAGGGATAAAGAAAGCATGAGAGACTATGGACTCTGAGAAACAAACTGAGGGCTTCATAGGGGAGGGGGTGGGGGAATGGGATAGGCTGGTGATGGGTAGTAAGGAGGGCACGTATTGCATGGTGCACTGGGTGTTATACGCAACTAATGAATCATCAAACTTTACATCAGAAACCAGGGTTGTACTGTATGGTGACTAACATAATATAATTTAAAAAAAAAAAAAGAAAGAAAATGGCGGCGCCCCACTCTAGCCCCAGAGTTGAGAGTTCATGCCCCCAACTCTTCAGGAAGCCCTCACAGAAAAGCAGTCAGTCATTCTTGTGTCCCCAGCTTCTGTCAGACACCTGTCAGACACCCTGCCTGTATCCTAGCAGTTTTACCTCCGGTGTGTGGCTGAGTTTCAAAACTCCAAATTTTAGGGACTCTCCTGGCACGGACCCACCCTGATCCTCTGAGGGAGGGTCTTGGCACATTTTTGCTGTGTGCCAGCCCATGCCAGGCAAGCAGTTGCATGACTCTGCAGTGGTTGAGTTTATGGAAAGGCAGAGCAGAGAGCTGGCACCCAGGCTTGCTGCCCTTGGCTGGACTCCTCACTCCTATGCCTGGGGACTGCAGCATGTGGGTGCCACCCATTCTTGTGACCTCTGACCATGCTGTCTATCTATGCCTGGGCCTCCACACCCTTCCCCACCTGAGCACCTGTAAACCAGGCACAGCCCTGGTGGTGGTGGACTTCTAAAATTTCAGATTTTGTGCTCCACTACTTATAATATTTTCTGTAAGCAGGGCTCCCTCCCCGCTGCAGTACCCACAGTTATATCTCCCCCACCCAAATCAACTGTCCACACCTCCTACCTTCCAAAAGCTGGTTGCTTTTCTACACGTAGACTTGCAGTTTTGTTCTCTCAGACCTCACATTGATTTCTTGAGTGTTCAGAATGATTTGATATCTAGCCGTATTTGAGAGAGGAGGTAAGCTTAGGGTTCCCCCTATTCCTCTGCCATCTTAACTCCTCCTCCTGTGTTCTTTTAATATTTATGTCATGTTTCTCAGACTTGGAGTGTATCAGAGACTTACAAAGTACTTATATATAAACTCATCCGTTGCCTGTCTCCCCAGTGATTCAGTCAGTAGGTCTCAAAGTCAGCAGATCAGAGATCTGCAGTGTGAACAAGGGCCTCAAGTGACCCATCTCTGCAGGTGTTCTGTGGATGTCAATGGAAGAAGTCCTGCACTAGAACTCACCAGGATAGCAGGCAGGAAGCTGTCCCCCAGTTGTGGTGCTGACGTAATACTTCCTTTCCTCACAATGAATGGTACTCCTTTGGTTATCCTGGGAGACCTCTGTCATTCTCCCTTATACACACATCCAGAAAGATACTTCTGGGGGTGCCTGGGTGGCTCAGTTGGTTAAGAGTCTGCCTTAAGCTCATGTCATGATCCCAGAGCCCTGGGATGGAGCCCTGCCTCGGACTCCCTGATCAGGGGGAGTCTGCTTCTCCCTCTCCTTCTGCCACTCTCCCTCTGCCCCTCTCCCCATTCATGCTCTTTTTTTCTCTCTCTCTCAAATAAATGAAATCTTTAAAAAAAAAAAGAGAGAGAAGAAAAACACTCCGATGTCCCCATATTTTTGTACTTGTGGAAAAAGTGATGGTCCCTAACACTACCAACTTCTTTTTTCACCTGTCTTATTTTACACTCCTCCACAGAAACACTGTTTTATTCACAATAACACATTAGTAAGTTTTGCATAAGAGCCTTAATTATGCAGCCAACTCTTTAAGACTTTAGTCACTCCATCAATTTTAATCGTGTTTCTCTGTGTGGACTCCATCTGAGATTAGTAAGAAATACTACAAGGAGAGGTAATTAAAATAAATAAAAATTCAGATATGTTGTGTTTTTTCCAGATACATTCTTTTTTTTTTTTTAAGATTTTATTTGACAGAAAGACACAGCGAGAGAGGGAACACAAGCAGGGGGAGTGGGAGAGGGAGAAGCAGGCTTCCCACTGAACAGGGAGACCGATGCGGGGCTAGATCCCAGGACGCTGGGATCTTGACCTGAGCCGAAGGCAGACGCTTAACAACTGAGCCACCCAGGCGCCCCTTCAGATACATTCTTAGCAATAAATCAATGAGAAGGAATCAAAGCAAATAGGGTGTCAGACAAAAGATGAACATCCATTACCCTGCCTATTCAGTAATTAATTATTTGATTATATTACTCAGACCAGAAAAACTACAGTAAAGATAAACAAATATAAATGTTGAAGCAGGTGGTAAAAATATGTGAGTTCAAAAGGATTCTAAAAGTTATGAATACAGGCAAGATATGAAAAGCTATGATACAAGTTAAATGTTGTTGAGTCCCACAGTATGTCAGGCATTGTATTAAATGCCTGTCATGGTTATGACAGCTGATTGCCCAACAAGAATTAACCCTAGATGGTCAGTCTGAGGCTTTCATATTAATCATTTCTCCCGTAGCAGTAATTAGATTAAGAAGGAGCATATGATCCTCTTCTTAGTGGTGAGATTTAAGGGGATATCTTCTGGATGGTGCCATGGAAAGGTCAATTTTCAAATGGCCCAGGGAAAGACAGTCAGTTTTCTGTCCCAGCCGAGTATGACACCTGTGTCTGCTGCTACCACCAGTTCTAGAATGATGCCGCCTCATGGAGAACTAAATGAATCCCTATTCTCTCATCCTTGTACATTCCCTACCTCTGAGTGAAAGATAGCACCCTTTCTTGTTTGAGAATATTAGAGAAAGGTTTTCTTTTCTTCTTCTTCTTTCTTTTTTTTTTTAAGTAGGCTCCACGCCCAGTAAGGAGCCCAATAGGGGGCTTGAACTCATGACCTGAACTGAGATCAAGACTTGAACTGAGATCAAGAGTCAGACGCTTAACCAACTGAGCTACCCAGGTGCCCCAGAAAGTTTTCTTTTTATTATTAGAACCAAAGACTTTCAGCTTCAGGTTTACATATCTCACAACTGTCTCAAACCACTGAGATAATCAGATTACCTGAGTCTGTAGGTGATGAAACTGAGTTTGGTGGGTTCTGATGTTGCTCCAGAGAGATGCAATTTGGTAGAGACAACTCTCGGTGATTACTGAGTGTGGGTAAGAAAGGCCAGCTGCCTTGCCTCGTAGTATATGCCTGTTGGGGGTTAGATTCGCATGGTCCTAGATGTGGGATAACGTGGAAGCTAGTCTCTACCTGTAACCATGACCCTGCCTACGCCATTTCCCTGCCCTATCTAACTTCTTCCACTTTATTCTGAACATGCTGTCCCCCAAAATCACTATAAGAGGAAACCAGGATTCAGGTTCTCCTTCTATAGAACATGACCCCCCCCAGAAAAATATGACCAAGTTTAGACACTTGAAATCACTGTCAAATATCACAGTTAGACAAAGAGCAAAATCAGTTCAAACCCAAGTTGTAATGTATGTAGCCATCACGTTATCTAGTCATTGTAGATGATCTCGGCGATAGAAAAGTATTCTGAAACACCTGAATACCTTTTGCTTTGACTCATTCTAGAAAACTGGCCCAAAAAGATGAAAAGTTATCCTACCCGATTATTTTTCTCAAAGCTTCCTTCATGTCCCTGTTCCGCAGACCGTAGATAAAGGGGTTCATCAACTGAGGAACCACAGTGTACATCACCGAAGCCGCTGCAGTGTTTCTGGAAGAGTCAGTAACAGCAGAACTAACGTACACCCCCAATCCTGTCCCATAGAACAACGAGACAACTAAGAGATGAGACCCACAGGTAGAAAAGGCTTTATATTTTCTGCCAGCTGATGGCATTCTCAAAAGAGAAGTGAGAATTTTAGTATAAGAGAAAATAATCCCAAAGATAGAAATACCACCCAACATACTAGCCATAAAATTAGCCAAGATGGTATTGATGAGGGTGTCAGAGCAGGCGAGCTTGATGACCTGCGCAAGCTCACAGAAGAAGTGGGGGATTTCCAAGTCAATGCAGAAGGACAGTTGCAACACCATCAGACTGTGGAGGAGGGCATCCATGATACTAATGTACAAAGAGAGTAGAATTAACAGTCCACAGAGGTGGGGGTTCATGATGACGGTGTACCTCAGGGGGTGGCAGATGGCCACATAGCGGTCATAGGCCATTGCTGCAAGGAGAAAATTTTCCAAACCAGCAAAAGTCAAGACAAAGCAGACCTGGGTGAGGCAGCCTGTGTAAGTGATGCTCTGATTCTGTGCTTGGATGTTCACCAGCATCTTTGGGATGGTGGTTGTGCTTAAACAGATGTCAGTGAAGGACAGGTGGGAGAGGAAGAAGTACATGGGGGTGTGGAGGTGGGGGTCAGAAACGACAGTCAGGATGACGAGCAGGTTTCCCACAATGGTAACCAGGTACACGGACAGGAACAGGCAGAAGAGTAGGGGCTGCAGTTCTGGATCCTTGGTCAATCCCAGAAGAAGAAATTCTGATACATCTGTTTGGTTTCTGGATTCCATGTTGTTAATATAAAATATTAGGTGACAAGAGAATAAAATGTATGGTCACTGGACCTGCAGCAGCAGTACCTGAGAACTTGTTAGAAATGCCCATTTTTGGATCCCACTCTGGACTTACTGACGAGAAGCTCTAGGGATGATGACAAACAGTCTGTTTTAACAAGCTCTCCAGATGATTCTTATATATGATAAAGTCTCAGAACTGCTGTTCTCAAAAAATGTTTATCTATATTGTGAACCCAAGTGAATATTGAAATCATTCCTCTGTGTATTTCTTCCTCCATCCTTCTTCTTCCTTCATCCTCTTCCCTCCACTCAGTTTATCAGCCAAAATTCTTTATTTTTTAAAGATTTTATTTCTTTATTTGAGAGAGAGAGAGAGTGACAGGGCATGAACAGGGGGGAGGGGCAGAGAGAGGGAGAAGCAGACTCCCCACTGAGCAGGGAGCCCTACAGGGGGCTCGATCCCAGGACCCTGGGATCATGACCTGAGCCAAAGGAAGATGCTTAACCAACTGAGCTATCCAGATGCCCCATTAGCCAAAATTCTAATGAGCAATGAGTGTCTAAGATGTATTAAGTTTTGAGAATGAAGAAAGAAGACATGGCTTTATTCCTTTAGAATTATTCCACACCTTCAAACAGTCAAAAATATAAGAATAAAATTACAGGGCCACCTGGGTGGTTCAGTCAATTAAGGTTGTCTTTTTCCTGAGGGACACAAGTGGCCAACAGAGGATCAATCACTTGGTATAACACTTAGACACTTTGAATTTAATCCAGGCTCCAGGACTTGCTTTGTGAATAGGGGAAAGTTTTTAACTGCATTAGAATCCCAGTGTTCTTCTTCTTCTTTTTTAAGATTGTATTTATTTATTTGACAGAGAGACAGCAAGAGAGGGAACCCAAGCAGGGGGAGTGGGATAGGGAGAAGCAGGCTTCCGGCTGAGCAGGGAGCCTGATGTGGGGCTTGATCCCAGGACCCTGAGATCATGACCTGAGCCGAAGGCAGACGCTTAACAACTGAGCCACCCAGGCGCCCCAGAATCCCAGTGTTCTTGTGTATATATTGGGAACTCTCATAATACTTTATGGAGTTGTTTCAATGAAGAAAAATGAATAGGCTTAAATCAGTCAGCAGAGTGCTCAGTTCATGAGACCCTTGTAGTGACATTTCTTATTGTGATTTTTTTTTTCCTGCCATGAACAACAGCATCTGGCATGTTTTACTCCTAGGGTGGAACTGGTGGGTTGGGGCAAGTTGAGGAAAGAGGAAAATAAGAGAACATCCTCAGTGTGATAATTGCAAATTTCAGGGATGGGTTTCTATGCTGAAACTCCCTCTAGCAATCTTGGTCATGGACAAGGGAAAGGAAGGAAATATCAACATATCAATATTTATTTGGCCTGGACATAAAGCAATTAAAACAAACTAAATATTAGAATAAATTAGATCTATGAATCAATACAAGCAATGAAAACCAATGAGATAAAATAGTTTATATAAAATACCATAAATATATATGCATATATTACACACAGATACACACAGAGTATGCTTGGGGGATACCATTACATTGGTGTTGCCTCTGTGAGGGGAACTAAGGGGAACACAAAAAGAGTGCCTTCTCTATTTATATCATTTGGTTAATTTAAAAAAATAGTCATGAGATAATACAATAGAATGCCGACATTTGTTAGTTCTGGAAAGGGGTTAATGGTAGCATATTAAATTCATGATTACGATATCTATGCTGTTCTTATAATTTAAAACACATGACAGTTTTATAAAGAGGAACAAGTACATGAAGAAGGTAGCCTGCTCTGTCTTTCTGGGTCTACACTTCCTTCTTCTAAGTCCCCACAGCCAGGCTATAAAGGTAACGCCAAAGGTTCTTCTGTACAATGTACAGGGCGTTAGAATGAAGCTAACTATCTCTCCCTTCCGCCACGAGAGGATGCGAGTAAATGTCAGAGAATTTTATACTAGTTATCGTGTTTGTGAAGGGGAGGATTCAAGAGCAAAATGGTTCCTGCCATTAAACAGACAGAATAGAAAACTAGAGGTACGAAGTTACATGTCAAGATGATGACATTCAGGCAGGTGTCCCTTTGGGGACTTAGTACTGATCGTCTTAGGCATGCACTTGCATCATGGCTATGCAGGGAAGCAACTCCAGTAGACACCTTCCCTCATGTCCAAAGCATTGTGTAAGGGACTTTCTGTTACCTGGCTGGCATCGCTGCAGGATGATACTTGATATCGTCCCTGGATATTGAGTGATGGAGACAGAAGGTCTGTCTCTGAGAAGGGCAGAGGGACTGAGTGAAGCCCCACATTTCTAGGCAAGTGGGATCATCGCTGGGAGGTGGCCCAGGTGCTGCTTCCTAACTGGGCAGGGCTGTTAAGTCAGGTGGTCATAGACAGACTGCTGCAGTTCATCCCTGAGGGTTCAATATCCAAAGCTCCTCATTAGACAGACACTTTTATTTGGATCCCAGGACACTGTAAATCCTTAAAGACTAAAACTACAGAAGAGAGCAATTCAGGATGGCTGATCCCTGACCCTGTGAGGCCACACGCATGCCATGCAGTTCCTCCCACCTGCTCACGCTCACCTCATGTGTGGACACATCATCCTTCTCTAATTGGATTCCTGTCTTCAGGTTTTAGATACAAGCAATGGCATCTCAATCTAATTAGTGATATCAGGATACGAGATTCTAACTTTTTTTAAAAAAGATTTTATTTATTTATTCGACAGAGATAGAGACAGCCAGCGAGAGAGGGAACACAGGCAGGGGGAGTGGGAGAGGAAGAAGCAGGCTTATAGCGGAAGAGCCTGATGTGGGGCTCGATCCCATAACGCCGGGATCACGCCCTGAGCAGAAGGCAGACGCTTAACCGCTGTGCCACCCAGGTGCCCCACGAGATTCTAACTTTAAGTGTGAAAACACAGCTTACGTGTGTGGGTACAAAATATATATTTATAAATACGGCTAAGCTGTGGAAAAATGCAAATAATCAGTGATGAGTTTTTTTCTGAGAATCATTGATGTTTCCTGAACATTAACTTTCATTCTGTACAGTTCCTACTGCAGATTTTTATCTATAATCTCTAAACAATTCTGTGATCAATATAGACAAGACTTTAGAATTTCATAAACACCATTTCCAATTTCATCACGATGGGTTCAGCATACATTTTTCTCCACATTAGTGGGTCATGGGTTGAAATTGTGACACTTTTTAGAAAATAGATTTATGAGAAATTGCAATGCCATGGACAAGGCAACAGTATGCTGGCTCATCCATACTCTCAGAATGAGTGAGGTTTCAGCCATAATTTAATAGGGAAAGATGGCTTCATGTTAATACTTAATTACAAATTTTCATTATTTAATATATTCACACACTTATCAATTTACTTTTGCTACATGTTAACTCTTTCTGTATAGCTTCACTTTTTAAAAAGATTTTGCTTATTTATTTGAGAGAGAGAGAATGCACAAGAGGGATGGGGGGCAGAAAGAGAAGAGTAGCAGATTCCCTGCTGAGCAGGGAGCCCGATGTGGGGCTCGATCCCAGGACCCTGGGATCATGACCTGAGCCAAAGGCAGACACTTAACCAACTAAGCCACCCAGTGGAGTTCTTGTGACAGTATTTGAAACCAACATGAGACAAGATGGCATTTGAATGTCATCCTTTCACTTCAACACATTAATAGGTACATATAAAAATTCACAGCTGGTCTCATAAAACAAGACAAATCTTTCCATGTGCTGCAAAAATAACTCACACATAAGGAGCGAGGGCACTGAAGCCTAGAGGCTCTATGGAGTCACCTCCATAAGGAAGAAGTTACCGTCTCCAGTTAATGAACATCCTGGAAGCTAAATGTCCTAGAAGAGATTAGTGCTTAAAGTCAAAGACAAAAATGGCGCTTCAGTATTTGAGTAATACGGGTGAACACAAAAGTTGTGGACACTGCGTGGACCCAACCATAAATATGGGTTTGGAACAACTGAAGGTTTCAGAAAAGCCCCAATATCCATCCAGGTTACCTATTGGCTTAGAGACTGGGTTTGTGATATTCACAATATGGAAAAAATAATCCTCAAATTTGTATGGAGTCCCCAAAGACCCCAAAGAGCCAAAGCATTCCTGAGTAAGAAGAACAAAGTTGGAGGCATCACACTTCCTTACTTCAGACTATAATGGAAAGCTAAAGGAATCAAAACAGTATGGCACTGGCCAGGGACCAATGAAACATAATCAAGATCCCAGAAATAAACCTCAGTGTATGTGGCCAACTAATATTTGACAAAGGAGATCCATACTCAATGGGTAAGGACAGTCTTTTCAATAAATGGTGTCAAGAAAAATGGATAAACACATGCAGTAAATTACAGGTGAACCCCTATCTCACACCACTTATGGAAATTAACTCAAAATGGACTAAAGACTTAAACAAAAGACATGAAACCATAAAACTCTTAAAAGAAAACTTGGGGAAAGGTCATTGGTCCTGGCAACAGTTTTTTGGATGTGACACCAAAACAAAAACAACAAAGGCCAAAATCAACAAATGGGACTACATCAAATTAAAAGCTTTACGTAGAGAAGTAAACCATCAACAAAATGAAAAGGCAACCTACTGAATGGGTGAAAATATTTGCAAATTGTATATCTGATAAGGGGTTAATATCCCAAACATATAAAGAACTCATACAACTGCATAGCAAAAAACTAAACAACCCAATTAAAGAGTGAACAGAGAAACTGAATAGACATTTTTCCAGAGGAGACATATGGATGGTTAAGGGGCACATGAAACAGTGCTTGACATCACTTATCATCAGGGAAATGCCAATCAAAACCAGAATGTGACCTCACACCTGTTAGAATGAGTCACATCAAAAAGAGAAAAGATAATGTGTCAGCAAAGGTGTGGAGAAGAGGGAACACTTGTGCACTGTTGGTGGGGATATAAATTGTTGCAACTCCTGTGGAAAACAGTATAGAGGTTCCTTAAAAAATTAAAAATAGAGCTACCATGAGATCTAGCAATTCCACTTCTTGATACATATCCAGTGGAATTAAAATCAGGATATTATAGAGATACCTACACTCCCGTGTTCATTGCAGCATTATTCACAATAGCAAAGTTACGAAAACAACGTAAGTGTCAACAGATGAATGGTTAAAGATGTGGGATGTATACAACAGAAGATTATTCAGCCTTGAAAAAGTAAGAAATCCTGCCTTTTATAACACCTTGAATGCATCTTGAGGGCATTATGCTAAGTAAAATAAGTCAAACAGAGAACGACAAATACCGTGTGATATCCTTTACATGTGGAAAATCTGAAAAGGTGGAACTCACAGAAACAGACTATATGGTGGCTACTGGGGGTTGGGCAGTGGGGAAAATGGACAGATTTTTGTCAACGGGTATAAACTTCCAGTTATAAGATTAACAAATTCTGGGGATCTAATACAGGTCATGATAATTACAGCTAATGGTACTATATTATATACTTAAATATTGGTAAGGGAGTAGAATCTTAAATATTCTCGCCACGGAAGAAATGGTAATTAAGTGATGGGATGGAGGTTTTATCCATGCAATGTGGTAATCATTTTGCAATATATAAATACATCAAATCAGCGCATTGTACACCTTAATCTTACAGAATGTTATATACAATTATATATCAATAAAGCTGGAAAAAATGACCAAATACTGGAAATTAAATACTGGCTGCATACATCTAATCTCTGTCATCATCGTTACATTACCTCATTTTTCTCTGGGTCATTTCCACTTCTGCCTATCTTATAAGGATACATGTGATTATATTTAGAACCTACCCAGATAATAGGGAAATAAGCTCATCTTCTACAAAGACTCCAAGTAAGTACCATTTACCCTTCTGTCAAAAAATATTAGTAAGTTATGGGACTAAGATGTGGACAAATTCTTTTGAGGACCATATGACCCATTACATCTGGGGTTCTAGTTGGCTCTTATAATTGTGGAAAATTCTATAATCATCTGACTCAAGGAAGGACAGTCAGAGTTCTGTCTCTGGGAATTCAAGTCCAAGTATGACATCTCCATCTGGTCTCCAGCTGATGACCCTGAGGAGAGCCGGTCCTAGGACCATACAATCCATGGAGGACTGAATGAATTTCCACCTGTTCTTACACACTCCCTGCCTCTAAGTGCTCGTAATGAAAGATAACACTCTTTATAGTTGGTAATATTTGAATTAGGAATTTTTTTCTTATTGTAGCTGAACGTTTCATCACTGAGAAAGTTCAAATATCTCACAATCATCTCAAACCACTGAGATAACCTAATTACACAAATTTCATTGATAATAAAATGAAATATGGTAGATGGTAAAGTTCCTCAGAAGGATACACTTAATAGTGAACAAATTAGTTAATAAATAGGTGTATAAAAGGTAAACTCCCGCACTCCATTATAGGTCTAACTCCAGAGTGTTAGTGACATGACCCTACCCTGAAATCAGGTGGAAGCTAGTCTCCAGATAGGACCCCAGTCTTGTTTCAATACTTTCTCTGTCCTTCATACTTTCTGCAATATTTCTTCTGAGAGTGATTAAAAAAATCACTATAAAAAGAACACTTGCCTCAGGCTCGGCTTCTGTGTAGAACCTGAGCAAAGAAACTGAAACTTATTTACATAAGACTAGACAAAAAAGCAAAGTATGTTTCAAAAAGTAACTTGGGCATTCTGTTGTCTGGCTAGTTTAGAGGAGTTCAGTGATGGAAAAATCAAGCATTATGGCACATCCTGGATTCCTATCATTTTGCCTCCTTCTAGAAACCCAAGTCCAAAGTAGATGACATAATCACAGCAAAGAAGGCATCGCACTGATGAGTTTTCTCAAGGCTCCCTTCATGTCCCTGTTCCTCAGGCTGTAGATAAAAGGGTTCATCATTTGAGGAACCACAACATACATCACTGAAGCCACTGTAGTCTTCTTGGAAGAGTCAGTAACTACAGAACTAATGTACACTCCAACAACGGTCCCATAGAACAGGGACACAACTGACAGGTGAGACCCACAGGTGGAGAAAGCTTTGAGCTTTCCCCCGACTGATGGCATTCTCAGAACAGAGGAGACAATTTGCGTATAAGAGAAAATGATCCCAGAGAGAGGGATACCACCAAATAGGCTAGCCACAAAATAAATCAGGATGTTATTGATGAGGGTATCAGAACAGGCAATCTTGATGACCTGAGCAAGTTCACAGAAGAAATGGGGGATTTCCAAGTCCTTGCAGAAGGATAACCGTAGCACCATTAGACTATGGAGCAGGGCAACCACAAGGCTGAAGAACAGTGAGAGTAGAATCAGCAGAACACAGAGTTGGGCGTTCATGATAACAGTGTACCTCAAGGGGTGACAAATGGCCACATAGCGGTCATAGGCCATTGCTGCAAGGAGAAAATTTTCCAAACCACCAAAAGCCAGGACAAATCCAACCTGGGTGAGGCAGCCTGTATAAGTGATGCTCTGATTCTGTGCTTGGATGTTCACCAGCATCTTTGGGATGGTGGTTGTGCTTAAACAGATGTCAGTGAAGGACAGGTGGGAGAGGAAGAAGTACATGGGGGTGTGGAGGTGGGGGTCAGAAATGACAGCCAGGATGATGAGCAAATTTCCCAGGAGTGTGACCAGGTACATGGACAGGAAGAGGCAGAATAGGAAGGGCTGCAGTTCTGGATCGTCTGTCAGTCCTAGCAGAAGAAATTCTGAGACATCTGTGTGATTCCTGGGTTCCATATTGTTGATGAATCTCATGGAAAAGATGGGGTAAAAGTAAAATAAAATGAATGGTCCCTGGATGCATCACCTGGGAACTACTTAGAAATGCAAATTCTTGGTACTGCTCTAGATACACTGCTGATAAACTCGGAGGTAAGGACCAGCAATCTATGTTTTCACAACCCCCCAGATAAATGTGATATATGGTAAAGTTTGAGAGCCAGTGCTTAAGTAAAAAGAAATAGAACTTTATGTATATGGTGAAACCAAGAGAATATTCAAATCTCTCCCTCCGCTAATTTCTCCCTCCATCATCATCATCATCTCTTACTTTTCTTTCCTCCACTCAAATTTTTGGCTCAAATTTTTATTGATCACCAGCTCTTTTTCACACAGTGTGCCAAGTGCTGAGACTGAAACAAAGAATAAACCGTGACATTTCCTTCAGAAATATTCCTTGTCTCAAACAAGCAGACGAGGATGAAGTTATCCAGTCTCTGTGGTCGAGTGTGGTGCCCAACCCTTGATGTGCCTCAGAATCGGCTGAAGGGCTTGTCAAATTACAGATGAGTTAGATCATACTGCCCATTTATCTATAGGGACATTCAGGTGGCGTGAAGTGCACGGTGCCTGGAAAAGACAGGGTGTGAACTCAAATGGTTTGACTGCTGAGTTGATTGTCTAGACCAATCATTGTTAATGCCTCTGGATAATACAGAATCAGCATTCTTTTTTTTAATGTTTTTTTATTATATTATGTTAGTTACCATACAGTACATCCCCGGTTTCCAATGTAAAGTTCGATGATTTGTTAGTTGCGTATAACACCCAGTGCACCATGCAATACGTGCCCTCCTTACTACCCATCACCGGCCTATCCCATTCCCCCACCCCCCTCCCCTCTGAGGCCCCCAGTTTGTTTCTCATAGTCCATAGTCTCTCATGCTTCATTCCCCCTTCTGATCACCCCCCCTTTCTTTATCCCTTTCTTCCCCTACCGATCTTCCCAGTTCTTACGTTCCATAGATGAGAGAAATCATATGATAATTATCTTTCTCTGCTTGACTTATTTCACTTAGCATTATCTTAAGCCAACATTCAGATTTCATAAACTTTCCTTTAAGATCTTAATGTATTCATCTTGAACAATGCCCCAAATCTTACCCCTTGTCTACAGCATATGTCCACCTTACCCATGTAGTACTGAGTACCAGGTGCATGACATCCGTCCAAGCATATGCTCGGTACCCCAGCAAAGATTAGAAAGTGTTGCATATAAACTTGAAGCTCATGAGACTCCCCCATGGAAACACTACCCACCAGCATCAGCAATTAATTCTAAGAGAAGCTGGGCAAATGTCAATGACATTCTCTATCTTATCCTAAGGAGACCTCTTCCCTAGGTGGTAGGTAGCAGGAATATCATTAAAAACAAACAAACAAACAGCTAAATGAGAGAGAAAGGAAGCATAGTCTTCTAAAAACAAATAGGTGAAAAGAGCAACAATTTTTGGTCCTTGGAAGACAGAGAATTATAAGGTAAGATGGACTCAATCATAAGATAATCAGGCATCCTTAACAGTAGTACTTCTGTAAAGCAGTGGAGACACAAGTGGCCTTGCCTGAAGGAGACAGAGTGGCCATGACAGCCTTTATCATTTGGTGTATTACTTAGACTTAAATACTGAATTTAATCCAGACCAATACTTGATTTGTGTGTTGGGGTGGGGGGAAGAATTGTTCATTTATGAAAAGCCTGGTGTCCTCATTTTATAATGGGGACTATCGTAAAACCTCATGGGGATGTTGCAATGATGGGAAATGAATAGAGGAAAATCATCTGGCACGTACTCAGTATACAGGACCCTTGTTCTGTCTTTTCCTACTGTGTGTGTGTGTTTTTCCTGCCATGAAAAACAGCACCATGTACATTTCACTCCTCCCAAGGAAACAGTGGGGTGGGGTGAGTTGAGGAAAGACAGAAAGAAAGAATACTCCTAGCATGATAACTGCAAATTTCTGCGAAATGATTATCAGCCGGGAACTTTTATCATGTAGAAAAAGAATGAAGGACTCATCAATAATATCAATATTCATTTGAAATGGACACAGTGGGGGATGGGGTAACTGGGTGATGGGCATTAAGGAGGGCACGTGATGTGGTGAGCACTGGGTGTTATATGCAACTGATGAATCACTGACCTCTACCTCTGAAACTAATAATACACTAAATGTTAATTAATTGAATTTAAATTAAATTAAAAATTTTAAAAAGAGAAAAATAAAATGAAATGGATATATGATAGGGGTGCTTGGATGGCTCAGTCTGTTAAATGTCTGACTTTGGCTCCGGTCATGATCTCAGGGTCCTGGGATCAAGACTTTCTGCCAGGCTCCAAGTTCAGCCGGGAGTCTGCTTGTCCCTCCCCCTACTCATGCTTTCCTCCACCAATATACATAAATAAAATCTTAAAAGAAAAGAAATGGACATATGATGAAAAATATAGCAGTTAGGGTCACCTGTGTGGCTCAGTCGGTTTAGCATCTGCCTTTGGCTCAGGTCAAGATCCCAGGGTCCAGGATGGAGCCCAACGTCAGGCTCCCTGCTTGGTGGGGAGCCTGATTCTCCCTCTGCCCCTGCCCCTGCCCCTGCTTGTGCACGTGCGTGTGCTCTCTCTCTCATGAATAAAAGCTTTAAAAATATGTGGCAATTAAAAAAAATTACATAATAAGATGTATTAGATATACAACTAAGTATAAATAATGAAAACCTATAAGGGAAATATTTTTGAATGACATAAAGTATACATCATTAGAAAAATTTAAATATATTTTGAACCATTACAAGGAATAATCCATAATGAAAATAGAAACCTGTTAGGTTTATTTTTATTATGGATTATTCAAGCAGAAACAAAAAAAACCCATAGAGGTACATGAAAGGTGGTACCCACCAAGCAACAGCATAAAATTCACACGTCACCATCTTCATTCTAAATAGGTTTTTATTTTTTTTTATTTTTTAATTTTTTTAAAGATTTTATTTATTTATTTGACAGAGATAGAGACAGCCAGCGAGAGAGGGAACACCATCTATTTCCTTACCGCTGTGCCACCCAGGCGCCCCTATCTCTGTTGTTCTTATACAGAATCATTGTTCATTTTACAGAGAAACAGGTGTACTAAGAAGGCAGCCAGCTAGATCTCTCCGTGTCTCCACTTTCTCCTCACTGTCCGCAAGCAAGCTACAGGGATAATATACTCCTCTGCACAGTGGTGTATCAAGAACAAGGAATGCAGGGGCGCCTGGGTGGCACAGCGGTTAAGTGTCTGCCTTCGGCTCAGGGCGTGATCCCAGCGTTGTGGGATTGAGCCCCGCATCAGGCTCCTCTGCTATGAGCCTGCTTCTTCCTCTCCCACTCCCCCTGCTTGTGTTCCCTCTCTCGCTGGCTATCTCTATCTCTGTCAAATAAATAAATAAAATCTTTAAAAAAAAAAAAAAAGAACCAGGAATGCAAATAAAAGGAAGAGCTGACCAAAACCCCTCCCCATGACCACCACAAAAATTCAAGTAAATACCAGAAAGTTTTATAACAGTCATCTTGTTGGAGAAGGGGTGGATTTTTCTGCCCTGGAGAATAACTGGGTTCTGCCATTTTTTAGAGAGATTAGGAGACCAGCAGATTGAGAACAGGGTGAAGATCAGTGTATCAGTACAAACACACGTGGGAACCTGTTAACAGGAAGACCAGCTGGAGCGCGTGGGACACTCGGTTCTCGTCATTACAGGCACACACACTCCTCATTGCTTCCCCTGGATGAATCGGCAGTAAAATATTGCCCTCCTTACAGAAGCATTAACTAAGGGACTTTCAGTTACCTGGCTGGCATCAGTGTGGAATGATGCGTGACATAGCGCTGGGATCCTAAAGACAGAAGGTCTGTCTTCAGGAAGGGCCGGGACGCTAAGTGAGGCAATGGGCTCGTGGTCAAGAAAGATCATTCCTGGATGGAACCTCAGGTGTGCTTCTTCTTGACTAGCGAAGGGCTGTGGAATGAGGTTGTCGCAGGCTGACTCTACAGTCTCTCTATATCCCTAGGGAATCAATATCCAAAGCTCCTCATTAGACAAATATTTTTAGTATCAGTCTTATCCCCAGGCTGTGCAAATCCTTGAAGACCAACACAATAGAAGGGAGCAATTCGTGATGTCGAATCCCTCACCATGTGCGGCCAGGTGTTCTCTCCACCTGTTCCTCCTCGCCCCCATTTCACACACCTTGCACGTACAGATGCACCATCCCTCTCTAACTGGACTCCAGTCTTCGGTGTTTAGATAAAGGCAAAGGCATCTCGATGTAATTAGTGGTATCAGGAAACCAGATTCTTTTTTTTTTTATAATGATTTTTTATTATATTATGTTAGTCACCATACAGTACATCCCCGGTTTTCGATGTAAGGCTCGATGATTCATTAGTTGTGTATAACACCCAGTGCACCATGCAATACGTGCCCTCCTTACTACCCATCACCGGCCTATCCCATTCCCCCACCCCCCTCCCCTCTGTAGCCCTCAGTTTGTTTCTCAGAGTCCATAGTCTCTCATGTTTCATTCCCCCTTCTGATTACCTCCCCTTTCTTTATCCCTTTCTTCCCCTACTGATCATTCTAGTTCTTATGTTCCATAGATGAGAGAAATCATATGATAGTTGTCTTTCTCTGCTTGACTTATTTCACTTAGCATTATCTCCTCCAGTGCCGTCCGTGTTGTAGCAAATGTTGAGAACTCGTTCTTTCTGATAGCTGAGTAATAGTCCATTGTATATATGGACCACAACTTCTTAATCCAGTCATCTGTTGAAAGGCATCTCGGCTCCTTCCACGATTTAGCTATTGTGGACAATACTGTTATGAACATTGGGGTGCATATGGCCCTTCTCTTCACTACGTCTGTATCTTTGGGGTAAACACCCAGTAGTGCAATGGCTGGATCATAGGGTAGCTCAATTTTTAACTTTTTAAGGGACCTCCACACGGTTTTCCAGAGTGGCTGTACCAACTTGCATTCCCACCAACAATGTATGAGGGATCCCCTTTCTCCACATCCTCTCCAACAATTGTTAGGAAACCACATTCTAACTTTAAGTGTGAATACACAGTTTATATACATGGGTATAAAAATGTATATTTATAAATACAGCTAAGCTATGTAAAAACGCAAACAGTGATGGTTTTTTCTAACAGCCATTGCATGTTTCCTGAACATTAATTTTTATTCTGTATAGTTCATACTGCAGATTTGAATCTATAATCTGTAAACTAATCTGTGATCAATATAGACAAGACTTTAGAATTTCATAAACGCCATTTTCAATTTCATCGCAGTGGGTTCAGTGTACATTTTTCTCCACATTTGTGGGTCATGGGTTGAAATTATGACACTTTTTTTTTTTATCATTCTGCTACTCTTTTTTTTTAAATTTTTTATTTAAATCCCAGTTAGTTAACATAGAGTGTAATGTTTGTTTCTGATGTACAATATACTGATTCAACACTTCCACACAACACCCAGTGCTCATCACAAGTGCCCTCCTTAACCCCCATCGTCTATTTCATCCATCCCCCCACCCGCCTCCCCTCTGGTAACCATCAGTTTGTTTTCTATAGTTAAGAGTCTGTTTCCTGGTTTTCCTCTCTCTTTCTTCCCTTTGCTCATTCGTTTTTCTTAAATCCCACATATGAATGAAATCATATATTTGTCTTTCTCCGACTGACTTATTTCACTCAGCGTGATACTCTCTAGCTCCCTCTCTGTTGTAGCGAATGGCAAGTTTTCATTCTTTTTTTTTTTTTTTAGTAGAGTTATAAGAAATTTCAATGTCCCTAGCAAAGCAGTAGTATGCTGGTTCATTCATACTCTCAGTAGAATGAGTGAGATTTCAGCCCAAATTTAATAGGTGAAGACTGTGCTCAATGTTAATAATTACAAACTTTTCATCCTGAGTGAACGTAATATGTCTAAAAGAAAGTAAAGGAAGTATAGAATTCTATAGCCTTTATGCAAAACTTAATACTTTAAACACATTGCATGATCAAATTTTGTTGAGTTAATGGTATTTGACCGGAAGGAGTTGACAAATTCACTGATTTATCTTCTCTTTTACCACGTAACTCTGCCTTCCAAATCCTTCCCCAAATCTGTAACAGACTGTGTCGTGAATGTTGCCAACATCACAACCTATAGAGTTTCATGGCCTTCAGGCAATCATCTCTTGTCTCAGTGACATTGGCCAAAAATGAAAGTTCTTCCCAGACCATCATGTAGATCCCCGGAGCAGATGTTTAAGTTACGAGTCATGCCATTTCCGGTCTCAGAAATGCTTATGGCTAATGCGTTATTTTTCTAAAATTGAGGTAGGGGTGCACCTGGGTGGCTCAGTCGGTGAAGTGTCTGACTTTGGCTCAAGGTCATGATCTCAGGCTCTGGAATCGAGCTCCGTGTTGGGCTCTGCGCTCAGTGGGGAGTCTGCTTCTCCCTCTCCTTTTGCTCCTCCCCCCCACTTGTGCTCTCTCGCTCTCTCAAATACATAAATAAAATCTTAAAAAATAAAATAAAATTGAGTAGAATTTACCTAATGTAAAATTAAACATTAACTATTTTTTTAACTGAAGTGTAGTTGCACGCAACGTTGCATTGGTTTCAGGTGTACGACACAGGGACTTGACAAATCTGTACATACGCTGTGCTCCTCTCAAGTGTAGCTACCATCTGTCATTACGTGATGCTATTTTAGTATCATTCTCTATGCTGTACCTTTCATCCCTGTGACTCATTCATTTCATCACTGGAAGCCTGTACCTCCCACTCCCCTTCACCCATTTTGCCCATCTCCTCACTCCCTTCTGGCAACCATCAGTTTGCTCTCTGTATTCATGGGTCTGTTTCTGCTTTTTGTTTGTGTATTCTTTTTTTTTTTTTTTAACATTCTACACATAAGTGAAATCACAACACATTAGCCATTTTTAAGTGTTCAATTCAGGGGCATTAATTACTTTCACGGTGTTTTGCAACTATCGCCAAGATTTGTTTTCAAATCTTTTCCATCACTCCAAACAGAAACTCTGTAACCATCAAGCGAACACTTACAATTTCCTCTCCCTCCAGCCCCTGGTAATCTCTAACCTACTTTCTGTGTCTGTGAATCATACAACATACGTCCTTTTGTGTCTGGCTTATTTCACTTAGAATAATGTTTTCAAGGTTCATCCATGTTGTAGCAGATACCAGGACTCAATTCCTTTTTATGAGTAATAGTCCATTATACGTACATCCACCACTGGGCTGTCTTGGGCATTAAGGATGCTTAGTAGCTTAGATGCCAGGAGCACTCCCCTCAATTGTGACAACCAACACTGTGCCAAAAACATTGCCATATATCTGCTGGGGGACACAGTCATCCTGATTGGAAACCACTATCTTAACCTCTTTCTGCCTCATCCACGAGGGACATACACATTCAGGAATGACATTCATATTTAAATAATGGAAAAATCATTACTAAGGCCTAGCTGACAATTTCAAGATGGCACTCGACTGAGGTCGTGATGTCTACCCAAAGCTGACACACTCAGGTAAACTCCTATTCCAGGTATAGAATTTGTATCAACTGGGGCTCTCAGGGACAGGGGTTCCTCCTTCTTGTAAATGGATAACACTCACCCACTGATCATATCCCAGAGTTCAGTGTCAGAGGGTGCCCACCCTTACTCATCTCATTCCACATGCCTCAGTGTAACTGTAGTCCCATAGTAGGCTTTGTCCCAGCACAGAGCAGACAAGGTCCTTCTGTGTGTGTGTGTGTGTGTGTGTGTGTGTGTGTGTGTGTGTACACAATTCTCCACAGTATAGTCTGACTCAATTTTGTGTCTAATAGAATACCATTTTCTTCTAAGGAAAAGAAAATTTTACACACACACACACACACACACACACCTTGACATCACACAGGCACCTATTCCAAGGCAACAATTTATAGAGGTGTCATGGCTGTTCTTTTTTAAAAAAAAACCAAGACAAAAACTGGTGTATTATGTAAGTACATCACAAACCCCCCACTTTGGTCTTTTGGTTTTATCCAAATTTATACACACACACACACACACACACACACACACACACACAAATGGTCAGATTAGACAGGTTGAGGCCCTGGCCAGAAGGATCAAATCAACTTTCTCTTTCTGATTCCCAGTAAGAAACACTAAGGCAGGGGCGCCTGGGTGGCTCAGTTGGTTAAGCGGCTGCCTTTGGCTCAGGTCATGATCCCAGAGTCCTGGGCAGGGAGCCTGCTTCTCCCTCTCCCTCTGCCCCCCCCCCCGCCCCCCGCCCCAGCTCATGCTTGCTCTCTCTTGTGCTCTCTGTTTCTCTCAAATAAATAAATAAAATCTTTTAAGAAAAGGAAACACTAAGATAGTCAACCATAGTAAATTCCCATAAAACAGAAACTTTGATTTTTTAATCTCATTGGAGGCAGAGTTCCCATCCTGCTCATGCTTTTTTTTCACTTGTTATTTTGAAATATTTTTAGACTCACACAAAAGTTGCAAAAATAGCACCAAGATTTTGATGTACGCTTTCCAGAGCTCCCCTAGATGGTGATGTAATCTTTCATAATCTTAGTAAGTTACCCAAACCAGGAAACAGACCTTAGAGCAATACTATTGGTTAAAACTATATGCCTTACCGGGATTTAACCAGAGTTCGCTTTTGGAAACACAGAAAAGACAGACTTCGTGCATTCACACTGAGATCAGATGGAAGCCTTTGTCTGATCAAAGTCTCAGTTCACTAAAAGAGGACATAGCCGTACTTGAAATGATGAATAATTGATTTCCAGTCTCAGTGTGTGCCAGCCTGTGTTCACAAAAAAAGAAATCACTCCAGGACACCCCTTTGTACGCTAGTCCACACGATGCGTGCGTGTCTTTTCCTTCTCAATCCCCTAACGCTGAGGCTCTCAGGCTGGCTGTGCTTTTGAACCCTCCTGTGGTGCTTTTGAAAATTCCAGTGCATGACACTCATACTAGACCAATTAAATTAAAATCTCTGGGGGCCAGCTTTTAAAAATTCTCCAGTGATCCCAAACTACAGCCAAAGTGGAGAATCACTGCTTTCATAGATTCTGCGATAAAAAAGACTCAAATGGACAGGATCCCAAGCTAACAATAAGCTGCAGTGGGAGACAGACTCCCCACTGAATTTCCCATCAAGGCTAATTTTAATTTGTGCAGTTCAGAGCCGAAGGGGCCTGTTCTCTACTGCCCTCCAAGCTTTCGTGAGCAACTGGCAAAGAAAGAGGATAGAGAAGGGGCGCCTGGGTGGCACAGCGGTTGAGCGTCTGCCTTCGGCTCAGGGCGTGATCCCGGCGTTATGGGATCGAGTCCCACATCAGGCTCCTCCGCTATGAGCCTGCTTCTTCCTCTCCCACTCCCCCTGCTTGTGTTCCCTCTCTCGCTGACTGTCTCTATCTCTGTCAAATAAATAAATAAAATCTTTAAAAAAAAAAAAAAAGAAAGAAAGAAAGAGGATAGAGAAAGATGACAACCAGAGGGCACTTGTGAGCTAATGTCAGGAGAAAGATTTGACATGCATACCGTTTTAAAGAAAACAAAAGGCATTCAAAAAAATAATTCTCTAAATGGAAACATACACCAGTTTCTACATGGAAAGACAGTATTGTAAAGTTTCGGTTCATTCCAAAATAATTCTAAAAGTTAATGTATTTGTGAAATTATACCAAATCACATTAGAAGATGATTAAAAATCCTAAAATTTACTTGCAAGAATAAAAAGATAGGAATTCCAAGAATATTTTAGAAAAGCTGAATAATAGATGTACTTACAGCAATTGTCAAAATAAAGTAAAAAAAGATTTTTTAAATGATGTGGTACTGATCTCAGGAGAGATCAGATGTAGACCAAATTACTTAGATAGAAAACCTAGAGGGGCGCCTGGGTGGCTCAGTCGTTAAGCGTCTGCCTTCGGCTCAGGTCATGATCCTGGGGTCCTGGGATCGAGTCCCGCATCGGGCTCCCTGCTCCGCTGGGAGCCTGCTTCTTCCTCTCCCACTCCCCCAGCTTATGTTCCCTCTCTTGCTGGCTGTCTCTGGAAAAAAAAAAGAAAAAGAAAAAAGAAAACCTAGAATAGACTTCGAAATTGAAACTGAAAGAATCAAGTGATTATCTGTAGGCTTAGGTTGTCCCATTAGAATTGTATACTTGAATATGAAATCAAAACGTTCAAAATGAAGTGCGGCTATGTTGAGTTTTGTTTCCTTCTGCATTTATTTCCTCTAGAGAAATAGACACATTATAAATTATCATCATCATCATAGTTATTGCTATCACAGTTAATTTGTATTTAATGCTTCCTCGTTGTGTCAGAAACTATTCTAAGCCCATTATGTGTATTGTATCATTTAATAGACATAATAGCTTTATGAAGTTGATACAATTATTTGTCACAATTTATAGATAAAGATCCTGAGACTTAAAAAGTTGCAGTAAATGCCCATAGAGAGTGATGGTGAGGCCAGGAGGCCAGCACAGGCAATCTGATGTCAGAGCCCAGGTTCCCAAGAATTGAACTATAACTTCACATGTACACATATGCTTATATTTTTAGGTATTATTACGTAGCAGGCCAAAGTCACGACACAGATGCACTGAAATAGCAATGTCAGTTTTCTTTTGGAAGTGATCATTTTATTTTCTTTATACCTGAATGTTTAAAAAATTATGTAGTAAACATTGCTTTTTTTTTTTTTAAAGATTTTATTTATTTATTCGACAGAGATAGAGACAGCCCGCGAGAGAGGGAACACAAGCAGGGGGAGTGGGAGAGGAAGAAGCAGGCTCATAGCGGAGGAGCCTGACGTGGGGCTCGATCCCATAACGCCGGGATCACGCCCTGAGCCGAAGGCAGACGCTCAACCGCTGTGCCACCGAGGCGCCCCAGTGAACATTGCTTTTATAAACACAAAAGTACTTCTAGAAGGTGAAAAAAAAAAAATCCTCTACCTGTCTAGTCTCAGTAGTGGTCACACTATTATTAGACCCAAAGGAAGAAAGTCAAACAGAAATGCCCGGCAAAGGAATTGAAGCTTCTCTGTAAATGTAATTTCCAGATGGTAGATTCAAGGGCGGATTTCTATAACACCCAGTTCGAATGCGTAGTGAGAGCTGAAAGCAGCGTACTGTAAACAAGCAAAAATGACTTAGCTCCTGGAAGTTAAGAGTATGAACCAACTAAAATAATTTACTTACCAAGATTAACAGCCAGCTCACGAAGACTCACTGCGTTAGGACCACCGTGCAAAACTACCATGTCACGAACCACCCTGTCCTAACCAGTGCCCCACCTTAGAAGACCCCAACTTGAAATCACCCAGCCCAGCGCTAAGGCCCTACACATATCCTTCCTTGATTTCCCCTCTGAGACACGACTGAGATCCTCGCAAGGTGGTGTTCTTTGCTCTGGTAAGGCCTAATCAGCGTAGCCACCTGCTCTACGACATTTTCGGGTGGTGTTTTGAAGAGTCAACCATTGACAATAGCTTCAAGATTCATGGTTACATCACACTTTTTTTTTTAAGATTTATATATTTATTTATCTGAGAGAGAGAGAGAGAGAGAGCAGGGAGAGGGACAGATAGAGAGAGGGAGAGATTCCTTTTTTTTTTATGTTATGTTAGTCACCATACAGTACATCCATAGTTTTTGATGTCGCGTTCCATGATTCATTGTTTGCATGTAACACCCAGTGCTCCATGCAATACGTGCCCTCCCTAACACCCATCACCGGCCTAGCCCATTCCCCCACCCCGCTCCCCTGTGAAGAGGGAGAGATTTCTTAAGCAGACTCCCCGCTGAGCATGGAGCCCAACACAGGGGTCAGCCTCATGATCCAGAGATCATGACCTGAGCCAAAATCAAGGGTTGGATGCTTAACCAGCTGAGCCACCCAGGTGCCCTACATTACATTTTAAAAGTCCACACGGGGAAGAGTGATGGCAGCAAGATGGCAGCATAAGGGTCACTGGTGATGATATACTCCTAGAAACATCCTTCAAAATGATGACCCATACAGGCAAATACCTTCAGGAGAGCTAAGGATTTGGGGGAGGGGGGTGGTTACAGCACAGACATAAGAGAAGATGCGTTGAAGATGGGGAAGTCAGTTTCACTTTACCTTGACAACCACCCCCCAAGACCAGGCAGCACAGCATGGACAGAGACACCCTCCTGTAGCACAGGAAGAGTGAGGCGAGCACCCTTTTTCACCATGTACCCCAGCACCAGGGCAACTGTCGTGGTGCCAGGCTCCTGGCCCACCTCAGTGCCAGGTCAGCCCCTGTGGACCTAGACCCCAAGCCAGTACCCACAAGCCCAGGCTCCTGGAGCACCCCAGCACCGGGTTGGCTCTGGCAGCCCCTGGTTCTAGGCAGGTTCGCAGGCACTGAGGCTCCTGGCCAGACCCAGTGCCAGGTCAACTGCTATAGACCCAGGTTCCTGGTTCACTCCATGGCCAGGGTGGATCTCATGACCCCAGGCCCCTGGCCTGCCCCAGCACCAGGCCTGCCCCTGTGGGCTTGGAATCCAGACCAGCTCCCATGGACCCAGGCTCCCAACCCACTATCGCACTGGACTAGCCCCTATGACCTGAGTCTCCAGGAGGGCTCCCACAGACTCAGCTTCCAAGCTTGCCCCAGCACCAGGCCAGCCCCAGGCTCCCAACTGCTCCCAGCACCTGGCTGACCCCTGTGGCCTTAGGCTCCAAGTGGGCTCCCATGAACCCAAACTCTGGTCTTCCCCAGTCCCAGGCCGGCCCCTGGGCCCCCAGCCTCCAGGGCAGTGACCACAAACCCAAACACCAAACCCATTTCAGTGGTCTCTGGTGCCTGTTTGGCCTCCATGCACCCAGGATCCAGGCCCACTCATACAGATGCAGGTCCTAGGCCCATCCCAGTGAAGGCAGGTTGGTCCCCACGTATCCAGGCACCAAACCCGCCCATCTGGCAACCCAGGTACCAGACTGCTTGCTTGAGAACTCCAGGAGCAAGCATGTAAAAAAGCCAGTTTTATTGGCCAAAAATGGTGGAATGTTGGCAATTTCATATGACTCAGCCTAGTACTATGTTCTCTACTTTTGTCTATGGTTGGGTGATTTCCATAACTAAACTTTTTTTTTAAACAGGCACTTAATGTATCAATCAGTTCCATGGGTGTTTATTGACCCATGACCCGATAATCTGGCAGTGACCTCATAAAACTGAATTCCTAAAGATGCAAAGGTAGAGACTCCCACTGATGCCACCCTGGGACCAATACTCAGAGCAAGGATCTGGCTGCGGACCCAGCCTCTCTCTTCATGTGTGCCCATCAGGTAAGATTCTACTTGCTCCATTAGCAGAACTGGATGGAAGCCATGGTGTCTTTACAGAGAGTTGCCCTCTTGAGGGTAAGTGGGGCTGGAAGCAGCCTTCGTTTCTCAGAGTGACATCACTGCGTGAATGCAGGAGGGTGTTTCTCGGTTCTTGAGCTGATGAGGAACACCGGTGGACGCTTCCTCTAGAAGAAGCTCTGATCTTGGGGAGACAGAGTTTAGGAGGCTAGGAGAGTTTGTTCCCCAAGGAGAGGGTGCAGAGCATGTTGGGAAACCTACAACTTGCAGCAAGTTGCCTCCTGAAGACCTAGATAGTCACTACGGTCTTCCTACTGCCATGTCCCAGCCCTCATAGGAATCTGAACTATTCAGGGAATAGGGGTGAAATTGGACAATTTGTCTAACAAGGAGCCTTGGGAATTGACTTCTGATTGGGCCAGAAATTGTAAATATTCCCTCTGTTCTTATAATTCATCCCCACCGTAGCTTTTCTTCTTTGGGCCAGGTGGATACCTACCTGTGCCTCTATGAGGCATCCTCTGTCTCCAAGATACACCTTCATCATTCTTGTCCTTTCCTGGAAGCAGAGCCAGCATCTTTCTTGACCATCACCAGGGAGGAAATGGAGTGAAGTTTGTTTCAGTGATAATGTAAAAAGAGGAAAGATAGTCCAGTAAATGGACTTGGAGGACAAAAAGAGAGCAAGAGAGAGAACTTCAATGAATGTTGACAAAGTGAGTAGGTGGCAGGCTTTGTATTTCCAGAAACACTGGGAGATTTTACTTGGTTGAGCTCACCACCATTTCCCAGCTCAGAATTCAATAACCACACCTACCTACCTAGCTCAAACTAGTGCAGCTATAATGCCACCAATCTCTTTCTAAAGCCAATGATTTTCCAAGTCCACTTGAGCCCCTTGAAGAACAAAGGCATTCCCTCCAAGATGCTTGTATTATTCCCACCATCGAGACCCGGAAGCCCTTGGATTTCTTGATCTTTTCAGGCTGAGAGGCCCTACAAATAAGTCCTGGGGTTCGTCTGGGATAGGATTTGGGTTTACTTGAGTAGAGCCTACCAAGAAGATAAAAGGAACACATGCATCTCCTGGGTCCTAAGACTTAAAGCTTTTCGAAGAGCTTTGAAGGACAAGGAGGGACAGAGTAAGTGAGTGATAGCTTAGGTGTGCAGGACAGAAGAATGTGAGATGAGCACATCGATTCAGTTAGTGATTTAATCTATAAAGTACTCACTAGTTCCTTTTGGTGTTAAAAGTATCAGAGTCTTTTAGCCAAATTATGATACCATGAGGTAGGACGTTGTCAGTGCCATAGAGTGGCATAACCTCTGATCTGACATCAAAACACAGGGTAAGAAACCACCTTTGACATGGGGGCTCCGTGGGGGTGGAATTTAGTGGAGGATGGTAAGAGGGCCAAGGAACTCCAGGAAGAGATAATCCAGAAGGACAGCGTGGCTCAGTGGAGGGGCCATGAGCTTTGGACTCAGGAAGACACAGTGGAACTAAGCTCACTTCCAAGAGCTGTGGGAGCTACACATCCTTTCTCATCTTTGGGCCTCAATGATCACATCTGTAAAAAGGGATCATACCCCCTTCCTCATGGTTTGTTGCTATGACAATATGTCATATATGTGAAGTATCTATTGTAGAGGTTGGCACATATCAGGAATTAACTACTTTGAAATGTGAAGAAGCATGGAGACAGAAATAGCGGAAGGATGAGCTTTTAAAGGGATTGGCATAGTGTCCCCCAATGCTGGTGTAAAGCGATTTTAGGTGGGCAGTAGTAAACAAAGTGAAAAGTATAGATCTGCATAGGTGTTTTCACCTTTGAACAAATAAACACTTCTTCCAGACTTTAGGGACTGACTTCAGTAAGAGAACAATTTCGCTTGTGGGTAGGGGCACGCTGGAGCATGCTGTGACCCTGGGTCTAGTGGTGCGGGGTGCCAGGTGCAGGGGCTTGCGGTGGCTTGGACAGGGAGGGGTGATGTCTTTTCACCCGAGACTACTGGGACCTACCACAACAACAACTGTGTGGTGGTCCTTGGTGAGTTCTGTGAGGGGTCCTCAGTGACTGCAAGGGCACTTGGGGTCCTCAGCACTGCCTCCAGATCCTTCAGTTAAGGACCACAGCAGGCGGGAGTGGTGGCTGGAACCAGTGATGTGCATACACTTGGCCGTGGGGACCAGGGGCAGGTGCCTGTGTAATGGCAGGGGCTGGGTGCAGATACGCATGTAGTGGTGGGGGCCAGGGTAGGCAGCAAGGGCTGGGGCCAGCTGTGGATTCACTGGCAGCTGTGGGAGCCCTGGCTGTTGGTGTGTTTTCCCGCGGCTGCATAATTTCCCCACTGGCGTTTGCACTGCATAGAGGCCAATAACGAGTATAAGGCCAGAAGCTTGCAGGTACACAGCTGGGGGGGGGGGGGGCTAGTCCCGAGCGTGCACATGGTTGTGAAAGTCACAGGAGGGTCTCGTCGGCATCTTGCACTCGTACAGCTGCAGAGGCCTGAGTGGACTGCTGGTGAGGCTCCTGGGCTCTTGCCAGGGCAGGGAGGGACTCCGACAGCTGGCTTCCGTGAGTGGGAATCACTGTGGGGCAAAAGCTGGTAAAATCTGCGGGTGGTCCTGACAGCTGTGCTCACCATGGATTCCTTCTGCAGTGATAAAATCTGCTGAGTTTGTTAGCAAAGCGGATCGCTGGGAACTGTAATCACTTACGCTGCGTGGCTGCTTTTCTTCCTTGCTTTTAGCTGTGTCTATACATCTCAGCTTTGTGGGGTTTGGGTGGGGTAAAACCGCAGCAGACCCTTTGTGCGGTGCCCCAGAAGGCTGGAGAAGCTGGCTGTTCACCTGACTCTTTCTGGTAAGAGGATCTCTTTCGAGTTGGGAAGGTCCTTCTTGATGCTGAACGATGCTGACTTGGGGGAAAGGATAGTACAGGAAAAAAAAAAAAAGCTGTCTTCTGTTCTTGTGTGATTAATCTCTGGTTTTGTGTTCCATTCTGTTGCTTAAATTCCTCGAGTGGATTCTAGAGCTCTCCCAGAGCTTGTTTTTGTTCATAGATAGCTTTCTAATTGTTGATGTTTGCATTGGGGTGGAAAGGTTGTGTCTTTTGTGTTGCCGTTTTGGTCTCTGGTGCTTCCCGGCTGATTTTAATCAACCTCGGATGACTTAAAAATATCGTTTAGCTGTGATGACCATAACCATGACTATAAAAACTTTCACTGAGATCTGTGAGTCTTTCTAGCAAATTAACGAACCTCAGGGGGTTTGGGGACCCCTTGAAACCTGCAATTGGTGTCAGACAGGGGAATGATCTTGTAGACTGTGTGCTCTTTAATTCTGTAGTGGGCCAGCTCCTCGCAGGTGGTGTCAGAGCTGGATTCGCCAGAATGACCCTAACTCCCTGAAAAACACTCATTCTTCCACTTTGACTCTTGGATGGCATCACAGGAACTGTGCCGTGATCAGTTATTAGAGGTAAAAGTTATCAATGGAATTGAAAAATGATGGGTCTAAATCCTGAGGATTGGCTCACTGAATGCATCAGGAAATACAAGCTAACCAGCAATAAGCTTGGTCTCCATGCAGTCACTTCATTACTGTTGTCCGTAATAGCTAAAATATAGTAGAAGGACAACGTTGGGGCAGATCCTGACTCTGGTCCACGTTTGGATATGGGACAGAGGGAAATCCATATACTCAGCTGGCACATCAGACGGATTTGCTGACCGAGGCTCCAAATGGGTCTTGATAGGCCACTTACTCTGCACTGGGCTTTTCATACTCAGTGGCAGATGCAAATGCTCAAAACACTATGGAAGAGCTGAATCAGAAGATACTGTATCACTGCGGACTACATCGTCACATCAGACCGAGGAACACACTTTCATCCTCGAGTTATAGTTTGGTAGAGAATTGGAGTGAATATTTGAAACACTGTTGTCTAAAACAGGGAGAGAGATAAAGGCATGATGTGCTGGCTTACACACTTTCACAAGCATGCTATCACACTCAATATCAGGGGGCCCAGGATTTCCTCCACTAGATAAATTCCTTCATTTTTCTGGGGGATCTGGGTAAGTTTTGGGGAGGACCCAAACCTGTAACTTTGTATTATGACCATGCAATTCTTCCTCACATCATCTCAATTTTATTTTTCCTGCCTGGGTTCAACAGTCCTGGATGCAAGGATAATCCCTAATCGAGGAACTGTAACCATACTTTTAAAACTTTACATCAGACTTCCCAAGAGCCTGACAACTTCTATTTTGCCTTCACTCCATCTAACAAAATTGGGAGTGGTAGTGAATGTAGCTACATCACACGGTAGACCAGATAGCCACCAGTTCTATACTTATGTAACTTTATTCCATGTAAGTGGGAGCGGAAGGGGAAGCACTTGTTTAAGTATTTCTGCCCACCATCTGGACCAGCAGAGGAACAGAACAAAGGTGTGCAAGGTTGGGTGAAAAGAAATGATAAATGGGGAAAAGGAAGAATAGTCATTGAGGGTAAAGGGATATGTAGATTAGGGGAAGCCAGTATTATACTGGTGCCTTGACACAGGCTCTGAGCAAAGGATATTGTTTCTTAGCTTAATTATACCAGATGCTGAGATCACCTGCTTTTGGAAGGCTGCAACTCTGAATGGCATTGCTCTGGATGACATTTTGTTCATGTGATATGATAATGGACTGGACTCACTGTTAATGACTGACTGGTAATGTTCCCAGTGTCTCTGGTGTATTTCAGTTTGCGTCTACTACCATACCGCAATATAGTACAACGCTGGCATTGTTGGTAAGATTATAATACTGATACTGATGGTTTAATGTATTGGGAAATCGAGTTAAAGCCTCCTCATTATGTAATACTAATGGAAAATGGTCTGAGAAAGGGCTGATTTTAGCTAATTGTCAATTGCTTTCTACAGCAAATGATTCACAAGTTTATCATGATGTATAAGGAGAGATAGATCGAGTGACAAAAATATGAAAACAGATGTCATGACTTTATACAGTGGATTAGTTGTTTCTTTAAATGTATCGTTATCCACACTGATAGTGACAAGCGTTAGGCACATAATCATATAGGAGAGCCTTAGCCAAGGATGGCATGTGTTAGCCTGCGTGGTAAAGAACTTATCCCTGCTCCAAAAACTTCTGGGAGGTAATCTAAAGCCCCTGGAATGTCATGCCTGATAAGAGAGTCTTGGTTTGTCTGGAGGTCTCGAGTCGCACTAGACGTGGTTTGGGGTAGGGACTGGCTGTACCAGATAGTCTTAGGGAGGAAATGGCCACAAAAGGTAGTAATAATGTGATTTCGGGAAGGGATCTGAGTCACACGGTACCCGCCGGTCTTCAGAGGACTGGAGCTTGGGGACTGAAATGAGTGATGTGGACGGTCATTCATACTCATATGATGGAGTCTTAGTAAAAATTCTGAATGCTGAGGTTAAGGGGAGCTTCCCTGATTGGTGATATTCTGTGTGTGTTGAAAGTGATGTTGTCATGACTCTAGGGGTAGTGGACAACAAAGGCTCCATATTTGGTATTTTACTGGGCTCTCCCCTGTTCTGCTTCTATTGGTTGACTTTAATCTGTACCCTTTAGCTGTAATAAACTATTTTTTAATTGAATTGTAGTTGACATACAATGTTCTGTTAGTTTCAGGTGCACCAAATAGGGACTCAACAATTCTATACATTACTATACATTACACAGTGCTTACCACGATAAGTGCAGTTATCATCTATCACCGAACAAAGTTATTAGAATATGATTGATAGCTGTAATAAACTTTAACCATGAGCGTAATAGCTTTAACTATGAGTATAACAGCTGTGTGTCTTTCCAGTGAATTCTGAAATTATGAGTTGTTCGAGGAACCCCTAAACATGCAGTTGGTGTCAACGTAAGGACAGTTGTAGAATGTGTTCCTTTGTAGTGGGCCAACTTTCACACTCTGATTCATAGCATTCGGTGATTTCCATAGTGTAAGTAAGATCACAATGATCTATTTAGGCTACCAGCATCTTAACAAAATTTATTAAAGTTTAAGGATCTACTCTTGTGAGACACTAAGCCAACTTCAAAACACCTTTCCTGTTCTGGGCGGTGTGATGAAAAGGTCTTTATTTCTAGTCTACCCATTGTACCAAACTAGGAGCTACACACTCTATGTTCATTATTTTCGTGATTTCACAAAGTCTCTTATCATATGTGTTTGACATAGAAGATCCAAACTACTCAATATTTCTATTCTCCTGCAAATCAATATAAGAACTTTATAATATTTTCATTCTAATTAGCCTTATTATACTCTCTGTTGTTGTTGCCTGATATTTTCATTCACCTTGATTACACACTTTTTACAGTTATTACTTTATAGACTCAGTGTTTTATTTAAATGTTTCCTACATATACACCAATTTTTTAGTAAACCATTGCTTCTTGGACTTCACTTACTCTGTCCAGATTCAATTTATTTTAGCCTGAAGCATATTCATGAGTAATTATTTCAGCAAAGATCCAGGCATGGTGTACTCTCCCAATCTTTATCTGAAATGAGAATATTCAATCAAGGTCCTTTGAACTGAGTCTTCAAACTTGCGTTCCTGCAAAGTATCAATTGTTCAAGGTGCAAAACATGTATAAGTCGTAAATAGCACAGATAAGAAATTGGTTATAAGCTCATCTAAACTTCCAGAATCATCTTCATAGATTCAGGTAACTTCCCCCTTTCAATACTTCCAGAGGACTCATACCCATGGAACCAAGGAATCAATCCAGCACATCCGAATTTATCCTCCTCGGACTTTCAGAAAATCCAGAGAAGGACACAATCCTTTTTGCTCTGTTCCTCTGCATGTATGTGGTCATGGCCATGGGAAACCTTTCAATCATCCTGGCCATCAGCTCCGACTCCCACCTCCACACCCCCATGTACTTCTTCCTGGCCAATCTCTCCTTGGTTGATTTCGGTCTGGCCACCAACACAGTCCCCAAGATGCTGGTCAGCATCCAGATCAGGAGCAAGTCAATCTCCTATCCCTGTTGCCTGACCCAGATGTACTTTTTCCATTTCTTTGGCATTGTTGACAGTGTTTTAATTGCTGTGATGGCTTATGACAGGTTTGTGGCTATCTGTCACCCCTTACACTACACCACCATCATGAGCCCACGCCTCTGTGGCCTGCTGGCTGGTGGCCCATGGGTGTTTTCCTGCTTTATTTCCCTCACTCATATCCTCTTGATGGTGCGCCTGGTTTTCTGTGGGAACAACAAGATTCCTCACTACTTCTGTGACCTCACTCCTCTTCTCAGGCTTTCTTGCACTGACACCTCTGTGAACAAGATCTTTGTGCTCATCGTGGCCGGGATGGTGATAGCCACGCCTTTCCTCTGCATCCTGGCCTCCTATGCTCGCATCATTGTGGCCATCATGAAGGTCCCCTCTGCAGGGGGCAGGAAGAAAGCCTTTTCCACCTGCAGCTCCCATCTGTCTGTGGTTGCTCTCCTTTATGGGACCACCATTGGGGTCTATTTGTGTCCTTCCTCTGTGCGCACAGCTGTGAAGGAGAAAGCCTCTGCTGTAATGTACACGGCGGTCACCCCCCTGCTGAACCCCTTTATCTACAGCCTGAGGAACCGGGATCTGAAGGGCGCCCTGAGGAAGCTTGTCAACAGAAAAATTACTTCATCTTCCTGACCACAAGGACACCTGGAAACTTCTGGAAAGTCGGATCTCAACATCTAGGGTCCTGGGGAAAAGAATGAAATTGCACAGTGTGGGAGAGTAGCCACTTTGGATTTTGAGTTGCAGAAGTTTAAAAGGATATTTCAAGATGACCCTGTTACTATTTTCTCAGTTACGGAGACGAGTAGGAGTCCTTTTGGGTATGTCTGATGCTGTCTTCCCAGAAAGATCAGATTGGATTTATCCTGGTTCAAAATCCAGTTAGCTCTCAACAAATACTTATGGAGTTCATATTCTGGGCTTGCTGTAAGTGCTGGCCAGGGAGTGGCAAGCAGGAGACACAACGTCCCTATTGTGTAGAGTTTACAGTTGAATGTGGGAGAAGAGACTGGATGAAATATGCACGTGAGGGCCAGGATAGGATAGAATAGGAACACCCTACAGAATCTGGAAGGGCAATCAGGGAAGGCTTCCTGGAAGAGATGATTCTAAACCTCAAAGGATAAGATGATGTTTTTCAGGCAAATATGAGGAGAAAGAGTATCAGAAAAAGATAAAAACCCAGTATGTGAAAAGGTCAGAGAGCAAGAGAAAGAGAGAGAAGGATGCATTTGTGAAGTGAAAAATCCATTTATGGCGAATGACTTGGAGAATGCCAGGTCAAGAAGGACTTTGGGACCAACTCAAGAGTTTGGCTTTTTCCTGAGAACCAGACGGTTCATAGACTTCCAGGGACCAAAGTTGGGAAGCACATAGGTGACTCATGGCTTCCCCACTATCCTCACTCCTATTCTGTCTTCTGGGGGAGCAAGATGGCATGTGCTAGATAAAAGTTCTACACAGCACAAAAGAATTCAGACCATGCATTAAGGAAATGAAGAACCTCTTGATATATGTCTTCATAGCCAAAAGGGAAAATACCAATCAATTAAATCATGAACGTCAAAGCTAAGGAAACAGAGGCAGGTCTCAGTCGCCATATATGCCTGTGGAATGCATATGAGTAGTAACACTGCTCACAACAGAAATAAGAGCTATTCATTATGAGCTTCTCTTGTGCCACACACTGTACTGTCTTTCTTCTCTTTGTTTCATTTAGTCATTCCGAAGCCCCTATGAAGGCATTATGTTTCATTTACTTTACTGGGTAGTAGTTCTAATACTCATGGAGATTTACAACTGAAATGAAATGAGTGGTCAGAAATTTTCAAATGACGAGAAGGAGCTGACATCATCTTAAGCAGAATGGCTTTGAATAATCACACATCCCATTTGCTTTTGGTACCTCTTTCCATGACAATTAAATTAGAATTTCTCAATTGAACAAACAGATATCCAGACCTGGTCCTGTTATAGCAACGATTAGCGAGAGTACAGGTAGAAAATGTGGGGAAAAAAATCTAGTGGGGAATATTCTAATGGATAAAATACAGAATTTAATAATTTTGGAGTTTACCCTCTGCAGGGGGCAGGAAGAAAGCCTTTTCCCCCTGCAGCTCCCACCTCTCTGTGGTTGCTCTCCTTTATGGGACCACCATTGGATTCTATTTGTGTCCTTCCTCTGTCCACGAAGTTGTGAAGGAGAAAGCCTTGCCATGGAGCACCCATGCATCAGGTCATGACCTTTTTCAAATAACCAAAAAGACAGGTGAAAGGTGATCCACAGCCCCCACTCTTCCTAAGTTCCCTACATTCTCTTGCCACATGCATGGAAGTAGTTACAGTGTTGGCTGGAGGAGAGCTGGAATTTGCACAGTTGGAAGCTTATTATAACCTGGGACTCAGAATATTTGTGAATGCTTCTCTCTCCGATACAGAAAGATACGGCTTGAGCTAAAGCACTGATTTGACCACTTCCTCCTCTGTGGAATGAGAGATTTCATTGGCCAGTAAAAATCTCTTAAGATTTTATTAGCTAAACAATCTTCATCTTGTTCTGTGTTAAGAAAGAAAGACCATAGATTCAGGAGATCCAGTTCTGTCCCTATATCATTGAATATCAAATTCCATCACTTGTTGGCCTTGACATTTGCCTTATCCATTCATTTAACAAATATTTACCAAATGTCTACTCCATGATAATTATTTTGCTCCACATTGGGGATAGAGAATTGAACAAGCAAGTGTAAAACCTTCCATGTGTTCACAAAGAGGTAACAAGAGGGAATTTTTGGGATGTCCTAGTAATGATCACAGGGCAATAATTTTTAAGGGCCAGAAATTTTCAAATGGTGCTCTTCCCTTCAATAACCATGAATCTATACATGGGATAAAATTCTAAGCACTATGCATCAAAACCAAAACAAACACATTACTTATTGATGTTAATTTTATTTTTTATTTTTTTGAAGATTTTATTTATTTATTTGACAGAGAGAGAGCACAAGCAGGGGGAGCAGCAGGCAGAAGGAGAGGGAGAAGCAGACTCCCTGCCCACCGAGCAAGGAGCCTGATGTGGGGCTGGATCCCAGGACACTATGATTATGATATGAGCTGAAGGCAGACGCTTAACCCACTGAGCCACCCAGGAGCCCCTGATGTTAATTTAAAAAATAAAATTAAACAACACAACACAAAACAAAACAACCGTTACTAGTCCAGTATGGAAAATAACAATTAAAAAATAATTAATTAACCAAATACCAATGGTATTTGGTAAAGAACATCAAAGGCATAATGCCAAATGAATAGTTAAGAACAAGTTTGCATTTGAATGAATTTTAAGTAGTTATCCGTGTCTTTTTCATAAAGATTATTTCCCTTCTCAATCTTGGAATAAATTTTGCAAGTATTATGAACCCAATGTATAGTTCAGCTTAAAGCAATGCTTAAAACATTATCTCAGAGTTTCTGTGGATAAGTGTTCCAGTATGACTTAGCTGAGTGCCTCTGCTTTAAGGTTTCTCATAGACTGCAATTCAAGTATCATGAACAGAATAGCATTCTTATAAAAGAGACCCCAGAGATCTCCCTTGTCCCTTCTGCTATGTGAGGACTCAGTGAAAAGTTGGCCATCTATACAGAGAAAGGGGAACCCTCTTGCACTGTTGGTGGGAATGCAAACTGGTGTAGCCACTCTGGAGAACAATATGGATTTTCCTCAAAAAGTTAAAAATAGAACTACCCTAGGGCACTGAGGTGGCTCAGTTGGTTAAGTGTCTGCCTTCAGCTCAGGTCATGATCCCAAGGTCCTGGGATCGAGTTCAGCATTGGGCTCCTTGCTCAGTGGGGAGCCTGCTTCTCTCTCTGCCTGCTGTTCCCCCCGCTTGTGCACGCTCTCTCTCTCTCTCTGACAAATAAATAAACAAAATCTTTAAAAAAAGTGTCTGCCTTTGGCTTGGGTCGTGATCTTGGGGTCCTGGGATTGAGCCTCGGGTTGGGCTCCCTGCTCAGCAGGGAGTCTGCTTCTCCCTCTGCCTCTCCCCACCACTCATACACTCACTCTCTCTCTCAAATAAATAATTAAAAAGAATAACTACCCTACAATCCAGCAATTGCATTACTAGGTATTTACCCAAAGGATACAAAAATACAGATTCAAAGGGGTACATGCACCTTGATATTTATAGCAGCATAATCAACAATAGCCAAACTATGGAGAGAACCCAAATGTCCATCAGCTGATGAATGGATAAAGAAGATGTGGTATATATATATATAATGGGATATTTCTCAGCCATTAAGATGAATGAAATCTTGCCATTTGCAACAACGTGGATGGAGCTGGAGTGTATTATGCTAAGTGAAATAAGTTAGTCAAAGAAAGACAAATACCATATGTTCTCACTCATATGTGGAATTTAAGAAACAAAACAGATAAACATATGGGAATGGGGGAAAAAAGGAGAGAGGGAAACAAACCATAAGAGACTCTTGACGATGGAAAACAAACTGAGGGTTGATGGAGGGAGGGGGATGGGGGATGGCGGATGGGAATTAAAGAGGGCACTTATTGTGATGAGCACTGGGTTGTATATAAGTGATGAATCAATGAATTCTACTCCAGAAACCAATATTGCACTGTATGTCAACTAAGTAAATTTAATAAATAAAAAAAGGAAAATTTAATAAAAAAAGAAAAAGAAAAGCTGGCCATCTTAAATGAGGAAATAGGCCTTCATCATACACCACATCTTCTGGTGCCTTGATTTTGGATGTCCTAGCCACCAGATCTGTAAAAATAAATGTATGTCATTTTTGAGGCACCCAGTGTCTGGTATTTTGTTACAGCAGCCTGAACAGACTAAGACAACTGCTAAAGAGGGAAATTTATAGCTATAAATAGTTACACTGAAAAAGATCTGAAATCTAACGAGCTTTACAATTTAAATAACTAGATAAAGAAGATCAAACTAAACCCAACACTAGTGGAAGGAAGGAAACTAAGGATACTAGAGCAGAGATAAATAAAATAGAGAATAGAAAATCAATAGAATTAACAAAATCAGAACTTGGTTCTTTGAAACCATCAACAAAATGAGCAAATCTTTAGTTAGATTGACTAAGAAAAAAGAAAGCTCAAACAACTAAAATCGTAAATTCAGGAGGGAACATTAGTAGTGATTTTATAGAAATAAAACGGATTATAAGAGAGTGTTATGAAGAATGCATGCCAACAAAGAAAAGTAACCTAGACAGGGGTGCCTGGGTGTCTCAGTCGGTCAGGTGTCTGCCCTCAGCTCAGGTCATGATCCCAGGGTCCTGAGATTGAGCTCCATGTCGGGCTCCCAGCTCAGTGGGAGTCTGCTTTTCCCTCTCCCTCTCATGCTTTCTCACTCTCAAATAAATATATAAAATCTTTAAAAAAAACTCAAAACAACAAAAGCAGTAACCTAGGCAAAATGGGCAATTTCCTAGAAAAACACAACATACCAAGACTGAATCACAAATAGAAAATCTGAATAGACTTATAACTAGTAAGGAGATTGAATTAGTAATCCATAATCTCCCAAGAAAGAAGTGCTTGGGACCAAATGGCTTCAGTGGTCTAAACTTTTAAAGAAGAATTAGCACCAATCCTACTCAAACTCTTCCAGAAAGAGGAGGAAACACTTCCAAACTCATTCTATGAGGCCAGCATTGCCCTGGTATTGAAGTCAGACAAAGACACTACAAGAAAAGAAAATTACAGACCAATATCCCTTATTAATATTAATGTAAAAAACCTCACCAAAATACTAGCACACCCCAACATAGTAACAGGATTGTACATCATGACCAAGCGAGATTTGTTCTTGGAGTGCGAGGACGTTCCAACACAAGAAAAAACAGTCAATGTATGTCATTCAACAGAATGAAGGAGGACAACACATGATTATTTCAACGGTTGAAGAGAAATCATTTGACAAAATTTAATACCCTGTTATGATAAAAATATCAAAGAAACTAAGAATGGAGGGAAACTACCTCAATATAATAAAGGCCATACACGAAAAACCATAGCTAACACCATCCTCAATGATGAAAGACTAAAAGCTTTTCTGCTAAGGTCAGGACAAAACAAGAATGCCTGATCCTACTACTTCTTTTCATTATAATACTGGAAGTCCTAGCCAGAGCAATTAGGCAGGAAAAATAAATAAAAGAAATCCAAATTGGAAAGGAAAAAGTAAAATGATCTCTGTTCACGGATGGCATGATCTTATGTAGAAAACCCCAAAGATGCCACAAAAAATTAGAATTAATAAATTCAGCAAAGCCATACAAAGTTGTACGAAGAATACAAAATCAGCATGCGAAGATCAGTTGTGTTTCTACACACTAACAATGAGCCATCGGCAAAGGAAATCAAGCTAAGAATCCCATTTACAAGGGCATCAAAAAAGGATCTTAAAAAGGATCCAATGTAATTCTTAGGAATAAACTTAAGGAGGCAAAAAGTTTGTATGCCAAAAACTACAAAATATTGCTGAAAGAAATTGAAGAAGACACAGATTAGTAAGAAAGGCTTCTGTGTTCATGGATTGGGAGACGTAATATTGTGAAGACGGTACTACTTGAAGCAGGTGACAGATTCACTACGCCATGAAATCCCTTTGCAAATTTCAACAATGTTTTATGCAGAAATAGAAAAACCTACAGTAAAGTTCATATGGGTTTCAAGGACTCTGACTAGCCAAATTATTCTTGAAAAATAGTAGCACACTCAGAGGTCTCACACTTCCTGATCCCAAAATTTACTACAAAGCTACAGTAATCAAAATAGTATGGTGCTAGCATAAATACATAGAAACTAATGTTAGAATAGAGGGCCGAGAAATAAACCCTTGCATACATGGTCAAATGATTTTTGACAAGGGTGGCAAGACAATTCAGTGGGAGAAAGGACTGTCTTTTCCACAAATGATATTGGGAAACTGGATATTCACATGCAAAAGAATGACCCCAAATAGTGGACCTCTTCCTTCCACCGTATGCAAAAATTAACTTAAAAATGGATCAAAGACTTAAACCCTAAGAGCTGTAACTATCGAGTAGTTTGGAAGAAAACCTAGAGGGGAAAGTTTGACATTGGATTTGGCAATGACTTCTTAATTTCTTAATATGACACCAAAAGCACAAGCAACAAGAGAAAATATAGATAAAATGCACTTCATACAAATTAAAAGCTTTTACACACCAAAGGACACAATCAACAGAATGAAAAGGCAGAGTTCCACAGAATGAAAACTCACGGAGTGGGAAAAAATATTTGCAAACCATATATCTGATAAGGGATTAATATCTAGAATATATAAAGAACTCCTACATGTCAACAACAACATTGGGACCAAAACAACCCAATTAAAAATGGGGGAAAGATTTAAGTAGACATTTCTCTAAGGAGGATATACAAATGGCCAATAAGCACATGAAAAAGTATTCAATATCACTAATCATTCGGAAAATTCCAATCAACCTCAATGAGATATCACTTCACACTTATTAGGATGACTATTATAAAAACAAAACAGGCAAATAGAAAAAACAAGTTTGGCAAGTATATGGATTCGTTGGAACCTTTGCTGGTAGAAATATTAAATGGTATATATGCTATGGAAAATAGTATGGCAGTTCCTCAAAAAAATTAACACAGAATTATCATCTGATTCAGTATTCCACTTTTGAGTATGTGCCCCCAAAAATTGAAAGCAGGGACTCAAACAGATGCTTGGGTATCCGTGTTCAGAGCAGCATTATTCATCATAGCTATATGTAGGGAAGCTACCTAAGTGTCCCTTTCTCCTACAACATAGATGAACCTTGGAGACATTATGCTAAGTGAAACAAGTCATACACAAAAATCCCAACGCTGTGTTATTCCACTTATATGAGGTGCAAAGAGGAGTCAGACTCATAGGTACAGAAAGTGGAATGAATGGTAGTTACCAATGGCTGGAGAGAGAGGATAGGAAGTTAGTGTTTAGTGGAGACAGAATTTCAGTTGGGGAAGATGAAAGTTTTGGAGCTCGATCGTGGGGATGGTTGCACAAATGTGAACGTCCTTAATGCCACTGAACTGTACAGCTAAAAATGGTTAAAGTGGTAAAGAGAGAGAGGGAGAGAGAATCTTTTCCTTTGAGCGGTGAAAATACAAGCGATTTTACGTTCTCTGTTGTAGTTTTCTGTGTTTTCCAATTTTCCTTCAATTAACATTTGTTGCTTTTGTGAAAAGAAGAAGCATGAGGGGCGCCTGGGTGGCACAGCGGTTAAGCGTCTGCCTTCGGCTCAGGGCGTGATCCCGGCGTTATGGGATCGAGCCCCACATCAGGCTCTTCCGCTATGAGCCTGCTTCTTCCTCTCCCACTCCCCCTGCTTGTGTTCCCTCTCTTGCTGACTGTCTCTATCTCTGTCAAATAACTAAATAAAATCTTTAAAAAAAAAAAAAAGAAGAAGAAGCATGAATGCCTTTAAAAATAACATGTTAAAGGATGTTAAAGAAACAACACAAAGTCTATTTCGAAAGTTGACTTTTAACAGCCACGTCTAATGGCAATAGCATCCAACAAAACGGAACAGATGAAGCTAACCCATGTTTTAGAGGCAATTTCTTTTAAAAAATTATTTATTTTTGGGGCGCCTGGGTGGCACAGCGTTTAAAGCGTCTGCCTCCGGCTCAGGGCGTGATCCCGGCGTTCCAGGATCGAGCCCCACATCAGGCTCCTCCACTATGAGCCTGCTTCTTCCTCTCCCACTCCCCCTGCTTGTGTTCCCTTTCTCGCTGGCTGTCTCTATCTCTGTCAAATAAATAAATAAAATCTTTTAAAAAAATTATTTATTTCTGGGGGGGAAACAGTACAAGTGGAGGGAGGGGCAGAGAGAGAGAGGGAAGGAGAGAATTTCAAGCAGACTCCCCGCTGAGTGGGGGAGCCTGCCATGGGGCTCAATCTCATGACCTTGAGATCAAGACCTGAGCCGAAACCAAGAGTCAGACGCTGAACTGACTGAGCCCCCCCAGGTGCCCCTCAAAGCAATTTCCAAGGTGGCTTTAATGGGTCGAATACTCTCTACCCCCCAAATTCATGTCCACCCAGAACCTCGCTGTGACCTTATGAGGATTTTGAGGTTTTGCAGGTGAAACGAAGGTAAGGATTTTAAGATGAAATGATCTTAAGGTGAGTGTGAAATCCAATGACTGGCATCCTTCTATAAGGAGGAAGAGGTAGCTTTGAGGCACAGACACAGAGAAGGTCATTGAAGATGAAAGCAGATTTTGGATTTAGTCCCATGCCAAAGAATGCCAAGGGTCTCCTGCTGCCAGCAGAAGCTAGGAGAGAAGCAGAAAACTGATTCTTTCTCAGTCTCAGAAGGAACTAAGCCCGCCCAGACCTTGACTTTGGACTTCCGGCCTCCAAAACTATGAAAGAATAAATTTTTGTTGCTTTAAAAAAATATTAAAAATACAGGGATTCACATCATGATTGAAAAAAAAAACCCACACTCATTGTCACCTGTGGAAAATGTTAGGGAGAAAAATTATTTTGAAAACCAGTAAATAAATGGAAATAATAGAAAGATTCAAGCATTTTTGCTGACTTTCCCCTACAAATAGTACCTCAGACTGACCAGAGACTTAAGGAGGGGAAGTTTATTTTTGTAGAAGTATTCCAGCTCCTAAGTGAAAGTCTGATAGAACACTTTCATTTGCAGCCTTTCATGAAATGATGTATCCAGGCAATGAATCTAAACGGCTGCAGATTTCACAAAAAGAGAGACAACGAAAAATATGTGCTTCCTCCAGCATTACACTGTTTGTGGGAAATGTAAACTCGTACAGCCACTATGAAAAACAGCACGAAGCTTCAAGAAGTAAAAAACAGAACTACTGTATGATCCAGCAATTTCACTTCTGGGTATATATCAAAGGAAATGAAATCCACTTGAGGAAATACCCGCACTCCCATGTTCATGGCAGCATTATCCACAATAGCCAAGGTATGGAAACAACCAAAGTGTCCAACAATGGGTGAATGGATAAAGACAATATGGTGTGTGTATATACAATGGAATATTATTCAGCCTTAAAAATGAAGGAAATGCTGCCATTTGCAACAAAATGAATGAACATGAAAGGAATTATGCTAAGCGAAATGAGCCAGTCAGGGAAAGACAAGTACTGCAAGGAATCATTTATATGAGAAATTTTAAAAAGGGTTGAATTCATAGAAACAGAGAGTAGAATAGTGGTTGCCAGGAGCTGGGGAATGGGGGAAATAGGGAAACATTGGTAAAAGGATACAAACTTTCAGTTATAAGACGAGTAAGTTCTGAAGATACGTGTAACGTGATGACTATAGGTGGTAATACTGTATCACATGATTGAAATTTGCTGAGATAGTGGAATTTAAGTGTTCTCACTAAAAAAAAAAAAGTAAACATATAAGGTGATGGATGTGTTAATTAACTTGATTGTGGGAATCCTTTCACAATGTATGTGTCTAGAAAATCACTATTCTGTACACTTTAAATGTGTTACAAAACAATTTTGTCAAGCATATCTTAATAAAGTTGGGGAAGAACATATGTGCCTCTTGAGAAAGTCCACCAACCACCTATGGAGTATGCTTCTCCCCCAGTATCAGCCCTGAATTTGATCAGATATCTAGATCTAAGCATCAGTTTATAATTATGACCTTCAAGAGACATATTTGAAAATTGCTTACAAATGCAATCAGGAAAATCCAGACCATTTCTTCAACAAATTCCAAAGGGGATAAGCAAGGGGCGGGGGAGAAATCCCAGAGCTTAAAAGAGACTTTAGACAACTATCAATTAATTGGAATATATAGATATTATTTGGTTTTTAATGTGAAAAATGATAAAAGTTAGGAGGCAATTTGGGTAATTTGAAGAATGGACTATTTAATGACACAATTATTAATATTTTAAAGTAAAATAATGGTATTAGGTTTATGCTTTTTAAAAGAAGGGTTTTTTAGAGACATACTGAAATCATATGATATTTGAAATTTACTCTGAAATAATTCCAATTAAGAGGTCAAAGTAGGTAGAATACAGCTGAAACAAGACTTTGAATTGATAATAATTGAAACTGAGTGATGAATACATGGGGTTTCATTGTATTAAGCTGAGGCATAAGAAAAATTACCCATCTTATTGGCCAAAAATGGTGGAATGTTGGCAATTTCATATGACTCAGCCTAGTACTATGTTCTCTACTTTTGTCTATGGTTGGGTGATTTCCATAACTAAACTTTTTTTTTAAACTGGCACTTAATGTATCAATCAGTTCCATGGGTGTTTATTGACCCATGACCCGATAATCTGGCAGGGACCTCATAAAACTGAATTCCTAAAGATGCAAAGGTAGAGACTCCCACTGATGCCACCCTGGGACCAATACTCAGAGCAAGGATCTGGCTGCGGACCCAGCCTCTCTCTTCATGTGTGCCCATCAGGTAAGATTCTACTTGCTCCATTAGCAGAACTGGATGGAAGCCATGGTGTCTTTACAGAGAGTTGCCCTCTTGAGGGTAAGTGGGGCTGGAAGCAGCCTTTGATTCTCAGAGTGGCATCACTGCGTGAATGCAGGAAGGTGTTTCTCGGTTCTTGAGCTGATGAGGAACACCGGTGGACGCTTCCTCTAGAAGAAGCTCTGATCTTGGGGAGACAGAGTTTAGGAGGCTAGGAGAGTTTGTTCCCCGAGGAGAGGGTGCAGAGCACGTTGGGAAACCTACAACTTGCAGCAAGTTGCCTCCTGAAGACCTAGATAGTCAATATGGTCTTCCTACTGCCATGTCCCAGCCCTCATAGGAATCTGAACTATTCAGGGAATAGGGGTGAAATTGGACAATTTGTTTAACAAGGAGCCTTGGGAATTGGCTTCTGATTGGGCCAGAAATTGTAAATATTCCCTCTGTTCTTATAATTCATCCCCATCGTAGCTTTTCTTCTTTGGGTCAGGTGGATACCTACCTGTGCCTCTATGAGGCATCCTCTGTCTCCAAGATACACCTTCATCATTCTTGTCCTTTCCTGGAAGCAGAGCCAGCATCTTTCTGGACCATCACCAGGGAGGAAATGGAGTGAAGTTTGCTTCAGTGATAATGTCAAGAAGAGGGAAGATAGTAAGTGGACTTGGAGGATAAGAGGAGAGAGAGAAAACAGGAGAGAGAGAGAGTGAGAGAGCAAGAATGAAAGTTTGAGAGCAACTGGAGAGAACGCTGGCAGCAGAAAGAGAGGATAGACACTGTGTTCTCAGAGAACTGGGTGATTCTATTGGGCTCAAGTTAGCACCTGGGTCTCGGGCCTGAATCCTGTGGCCGCTCACGCATCTGCTCAATGTCGTCCCGCTGTGATGCTAGCAAGCCCTTTCCAAAGCCCAGAATTTGCAGCATAATCTTTTTTAAAATTAATCTATAAATTTTATTTAAAAAATTACTCAGAAACATGTGTAGACTCCAATGAGATCTCAGTACTGTATTAAATTTTACATTTTGTTCACCAGTCAGAGAGATTACCTTCATGAATAGATAGTTTTATAAAGCTGAGATTTTTATAATTCTAGAGGCAAGTGTAATTTCCTCACCAAACATCCAACTATTTCAAATATTAAGGGCCTTTAAAGCTAAGATTTGCTGGAACTTTTATAATTAATGGTAAATCACCAGTGAAGAGAGACAGCTTCTAATAAATATTCAGTTTTTGTCATTAAGCTAATATTTAATTTTGATTTGCTTACAGGTTTTATGAGTTAGAGGCCAATTTTATTAAAAATTATTTATCATTTTAAAATTCTTAAAAATATCATTTTGTCGATTTAAATTTTCAATTTTCTGGTTAAGTATACTTCAAAAATAAAAGGTATCAAACTGCCCAAAAATACTTTGGAGCTTTTGCTACATAGACAACTAGTGTGTCCCTTTAAACGGTTGTCTGCATTTTGACTTACATTATCTGATCAAATATTAATTTTTAAAAATTTTTATTTTGTTATGTTAGTCACCATACAGTACTCATCATTGGTTTTTGATGTAAAGTTCCATGATTCATTGTTTGCGTATAACACCCAGTGCTCCATGCAATACGTGCCCTCCTTACTACCCATCACTGGGCTAACCCATCCCCCACCCCCCTCCCCTCTGACCCCCTCGGTTTGTTTCCTGGAGTCCGCAGTATCCCATGGTTCTTCTCCCCTTCTGATTTGCCCCCCTTCATTTTTCCCTTCCTTCTCCTAATGTCCTCCATGCTATTCCTTATGTTTCACAAATGAGTGAGACCGTATGATAATTGTCTTTCTCTGCTTGACTTATTTCACTTAGCATAATCTCCTCCAGTTCCATCCATGTCGATCGATGCTAATTGTGGGTATTCATCCTTTCTGATGGCTGAGTAATATTCCATTGTATATATGGACCACATCTTCTTTATCCATTCATCTGTTGAAAGGCATCTTAGCTCGTTCCACAGTTTGGCTATTGTGGACAATGCTACAATGAACATTGGGGTGCATGTGGCCCTTCTTTCCACTACATCTGTATCTTTGGGGTAAATACCCAGTAGTGCAATTGCTGGGTCATAGGGTAGCTCTATTTTTAACTTTTTGAGGAACCTCTACATCAAATATTAATTTTAAAAAATTATCAAAATTTAAGTATTGCAGTTGGGGCGCCTGGGTGGCACAGCAGTTAAGCGTCTGCCTTTGGCTCAGGGCGTGATCCCGGTGTTCTGGGATCGAGCCCCACGTAAGGTTCCTCCACTATGAGCCTGCTTCTTTCTCTCCCACTCCCCCTGCTTGTGTTCCCTCTCTCGCTGGCTGTCTCTATCTCTGTCGACTAAATAAATAAAATCTTAAAAAAAAAAAAAAGAAAGGTAAGTATTGCAGTAAGAAAAGAATCCATCCCAAAATGTGAATCATGAACCTTGACAGACAGTGATTCAAAGTAATTGTTTCACTTCTTTTAATATCCAGGTTTGGATGTAAAAACGTTTGCTAAATGTGATTAATGTTCTCCCTACTATTTAAGATTATCGTATGTGTATTAATACATTTTTTTCAAAACTTAGGTTAAACCACTAATTCAAAAAAGGCATTAAACCACTATTAAAACCTAAATTGAAATTTTCCTTTTATATGAACATTTATCATGTTGTTCGGGCAAATTAAAAAAAATTAGTCATTGAAACTCTTGAGGCTTTCAAATTCAACCGCCAGATGAAAACTATGTTTCTTTAGATGAACAATTCTTTGAACTGGAGACATTAAGTATAAGGAGTCTTCCTTCTGCAATAAGCTTGTAGCACAGTGCGGACCTGCTTTTCCAAGTCCACTTGAGTATCTCAAAGAAGAGTGTTTCCACCAGGCTCTGTTGGCATAAGTTTGAGTTATTTCCATCACTGAGTCTCTGAAGTCATCGAAATTCCTGATCTTTCCTACTGAGAAACCATGGACACCAAGCTCTAGGGTTCCATGTGAGATAGGAGTTGCGTTTCTTTGAGGAGACCGTCGTCAAGATGATGAGGGAGCACGCGAGTCTCCTGGTTCCGGAGACTTAAACTTCTCCGAAGAGTTGTGGGAAAACGCAGGAAGAGGAAGTGAGAGGGAATTTGGTGGAAGATGGTAAGGGGGCTAAGGAACTTCAGGAAGAGAGCGTGCAGAAAAGTAGCATGGCTCCGTGGAAGGGCTGTGAGTTTTGGACTCAGGCAGACATCCAGCGGCAGCTCACCATTTAATAACTGTGGGAGCTCCACATCCAGTCCCCATTTTGGGCCTCAATCATCTCATTTGTAAATTATAATCCCTTCCTCACAATTTGTTGTTAGAGTGATGTGCCATATATGTAATATGTCTATTATAATGCTTGGCACATACTAGGAATTCATTAATATGAAATGTGAAGAAGCATGGAGACAGGAAATGACAGGGAAGGATAGGTAGTGAGGGGGATTGGCATATTGACCCCCCAAATCTGGTGTAAAACATAATTTTAGGAGTCAGTAGTAAATAGAGCAAGACAGGAAGATCTGTAGTAGAATCAGGAGATTTTTGTCATGTGAAGGTGAACATTTGGAGTTTGTTCAGTGGACAACAGTGGTTCACAGTCCCTTGTGCAGATGGCAGACTTTCCAAGAATCACTGACTGATTGAGCTGCATTTCCTGTGGACTCTTATAATTCTCAGGGTAATTTTCTATTATGTCCATTTGTCCATAAATTGATAAATGCCTCTTGAGTCTGTTTCCTTTATGAAACTGTGAATTTATCAGTTCACTCCAGATTCTTAAAATTGTAGAGATTAATAAGAGTACAGGCACCAGATTCAGACTGCTTGGCTTAGCTCTGCAACCTGTTGTCTGTGAAGCACCATTTGATTTTTTTTAAATGTTTTTTTATTATATTATGTTAGTCACCATACAGTACATCCCTGGTTTTTGATGTAAAGTTCAATGATTCATTAGTTGCGTGTAACACCCAGTGCACCATGCAATACGTGCCCTCCTTACTACCCATCACCGGTCTATCCCATTCCCCCACCCCCCTCCCCTCTGAAGCCCTCAGTTTATTTCTCAGAGTCCATAGTCTCTCATGCTTCATTCCCCCTTCTGATTACCCCCCTTTCTTTATCCCTTTCTTCCCCTACCGATCTTCCTAGTTCTTATGTTCCATCGATGAGAGAAATCACCATTTGATTTTATTAATCTCCTTGGGTCTCCATTTCCTTATATGTGAAAGAGACCCAAGCTCAGTGGGTTGTTGCGAGTAGCAAATTGGCAAAGAACTCAGAGCAGTACCTGGTGTTATAGGAGGCACTCAGTATAAAAGAGGGTCATTATTTATTCATGCAAATATTGAACAGTTGTGTGTATGCCTTCTATATCCCAGACAAGATGCTGGCCACAAAAATGAGCAAAGACATACAATCCCTGCTTTCGAGTGTCTGGAGGATAGGGTCTGTGTCATTTCATGTCTTTGTCCCCGCCACTCAGCCCAAACCACAGTATATGGCAACCATCAATAATTGATTATGGAATAAATGAGTGGATGAATGGAAAAATGAATAAAAGTGATATAATCAGAGGTATACTTCATAAGGATCAATCAGGCAGTGATTTCAGGATGGTTTGGAGGGAGGAAAATGGATGCATAAAGACTAATTAAGAACTAGGACTTGGCGGGGTGCCTGGGTGGCGCAGTCGTTAAGCATCTGCCTTCGGCCCAGGGCGTGATCCTGGCGTTCTGGGATCGAGCCCCACATCAGGCTTCTCCGCTGGGAGCCTGCTTCTTCCTCTCCCACTCCCCCTGCTTGTGTTCCCTCTCTCGCTGGCTATCTCTCTCGGTCAAATAAATAAAATCTTAAAAAAAAAAAAAAGAACTAGGACTTGGCAACCCAGAAAGAATGGGAGCCTTGATTTGCTTTCAAGTAATGGGGGGGGGAGTAGATGCAAAATGAGTATAAGAATAGAATGTTCAACTTCTGGAAGATGCAGCGACTCATTGATGGATTGCCTTTGGCAGTGGAAGAAATGTTTCAGTCATAGTTGTCTAGAGGGATGGTGATTTCATTCACAGAAAGAGAGGCTCTAGAAGAAAAGAGACTTTATTTTTTATATAATGAACTTGCCATGCAGGACAAAAAAGAAGGAGATATCACTGCTTATTATAACCATTTTATTCTGGGTCAGACACTGTAGATAATTTTATATGCATATCTCATTTGATCCTCAAGAAAACCCTATCCATTATATACCATTATCATCATTCCCTTTTGAGGAAAGTGAGGGTCTAGTGGTTAGGCAATTTACTCAAGGTCACTTAGCTAGTACGTGGTGAGCCCATGAAGCATATCCAGGTGTTTCTCTTTTCAAAGTCCTTCCTTACCATCTCAGGTGATGCTGCCTGATGTTGGCTGAGACCGTGCTGGGACACTGAGCACTACATGGGTCACTCTCCACGTGCTACCCCGCTTTAGCTTCTTCTTTTTTTTTTTTAATGTTTTTTTATTATATTACGTTAGTCAAAAACCAGGGATGTACTGTATGGTCGCTTCAGCTTCTAAGAAAACTCAGAGGTGGGCATTATTTCTCCCGAGTATAAAGATACAGAAAATGAAGTTTAGAGAGGTTAATAGTCACCAGGTTAAGAAGCCAGGTTTTTAATTCTGGTCTATCTGGATCCAGTTACCTGTGTGCTTCCCATCATTCCACGCTGTATTCATAAAAATTTTCCAGGTGGAAATACTGAGTTTGCAGGCAGGAATTCAGGTCTGGGTGTTGGAAGCCTAGAATTTTAAGTCTGAGAATCACCTCTGGAAACTAGCAAACCTCTACAAAGAAAGCTTTTAACAGTGGACCCTAATGTGGAGTTAGGGCATTTCATGAACACCCCGAAATGGAATGCAAAGCGATGTCAAGGTGTATATTTTCCTGGGGTGGGGGTCAGGGAGGAGGGGAGTCTTATAGTTTAGCAGAATCTCCAAAGGATTGTAAGACCAAAATTGTTAAGGAAAAGAGAGCCAAAGTGAGAATATTTAAGATCTACTGTCTCAGCAAATTTCAAGTGTACAATACAGTATCAGTAATTATCTGCACATTAGATCCCTGAATCTTATTCATCTTGTAACTGCAAGTTTATACCGTTTGACCAGCATCTCCCCACTTCCCCAAGCCCCTGGTAGCCACCATTCTACTGTATCTTTCTATGAGTTTGACTTTAAAAAAAAAATTCTACATATAAATGAGGTCATATAATATTTGTCTTTCTCTGCCTGGAATCTTTCACTCAGCATAAAGTCCTCTGGGTTCATCCATGTTGTTACAAATGACAAGATTTCCTTCTTTCTCATGCCTGAATTTTATATATAGCCCACACCTTCTCTATCCATTCCCCATTGATGGACGCTTAGGTCGTTTCCTTATCTTGGCTATTGGGAAGAATGCTGTCATGAACGTGGGAGACCAGATAGCCATTTGAGATGCTGACTTGGTTTCCTCCAGATACAAACCCAGAAGAGGGATTGCTGGATCGTAGGGTAGTTCTATTGTGACTTTTTGAGGAACCTCCACACTGTTTTCCACAGTGGTTGCACCAATTTACATTCCACCAAGACTGTACAAGGATTCCCTTTTCTCCATATCATCACCAACAGTTGTTGTATATTGTCTTTTTGGTAAAAGCCACCAAAAGGTGTGAGGTGATCTGTCGTTGTGATTTTTATTTGTGTTTCCGTGGTGTTGAGCACATTTTCATGTACCCGTTGGCCATTCGTCTCTTTTCTTTAGAGAAATGTCTATTCAGGTTCTTTGCCCATTTTTAATTGGGTTATTTGCATTTTTGTTATTGGGTGGTATAAATCCCTTATATATTTTGGATATATCCACCATCAGATATATGGTTTGCAAATATTTACTCCCATTCTATAGCTTGCCTTTTTCTTTGTCAATTCCTTCCTTTGCTGTGTGGAAAACTTGTAGTTTGCTCTAGTCCCACTTGTTGATTTTTGCTTTTGTTCCCTATGCTTTTGGTGTCATATAAAAACAAATTATTGCCAAGACTGATGTCAAGGAACTTTCCCCTATGTTCTCTTCCAGGAGTTTTATGAATCCAGATCTTACATTTAAGTCTTTCATGCATTTTGAGTTGTTTTTTGTGAGTGGTGTCAAATAGGAGTCCACTTTCATTCTTTTGAATGTGAATATTCAGTTCCCCCAACACCATTTACTGAAGAGGCTATCCTTTCCCTAGTGTGTGTTCTAGGCACCCTTGTAAACGATCGGTTCACCGTTGATGCATGGGTTTATTTCTTGGCTCTCTGTTCCGTTCCACACATCTATGTGTTTCTATGCCAGTACCATACTGTTTGATTGCTAGAGCTCTGTAATATAGCTGAAATCAGGAACTGTGATGCCTCCAGCTTTGTTCTTTCTCAAGATTGCTTTGGCTTTTGGGGGTTTTTTGTGGTTCCATACAAATTTTAAGACCATGTCCTCTATTTCTGTGAAAAATGTCATTGGAATTTTGATAGCGATTACATTGCATCTGTAGGTCACTCTGAGTAGAAGGAACATTTTCACAATATTAATTATTCGTAACAGAATGTCTCTCCATTTATTTGTGTCTTCTTCAATTTCCTTCATCGGTGTTTTAATTTTTGGTTTACAGATCTTTTATCTTTTTGGTTAAATTTATTCCTGAGTGTTTTATTGTTTGGGTGCAATTGTAAATGGGATTGTTTTCTTTCTTTTTCAGATCATTGTTAGTGTATAGAAATGCAACTGATTTTTATGTCTTGATTTCATATCCTGCAGCTTCACTGAGTCATTTATCAGTTCTAACCATTTATGTGTGTGTTTGTGTGTGTGCATGTGTGTGTGTGTGTGCGTGTGAGTGTGTGGAGTTTTTAGGGATTTCTATATATAAGATCATGTGCATGTATTTCTTTTCTGATTTCATTGTGTTATCTTTCTGTGTTTTTATTTGTTTGTTTGTGTTTTTAAGTAGGCCCCATGCCCAGCGTGAAGCCCAATGTGGGGCTTGAACTCGCGACCCTGAGATCAAGAACTGAGCTGAGATCAAGAGTCAGACAAAACCGACCGAGCCACCCAGGTGCCCCCTTTCCGTGTTTTCTTGTAGCTTGTTGAGTGTCCTTAAAACATCTATTCTGAATTCTTCATCAGGCAGATCATAGATCTGTATTTCTTAAGGGTAAGTTACTAGAAAATTATTGCATCATTTGGTTGTGTCATGTTTTGTTGATTTTTAATGTTCCCTGAAATCATGCATTGATGTTTTCACATTCAAAGAAGCAGTTACCTCCTTCAGTCTTTCCTGACTGGCTTTGGGGTAAAAATCCCTCTGTTAGCCCTTCTAGGGGTTCTTAGGTTTTTCAACGGATTTTTAGACCTTTTCAATGAATACACCTGCTCCATACTTGTCCCCATGGGGAGGGGGCATTCTTAAGACTGTATACCTTCTCTTGATCCTGCAAAGCCAGGCCAGAGGCTGACAGCCTCCAGTTTGCTTTCCCTGGGGTGGTGCCCTGAAATGCTCAAGTTTGTGTGTTTTCTCTCAATTCCTCATAGTTGGAGAGGCTCCCAGCCTTTCCCTGCCCTCAGTCACGTAGCTCCCCTCAGTGTTGTGCATGGGGTGAGAAGGAAGTGGGTCCCTTTGGCAGCCTCCTGCACAGCTGGGGGAGCTCTCACTTTACCCCTTTGGAAAAATCAAGGGCTGAGGGTGTCTTCTGGGCACTGAGCTGTGCTGCTTTGGGGAAGTGTGACCATGGCTGCAGTGAAGCTGTTCCTCTTACCTCTTCAAAGTATCAAATCTCAGGTTGTTTTTGCTCTAGCTGTGTGCTGGAACTTCTCCACTGGACCCCGGACTCCTACACACATACTCTGGTTGATGGATAATTGTCAAACTTGGTGTTTTTTTGCAGGGAAGATGGAAAACTGTCCTGCCGTCTCCATGACATCACCCAGCAAGTCATCACTAAAGGGAAACAGGAATATGAACTGAGCGAGCATGATCATGTAATCTAATTGTGGAAGTCTTCTCTTAGGACCTTCAGTAGTTCTAAAGTTTCAAGCTCTGTTTTCTAAATTACGCATTTAAGAACATGAATTTGCTTCTACATACTGGTTTACCTGCATCTCCTTGGTTTAGGTAAGTTTTTTTGTTTTGGGGGTTGCTTCTTTTTGAGTATAGTTGACACAGTGTTACACTAGTTTCAGGTGTCCAATCTAGGGATTCGACTTCTCTAGACATTATGTTATTCTCACCACAGGTCCAGCCACCATCTGTCACCATGCAACACTATGACATCATTGACTGTGTTCCCTATGCTGTGCCTTTTATTCCTGTGACTTCATTCATTCCCTGAAAGCCTGTATCTCCCACTCCCCTTCACCCATTTTGCCCATCCTCCCACCCCCTCCCTCTGGCAACCATCAGTTTGTTTTCTGTATTTATAGGTCTGATTCTGTTTTTTGTTTGTCCATTTGTTTTTTTAGATTCCACACATGAGTGAAATCATATGGCATTTGTCTTTCTCTGTCTGATTTCACTTAGCATTCTACCCTCTAGGTCCACCCATGTTGTTGCAAATGGCAAGATGTCATCCTTTAAAAGGCTCATAATATTACATTGTGTATATCTATACCTATATATCTACATAGGTAGATAGATGATAGATAGATAGATGATAGATAGATAGATAGATAGATAGATAGATAGATAGATAGATAAGTGATAAATAGAAAGATGGATAGGTTTTTTAAAAAGTATAAATATTCCTGGTTTCAATGATGATGTCTGCTTTGATGCATACATTATTTTTAAATGTGCTTTTAAAAGTTCCAAACATATAGGAAGAGGCTGATTATCTTTTGTTATTGATTTCTAATTTGACTACATCATGATCAGAAAACATGCTCTGTTCGATATGTATTCTTTGATATTAACCTTTGCTGATTTTTGGAGATATGTGTCCTTGAAAAACATGTGGATTCTCTGATAATTTCATGTAATGCTCAAATCAAGCTGGTTAATTGTGTTACTCAGATTTTCTATACCCTTACTAAAAATTTGCAACCCTCCATCCCCGGTGTCTCAACTACTAAAAAAGATATGATAAAATCCCCTAAAATGATGTGATTTATCATGTTTTCCTTACAGTTCTGTTAGTTTTTTCTTTATATATTGTAAGCCTGTGCTATTAAATGCACATTAGTAGCTGTTTGATTTTTTTTTCTTTTTCTGGTGAATTTTCCTTTTATTATGATATAATGACTTTCCTTATCCCTTTTCATGCCTCTGCCTTAAGTATGACTCATCCGATATTGACAAGCTGCCCGTCTTCCAGCTTGCTTCAGCAGCACATAGCCTAACATAAGCTGTTCATCTCCATTTTGGTTAGTATTTTTTTTTAAGATTTTATTTATTTATTTATTTGACAGAGAGAGACAGCCAGCGAGAGAGGGAACACAAGCAGGGGGAGTGGGAGAGGAAGAAGCAGGCTCCTAGTGGAGAAGCCTGATGTGGGGCTCGATCCCAGAACGCCAGGATCACGCCCTGAGCCGAAGGCAGACACTTAACGACTGTGCCACCCAGGCACCCCTGGTTAGTATTTCTTGATATACCTTTATTATTTCCTGATGGTCAAACTTTCCATGTCATTACACTTTAGGCATATCTGTTGCACACACAAGTTCCAGAATTTTGTTCCTTTGTCCAATCTGAGAGTCTCTGTTTTTAAAGATTAGTTAAAGCCACTTAAACATTTGTCGAAATCACCCATATATTTTGTGATTTTTCTTTGCTTCTTTATATTTCCTTTCCTGACTTAAACTGGTTCGACCAAAATCTCTTTAGTTCTATAACAAACCTACTATAATTTACAAGTTACAAATTCTATGTCCATTATTTTGTGGTTACACCCAAACTTTAGTCATGTGGAAAGTCCAAAATACTCAATACATTTCTATTCTCCCACAACTCAGTGCAAGAAACTTTCAACTTATTCTAATTCCTCTTCCTGTAGTACGTATAATTGTTCCCTGGTGTCTTAATCTATCTTGTTTATGTGAGTTATTATTATTTTAAAACTCAGCATTTTGTTTATTTTTTTCTACATATAATCAGGTTACTTGGGTGTTCATTGCTTCCTGGATATTGCTTATTTTTAATTCAATTTGTTTTATCCTGAAGTAAATCCCTTAGTTTTTTGTTTTGTTTTGTTTTCAGTAAGTTTTCTTGCATGGAAAACTCTCTCAATATTTTTCTGAAATGGGAATACTCATAGGAGGGTCCTACTACCAAACCTTGACATGAGTTGCTGTAAATGCTTCCGCAATATTTCAAGATGTAACCCGTATATAAACAGGTGTTATACTTAGTCTGGATGGGAAATTGGTTGTAATCTCATCTGATCTTCCAGAATCATCTCTGTAGCGTTCCTGTAACGTCTCCCTTTCAATACTTCCAGAGGAATATTACCCATGGAACCAAGGAACCAAACCAGTGCATCCGAATTCATCCTCCTGGGGCTTTCGGAAAATCCAGAGCAGGAGACCCTCCTCTTTGCTCTGTTCCTCTGCATGTATGTGGTCACGGTAGTGGGGAACCTGCTTATCATCCTGGCCATCAGCTCCGACTCCCACCTCCACACCCCCATGTACTTCTTCCTGGCCAATCTCTCCTTGGTTGATTTCGGTCTGGCCACCAACACAGTCCCCAAGATGCTGGTCAGCATCCAGATCAGGAGCAAGTCAATCTCCTATCCCTGCTGCCTGACCCAGATGTACTTTTTCCATTTCTTTGGCATTATGGACAGTGTCTTGATTGCTGTGATGGCTTATGACAGGTTTGTGGCTATCTGTCACCCCTTACACTACACCACCATCATGAACCCACGCCTCTGTGGCCTGCTGGCTGGTGGCCCATGGGTGTTTTCCTGCTTCATCTCCCTCACTCATATCCTCTTGATGGTGCGCCTGGTTTTCTGTGGGAACAACAAGATTCCTCACTACTTCTGTGACCTCACTCCTCTTCTCAGGCTTTCTTGCACTGACACCTCTGTGAACAAGATCTTTGTGCTCATCGTGGCCGGGATGGTGATAGCCACGCCTTTCCTCTGCATCCTGGCCTCCTATGCTTGCATCATTGTGGCCATCATGAAGGTCCCCTCTGCAGGGGGCAGGAAGAAAGCCTTTTCCACCTGCAGCTCCCATCTGTCTGTGGTTGCTCTCTTCTATGGGACCACCATTGGGGTCTATTTGTGTCCTTCCTCTGTGCGCACAGCTGTGAAGGAGAAAGCCTCTGCTGTAATGTACACGGCGGTCACCCCCCTGCTGAACCCCTTTATCTACAGCCTGAGGAACCGGGATCTGAAGGGCGCCCTGAGGAAGCTTGTCAACAGAAAAATTACTTCATCTTCCTGACCACAAGGACACCTGGAAACTTCTGGAAAGTCGGATCTCAACATCTAAGGTCTTAGGCAAAAGAATGGAATTGCACAGTGTGGGAGAGTAGCCACTTTGGATTTTGCGTTGCGGAAGTTTAAAAGGAAATCTCAAGATGGCCCTGTTACTATTTTCTCAATCACTTGGACCAGTCAGGGTCCTTTTGGGTATGTCTGATGCTGTCTTCCCAGAAAGATCAGATTGGATTTATCCTGGTTCAAAATCCAGTTAGCTCTCAACAAATACTTATGGAGTTCATATTCTGGGCCTGCTGTAAGTGCTGGCCAGGGAGTGGCGAATAGGAGACACAAGGTCCCTATTGTGTAGAGTTTACAGTTGAATGTGGGAGAAGAGACTGGATGAAATATGCACGTGAGGGCCAGGATAGGATAGAGTAGGAACACCCTACAGAATCTGGAAGGGCAATCAGGGAAGGCTTCCTGGAAGAGATGATTCTAAACCTCAAAGTGTAAGATGATGCTTTTCAGGCAAATATGAGGAGAAAGAGTATCAAAAAAAGAGAGAAAACCAGTATATGAAAAGGTCAGAGAGCAAGAGACAGAGAGAGAAGGATGCATTTGTGAAGTGAAAAATCCAGTTATGGCGAATGACTTGGAGAATGCCAGGTCAAGAAGGACTTTGGGACCAACTCAAGAGTTTGGCTTTTTCCTGAGAACCAGACGGTTCATTGACTTCCAGGGACCAAAGTCAGGGAGCACGTAGTTGCATCATGCACCTCCACTCCTATTCTGTCTTCTGGGGGGAGCAGGATGGCATGTGCTAGATGAAATTTGTACAAGGCACGGGGAGAAAGATGTTGAGACCATGCACTAGGAAAATGAGGACTCACTTGATGGTATAAGTCTTTGTAGCCAAAGAGGAAAATACCAATCCGTTGAATCTCGAATGTTTAAGCCAGAAGGAGAAGCCGCGGCAGGTCTCAGTCGCCATATGTGCCTGTGGAATTCATGTGAGTAGTAACAACAGAGATGAGAGTTACTTGTAGGTTTTCCTTGTGTCTCCTCCCCTGTTCTACTCCACTGTCTCATTTCCTCATTCTCTAGCCCCCAGGAGAGCAATGCATCTCATCTGTGTGTATTGTGAAGACATTCTAATGTTTATCTGGAGATTCACAACCCAAATGGAATGAGCAGTGGGTTTGGGCTCTATTTCTGGGCTGAATGAGCAGTGAATGGGGCCAGAATTTTTCAAACGGTGCTAAGGAGCTGACATCATCTTAAGCAGAATGGCTTTGAACAATTTGTACCTCCAGTTTGCTTATGTTACTTTCCTTCCGAGAGAATTAAATGAGACTTTCTCCGTTGAACAAACAGACCTCCAGACCTGGCCCTGTTGTAGGCTGGAAAGGGGTTGCTTTCTGGGGATACTCTGGTGAATAGAACCCAGAACTTAAGAATAGTGGAGTTTGCTGTAGGGAACCCATCATCTGGTCCGGGCTTTTTTGGAACAACCAAAAATCAGCCGATAGCTGAACCACAGCTTTCTCCTGGTAGGTCCCCCTGCCATATGTGTGCGAGTAGTTACAGTGATGGTTGGGGGAGGCAATGCAATGGGGGATGCCTGGTGCCAATAAAAATCTCTTAAGAGCCTGTCAGCCAAACTATCTCTGTCTTGTTTTGTGTTAAAAAGCGAAGGTCTCATCTCCAGGAGAGATCTGTCCCGGGAGCCCTGCAATATCAACTTCCAACATTTGCTGGCATCGATAAATGTTTAATTAATTAATTCAACAAATATTTACCAAGTGTCCTTTATGCCAGCTAATATTCTCAACACTGGCAATAGAGCCGTAAGCAAGAGAGAGAGGGAAAAAAGCCCTTTCCTATGACTACAAGCTTTCGTACCAAGGAATTTTCTGGGGAGTGGAACTGTTCCGTATCCTGTTAGAGCAATGACTTCGAAGGTACTAAAAAATTTAAATGCTCTATCTCCCCAGATCCCACAAATCTATATACATGGGATAAAATTCCAAGGACTAGACAGCAGAAAAAAGAAGTTAATTTTACTGATAGTAATTTTTTCAAAAATAAAATTAAGCACTGGGATAATAAAGCAACCATTTTCATTTCAGCAGGGAAAACAACAAACAAAGAAATAATCAGTATGTCAGATAATTACCAGTGGTGAGAGGGACTTCAAAGGTATAATGATAATGGAGAATATGTGACAGAGACAGGTGGAGGGAGGTATTTTAATGTGGGCATTTCCGAGAGCAGTTGGTCTCCAGTAAGACGACTTGTGAGCTGAGACCTAATCAGGCCAAGAAGAAAGTCTTCCTATGAAGGAGGTGGGAACGGAGAGTCAGGAGAAGGGAACCAGGCATGCAAAGCCAGGAACAAGTCAGTATTTAAGTGTTAAGGAGTTGTCCACGTTTTAAAAATATATTTAGATTCGTTATAATTATAATTTATATATTTATAATTTAGATTTGCAGGAACAAAATCCTGCAAGCAGCATAAACCCTACATATAACTTGGCTTGAAACAACCGACAGTTATTATCTCACGGTTTCTGTGGGTCAGGAAACTGGGAGCGGCTCAGCTCCGTGACTTGGCTCAGAGCCTCTGATCGGGCGGCAGTGACCACGTCCGCGGGCACTGTGGTCAGGCCCTGTCGTCCCTCGGGCAGGAGCCTGGTTCCACCCTCTCTCTGGGCACATCTCAGTTCTTCACCGAGCAAAGACAGCAGTTCCTGGACATATGGCTGTCTCCGTAGTGGGGCAGAAGAGAGAGAGGGACAAAGTCGGAGAGAGAGACAGAGACGGAGAGAGGGACAGAGACGGAGAGAGGGACAGAGACAGAGAGAGGGACAGAGACAAAGAGACGGAGAGAGACAGAGAGAGGAACAGAGACAGAGGGAGAGAGAGAGTGACAGAGACAGAGAGAGGGACAGAGACAAAGAGACGGAGAGAGACAGAGAGAGAGAGGAACAGAGACAGAGGGAGAGAGAAACAGAGTGACAGAGACAGAGAGAGGGACAGAGACAATGAGACAGAGGGAGAGGAACAGACACAGAGAGGGAGGAAGAGAGAGACAGAGGGAGAGGGAGAGAGAGACAGAGAGAGGCAGAGGGAGAGAGAGAGAGAGACAGAGAGGGACAGAGACAGCGAGGGAGGAAAAGAGAGAGAGACAGAGAGAGACAAGACAGAGAGACAGACACAGAGACACGGAAACAGAGAGAAAGAGGGAGAGACACAGAGACACAGAGGGAGAGAGATAGAGACAGAGAGAGGGAGAGAGATTGAGACACAGAGACAGAGGGAGACAGGGAGAGAGAGACAGAGAGGGAGAGTGAAAGGGACTGGGGGAGACAGAGACGGAAGGGAGAGACTGAGAGGGACACCACCATCCTCCCAGCTGCTGCCTTCTCAGGCGACTGACCCACAGTTCCCGGGGTGTTGGCGGCCTTCTCCACGCCGGTGTTGCCCTGGGCTGCACACTCTGAAACCATGCAGTTCCAGTTTACGACACACGGGGGCAGCAGAGACACCTAGCGGGGAGCCTCACTCACCCGCTGCAGGAACAGAATTTACAGGGAGCCTCTGTGCACCAGGCACAGACCTTCTGCTAATCCCGGTTCCTGACCCTACCTCCGCCTCAGCCCCGTCACCGCGGGGGAGCCACAAACCTGCAGCTTCCCGAGGGCATCCCAAGTCGGGGCGCATTAGGAGATTGGCCTTCAGGGTTCAAATCCCCTGTCCACCCCACCCCAGGACTCCCTGAATCTGTGCTCTCTTTCCCCACCCCATCCAGACTGGGGTTGTCTGGGATCCAAATGGGGGGGGGGGGGTCCACGCGGCCCAGGTAGGGTGAGACAGAGGTGGTGGGGGAGGGGGGAGGTACTGCAATCGTGATTAAGACTAAAACAACAGCATCCGTGTACGGAGTCTCAAGTCCAGAGGCGACCTTGGGACAGGTGGGATGTCGTGTCCACTTCATGGGAGGGGCGGGACCCAGGCAGGATGTGGAGAAGGCCAAGGGGCAGGTGCAGAGACAATACTGACAGAGCAGCTGGGTGTTCAGGACCCTCAGCCTTCCCTTCAGAGATATTCACTGGGTGCCTGTGATGTTCCTGACAAGTCTCAGGCCTGGGGAGATGATGAATTAATTGGGGGACGGCCAGTCTCTGCCCTACAGGAGCTAACATTCAAGTGTCAGAGTCCGTGAATATAATGAAGAAGCACCTCGAGGAGGATGTGAGGTCACGTTTTTTTGAAGAACAAAATACGGGTAAGGGTAGAGGGGTATGAGGTCGTTTTCTCTTTACAGCTTTATTGAGATACAATTCATATAGCATACATTCCCCCATTTAAACCACACAATTAAAAAATATACAATTTAGCGGTTTTCAGTATGTTCACAGAGCTGTGCAACCGTCACCACGATCACTTTTAAAAACATGTTCATTCCCCCAAAAGAAATCCCGTACTTAATGGCAGTCCTCGTACCCCATTTCACCCCTACTCCTTAACCCCCAGCCCTAAACAACTGCTAATCTATTTTTTGCTTCTGTGGCTCTGCTGATTCTGGACATTTTTCAGAGATGGAATAGAGGGTGTGTGACGGGCTCCTTTCACCAAGCATAGTTTTCAAGGTTCATCCATGTTGGAGCATTAATCAGCGCCTCGTTCCTTTATGTGGCCAAAGAATATCCCCCCACGTATGGGATATACACGCAGAGATACCACATTTTGTGTATCCATTCATCAGTGGATGAGCATTTGGGTTTTTTCCGCATTGTTTCCACTTTTTGGCTGTTATGAATAATGCTGCTATAAGCATTCATATGCAAGTTTTGTACGGACAGGATTGTAGGGTGTTTTTATTATTTCTGTATCAATGCATAATTGACTTAGAGCTTCGTGTTAGTTTCAGGTGTCCTACGTGATACAATATTCGTGTATATTGCAAAATGATCACCACCGTAGGTCTAGTTCACCTCTGTCACCATACATAGTTGCAAAACTTTTTTTCTCTCCATAAGAACTTTTAGGATTGGGACGCCTGGGTGGCTCAGTCAGTGAAGCGTCTGCCTTGGGCTCAGGTCATGATCTCTGGGTCCTGGGACAGAGCCTGCGTCTGGGCTTCCTGCTCAGCGGGGAGTTTGCGTCTGTCTCTCTCTCCCTCTGCCCTCCCCCCTGCTCATGTTCTCTCTCTCTCTCAAATAAATACATAAAATCTTTTTTAAAAGTAAGAACTTTTAAGATCTACTCTCTTAGCAACTCTTGGCAATACTCCGTTGCAGCGTCACTACCAGTCACCATGCTGTACTCAGGATTGTAGTTTTAAACTCAGTAGTTAGGGAAGGCCTCACTGAGAAGGTGGCATTTGATTCGCCATTGAAAAGGGGAAGGAGGGAACCACTGGGACCGGCACAGGGACGACCAGCTCCCAGGCCCTGAGCTGAGAGCAGGCTGGTGTGTTGAAGGAATCCCTGCGAATAGGAATCCGACTGTGTTAACAGCGTTAAATCAGCAGCAGCTTTCTTAACCATTGTGCGCCTGTTGGAGCAGGGCCCAGAGATGACAAAGAGCTTGCAGGAAGCGTGAAGGGCTCGGTAAGGTGGGGGGAGCAGAAGGGTGCGGAACAATGAAAGCGGGGCAGGTGAGTCATGGCCACGGGAGTGTGAACGGAGGTGTTACCTGGGTCAGTGAGGTGTTACCCTGGGGTCGGAGCCAGCTGGGCGGGGGTGGTGCCCCCAGTGAAAGCAGGCAGACCTGGGCTTTGGAAAGTGAATCCGGTACTGCAGTGGCCTGGAGCGCCCCTCGGGGAGCTGGAATTGGCCCACATTCCCCACCCTCCTCAAAGCCCGAGCTGGGAAGGCGGCTTCCCTGCGGATGCCACGCCCCCACCCCACAGAATGCCAGTGTCCCGTGTCATTAACACCTGAGCTGTCGAAGGAGTTGAATGAGATCAGATTTCCCTGGGGAGGCCTGATGTCTTTGAAGGAGGGATCCCACAGTCTGTCCTGCTTATTTCTGTCCCCAGTGCCCCCACAACACTAAAGAACCGTCACTGTTCACTGTGGACAGGCTCTCTGCTTTGGGGTCAGGGAAGGGGCCAAGGCTTCCTCAAAGTCTGAGAATAGGTTCGAACTCTTAAGAGAGAGTCAGGTTTCAGCAAACCTAAGGAATGTCCTCGAATGTACCCGAAAGGTGGGGGAAATGGAAAGGAGCTTTTCCTGTAAAGATTTTATTTGTTTATTTTTGAAGGAGAGAGAGAGCACAAGCAGGGGGAGCAGCAGGCAGAGAGAGAAGCAGGCTCCCTGCTGAGCAAGGAGATCATTGATGAGAAGTGGGGCTTGATCCCAGAAACTTTGACCCCAGGAACCTGGGATCATGACCTGAGCCGAGCAGCAGATGCTTAACGGACTGAGCCACCCAGGCGCCCAGAGCTTTTCCTTTAGAACAGAGTGGGGTTCCCTAGGACACCATGGGCAGGACGGCAGCGGGTCTGATGAACAAGATGTCCAGCCCCTTCCCCAGACTTTGAGAAGCAAGGGCAGTGGGAGTTCCTCCTGAGAAGGGAGACATCTTAAAGCAGCAGCCCATATCCTGTGTGTGAGGTGGGGGAGTGGTCCCAGACCCTGCTGAGAATCACACTGGGGCCGGGAGCCCCTCCCTGGAGAAATGCACATCCGTAGACACTGGTGGCTCAGAGCAGCCCCCGGGGTTCGGCTCCTGGGCTAAAATCCCAGAACCACCACTTGCTAGCTGGGTCACCTTGGGCAGAGTCCTTACCCCTCCATGCTTCAGGTTTCTCTCTGTAAAAGGAGAAATACTGATAACCTTTCCTGCCTCATTGGAGTATTGGATGGTTAGATACGATAAGGCACGGGGAGGGTTTAGGGCAGCATGTAGCGAAGGGGAAGTACTCAGTTCTCATTATTATTACTGATGAACCCCATGCATCGGTTTTCTAGGGCTGTATGGAGCTGCTTATGTCCTTAGTGACTAGAGGAAGAGGCACAGGTTTGGGGAAGGCAATTCCGAAAATCTGTGGTTTTGCCCTCAGTCGGCCTCAAGGCTGATTTCCACGGAGAACAGTGGTAAATCCAACAGGTGCAGCTTTCACTGCGTAGAAGTTAGGGACACCAGGTGGCTGAGCCGGAAGGACAGTGGGGAGGGTGTGATCGGTGGGCTTTGGGGATGAGGGTGGGAGGTGATGAGGGAGGGGGGAGCTGTTCTGGGACCCCGTTGGTCAAAAGCCTTGGGAGGCCTGAAGCCTCCAGCAAATAGCATGAGGTTAATGAATTTCTCCTCCTGGGGGAATAGAATTAGCAAGATTAATTGGTCACGTCTGCCTGGGCCTGAGCGAATGAAGAGTGTGGTGTGTGAGTGCGGGCATGCGCCTTCCTGCTCATGGGCCTCATTCATTCCTTCCTGGAATACCCGTGAGGTCCCAGAGAACGTGCCAGAGGGGAACGAGGCCCTGGCGGGAGCTGTGCCCACGGCTCAGCCTGAATGTGTGGGGTGGAGGAGACAGTGAAGGCTTTCTGGAAGATGTCCCCTGCGCTGGAAGGCTTTCTGGAAGATTATTCCCGTTAGCCAGGTGAGGTGGGGAGAGGTGGGAAGGCAGAAAGAGTATCCCAGCTGAAGCTGCATGGGGGGGGGGGGCAGAAATGGCAATTGTTTGATGAAGTTGTGGGATATCGGTGAGGTGAGGTGGGGTGGAGTCCGGAGCCGATGACCAAGAAAGAATTCTTGAGACGTCTTTGGTTCAAAACGGTGGTTTATTAAAGCACAGGGACAGGACCCGTAGGCAGAAGGAGCTGCACGGGGGTCATGACGAGTGGCCCATTATATACCCTCAAGTTGGGAGGGGGTTAGGGATAGCGTAAGTCTCTAAGGAATTTTGGAAGCAAGGTTTCCAGGACCTTGAAGGGGGCTAGCTGTTGTCGGGAAAAGGTCATGTATTACCGTCTAATAAAACCTGAGTCATGAGACCCGTCCGATGTATATGGGTGGGCCATATGCTTGGGGGATGATTGCCAACATGTTTCTTGGGGGGGCGGGGGTAGAGATAAAGGAAGTTTCCAAAGGAATTTTTATATGTTCAAGTAGGCTTCCAGGATCCTGGTCGGAGAAAGGGGGTCAGGCTAGGACTGCCTTTTGCGCTTAGCAAAGTGACTGTCAACATCTCGACAGCTGAGTCCCTAGCGGAATGTCACCATGCCTGTTTCCAGGACTTGTCAGTGGGCCCTAGGTGGCAAGGAAGTTTCATAATTTTTCTTCTGCCTTTGCTTCCCACATCAGCTTTGTCTGGGAAGTTGGTCAAAATGTCAACGGGGTCGGCAAGGCAGGTGACTTAGAAATTTCTAAATACATTGATTAACCTGAAAGACATAGCTGTTTGTTGCTTTTGCTCTCTCCAAAGTGTGAACTTGACGGGGACAAGGATGTCGTCTGTCTTGTTTCCTACCGAACATGGACATGGACAGCTGGACCCGGGCTGGGTGTGCTGGTGAAGGTTCCACAGCCCCTCCTCGGGAGGAGGGGGAGGGGATCCCGATACGTAGGGTTTGCCAGTTCCGCTGGTTTAAATATTTCCATCCCGGGCTGATTTCCACGGCCATTGTGACATCACCGAACGTGGCCTTGGGAAGAGATGTGCCTCAGCGCGGAAGCCTCACGTTAAAGGTCCTAACCGTTTTACCTAGCGTCCCCATGAGGCGGTTATCTTTCTTATCCTTGTTGGCAGGTGATGAGACAGAGGCTCAGAGACGTTGAGTAACTCACCCAAGGTCACACAGGTAGCAAGGAGCCAAGTGAAGATTTGAACTCTGGCATCAGCTCTAGAACCTATACTCTTAATCACTGGGCTTCCTTTCGGCCTGTGTGTGTGGCAAATATATCAGAATCTGGGAACAGGGACCCAAACCTGGGGAAGCCGTTCTCTTTTAGCCTGACACTGGGGTACTGGCTCTGTTGGACCCAGACCCAGGCCCGTTTGTATCCTGAGATACTGAGCAGTGACAGGCCCCCTCCCCCATCCTCCAGGGTTATTTCCCTGGTCACGTGGGAGGAGACAATGGAGCCAAAGCTTAAGGACAATGGAGCAGCTCAGTTACTAATGCCACTTCTGGGCAGGGTTCCTGCATTCCCCAGGGTGATGAGGGAGCTACAGCTTCCTAGTGGGCTGCAGGGAGCTGGAGGACCCAGGAGCCAAAACTTCTGCTCAGATCTTCTGGGCTCTGGGTCTGGTTTGGCTAAAAAACTTACCCATGTTAAGGGACTCTGGTCACCCCTGTCCCAGGGGGCTGCATTTGAAAAGAGGAACCTGGTGGGCAATTTGTAACCCAAAGGAAATGAGTGCCTCCTCTGGGTGGCCCTCCTTGATCCCCCCACTCATGTCAACTCCATCTTTAGTGAATATTTCCATCCATCCATCCATCCATCCATCCGTCCGTCCATGTATTTATTCACTCAGCAAGCACGTTCTATATTGCTGGGTGCCGAGATGAACAATATGACAGAGCTCCATCCCTTAGATCTTGCTCCCTCACTACCATTTCTGTGTGTATCTCCCTCTGACTCCATGTTCCGCAGCCACACTGGCCTCAGGCACATTCCCACCACAGGGCCTTTGCACTTGCTGCTCCCCCGCAATGCTTTCCCCCTGGCATCTCCTGCATTTTGCATCTTTGTCATCTGTACATATCACATCCTCAGCTGCCATTCCTGACCACCCCATCTAAAGTGTCCCCTCTGCAGCCCTCCTGCTTTGATTAATCACTGGCTCCTCCCCATTTTAATCCCTTAATAGTTATTGGTATCTGAAATGATCTTGCTGATATATTTTTTAAAGATTTTATTTATTTATTTATTTATTTATTTATTTGAGAGAGAGAGAAAGAGAGAGAGAGACAACCCAAGCAGGGAGGAGGGGCAGAGGGAGAGGGAGCAGACCCCTCACTGAGCAGGGAGCCCAATGTGGGGCTCGATCCCAGGACCCTGGGATCATGACCTGAGCTGAAGGCAGATGCTTAACCGCCTGAGCCACCCAGGCGCCCAGATCTTGATGATATTTATTTGCTCGCTTGGGATCTGCCTCCCAATGAGACAGGGGTGTCTGTCTGTTTTGTTCATTGGTTGCTAGAAGCCTACCACATAGTTGGCACTCAGTAAATACGTGTTGCCTGGGTGCACGGATGGGTGGAGCTCATAGGCTTGAAACAGAGCAGCTATGAGAACACATCGGTGCAGACGTGAGCTCAGTTGGTCAGAGAGAGAAGTGACAGCGGGGTACTGACATAAAGGACGGGATGAGCAGCTTCCTGAGTCGGTCAAAGGGTTATCATAGGGTCTTATAGGACGAGCAGCTGTTTGCTAAATGGGTGCAGGGAACAGCATGCCAGACAGAAGAACTAGAAAGACCAGCTGATGGGGCTTAGGGGAAGGCAAGAGGTTCGGAAGTGCAGGAACAAAGTGTGCGTGGGGAGGGACAGAGAGACACGTGGGGCCACCCGATCAGGTGGAAGAATTCACCTAAGGCAGAACAACAGAGATAGTTTATTGAATACACTGCAAGCAAAGGAGAGACTGTTTGCCAGGAGGCAGTGGTGGGGCCTGTAGTTAAGGGGGTAAGTGAGGAGGTGGGGGGGCATGTGGAATTTTCTGGTTTTGTTACCTGTGCTCAGTTTTAAGTAGCCCACTGGTCAGCTAGGGCTTGTGGATATTTTGAGGTGGGTGGCCTGATGGCCTGCTTGCATTCAGCCCGGTGGTCACTCTGGGCCCTTCTACCTTAATCAGGTTTCTGCAGCTCAAGCCTGTTGCCTAAAGCGGCTTCTGTGAGACAGAGAGGACACTAGTGCAGGGAGGTGGGCGCAGGGCCGGCAGATGCCACCCCCTTGCCGACAGGACCGGGCATCTAACACGTAGGGCCCAGTGCAAAAGGCAGGCAGGGGCTCCACGTTCAAAAATGATGAAGAATTAGAGACAAGGGCCGCAGAGCGTCCAACCACCCCACCCCTGCCTGCACGGTCTGATTTGCCGACAAAAGAACTGGACCCTGTTCTGGGGTCACGAGAAACCACGGAAGGTTTTCAAGCTGGGACCAGATGCAAGGCTGTGCGGGGAGGCACACAGGAGAAACACAGGGTTACCGCTCTCGCCACTGCCGTCCTGGAGTCCTCCTCCTCCTCCCCTCTGCCCTCCTCATCCCTCACATTCCAAGGCCCCCCTCTGCCCCACCCACCTGGCGTCTGCTCCCTTCCCTCTGTCCCCACCGCTGGGGCTCAAATGACACTTTCCTGACTTAGCCTCACTGGCCCCTTCACTGCCAGGATTTCTTTATCCAGACCTTCCTTAACATGAGGGGCTTTTTCTAGAATCCTAGCTGTTCCCTGCTACTGCTCTGTTTCAGACTCCCCAGCACCTGTCCAGAGACTTTGGAAAAGGTTCAAGTCCCCTGCCCCGCGTTCTGGCCCTTCCCGATCGGTGGGAATTCTGCAGAGCCCAGCTGTCAGGAGACTCTGCAGCCAGATCCCGGTGCCATTGCAGCCCTGCCCCTCACTGGCGGAGTGAGCCAGGGCAAGGTCCCCGGGCCTCAGTTTGCCTCCTCCGAAAAATGGGGATAACTCTGGCTAACCCAGCGGCGTCCTGGGACCAGCAGGATCGGCATCACCCGGGAGCCTGTCCGACATGCAGATTCTGAAACCCACGGAATCAAGACCCCCAGGTGACTCGTGCCTATAAAATTTGAGACGTGCAAACAGCACGTTTGGTGAGAGTTCTGGTAAGGGAGGCTTTGCTTTGGGCCTGGCGCACGGCCAACACCCAGTAAATGATTGTGAGCACACAGTCACCGCCTTTCCGTCCACGTGGATAACAGGGGACGCATCACGGTTGTGAGCACAGATCTCTGAGCAGTGAATCTCAGCGTTTGGGAAATAACTTCTCCGTGATGTTGGTTATAGCAGTGAGTTACTCGGCAAGCTTCACAGCCTCACGGCCGCCCCGGCAGACGCCACGGCTATTACCCCCGTTTAATCGGAGGGGAGGCTGAGGTTTAGCAAGGTCAAACTGCCTGAGATAACACCCCCCCTCCACACACACACATTAGGGCAGCGAAGGATGATGGCCCAGGACCCCGAGGCAGTGCACGTTGTCTGACGCCAGCCAGCCTACATTCAAATCGACTGTGTGACTTTGGCAAGTTCACGCAACCTCTCTGTTCTTAAAACGGGTCCTGGATGACACAGGTTTGGGAAATGCCAGATTTGACGGGTTTGTTTACTCCTGAGAGCTGACTCATTCTTCAGGCCGGAAGGTGCAGGGCCTGGGGCCCAGAATACCTTCAGGGGCTCACAGAAACGCTTTCATCTTTTAAAATCAGAAGGGGAAAAAAAATACATCACTGTGAATTATATTTACCGTTATGCCAAAGCGGGTGAAAGATATAGTTTAAAACATTTTTGTTACTGGAAGGGGTGGGGGCTCAAAAGGCAGAAGTACCCATCCCCCCGGAATGTCATGATTGTAGCTCTGGTCTGGGGATAGGCCAGGGAAAGCCTGCTAACGCCGGCAGCTGAGCCGGTCGGCTCCCCCTGCCCCCCTTGCCCACGGGTCCCTGTCTTCCTGGGAACCAGACAGGTTGAACCAAGGGCCGAGGAAGCCAATCGGGCTTTGGGAACAGAAGAAGGGGCCCTTCCCAGCCCCACCCAGCCTCAGAGGGATTAGGCCAACCGGGCACATTTGATACTCGCCAGAACTCAGCCACCTGGCTGCTGGGCCCTGGGGAAGGGGTTCTGGTCATGTCAGTGGGCTCGGCTCGGGGGCTGCACCAAGGGCAAGGAGTGGCCCCCACGCGTTCCTGATGCCTTGAATGGCTGGCCCATGGCAGGGCCCCCCCCGAGGCCAGCATTGGCTCCTGGTGCTGCTGGCGCTCAGATACCTGCTGCCCACAGGTAAGGGCCTCTCCGGGTCCTGGTCCTCTGGGAAAGAGGGGACGTGGGTGCACAAGGGCCGTGGGCTCATTCTCAGATGGCCTTCCGTGTCAATGCACTGGTCTCCCTTTCCTGCCTGGTCTCCACCCAACCACCTCCTCTTTCATGTTCCCAAACACCTCACCAAGAGACTACTCTCCCGCTCTTTCTCCCCCTTACTCTCCAGCTCTGCACCTGTCATTACATTCTACCATTGTTTATTTACTTGTTTGTCTATCTCCTCCTCCAGCCTGTGAGCCCCTTGAGGTCAGGGACACTGTTTTGTTCACTGATGTGTCTTTAGTGCTTGGGATGGCTCCCAACACATAGTAGGCCCTCCATAAATATTTATCTTGTAACCTAGGGCAGTCTGACTGGAGGTGGGAAGCATGGTGGCTGAGTTTGGGGGCTGAACCCACTTTCACCTTGCGCTGGCTGGGATTCCTAAAGCCACCTGACTTGGCCTTTATGGGCCTCAGTTTTCCCATCTGTAAAATGAATGCCGCAGCGATAACAGCAGTTTGTAGGGCATGTTGGGAGGGCTCGATGGGGTCGTGGAGACAATGCCTGGTGTGGTGAAACGTCCGTGAGAGGTGGCCTTGCTGTCGTGAAGGGGGAAGGACGTATGTGGGTGGGGTGGGGGCACAAATGGGACCCTGTCTGTGTGGCACCCAGAGGAGACCGCATTTTCCATGCAGGCTTGAGGAGAAATGGCGTGTCGGATTTCGGATCACACAGGGATCTTCGAGGTACCACTTAGCTCATGACCCCATTTTACTGAGGAGAAAACTGAGGTTTAGAAGGGTCAGAATTTGCTCTGGACTGCACAGTGGGAGAGGTGGGGCCAGGCCACTCAGTCACTCAGTGGACATTTGTTGAGTCCCTGCCATGCACTCCTGTAGGCCCTGAGACACAGCAGATGCTCATGGGGGAGCAGGTGGGAAAACGGAAGCAGGGTTGGAGAGGCAAGGGCTTTGGAAGTTGTGGGAGTTTCCTGGCTCTGCCATAGCAAAGGACAGTGGCTTAAACAACAAATGTCTTGTCTCGCCGTCCTGGAGGCCAGGAGTCTGAGATCCAGGTGTTGGCAGGGCTGGTTCCTTCTTCGAGGCTCAGAGGGGGACTGTTTCAGGGCCCTCTCCGAGCTTCTGGTGATGTGCTGGCAGTCCTCGGCGTCCCCTGGCTTCTGGAAGTTTCTCTCCAACGTCTACCTTCAGCTTTCACGGTGTTCTGCGTGTGCCTGTCTGGGTCCAGATTTCTCCTTTTCGTAAGGACGCAGTCATGTTGGATAAGAGGCCCAGCCTGCTCCAGGGGGACGTCATCATAATTTAATCAGTGACATCGCCAGCGACGCTATTTTCAAATAAGGTCACATGCAGGGCACCTGGGTGGCTCGGTTGAGGGTCTGACTCTTGATTTCAGCTCAGGTCATGATCTCAGGGTCAGGCTCCATGCTGGGTGCGGAGACTGCATAAGAGTTTCTCTCTCTCTCTGGGGCACCTGAGTGGTTCAGTTGGTTAAACATCTGCCTTCAGCTAAGGTCATGATCCCAGGGTCCTGGGATCCAGTCCTGCATCGGGCTCCCTGCTCAGCAGGAAGCCTGCTTCTCCCTCTGCCTGCAGCTCCCCCTGCTCGTGCTCTCTCTCTCTCTCTCAAATAAATAAATAAAATCTTTTTAAAAAAATGACTCTCTCTCCCTCTGCCCCTCCTCACCTCTCTCTCTCTTTCTTACAAAAAAAGAAAAGTTCAAATAAGGTCACATCCTGAGAGGTACTAGGGATTAGGACTTCAACATATGAATTTGGGAGGGAGGCAATTCAAGCCATAACCCAGGCATTGGGGAGGTGAAGACAGCTGAAGTATGCTGGGGTGCGGGGTGGGCGGGAACCTTCCTCAAGAAGGTGGGGTGTCTCATGAGCTCTAGAAGAAGGCTTGGACCTCAGAGGCTCTTTCACTGGCCTGGCCTGAGGCAAGGGCCGGGGGTCCCAGCCCCAGAGGGCGAGGTTTCCGTCAAAGGATACCCAAGCCCGAGCGAGGGTGGACTCTGCCCACCCCCCACCCCCAGGACCCACATTTGCAGAGAGAGAAGTGAGAGAAAGAAGAACCCTTTACTCCTCTGGTTCTCAGACTTGAGGGCACGGTGGCCCCTACAGAGCTTATGAAAACACAGTTTCGGGGACAGTAGGTCTGGAGTGGGATGACGTGGTTTACAAAGAATTAGCCCCTCTGCTTCACACCCATTCAGACAACTGCTAGAAAAATAAATACATCCATTTTTGAAAACCCCAAGACGACAAGTGCTCCTGAGAAGAAACTAGAACCCTTACGCCTTGCTGGTGGAAACGTAAAATAAGGTAGCCACTGTGGAAAATAGGATGGAGGTTTCTCAAAAAATTAAAAACTCGAATTACCATATGATCCTGCAATTCTGCTTCTGGGCACATAGACACACAAAAGTGTAGAAAGCGGGCCATGAGTAGATACTTGTCCACCATGTTCATAGCAACATTATTCATAACAGCCAGAAGGTAGAAGGAACCAAAGGTCCATCAACCAATGAGATGAATGGATGTGTGTAAGACGTATACAGAGGGTGGAATATTATTCAGCCTTTAAAAAAGCAGGGAATCTTTGGTAGTATATCTTGAAATCTGGGGATTGAGATGCCTCTAGCTTTGTTCTTTTTCAGGATTGCTTTGGCTATGGGGGATCTTTTGTGGTTCCATACAAATTTTATTATTGTTTGTTCTCGTTCTATGAAAAATACTGTTGGTATTTTGATAGGAATTAGAATCAAGCCTGTATTGCTTTGGGTAGTATGGAAATTTTAGCAATATTTTTTCTCCTAATCCCAGTCTTTCCATTTGTGTCGTCTTCAGTTTCTTTCATCAGTGTTTTATAGTTTTCGGAATACAGGTCTTTCACCTTCTTGGCTGAGTTTCCTCCGAGGTATTTTATTCTTTTTGGTGCAGCTATAAATGGGATTGTTTTCTTAATTTCTCTTTTGTTACTTCATTATTAGTGCATAGAACTGCAACAGATTTCAGTATATTGATTCTGAATCCTGTGACTCTACTGAATTCATTTACCAGTTCTAGTAGTTTCTTGGTGGCATCTTTGAGTTTTCTATATATAGTGTCATGCGATCTGCAGATTGTGAGAGTTTTACTTCTTCCTTACCGATTTGGATGCATTTTATTTCTTTTTCTTGTCTAATTGCTGAGGCTAGGACTTCCAGTAGTGTGTTGAATAACAGTGGTGTGAATGGACATCCTTGTCCTAGTCCTGATCTTAGAGAAAAAGCTCTCAGTCTTCTACCAGAGCATGGTGTTAGCTGTGGGCTTTTCATTTATGGCCTTTGTTACATTGGGGTTTGTCCCCTTTATTTATTTAATTTTTAAAGATTTTATTTATTTATTGGACAGAGAGAGACACAGTGAGAGAGGGAACACAAGCAGGGAGAGTGGGAGAGGGAGAAGCAAGCTTCCCACTGAGCAGGGAGCCCGACACGGGGCTCGATCCCAGGACTCCGGGATCATGACTTGAGCCGAAGGCAGACGCTTAACGACTGAGCCACCCAGGTGCCCCTGGGGTATGTGCTTTTAAACCTACTTTGTTGAGGATTTTTATCATGAATGTATGTTGCACTTTGTCAAATGCCTTTTCTTCATGTATTGAGATGATCATATGGTTTTTATCTTTTCTCTTGCTAATGTGATGTATCATATCAATTGATTTGCACATATTGAACTGCCCTTGAAGAAATCTCATTTGATCATGGTGAATATTTTTTTTCATGTATATTTGGATTCAGTTTGCTAATGTTGAGGATTTTTGCATCTACATTCATCAGAGATATTAGTCTATAGTTGTCTCTTTTTTATAGTGTCTATCTGGTTTTGGTATCAGGGTAATGCTGGCCTCATAGAATGAATTTGGAAGCTTGCTTTCCTCTTCTATTTTTTTGGACTAGTTTGAGAAAATAGGTATTAACTCTTCTTTAAATGTTTAGTATAATTCACCTGTGAAGCCATTGAGTTCTGGACTTTTGGGAGTTTTTGATTACTGCTTCAATTTCATTGCTAGTAATTGGTCTGTTCATATTTTCTATGTCTTCCTGATTCACTCTTGGAAGGTTGTATGTTTCTAGGAATTTATCCATTTCTTCTAGGTTGTCCGATTTGTTGGCATGCAATTTTTCATAGTATTCTCTTATAATCCTTTATATTCTGTAGTGTCAGTTGTTATTTCTCCTCTTTCATTTCTGATTTTATTTATTTGAGTTCTCTCTCTCTCTCTCTCTCTTTTTTGTTACTTAAATTTTTTTTATGAGTCTGGCTAAAGATTTATCAATTTTGTTGGTCTTTCCAAAGAACCAGCTCCTGGTTTCATGGATCTATTCTATTGGTTTTTTTTTAGTCTCTATTTCATTTATTTCTGCTCTACTCTTTATTATTTCCTTCCTTCTACTGGCTTTGGGTTTTGTTTGTGCTTTTACTAGTTCCCTTGGGAGCTAGATGCGGCAGTGCTACAAAGCCATCATACTACAAAGTTGTATAAACAAAACAGTATGGGCTTGGCACAAAAATAGACACACAGATCAGCTGAGCAGAATAGAGAATCCAGAAATAAACCTATGCTTTTATGGTCAACTAATCTACGACAAAAGAGGCAAGCACGTGCAATGGGAAAAAGACAATCTCTTCAACAAATAGTGCTGGGGAAACTGGACAGCCACGTTCAAAAAATGAAATCTTGCTATTGTCAACAACATGGATGGAGCTAGAGAGTATTATGCTAAGTGAAACAAGTCAGAGAAAGACAAATACCATATGATTTCACTCGTGTGGAATTTAAGAAACAAGCGAACATGGAATTTAAGAAACAAGCGAACAAAGAGAAAAAGAAACAAGCTAAAAACAGACTCTCAACTACAGAGAAGAAACTGGTGGTTACCAGAGGGGGGGGGGGGATGGGTGGAATAGGTGAAGGGATTAGAGTACATATCGTGATGTTGCTGAGGAATGCACGGAATTGTTCAATCACTATATTGAAACTAATATAACAGTGTATGTTAATTACACTTGAATTTAAAAAAAAAAAAAAGGGAAGGGAATCCTGACACGTCCTGCAGCATGGATGGACCTCGAGGACCTTGTGCTCAGTGAGATAAGACAGACACAACAGGACAGATACTGCGGGAATGCACGTACACGAGGGGTAACATTCATAGAGACAGAAAGTGGATGGTGGGAGCCAGGAGTTGGGGAGGGGCGTGGGGAGTCAGTGTTTAATGGAGTCAGAGTCTCAGTTTGGGACGACAAAAACATTCTAGAGATGTAGATGGTGGTGATGGTCACACAACAATACGAATGTGCTTAACGCCATTGAACTGGACACTCAAAAATGGCTGAAGTAGCAAATTTTATGTTATGTGTATTTTACCAGAATTAAAAAAAAAAAAAAAAGGAATTAGTCCAGTGTCTGCCATATTGGTCCAAACTAAATGTTAGCTTTTGTCAAGAATGGGGACATCATTCCACTGTTATTAATATCGGGGTTTGAAAGAGTGAGAATCCTGGGGTGCCTGGGTGGCTCAGTGGGCTAAGCGTCTGCCTTTGGCTCAGGTCATGATCTCAGGGTCCTGGGGTCGAGCCCCATGTCGTGCTCCCTGCTCAGCGGGGAGTCTGCTTCTCCCTCTGCCTCTTCCCCTACCCCCCTGCTTGTGTTCTCTCTCTCAAATAAATAAATACAATCTTAAAAAAAAATGAAATAGTGAGAATCCAGTAAGCATGAGCAGCCCTAAAATAACAGTGGTATTATTATTAACTACCATTATTGGCTTCATGCTGGGATTTGTGCTAAGCCTTTTGGCCCGTTGGTCTTGCCAGTGACCCTCTGAAATGGGTGCACATAACCCTGATTCACTGAAGAGAAACAGACGCAGAGAAATGGAATGCCTTGTCCAGGGCCACACGTGATTTGAATGCAGAACTGAGGACAGAGCCCACTGTGCTGCCATAAAATTATAATAACAAACCAGGCCATCCCTTGTAGATTACAAAAAAGTAGGACGTGACATGCAGATATTGGGGAAATATAATAAAAACCATTAAATTGTAAGCATTAAACCAGCATCTGACAGGCAATGTGTTCAGAGAGTGCAAAGCAAAAAGGAATGCCACTTTTTTTTTTAAAGTAGGCTCCACGCCCAGTGTGGCGTCCAATGCGGGGCTTGAATTCACCACCGTGGGATCAAGACCTAAGCCGAGATCAAGCGTCAGAAACCTAACCGACGGAGCCACCCAGAAACCTTAGGAATGCCACCCTTTTACACAGCCAACCAGATGTAACCCATCACATGCGTGTTTTCAAGATAATGATTAATCCTCAAGTCAGAAGACTTGACAGCACCATTTGTCACACACAGGTCATCTGAGATTTGCCCTGGTAATTGGGGCGATCATCTGTGTTAGCTTATAGGCTCTATGCACCGGAAAACCAAACTTCTCCCATCTTTATGACAGGAGGTGGGTTTGCAATTTGGAGCAAGGAACCCACTGAAGTTAGTCTCTTACCCTCCCACAGAAACTGGGAGGCAGGGAGATTAAAACCTCTCATTTTTAATTTTTATTTGTCCTTCCACAGATAAGTCCAGGATATAAAGTCAAAGGAACATAAATATGGAAGCAGAGAGAGGAGGGTCGGGGGTGCTTTGCCTTGTTTTTGTCATTCAGGGGACTGCAAAGAATTCACAGGAACTAGGTTTCACAGGAGCAACAGTGATAAGGGCCTAGGGTGAAGCCAACTGGAGCATGAAAGGGGACCCAGGATGCTTGTAAAACCACCTCCCACTCTCATGCTTAGGCTCCCAGGGGCCCGTCCTCTGGATAAAATGCTAACTCCTCACATGCCCTACAAATGGTACTTTCTGCTCTCCCGTTCTCAGCTCCTTCCTCCAGCTACACTGGCCTCTGCTGTTTCTGGAGAGGTTTGTGCCACAGGGCCTTTGCACGTGCTACTCATGCCTCCCAAGTGTTCTCTCTGTAGCTCTCTCCAAGGCTGGTGTGAGCTCTCAGAAAAATAATATAGGAAATACCCTGTTTTTGAAACTTCAGAGCATTGGACTATCTGAAACTACCTTGTCTGCTTAATGATTCTGTTTCCTGCACTAGACTGAATGTACCACGAGGGTGGTGAGATGCAGGGCAGTGAAGAGCACTGGTCTGGGGCCAGATAGCCCAGGTTCAAATCCCAGCTCAGCTGTGTAACTTGACACTGCTCTGAGCCTGCATAAAATGGGGGAAATCATTTCAATAAGGATTCAGTAAACAACTCCTAGAACTAGGAGACAGTGACACAGAATAGGAACTACAGGAGTGTTTGCGGCTTTTGTTGTTATGTCAGGAATAATAGTAATCTTCAGGAGTTCTCCCTTATCTGTGGTTCTGCTTCCCGAGGTTGCAGTTCCCTGTGGGCAACCGGGTGGGGAAGCAGATGATCCCCCTTCTGACCCGAGGTCGGAAGGTCAGTCCCAGCCTGCGTCACTCCGCTCACTGTGCCTCAACCCATAGGCGTTTTATCACCTCCCGTCATCGCAGAGGGAGTCCAGCACAGTTCGATATTTTGAGAAAGAGCACATTCACGTAACTTTTATTACAGTAAATTACCATTGCTCTGCTTTTATCAGTGTCGCCATTAGGGGTGCCTGGGTGGTGCAGTCGGCTAAGGGGCGGACTCTTGGTTTCAGCTCGGGTCGTGATCTCAGGGTCATGAGACGGAGCCCCACTGTGGGCTCTGCACACTCAGCACGGAGTCTGCTTGAGCTTCTCTCTCCCTCTGCCCCTCCTGCTTATGCTTTCTCCCTCAAATAAACAAATCTTTAAAAACCGTTGCTGTTTATCTCTTACTGTCCCTAATGTACAAGTTACACTTTGTCATGCGTAAGCATGAACATACAGGCTTTGGTACCACCTACGGTTTTGGTATCAGGCATTCACCGGGGGTGTTGGAACATAGCCCCCAACCCCCCCCACCTCCACCAGCAGATAATGGGGGACTCCTGTAATCAGCTTCTAGCATAGAATTTAGCATATATCAGACACTCAGTACATTTTTGTTGGTTGGATGGATGGATGGATGGATGGGTGGCAGGTTTCTGAGCTGCGAAGGGCAGCACCAACCCCTTTCTGCACTCTGGCTGGGGCTTCTATCAGAGTCTGGTAGAGGGGACAGGGGGTTTGCTCTGGCCAGGACTCCTCAGACCCCCAGCCTCCCATCTCTCCACTTCAGAGGTCAGATCAATCAAAATGGACAGAAACATTGTCAGGAAGAGAGGTCTGGTCGGTCTTTGAGGGGTTGGAATCTTGAAAACCAAGTTCATTTTAAAGCAGTCTCAGCTGACTTAGTTCTCAGCTGCTGGGGAGAGAGAGCACAGCTCTTGGCTCGAAGCCAAAAAATCATCCTAAAGCTTCTGTTTGTTCTAGCCCTTTTACTTCCCCTTTAATTTCAGAAGGAAGAAAAGGCTCCCTGCAATGCAAATGGGTGGTGGGGGGGACCAGGGGCCCCCCACTCCTGTCCACATAGTTTTATTGTTTTTCCCCCAGCGCTGCTCCTTTTGTGGTCTTGCAGGAAATTATGTGCAGCTTTCCTCCAGCTCTTAAGCCTCGTGACCAATCGTGTTTGGTTGGGATTAGGACTGCTCAGTTTGAGCCTTTGCAAGACCTGCCAAGAAGTCATTTATATACTTCAGGCCTCCAGGCGCTTCAGGGCTCAGAAGTCAGTGAAAATGAGGAGACGAAGAATGGCCCTACGGAAGGGCTTGTAGTCTTCCTCTTTGGGGGTGACAGATGTGAGACGCGACAGATGTAAACGGGGAGAGAGAAAGAGACACAGAGAGATCCTGAGAGAGAGACACACACAAAGAGATTTTAATGCACAGCTGGGATTGAAGTCCATTGGTGCACATCAGGTTCTCGAATGATGACCTAGGGCTTGACTCAGGCTCAGGACCATCAATATTTTAAAATCCCGTCGTTCATAAGTTTCCAGTTTCCAATTTCCTTTAAAAAGTTTGTAGTTTCAGCCATCCTAGGCGCAGCTCCCAGGAGAAACAGAGCAGCAACTGTCCCTTTAAATGGAGCAGGAGAAGTTCTCCAGCTTGCCACAGTCCCCACCGCTCCCTCTTGCCTCCTGGATGCTGACCTGGGGCACCCAACCCCCCTCCTTTTCCTTGCGCTGCTGTTTCTACTTGCAATAAAGTTTAAGGGAAAGTGAGGGCGCCTGGGTGGCTCAGTGGGTTAAGCATCTGCCTTCTGCTCAGGTCATGATCCCAGGGTCCTGGGATCCAGCCCCGCATGGGGCTCCCTGCTCAGTGGGGAGCCTGCTTCTCTCTCCTCCTCTGCCCCTCTCCCCAGCTCCTGCTCTCTCCTCTGCACCCTCTTTCAAATAAATAAATAAAATCTTTTAAAAGGGGCGGAAGTGAAATATTCGCTTAGCGTTAGCATCTTCAAGTCAAGTGGGAAATGAGAGGCTCAGATTCCCAGAAACAGAACTATTTCGCCTGTAATAAAAAGGACGTGTTGCTTATGGCTGGGTCAGCTCAGTCATGGACATTATACATCCCGAGGGTGGAGAGTCATGGTTAAAGAAAGGGCCCTGGGGCTGTGCTTCTCAATAGAACAGCCTTTAGTCACATGTGGCTATTTAAATGTAAATTAATAAAAATTAGATAAAAATAAAAGATAAGTCCCTCAGCCACAGTAGCCACGTTTCCAGCGCTGGGGAGTTGGGCAGGACGGCTGGCTACCATGTTGGCTGGTACAAAACGTGTCCATTGCTACAGAAACATGCAGGGGTCCATCCGGGAGGGATGCTTTAGCGGGAGACTGCCAGGCTTCGAAACCCCACGTTGACATTTCCAGGTTGCGTGACCTTGGCAAGTGACTCTGCCGCTTCTCACTTCAGTCTGCTCATCTGTAAAATGGGTTTATTTAATAATGACATTGACATGGAAGGGCTGGTGTGAGAATTCTGTGACTTAATATATGCAGAGATTTTGGAAGAGTGCTGGGCACATGGTAAATGCTTATTAACATTGTAACAGCATTCAATATTTCTATTATTGATACTAGCATATGTTTATATAATAAAACTTATTGTATATTTAAAAATTAGATCATATACTGATATATAATAAACATATAATAAACGTAATATATCAGTTATTATATATTATAAATATTAGGTATAACTATAATACGTGTATAATATAAAGTAATAACATTAATTGACATCTGTTCTTTTTTTTTAAGATTTTTTTTATTTTTTTATTTATTTGACAGAGATAGAGACAGCCAGTGAGAGAGGGAACACAAGCAGGGGGAGTGGGAGAGGAAGAAGCAGGCTCATAGCAGAGGAGCCTGATGTGGGGCTCGATCCCAGAACTCCGGGATCACGCCCTGAGCCGAAGGCAGATGCTTAACCACTGTGCCACCCAGGCGCCCCGACATCTGTTCTTTTTTTGAAAGATTTTATTTATTTATTTGACAGAGAGAGAGCAGAAGAGCACAAGCAGGGGGAGCAGCAGAGGGAGAGGGAGAAGCAGGCTCCCCGCTGAGCAGGGAGCCCAACTCAGGGCTCAATCCCAGGACCTTGGGATCATGACCTGAGCCGAAGGCAGTCGCTTAACCAGCTGAGCCACCCAGGGGCCCCAGTTGACATCTATTATTAACATTAATATTATTTTATAGTTATATATAGCTATTATAGTTATCATTACATATTATTTAAAACATACATATAATAACCTCTAATATAATACAAAAAAAGTTAACATCTATTATTAATCCTTTACTATAATAATCATTATATTGCATATTATATTATCTATTAATACTATTTCTTATATATAATTATATAATTATTATACTTGTAATACTCTATTATAAAATTATATATAATGTAATATAATAACATTCATCAACATCTAGTACTAACATTAATATTGTTATTTATTTTTACTCTAATCATAGTAGTTATTAGTGTACCTCCCTGGTCCAGATGAGCCTCCCATCCCCTCTTAATCCTCAGCCATTATTTATAAGGTACACATTATCCACTCTATGCCACATATGGAGAAACCAAAGCTCAGAGAGGTTTTGTCGCTTGCTAAAGGTCAGCAGCATTGAGGAGCTGAGACTGGGATCCAGTTTATGTTGTTAGATTCTGATGCTCGTGCCTGTCCTCTCTACCAAAAGCTCGTTTGAGGTGGAAGCATAAACAAAGGTCCTGGGGTAGACATTACCAGGTGTATGGTGTGCAGGCCAGTTTTGATGGAATGCAGGGTATGTGGAAGGGAGAGATTCAGAGGGAAATAAAGCTAGAAGCCTGGGTAGGGGCTTTAGGGAGCAAGGGAGTGCACTAAAAAGCATCTGATCTGAGATATCCTGCCCCCTAGCTTATGCCAGCGAAAATAGCAGCCCACGTCTACTGAGCGCAGACTGTATGGGGGATCATTGCCCACGGTCCTTCTCATGGAGGCCTTACAAGAGCCTTCGGAGGAAGGTTTTATTACTGCCATTCCCACTTTACAGATGAGGAAACTGAGGCTCAGAGAAGCCCACACAGCTGGCCAGGGGTGGATGCAGGTTGCACCTCAATGACTTCTTCCTGGCCTCGCTGTGGCAAGGCTGTGCCAGGGGTCTGCTTAATCTGTTGGCTCAGGAAGACAAGCATGGGGCAGATCTTATGGCGGGTGGCAAATTCTGGTGCTGGCAATGCAGAGTTCCCTCTAGAAGCATTTGCATGACATGGATGTTAAGGTGCCTTTGGTCTCGAAGAGCTTCCAAAGGTGCGGCCTCACCGAAGTCAGACCATGGCCCTACGGGGACTGGTCCCTCTCCCAGGGGGAGGGCTCCTCCCGCTCTTCCTCTGCCTCTATCCTCCTCCTCCTCCGCCTCGTCCTCCTCCTCCTGAACATTCGCTGGGGGGTCCTTTGAGGATTGAAGGCAAGGATTTGTACCGTTTGTAGAAATGCTCAGCAGAGCCTATCCCATAGCAAGTGCTCAGTAAAAGCCGTATTTGATGATGGTAGCAGCACTGTGACTTCTACTGTCATCTCTGTCCTCGCAGAGGTAACAAGACCCACCCCGATTTTGGTGCCTTAGGTCATGAGGAGGCTGTGACGTAAAACTTAGAGGAAGGGATGGACCCTGGTGCCCAAGGAGTCCTTGTGATGTTTGTGAAAATAGAAGCAGCTTCCCGCGGTGGGAAATACCATATGGCAGACGGTTTGGGGTAGAGGATTTGTGAAAGGAAACTTAAGTCCCCTGAATTGTGTGTAATGTTGTGTGTGTGTATTTGCATTTTTTCAGGGAGAGGGACCAGCGTTTTTATAGTTCTCTCAAGGGTGCGTGTCCCCCCCCCCAACAAAAGATCGATAATTATTCATTCATTCAGTATTCATTCATTCATTATGGAAATCATTATAATTATTAATCGTATTTAGGGACGCCTGGGTGGCTCAGTCAGTTAAGCATCTGCCTTCGGCTCAGGTCATGATCCCAGGGTCCTGGGATCGAGTTCTGGGTGGGACTCCCTTCTCAGTGGGGAGCTTGCTTCTCCCTCTCCCTGTTCCCTCCCCCCTGCTCACTCTCTCTCTCTCTCAAATAAATACATAAAATCTTTAAAAATTTTTTTAAAAATATATTTAGACAAGAATTATTATTGCAACAGCTCATTCCACCATCGACTGGATGTTTACACTGAGACGTCATCTTACAGACAGTTTTGCACTAATAATTCCACCTAGAGGTGGTCCTTGACGTGACGTCTGAGCAGACGAATGACTGGGGTGATGGTGGGACCATGTAGATATTTGGTGAAAGGATGTTCCAGGCAGTGGAACAGCCAGTGCAAGGGCCCTGAGGCAGGAGCGTGTTTGAGAAACAGCACAGAGGTCAGAGTGGCTGACTGAGAAGGAGAGAAGGGATTAGGGGAGGGACGGGGGGGGGGTGGCGGGACACATCAATAGGTCCTCATAAGCACTTTGGCTTTCACTCTGACATCAATGCAGGGGCATAGCGCTCTGGCAGTTTGAGCTCTGTTCCTATTTTTAGCTGCGCAGCAAACAGACCAGGAGGTGGAAAGGGTGGAAGGCAGGGAGGCCAGAAGGAGGTTACTGCATCATCGAGGAGAAAGGTAACTGTGGCTGGGCATGGTGAGAAGCTGTCCACTTGCAGATAGGTTTTATTTATTTTTTACTATTTTTATTATTTTTTAGGATTTTATTTGACAGAGAAAGCACAAGCAGGGGGAACAGCAGGCAGAGGGAGAGGGAGAAGCGGGCTCCTGGGGGAGCAGGGAGCCCCATGCGGGGCTCGACCCAAGGACCCTGGAATCATGACCTGAGCCAAAGGCAGACCGTAACCAACTGAGCCACCCAGGTGCTCCTTGGATAAGTTTAAAAGACCTTGACAGGGGGGTGGGGAGGATGGGATAGGCCAGTGATGGGCACTAAGGAGGGCACATATTGCATGCAATGAATCATGGAACACTGCAGCAAAAACTAAGGATGTACTGTATCGTGATTAACATATCATTAAAAAAAACGACCTTGACAGATGTGCTGATAGGCAGGCTTTTGGGAAGGGGGGTGAATGCATCACAGTGCAGGGGATTCAGTGGTTAAAGAAAGGAAATTCTCAGGGGCGCCTGGGTAGCGCAGTCGTTAAAGCGTCTGCCTTCGGCTCAGGGCGTGATCCGGGTGTTTCGGGATCGAGTCCCACATCGGGCTCCTCCGCTATGAGCCTGCTTCTTCCTCTCTCACTCGCCTGCTGTGTTCCCTCTCTCGCTGGCTGTCTCTCTGTCACATAAATAAATAAAATCTTAAAAAAAAAAAGAAAGGAAATTCTCAGTGCCTCCAATTAGTACTTACAGAAGGGTCTGGGGTGAAAACCTGCAGTAGAGAAAAGGAACAGCTCGTGTCTTTATCACTTTCATGGAAGCAGGGAAAAAGCTTTGCTCTGGAGTGATGGGAAATGTCCCGCGCCTGGGTCACATGGTCCGACAGGCCTGTGAGAGAAAGCTCTGGGGCCAGGTCAGCGCGGTGGGTGAAGAGCTGGGGCGTTCTGGATCCTCTAGGATGTGTGTGGTCGGAGAGGGGGAAAGTGAGAAAGGTAACCACAGCTGCCCTTTATTGAATGCTTATTACGCTTGGGCCATGCATGAAAGGATTTAGGAAGATATTAGCTCATTTAATGCTCTCTACAGCCCTGCAGTATGGGGGCCGTGCGCATCTCCGTTCTCCAGATGAGTAAACTGAGTCAGGGAGCATAGGAAATGCACCCAAGTTAACAGCCTTTTTCTGGCTCATCAAAACAGACACCAGGGGCAGACGGTAAACACGGGTGCTAGTAGATAACGTCAGGTGCAAGTAAAGGGAAGGGACGGGGGTAGTGAGTGAGGGGAGGGAACCGGCGTGAAACCAGCTGGGAATTCACTGGAGGCAGGGGTGCTGGGAGAGGAGTCAGATTTGTTGGATTTCGGACATCTCCTGCCCGAAGGTCTGAAGGTCTGCCGTTGGTAGGTGCTCGCTCCTGGAAGGAAGGCAGGACGGATCTGGTCCTTACGGTGAGTGCTGCTTTGCACCCGGTAGAAAACAGTTAGACGGGCTCTGGAGTGGAAAGATCCTTTCTTTCGAGCCGTGGTCCAGCCCACTCAGCTTGGTGGGGGCAGGTCCCTCTCTTGCCAGCTTGCCGGGTACCCCTGGCCCCCTCTGATGGACCTCATGTTCTCTCTAAGCTGCCCCTGAGATTTGGGTCCATTGGCTAGAGCCGGAGAGTCCCCCACGGCAGCCACTGGCTTCCAGTGGCCACTGAGCGCTTGAGATATGCCCAGTCCAAACTGAGATGTGCCCTAAACATAAAATAAAGGCTTAGTTAGTATATGTTGGCTAATTGAACATAATAAAAACAAATAAATAAAGGCTTAGTTAGAAAAATAAAATAGCAGGGCTCCCGGGTGGCTTAGTTGGTTAAGCATCTGCTTCCGGCTCTGACCCTGATCCCAGGATCCTGGGGTCTGCTTCTTCCTCTCCCTCTGCCCCTCCCCCCACTCATGCACACACACTCTCTCTCTTAAATAAATAAATAAAATCTAAAAAGATAAGGAAAATAGAATAAAGGAATGTAAAATTTCTCATTGATATTTTAAAACATTTTTTATAAGTCAAATGATAGTATTTTGAAAATATTGGGTTTGATAAAATATAGCATTAGAATTAGCATCATCTGTTTCTTTTTACTTTTTAAGAAAACATGGCTAATAATGACAAAAAGAAGGGCGCCTGGGTGGCACAGCGGTTAAACGTCTGCCTTCAGCTCAGGGCGTGATCCCGGCATTCTGGGATCGAGCCCCACATCAGGCTCCTCTGCTATGAGCCTGCTTCTTCCTCTCCCACTCCCCCTGCTTGTGTTCCCTCTCTCGCTGGCTGTCTCTGTCTCTGTCAAATAAATAAATAAAATCTTTAAAAAAAAATAATGACAAAAAGACTCTCTCCTTAATCACATTTTCACCAGCTCCTTGGGTCCCTCTTCTCTTGACCTCGGCCTTCTGCGTCCACTCTGTCCTTGTCAAGCCTGTCTACCCCAGTCTGAGCAAGGACACAGCTAAGTCAGCTTATGGAGAATCCCCCCAGCAAGAACCCCCTCCTCTCCCCTCAATGTGTCCTTTTAGTTGCGTGCCATGCACGGACCCCTCGCTCTGCCTCTTGCCTCTAAATCCCCACTTGCCCTGTTGTGTGCTGAGTTGACCCCAGTCTTTCTCCCCTACTAGGATTCCTACCTTATCATAGTCTTGAGTCAAGCCTTCCTCCCCATTTTAACAAATGTCAGAATATTTTTTTTTTCACAATAGAGAATTACGAATCATCTACATGGCTTGACTTTGTGGCTTACATCATATTTCTAGAGAGCAGCACTGCTCTGGGAGTTGGCACGGGATCCAACCCCTCTTACTCTGGGCTGATTTTCCCAGACCCGCTGGACCTCCTTCCATTGCTGACTATGAGCTTGTTTCTTCCTTCCATCCATCAGTCTACCTCTCCCGTGGGCTCAGCATCCTGAGCCAAAGTTCACTGCTGGCACACAGGGTTTTGAACGGTTGTTCATTCATTCATTCATTCATTCATTCATTCATTCATTCATTTATTCATTCTGCCAATGTTAAAGAAAAAATAATGTAATGACACTTATTAGAACATGGAAAGGAAGACTTTTATTCAAGGTGGGGACAGACTGTCGAGGTAGGTATAGGGACCATTGCAGTGGAATTTTCCAGTAGGGGAGAGAGATTGGGCTCAACTCTGAAAGCTTTACATTTGGAGTTTACATTTATGGCAAATCAGTCTCTCAGTCCCTGAGCTGTGTTTCCCTGAGGGCACATGTGTGAGATTTTCCATTTTATATCCTCAGGTTCCATTTCAGATTGACATGCTTTCACAACTCCAAATGGAGAAGTCAAGCACGCGGTTTGGTACAGGAGAACGGAGCTCAGTGGAGACACGGTAGCAGAGTTTCGGGCCAACAGACCCTGTGCACACTGCCCCTGAGCCCCCTCTCCGTTCATCTGTCTTCCTGGCTCATTCCGGCCACACTGTCCCCTTTCTATTCATCAGAGTAATGTCTATAATGACATTTTTTTTCCTGGTTCAGGATCCAGTTAAGAATCATGTGCTGAATTCAGCTTCCTCTACCCTGGAAGAGTGCTCAGCCTTTGTCTTTCATGACATTGACATTTTTGGAAGATCAGGACACTTGCTTTGTAGAACACGCCTCACTGTGGATTTGTGCAATGTTTCCGTGATGAGATTCCGGGGATGCATTTTGGTGGGTGCCGTGGAAGTGACGCTGTGTCCTCCTCAGTGCGTTGTATCAGGAGGCCCGTGATGTTGGTTTATTCCATTCCTGGGGATATTAACAAATCCAAGTTAACAAAAGGCAATCCAGGGGTGCCTGGGTGGCACAGCGGTTAAGCGTCTGCCTTCGGCTCAGGGCGTGATCCCGGCGTTATGGGATCGAGCCCCACATCAGGCTCTTCCACTATGAGCCTGCTTCTTCCTCTCCCACTCCCCCTGCTTGTGTTCCCTCTCTCGCTGGCTGTCTCTCTCTCTGTCAAATAAAAAAAAAAAAAAAAAAGACTTTAAAAAAACAAAAGGCAATCCAGCCTCTTTAAGCTGATGTCAGCCAAGTTTCTCCGCTGTCAATATACTACTTTCCTTTTTGTAATTAATAAGTAATTTATGGGGAGAATCTCTGAGACCATGTCCTGTACCTCATTAAACCTTTACCTGCTGGGTTTAGCACCTGCATTAATCAAAGTTCTCCAGAAAAACAGAATCAACATACCTATACCTATGGAGAGAGGGAGGGAAATTAATTTTAAGTAATTTGCTTTTGTGATTAAAGCTTGGAGCTGACAAGCCCCAAGATCTGTAGGGTGAGTTGGCAAGCTGGAGATCTAGAAGAATCAATGGTGTAGGTTCCAGTCTGAGTCTGAAGGCCCGAGAACCAGGAGAGCCAATGATGTCATTCTGGTATGAAAGCCAGCAGGCTGGAGATCCAGAAAGAACCCGTGTTTTCTTTGAGGCTGAAGGCAGGACTGTATCAGTCCAAAGGTAGTCAGGCAGGAGGAATTCTCTCTTAGTTGGGGGAGGGTCAGCCTTTTTGTTTTAGTCAGGCCTTCGACTGATTGGACAAGGCCCACCCATATTAGAGAGAGTAATCCACCTTATGCAGTCCACCATTTCAAGTGTTAATCTCATCCAAAATACCCTCGCAGAAAAGCACCCAGGGTGATGTTGGACTAAATGCCTGTGCTCCCTGCTGCCCAGCCAAACTGACACAGGCACCAAACCATCATGGCATCAGGGATGATTCCTGCTGAATCAGTTATTCCCATGATGGTCGCAAAATGTCGGTTTTCTAGCTCTCTTGTTCCATCCACATTTATTTGTTGGCATTCTGCTACAAGGGAAGGTTTCTCTTCTCCCTCATTTAGTTACGTGTTCATGACCAGCAGAGTATCACTGGTCAACTCACATTGTTTATCTTGAGGCCCAAACCATCCACAGCCTCAGCCGGTAGGAGAAGCTCTTTCAGGTTGGCTCCTTTGTCCTATCATCGTATCCCCGTTCATCCCTAAGCATCTTCCTTACTTTCTGGTGCAAGATATTCCAGGTTCTTTATATATTTCCCAAGACAGGAAGCTTTGTTTTCTTCAGTGATGTTTAAATGTTTAAAAGGGGGCCCAACACACGATAGCCACTCAATATGTATTTGTTGAATGAATGAGGGGTCCCTGGCTAGGGTTTGAGAGGTACCACTCCTTTCTTGTCTGTCTACACCCTTGGTTTTATGTATATTTGTTTCCTCGCCAGGATCTAGATGTGTCAACAGGTAACTAAGGGCGTGTGTGGGTGTATCTGTAAATTGGTAGATGTCAATATACACACTTCCGTATGTCTTTGTGGCGAAATCCGTGGGCAGGTCAGTTGGTCAGTGGTGCTACTGTCTGCCTGTGGGATTTTCCATATTTGGGGCTCACTTCCTGGTGCTGCATATTTATGGGTCTATGTTCAGGGAGCCGTGGGCACCTGTGTATAGGATCTGTTGGAAAAGTGTTTTTGGTTAAGGGCACTGAATGTCTGCACATACATTCAAGAGTGAGGACTTGTTTACTTTATTTTTAAAATTGAGATATGATTGACATACATGGTAGTGGTTTCACACGTACAACATAATGACTCAACATTTGTATCTATTGTAAAATGATCACCAGGAACTCTAGTTAACATCCACAGCCCTACATAGTTACACACTTTTTCCCGTGATGTGAACTTCTAAGATCTAGTCTTGGTGACTTTCATATACACAGTACAGTATTATTAACTATAAGCACTATGCCTTAATTACATCCCCAGGACTTATTTATTCTATAACTGGAAGTTTGTACCTTTTGACCCCCCTTCACCCATTTTGCCCTCCCTCTAACCCCAACCTCTGTGTTCTCCATATCTAGGAGCTTGTTTTTTCTTGTTTTTGGATTCCACATATAAATGAGATTTATTTACCTTTATTTTCATTTACCTTTCTTTTCATTTCCTTTTTTTTTTACAATTTTATTTATTTGTATTTACCTTTCTTTTCATTTCCTTTTTTTTTTTATAATTTTATTTATTTATTTGACTGCGAGAGAGCACAAGCAGGGGAAGCGGCAGGCAGGGGAGAAGCAGGCTCCCACTGAGCAGAGAGCCCAATGTGGGGCTCAATCCCAGGACCCTAAGATCATGACCTGAGCTGAAGGCAGACGCTTAACTGACTGGGCCACCCAGGCGCCCCATGTTTCTTTTCTGTCTTATTTTACTTAGCATAATGCCTTCGAGAGCCATCCATGTTGTTGCAAATGGCAAGAGGTTATTCTTTTTTATGGCTGAGTAATATTCTATTCTATGTATATTACCACATCTTCTTTATCCATTCATCCAGCAGTGAACACGTAGGTTGCTTCTGTCTTTTGGCTATCGTAAGTAATGCTGCAACGAACATGGGGTTGCAGATCTGTCTTTGAGTTAGTGTTTTTATTTCCTTTGGAGAAACACCCAGAAATGGAATTGCTGGATCACATGGTAGTTCTATTTTTAACTTTTTGAGGAACCTTCATGCTGTTTTGCATAGTGGCCGCCCCAAGTAACATTCCCACCCACGATGCACAAGGAGAGCCTGTTTATTTTTGCTTGTGAACATCAGTACTGTTTTGTATTGCTCTGTTTAAAAAATGTGGCACCTTAAAACAATAATCATCTTCAGCAGAAGTGAAGTCCTTGTGTCCATGTAGGGTTGGCTGAGGCTGCAGTCACGTAAAGGCTGGACTGGGCCAGACCTCCTGGATGGTTCTCCTCTCTGGGTGGGAGCACTGCTGTCCTCCCCTTGGTGTGGGCTTCCACAGCAAGGCAGGTGGATTCCTGGGGGGAGTGTTGCCAGCCTCTTGCAGAGGGGGTCTGCTACAGTCTAAGGCTGAGCTTCAGAAGTCCCACTTCTACCAAGTTCTAAATTGCTCAAAACAAGTCATGAGGCCAAGCCCGGATTCAAAGGAAGGGGGAATGAACTCCACCTCTCAGTGGGAGGAAGGATTTATGGCTGCCCCAAGCGCACTGCAGCTCTCATCATCACCACACTTCACAAAATTGATGATGCTTCCTTAATGTCCTCTAACACCCAGTCCATGCCAAAATGTCCCAGGCATCTCCGACAGTTTTTTTCCACAGTTCTTTTTTTTAAGTTTTAATTCCAGTTAGTTAACTCACAGTGTAATATTAGGTTGAGGAATAGAATTCAGTGATTCATCACTTTCATACAACACCCAGTGCTCAACACAACAGGTGTGCTCCTTAATCCCCATCACCTATTTCACCCATCCCCCAGCCCACCTCCCCTCCGTAACCATCAGTTTGTTCTCTATGGTTGAGAGTGTCTTTCCTGGTTTGCCTCTCTCTCTCTCTCTCTCTCTCTCTCTCTCTTTTTCCTTTTGCTTTTTGTTTTGTTTTGTTTCTTAAATCCCACCTATGAGTGAGATCACATAGTATTTGTCTTTCTCTGACTGACTTATTTCACTTAACATTATACTCTCTAGCTCCATCTATGTTGTTGCAAATGGAAAGATTTCATTCTTTTTTATGGCTGAGTAATATTACACACACACACACACACACACACACACACACACACACACACACACATATATACCATGTCTTCTGTATCCATTCATTAGTCGATGGACACTTGGGATGCTTCCATATCTTGAATATTATAAGTAATGGTGCATGTATCCCTTCAAATTAAGTGTTTTTGTATTTTTTGGGTAAATACCCACTAGTATGATTGCTAGGTCATAGGGTAGTTCTATTTCTAGCTTTTTGAGGAAACTCCATACTGTTTTCCAGAGTGGCTGCACCAGTTTGCATTCTCACCAATGGTGCAAGAGGGTTCCTTTTTTTCCACGTCCTCACCAACCCCTGTTGTTTCTTGTGTTTTTTACTTCAGCCATTCTGAGAAATGAGGTCATTGTAGCTTTGATTTGTGTCTTCCTGATGATAAGTGATGTTGAGCCTCTTTTCATGTGTCTGTTGGCCATCTGGGTGTCTCTTTGGCAAAATGCCTGTTCATGTCTTCTGCCCATTTCTTAACTGGATTATTTGTGTTTTGGGTGTTGAGTTTGATAAGGTCTTTATATATTTTGGATACTAACCCTTTATTGGATATGTCATTTGCAAATATCTTCTCCCATTCAGTAGGTTGCCTTTTAGTTTGTTGACTGTTTCCTTCCCTGTGCAGAAACTTTTTATCTTGATGAAGTCCCAATAGTTTATTTTTGTTTCCCTTGCCTCAGGAGACAGATCTAGAAAGAAGTTGCTATGGTCAACATTAAAGAGGTTACTGGTTGTGTTTTCCTCTAAGATTTTTATGGTTTCAGGTCTCACATTTAGGTCTTTAAACATTTTGAATTTATTTTTGTGTATGGTGTAAGAAAGTGGTCCAGTTTCATTCTTTTGCATGTGGCTGCCCAGTTTTCACAACACCATTTGTTGAAGAGACTGTCTTTTTTCCATTGGATATTCTTTCCTCCTTTGTCGAAGATTAGTTGACCATATAGTTGTGGGTTCATGTCTGGGTTTTCTATTCTGTTCCATTGATCTTTGTGTCTATTTTTGTGCCAGTACCATACTGCTTGGCTCACTATATCTTCGTAATGTAACTCAAAGCTGGGATTGTGATACCTCCAGCTTTGATTTTTTTTCAAGATTTCCTAGGCTATTTGGAGTCTTTTGTGGTTCCACACACATTTTAGGATTGTTTTAGTTCTGTGAAAAATGCTATTGGTATTTTGATAGAGATTGCATTAAAAGTTTTGATTGCTTTGGGTAGTATAGACATTTTAACACTATTGGTTCTTCCAATCCATGAGCCTGGAATGTCTTTCCATTTCTTTGTGTCATCTTCAATTTCTTTCCTCAGTGTTTTATAGTTTTCAGAGTACAGATCTTTCACCTCTTTGGTTAAGTTTATTCCTAGGTATCTTATTATTTTGGGTGCAATTGTAAATGGGCTTGTTTTCTTAATTTCTCTTTCTGTTGCTTCATTATTAGTGTTTAGAAGTGCATCAGATTTCTGCACATTGATTTTGTAGCCTGTGCTTTACAGTTGGTTTCTTTGAATATAAGAACACAAGGTCCATACATTTGGTGGTTGTTTTTTTCTTGGGTCTTTTACCATGTAAGAGATGTGGGGTGACTTGTGGTCTGTGGGGCGGACTGAACAACTGCAGAAGAGTCCTGCAGGTCTGTTCCTGGTTGAGAATTTTCTTGGAAATGATGCAGTTGCAGAGACAGGTAATAGTGGCAGTGTGTTTCTAAGTGCATGGGCAGGGTGGTCGGTGGGTTTGTGCGAAGATCCTGTTGAGATATGTTTCTGAGTCCCCGTGTTCCCGAGGGAGCATACCAGGGAGGGGTGAGGACTTGAGAGCGGCTGTACCTGGGTGGGTAGTGCAGGTTTGGAGTGGATAATCTGGGTGTGGATATCCCTAACCACAAGTCAGTTTGGTTTTAGTGACAGGCGAGTGTGGCTTTCAATAAAAGTCTCTAGAGGCAAAGAGAGTGGACATTGAGAGACTGGCACCTATAGTCCCAGGAAAGGTCTTGAGTCCCAGTGAGTCTGACCAGCTGCAGACCTTTCTGCTTGGGACAGGTGTCCTTGGAAGCTGGGCACTGACCTTGGCTCTGTCCCTAGGACCAGCCACACTCAGAGAGAGAGAGAGGAAGAGAGAGAGAGAGTTTCGTTTACTTTAAACCCAATCATCCAGAAACACAATTGTGTTGTGTTCCACACCTCCCTGTTTCTTCCACCTGGTGCTCACAAATATTTCCTTTGCGGTGTGTTATGAGGCCCGACGTGAGGACGACTGAGATCCGCCCTGGATGAGAATTTATAGGAGAGAGACAGACAGGTCCAAACATGTTGCTCAGCCTCAGGCTTGCTCTGTCCAGTGCAGACAGGCTTGGTACCTCGGTGCAAGCGCTCCCTCCTTGAGGTGGAAGGTGGGGGCTGGTCTCCGATCCTCAGATATTCCACTTCCTGTAGACCTCACCACTGATGGATGGGGGATATTGGGGTGAGGACAGTGGTTACGTGCCCTGACTTTGGAGCCACACGTTCTGGATTCAAATGCGACACAGCAACTTGCTAGCTGTGTTGCACTGGGCATGTTACTTAACCTCTCTGTGTCTCAATTTGCTTCTCTGCAAAATGAGAGTAATTATAGTACGATACTGGCCAATAGAAATATATTGTGAGCCACACGCATAATTGTAATTTTTTTTCTAATAATAATATTTTTTAAGGTAAAAATAAACAGATGCTATGGTCTCCACTACCCCAGCCCCTAAATTCTTATGTTGAAATCCTAATGTCCAATATGACAGTATTAGAAGGTAGGGCCTTTGGAAAGTGCTTAGGGCATGCTGGCCAAGCCCTCATGAATATTCATGACCTATAAGAGAGATTTCCGAGAGCCCCCCCCCCCGCCCCCCGCCATGGGAGGATTTGCCACATCTGTGAGCTGGAAGAGGGCTTTAATCCAGCCGCACCAGCAGCCCCATCTCAGACTTCCAGCCACCAGAACTGTGAGAAAAAAATTTCTGTCGTTTGTAAGTTCTCCTGTCTGTGGAGCTCTGCTGTGGCAGCCCAAACAGACTGAGACAGAAGTGAAGTGAACTTTACCAATAAGTTTTATTTAACCCGATTTATCACAGTATTATAATTTCAAACTTATACTCAAAATAAAAAACGATTAATGAGGCACTTTGCATTCTTCTCTCTGTACCAAGTCTCCAAAGCCAGGTGCATATTTTATATTCGCATCTCATCTCAATTTGGACTAGCTGCATTTTTGTTGGAGATACTTGGTCTTACAGTTGAAGGAGTAGATTCACGTACCCAAGTTGTCCCAAATGAACTGAACGGCTTTCTAATAATTGGCTTGAGGATCACTTTTTAAATTTAAATGAACTAAAATTAAATAAAATGAGAAATTCAATTTTTGTGTTGCACCGGACACATTTCTAGTGGCCACATGGGACGGTCGGCCGCCATATTGGATGGCCTCTGGTACCTAATTTCAAGAATTGCTTTTAGTATTAAATGAGTTAGTACCTTTAAAGCACGCAAGTGTAATGCTTGGTGAGTGCGACATTAAGTGTCTGTTGCAGAGCAAAGATACACAAATAATATTTATTGAGTACCTACTTTGTACCCAAATAGTGTGTGGGGTGTTGGGCTCAGATAGGGAGTAACTCAAACCCAACCTGGCTCTCAGGTAGCTGACTTCGATTCCGGTGGTAATAAACCGACCGTCACAAAGTTTGTGCGTGGTTAGGCATTGCCATGAGACCCACAGAGAAGAGGAAATCACTACCAAGGAGGTCTTTCTAATGGGTGGATCGGGAAGGGGACACCTAAGCCTCCTCATCCAAGGACTGAATCTGAAAGAAACAAGCAGGACGAAGGCCCCAGACAGACGGAGCAGCCTGTGCCGAGCCCTGCCATGCGAGGCAGGATGCCACGTGACTTCCTGAGACACCCCCCCCACCACCACCACCAGTGTGTCTGAACCAGAGAGAGCCAGAGGAGAAGGACCTCACATGGAACTGGTCAACCCTTGCAGGGCCTTGGACGCTGGAGGACAGCCTTTGGTCTAGATTTTCAGGGTCACGGGTTTGAATCCTAGTTATAGCTCTGTGACCTTGGGCAAGTTTCTGAACCCCAGTGAGCCTCAGAAGGAAGGGCCGGCCAGGCATGTCAGAGGTACTCAAGAGTGCGGGATATGGTCACCTGGCCAGGACAGCCCAGCTTCCTTAGCTACTTCTGTGGGGCCTCCTGGGGGTCTTCTGATCAGCCCCCAAGACTGTTTCTCCTCAACGTATCCCTCTCTTGCTCCCCATGTCTCCTCCAAGTTTGAAGGCAAGGCTCAGACAGGTAGAGTTGACCAAACCCCACAGCCCTTGGGCTGCAGAGCCCCTGGGGGAGAGAGGGCTCCTGGGGTCAGCGGGCTCCGACGGTGGCACCTTTCATCTCTTTGCGATGTGCACTCCTGCATCCTCAAATCCACTCACCTGTGTGACCACAGCCTGTCCCAGCACCTAGAGGGAAATCCTACCCCCACCCCCACCCAAGGTTCTCATGCTCTACCAGATGAGGGAACAGAAGGCTAGCTGATTAAGAAGCTGTGGTCCATATAGACAATGGACTATTACTCAGCTATCAGAAAGAACGAGTTCTCAACAATTGCTGCAACATGGATGGCACTGGAGGAGATAATGCTGAGTGAAATAAGTCAAGCAGAGAAAGATAATTATCATATGATTTCTCTCATCTATGGAACATAAGAACTAGGAAGGTCGGTAGGAGAAGAAAGGGATAAAGAAAGGGGGGGTAATCAGAAGGGGGAATGAAGCATGGGAGACTATGGACTCTGAGAAACAAACTGAGGGCTTCAGAGGGGAGGGGGGTGGGGGAATGGGATAGACCGGTGATGGGTAGTAAGGAGGGCACGTATTGCATGGTGCACTGGGTGTTATACGCAACTAATGAATCATCGAACTTTACATCGGAAACCGGGGATGTACTGTATGGTGATTAACATAATATAATAAAAAAAACATTAAAAAAATAAAAAATAAAAATACGGAAAAAAAAAAAAAAGAAGGCTAGCTGAGGACAAAGCAGAAACTCACACCCTGCAACTCCTCCCCCCCCCAGGGGATGTATGTGACATTCCTCAGGCACTCCGGGCTGCCCAAAGGAAAAAGAAACAGTTAACCTATAGAGACCACAATCCTGCAAGACTTGAGTCTTCCTCAGTTTACAAATGTCTTAGCAGTCCACAAGAACAAAGCATTTCTATCAATAACCCAGCTTCCAGAAGGGAATGTAAATACAATTAAATATCTTTATAACCTGCAGCCCATCAACAGATACTTGAAGCGGGCAGAGTGTCATGTTCCTCCAGGAAGTTCCCGACTGTCTTCATGTGAATGCCTTACTAGAGGGAAAAACAACCTTAACTCGACCATAGCAAGGCCTCTGGTATCCTGTGAGTCTTCTTTAACATATGAAAGTACTCTCTTGAAACCTCCCTTTTTCCTTACCTTCCCCAACCCCATAGCATATAACCAACCACCCCTCACAACCCGGGGCAGCAGCTCTTTCTGCCCACGGGTCCTGTCCCCGTGCTTTCATAAACCACCATTTTGCACCAAAGACGTTTCAAGAATTCTTTCTTGGTTGTCGGCTCCAGATTCTACCCCACCGAACCTCCCCTATATCTCAAAACCTCATCATACGTATCCAGCATCCTCCAATCACCAGCAGAGCTGACCTCCTCCTGCTTCTCCAGGCTTATTACAGGCAGGGCCATGCTCGAATGGACGGTGGATGTGAGGGCACTAAGCCCTTTGCACTGACCCTTACCTCGGAGGGCTCACTGACTGCAAACCTCTCTTCTCTGCCTTATTGTCTCCTGGGGCACAATGCCTGGAAAACAGCAGGTGCCCGCTATAGACTTCCAGGTGGATTAAAGACATAGATGAACAGATTCAAGCCTGGTACATTGGGGGGCACTGGAGACACAAAAATTACAAAATAGAAGGCTCGATCCCTCTTTGTCACAGAGCTAAAGGTATGGCAGGAGGGACATGGGGCTCCGACAAGCGTTTGTAATAAACAGCAGTGGATATTACGACAGGGATGGGCAGTGTGTGCAGATGAGGGCTAGGGGAGAAGATGGGGTGTCCTCTGGGTCTTTGGAACCGATCAGCGGGTGTTGGAATCATTAAACAAGAGGAAGGAAGAACAGTGCTGGGTACGAAGGGGTCATCTAGCTTGGTTGCAGTCAGATAGGTTGGTGTATAGGCAGCCGTATAGGACTTGAGGTCAGTGAGGTATCCCATACGGGGCATCTGGGTATTTGGTTCTGGACCTCAGGAAAAAGAAAGAGGTGGGCGGGCTTTTATGCCGAGTGTATGACCGGGGAGGGTGTTTGGTGTAACGTGATCAACCAGAGGGACAGGATTAAAATTTTTACACTGTTTGCACTGGCTCGCAAGAGACAGTTGTGAAATCGCTAGGACCTTTGCGTGCAGGTTGTTAGACACGGCCGTTCTTAAAAATGATATCAAGTTGTAGTTAAGTTACATTAAAAATGAAAGGCATAAATACTGAACACCTCAACACGTGCTAAGTATTTTGAGACATTTTAACTTCTCTGAGATCACACAGGTGAAGAGGCTCACGACCCACCATTGAGGGGCTTTTCCACTCCCTGCGAACGGTCAACATCACAGATCCGAGGAGGAAGGACAAGTCTTCTGGCTCAACGACACAGGCTCATTTTGACAATTTTTTTTCTCACTGGTAGAATAGAGATCTAGTTAAAATGTATAACACCAGAAGTATCTCCCTCGTTCACTCAGCAAACAGGTACCAAGCATCAACACTGCGCCACCCATCAACCACTGACTGCCGCTGCCTTTCGATGCTGTTCTTTGCGAGTGCTTATGTCTTTGGGGCAGCTGAGTTTATTTTTACAAAGCTTTTTTTAACCAAAATGTTTACATATTTGTGATCATCCTGTAGGAGTCATTTTGCGCTTTTTTTTTCATTTACATCGATGACACAACTTTTTAAATTTCTCATCAGAGGTGTTAGGTCCCTCTTTTTTAAAAATAAAACCGCAAAGTTGACCTTTTCCCCGGCTCCTCTCAAATGCATGAGGGCGACCCTTCAGTGACTCTGCTCATTGTTTTTCTCCTGAACAAATGTAAATTCCATCCATGAGGATCTGGAAGGGATATCAATACTTGATAAGATACTGATTTTATTTCCTTTGGATGTATGCCCAGTAGCGTGATTGCTGGATCTTAGAGTAGTTCTATTTTTACTTTTCCGAGGACCCTCCATACCGTTTCCCACAGTGGCTGCACCAGCTTGCATCCCCACCAACAGGGCACGAGGGTCCTCTCTTTTCTCCACGTCCTCACCAACACTCATTATTTCTTGTCTTTTTGATACCGGCCATTCTGACAGGTGTGACGTGATATCTTGGTGTGGTTTTGATTTGCATTTCTGTGATGATGAGTGATGTCCAGTAGGTTTTCGTGTACCTGTTGGCCGTCTGTATGTCTTATCTGGAAAGATGTCTGTTCAGCTTCTTTGCCCATTTTAAAATTGCATTGTTTGGTTTTTCTGCTGTTGAGTCATAGAATTAAAAAAAAAAAAAGAAAGAAAGAAAGCTGAACTCATAGTAACAGAGGGTAGAATGGTTACCAGAGGCTGGGTGGTGTTGGGGGGGAAAGGAGATTAAAAAAAAAAAAAAAGACAGTGAACTTCATGTCTGCATTCTATGTGCGTATTTTACCATGGTAACACAATTGGAAAAAAGTCAACAAAAGAATGATTGGCTGCATTGAGCACTGACTATCGCTGCCAAACCCACTGTGTGAATGACCTTCTCCAACGCCACGGCCCCCGCAGGTGATAAGCGTTGATGAGGGAACAGAAGGCAAGCTCAGGACAAAGCAGAAACTGACACCCTGCAACCCCTCCCCACGGGACGTACGTGACATTCCTCAGGTCCTGGCTGCCCTCAAGGACAAAGAAATAGTTAACCTATAGAGAGCACAATCCCTCAAGACTCCCCCAGTTTACAAATGTCTTAGCAATCTACAAGAACAAAGCATTTCTATCAATAACCTAGCTTCCAGAAGGGAATGTAAATACAGTTAAATGTCCTTATAATCTGCAGCCTTCAGGAAGTTCCCAACCATCTTTTTTTTTTTTAAGATTTTATTTATTTATTTGATAGAGACAGCCAGCGAGAGAGGGAACACAAGCAGGGGGAGTGGGAGAGGAAGAAGCAGGCTCCCAGCGGAGGAGCCTGATGTGGGGCTCGATCCCAGAGCCGGGATCACGCCCTGAGCTGAAGGCAGATGCTTAACGATTGAGCCACCCAGGCACCCCAGTTTCCAACCATCTTAATGCTAATGCCTTGCTAGAGGGAAAAACAACCTTAACTTGACCATAGCAAGGCCTCTGGTATCCTGTGAGTCTTCTTTAACGAAAGTACTTTCTTGAAACCTCCCTTTTTCCTTACCTCCCCCAACCCCATGGTATATAATCAGCCACCCCCACAACCCAGGGCAGCAGCTCTTTCTGTCCACGGGTCCTGTCCCTGGGCTTTCATAAACCACCATTTTGAACCAAAGACATCTCAAGAATTCTTTCTTGGTCGTCGGCTCCAGACTCCACCCCGCTGAACCTCCCCTGTAGTCCACAACCTCATCATGTGGAATCGGGTGAAATTGCTGATATCAGATTTCGACCACAAAAAAGCCAAGTTAGTATGGATCTACCTCTTAATATCCCCATTTTGAAGAGGAAGAAACAGGCTTAGAGACATCAGGTGACCTGGCAAAAATTGCACCCACCCGTGAGCTTCCCCTTCCTCATGGGCGCTTGAGACCTTCTGGTGTGCTTTTCCCCAGCCTTATGGAGATAGAATTGCCATATGCAAGGTGGCACATGATGACTGCAAAATGATGACCGCTGTGCCGTTAGCTACCCCCTCCATCACGATACATGATTGTCGTTTCTCTTTTGTGGTGAGAGCACTTAAGATCTACTCTAGCCAGGAAAACAAAACCCCAAATGATCCGATCGACAAAGGGGCAAAGAAGCTGAATAGACATTTATCCAAAGAAGACATACAAATGGCCAAGGCACGTGAAAAGTTGCTGGACGTCACTAACGATCAAGGAAATGCAAATCGCAACCCCAGTGAGAGATCCCCTCACACCTTGGAGGTAAGGGCTGGGAGGATGCCTGCCAGCCTTAGGGGACACTCCCTGTACCATTCCTTCTGCTTCCTCAGAAACCTGGAGGGGGGGCATTGTCTTGTTCCAGGAACTGTAGTTTCAAAGTTTAATTTTTATTTATTCATTTGGCAGAGAGAGAGAGAACACACAAGCAGGGGGAGGGGCAGAGGCAGAGGGAGAAGCAGGCTCTCCACTGAGCAGGGAACCCAATGTGGGGCTCGATCCCAGGAACCTGGGATCATGAGCTGAGCTGAAGGTAGATGCTTAACTGACTGAGCCTCCCAGGCACCCCCAAAGCTTAATTTTTAAAAGCCTTCCATTTCACATCAGGTTCCACAGCTTCTCAGTGTCCGCTGAACCCATTAGCGTCCCAGGTGTGTGTGAGTCACTCGTGGGGGCGGGGGGCAAGCCCTGGGGACACTTTGTCCTAGAACAGGTCCTTTCTTTCTGGGCTCCCACACCTGCACCTCCTGCCTGGGGTTGACGCCAGCACTTAGCAAGGTGTGTGGCTAACCCATCCGGGAAATACCTTTCCTCGGGGTGATGGGAGGCGAGTCTCGCCGACTTGGAGAGACGGGCTCTATGTCCCTTCCTCACCTATCCACATGCCACCTGCCTGGAGTGTGTCCTGTTTCCCAGGATATGCCGGGCTGGTCTGCAGCTCTGACGCTTTCCCGGGAATGTGAACACGCAGCAGACAACACCCCTACGCTAGCTCCCTGCGCGACCCCGGATCTCCGCCCTGAGCTTCAGTTTCCTTCCCTGCAAGGTGTCTCTGGCCACCTCACTGAGCGGCTGTGACAATTATTATAATTAAATAAGAGTGACGTCCACCCACCTCTTGCTCCACGGCAGGTGACACGCCGGAAGGCTTTTTAAAGCTATGTTGGCATTTAGTAACTGATATTTTAGGATTCCTGTTTTATGCTTTTTTTTTTTTTTTTTTTTGGAGGAAGCCGAAATGACTTCAACAAACTCTCTACAGGCTCAAACTTTGGGTCCTCCGTGAGCCTAAACTTGTATTCTGAGGGAATTATTGAAGGAGAGGGAGAGGGAAAGAAAAAAAGAGGGAAAGTACTGGCCGCATCTTGGAGTATCCCTTAGGACAATGGAACACATGAGCTGATTACATTTCTCCCTTGACGTTGGCTCAGAGACAAATTTACACCCCCCTGGGACTTAAGAGAAAGCACTTTCGAGCGTGAAAAATGGGCATCACCTTTCAGGGACACCGCTTCATTTTTCCCCTTCCCTCTGATGTGCTTACTCAAGCTTTAGCCCGTGTAGTTTTATTTCCTTTTTCACTTTGCACGAGGAGGGGTATGCATGCGTGCGATCTTAATGAAAAAACGCCTGGAAGGGACGCAGTCCATCCTTGTTGACGGGTTAGGGCTTTTCAACCAAAGTCCGGGAACTCCTGGGAAGGTTTTCAGATGGTCCGTAATCTTCCTAAATATTTAGGAAGTGGGTTTGGATGGATGTCTAGGCATCCCCTTCCCACCTGCAGAGAATTAATAGATCTCGTCAGATTCTCGAATGGATCCATGACCCCCCAAATATTATGCATATAATATATTATATATATATAATATAAATATTATATTATATTATCTCTGGGCTAGAGAGTAGAAACGTCACGTCTGGATCGAGCCAGACCGTCAGAAAGTGGCTTGTGTCCCCCCTTGGGGGGCCCACTGTTGGCAGGCTTTAATCTATGGGTCTGACCCCCCAGGGGACCACTGAGGCGTTTCTGGGTGTCGCCCCTGGGGCGAGGGGAGGCTTCTACGGCACCTGGGGGAAAGAGGCTCGTCACCCTACAAGGGCACACAGTGCCTCACTGTTCTGGTCCTCGCTGTTTGAATCTGCCGAGGAGACGTCTCGCTGGGCAGAGGAGTGTTTTATTGTTCTGGTTCTGTACTCGTCAGTTTAACAGATGTGGAGTTTGTGCCTCATGCTGAGGGTCAGAGGTCACTGCTGCCAGCCCGGTGGTCCAGGCTTTGCAAGGCCCAGAGGCAAACAGCCAAGGGAGGTATCAAACACATCACGGTAAACTGTGATGATCTGGAGGAAAGGAGGACTCGGGGTTCAGGCAGGGGGGCCTAACCTGGGGTAGGGGTCTGGGTTTCTCCATTAGGAACTGAAATTGAGAAGTTCACCAGCAAGGGGGGTGTGGGAAAGATGCCGGGGTGGGGGCCTGGGGGGGTGTGCACTGGTGTTTCTTCTCCTTCCTCCCACCCTCCTCTCCTCTCTCTCTCCTTTCCTCTGTTTTCTTCCCCTTCCCTCTTCCCATTTCTCTTTTCCCTCCCTTTCCAGCTTCTCCACTCACTTTCTTTGCCCTCTTCTCCTTCCTTCTCCTCTTCCTCCTTCAAGTATTTTAAAATCCATTACCATTGGTTTCTCAAGTGCTTCAGGTCATAAGCAAAGGCCCTGTGGCCCTGTGTTTGTAAAGACCTCAAGCTCTGAATGGTTTTTACATATTTTAAAGGTCTGGGGCAAAACTTCCAAACCGAAAACCACAAAAACCAAAACCTACCCAAAGCAAAGCAGACTGTGCAGCAGAGACAACGACCCTCGAAACCTAAAATACTTACTCAGAGCCTTTGCAGAAAAAGTTTGCCGAGCCCTGAAGTATGTGATTCGTATAGGTTTCACCTGTTTCTTTTTACTTTTGCTGGGTGTGGCTGCTGGAAAATGTTTCACTGCGTCGTGCTGTAAATTGCACTGTATTCCCCCTGGAAGAAATCACAGTCTCTAAAGGGGTTCCCAGCATCTGTCCCAGAGAGGGCATGCATCCTGCCTTGGCTTTTGCTCATCGTTGTCCCTGTGGGCGCAGGTCGAGGTGGGGAGGGTGAGGAAGACCGTGGTTATCCTTGTTGGCGTCTGGCATTGGTTCAGGCTTTGAGTCCCAGCCCTTCTGCATCCTGGCTGTGGACACAGCGCCTATCCCGCTGACCTCAGCTTCCTTGTCTATGGAAGGTGAATATAAGAGCAATGCTGCCCCTCGGATTTCTGGGAACATTTAATGTGCTAACGTGGGGCAGACACTTAGCACAGTGCCTGGCTCACGGAACTCACGGGGAGGAGGATGTTTCCTTAAAGCCATTGGCGGGGGACCCTGCAAGTCACTACCTCCCTGGGACCGCATGAGTACTTTATACATTTAAAGAGAGCCGGGGCACCTTGGCCGGGGCTCTCCTGATCTGGCTCCACCCGAACCCTTCCTGGCAGCCCTGCCCAGCTGCTTCTGTGGTCACTTGAGATTAGCAGCCTGTCGTGGTGTTCCCTGAGCTGGCTGACACCCACAGGTGTGGCCAGGAGACCTTGAAGACCAGTAGGGCATGTCGGTCACTAGACCAACTGTAGGGCAGGAGGGAGTCCTCCCTGCAGGTGGGAAGTGCCCTCCAGCCTCTGCCGGGGGTGGAGGAAGTGAAGGCTGACCCCTGCCTGCTCAGCCAGCAAGAGCTGCGCAGGATGGGGTGCTGGACCTCGGGCATGTGGCCCCAGCTCCCGCTCTTGCTTTGTTTTCCAGCTCAAAGCGTCAAGCAGACGTGTCTCCTTGGCACCAGCTTCGTTCCCCCACTCACTCACCTGGCAAATATTCATTGAGCACCTGCTTTGTGGCTATGCTTGTGCCAAGCATGAAGGATGCACGGCAAGGAACATGCTGCAGGTCTCTGCTCTCACAGAGGCCGAAAATCTAGAAGGTTCTAACAAAGGGAACGTAGAGCCAGGTGAGCGAGGGGCTGGAGGCAACTACAGATAAGGTGGTCCGTGAAGGCCTCTCTGAATCGGCGATGTCAGAGCCAAGACCGAAAGGGATCCCGCAGGGGGAAAGGCATTTCAGGCAGATGGAACAGCCTATGTGAAATCTCTTAGGAGAGAATATGTGTGGCATGTCCAGGGAGCTTTAAGAGGGCCGAATGGCTGCAGTGTGTGAACAAGGGGTCAGAAGAGGTCAAGGAGGTGGGCAGGAGCTAGCTTGGGGAGGCATTTGTATCCGTCATCCGTTGCAGCAGAACAGATCAGTCCCCTACCCCCCCCACACTTACAGGCTTAAAACAACATTTGTTATCTTAGTTTCTGTGGGTCAGGGATCTGGGTGCAGCTCAGCTGGGCCCTCCATCTACCTTGGGGTCCCCCGCAGGTTGTCCTCCGGCTATCACCCGAAGGCCCCACCCGGGAAGGATTTGCCTCCAAGTTCACTGTTGGCAGGATTCAGTCCCTAGTGACTGCTGGATTAGGGCCTCTCGGTTTCTTGCTGGCTTTTGGCAGGAGACTACCCTCAGTTCCTCCCCCCACGGTCCTCTCCCACCTGGCCGTTTGCTTCGCCCAAGCATGCAAGCCAGAAAGGCAACAGAGAGAGTCTGACAAGGTAGAAGCTGTACTTTTGGGAACCTAATCACAGAAGGGGCCTCCTGTCACTCTTGCCGTGTTCTGCTCATTAGCATGGCTTAAGTCCAGCCCACACCAGAGGGGAGGGGACTCCACAAGGATGCCATGATCAGGAGGTGGGGATCATTGAGGGCCAGCTTTGACACTTGCCTGCCACAACTTCCTCAGCCAGTGTGAGGGTTTGGATCTCAATCTGAGTGCAGTGAACTGAGCACACACTTACATACCCTTATTTTGTGATCTGCTTCTGGCTGAAGAAGAAGCCAACAGATCGCACATTGGAAGGGAGAAGACTTTGTAGCTCTAGCAATCAGAAATAAGTTATCAATAGAGGGATGTGATCATGATTAATCTTGAGTGTTGGGATTACTCATGAAGGTTGAGTAAGGTAGTGAGCTCCCCATCACTAGAGGCATGCAAACAGAGGCTGAAAGTCTCCTCATGGGGAATGTTGTAGTGGGGCTTTATAGATTAGGAAAACCCAAGCATTTTCATGTAATTAAAATCTGTCCCCATGGCACTACCAAAAAGACCACTCTTGGGAAGTTCCTTCTTGAAAGAAAACAGTATAGTATGGATTCCCTTGCAAGGCCTTAACCTGGGGCTTGTGCCCCTTGCCCCCTCCCTTGCATCCCGGAACTCAAGGTCTCCTCAGAGAGTCCCTCCCAGAGATGTCACTGCTGCCACGTCCTTGGAGGAGTGTCCTCGGAGAAGGACATCTCAGCTGCAGGGTCATGGATGCTTTTGCTGGTCTATTCATCTATTTTAACGAACACACAGTGAGGGACACTGCTGGGAGCATATGGGTGCAGGCTCTGGACTTGGACCTGCCTGGGTTCAAGTCCTGCATTTGCCTCTGCTTCACCAAATGAGCAAGTTGGATGCTTGCTCTGAGCTGTGGTTTCCACGTCTGTGAAAAGGGCAAAGTAGCACGGAACTTGGAGGTGTGTTGTAAGCCTTAAAGGAACACACCAAGGTCCTGCTGGTCAATGCCTTCGTGTGCCATTGCCCCCCAAAAAGGGCGGTGGTGGCAGTGGTGACAAGGGTTCCTGGCTTGTCTGTTGGTTCATCTATTCACATAGCTGTTTGGCAAACATTTCTGGGCACCTGGGTGCCTGTGGGGGAGTTAGCATCTCTCCTCTGAGCTGCCCCGTGATGGCACCCCTGACTAGTCCCGGGGTGTACGAGTTTCCTATGGCTGCTGGACCTGTGGTGACCACACACTTAGTGATGGGGAGAATCTGTTCCTTGCCCCTTCCAGCTTCTAGAAAGTTCCTTGGCTCATGGGTTCATCCTCTGTCTTCAAACCAGCAGCAGAGCATCTTCAGATCTCTCTCTACTTCCCTTATCACATCTCCTTCTGGGACTCTGACCCTCCCGCCTCCCTCTTAGAAGGACCCCCTGAGGACACTGGGCCACCTGGGTCATCCAGGAGCACCTCCCCATCTCAGCATCCTTAACTACATCTGCAGAGACCCTTTTGCCCCGTAAGGTCACATTTGCAGGTTTGGGAATTAGGATGGAGACCTCTTTGGGAGGCCATGATTCTGTCAACCACGCCTGGGTCCACGGCCTTCTGGACCTCACCACCTGTCCCTCCAGATTCTCTCTGGGCCTTTCTCACCTTGAAGGAAACTTCTGCCCCAGCTCACCCTGGCCTCTGGTTTGGGCATGCCGAACTGCTCCTCTGCCCTCCCTTTGTCTGATGTTACTCACTCTTCAGGGCTCCACTCCACCCCCAGGTTCAGCAAGCCCCAGGCTAGATTGAATCCCCACCGTGCAGGTCGTCTGACGTCAGAGACGCACGCATGCTGTTCCTTCCTGCCTGCCTCCGACCGCCCCTCCAGAGCCCCCTAGGGCAGGGGCTATCTTCATATCTGGCACAGTTCCTGGCAAAAACCTGTCAGGATTTTTTTTCATTATTTTATCTTACTTTATTTTAATTCCAGTAGTTAACATACGGCATTGGATCCGTGTCAGGTGTGTGATACGGTGATTCAGCACTTCCGGACATCTCGCAGTGCTCATCGAGACACGTGCCCTCCTTCACCCCCGCCACCTGTTTCCCCCATCCCCTCCCCTGCCCTCTGGTAACCATCAGATGCTTCTCTAGAGTTCCGAGTCTGTTTCTTGGTTTGTCTCTCTCTTATTTTCCCCTTCACTTGTTTGTTTTGTTTCTTAAATTCCACATGTGAGTGAGCTCCTCTGCTATTTGTCTTTCTCTGACTTCTCTCGCTTGGCATTGCACTTTCTAGCTCCATCCATGTCGTTGCATTGATAGACAAATGGATAAAGAAGATGTGGGCTATGAAGTCAATGGAATATTATTCAGCCATGAAGAAAACCTGTCAGTGTGAATAGACTCCTTGCCCCCTGCCCTCCTGCCCCATTGCTGGTTTCCCTGTTGCTACTTGCAGGCATATTCACTTCCTAGGGCTCCTGCAACAAAGTGCCACAAACGAGGTGTCTTCAACAAGGGAATATATTATGTCACACTTCCGGAGGCTAGACGTCCATGATCGATCAGTGTGTTGACGGGGTTGGTTCCTTCTGACAGCTGAGGGAGAATCCATTCCTTTCCTCTCTCCTGGCTTTTCTGAAGTCTATCAATATCTCCCCCAGGATGATTGCAGAAGGCGTCTGTCTTATACATGCTCCCACATAAGTATGCTTCGTGTCACCTCTCGTTGTCACTGGCTTTGTTACAGGGATACGAGGCATCACATTTCAGCCTCAGTAGCAGTGTTGCAAGGTGGGTGCCGTCGTTGCCTGCTTGAGATGCACGGGAAGAGAGGTCATTGTCCAAGGCTGCACACCTGAGAAGTGGTGGGGTCATGATTCGAACCCTGTGTGTCTGATGCCAGAGCTGTACCTTGCCTCGATACGTCACCACCCCAAGCTGATGGGAGAGGAAGCAGTTTCAGAGGGAGAAAAGGCAGAGCTAGGTCAGAGGTAACTCTGACCCCAAAGCCATATAGACTCTTATTTTGTCCTTTCTTAAGGAATTAGAATTTAGGCACATTAACAGCACAAAGTTAAGTGTACATCCCAAGGCATTGTTTTCCAACATCTTATTATGAAAAATTTCAAACATACAGCAAAGTTGAAAGAATGTTGCTGTGAACTCTTTAATACCCACTACCTAGTTTCTATATTCACATTTTGCCATATTTGCTTTGTTACACATCCATCCATCCATCATCCATCAGTTCATCCATCATCCATCAGTTCATCCATCATCCATCCATCCATCCATCCATCATCCATCAGTTCACCCATCATCCATCAGTTCATCCATCATCCATCCATCCATCCATCCGTCCATCATCCATCAGTTCATCCATCATCCATCCATCCATCCATCCGTCCATCATCCATCAGTTCATCCATCATCCATCAGTTCATCCATCATCCATCCATCCATCCATCCATCATCCATCAGTTCATCCATCATCCATCAGTTCATCCATCATCCATCCATCCATCCATCCGTCCATCATCCATCAGTTCATCCATCATCCATCCATCCATCCATCCGTCCATCATCCATCAGTTCATCCATCATCCATCAGTTCATCCATCATCCATCCATCCATCCGTCCATCATCCATCAGTTCATCCATCATCCATCAGTTCATCCATCATCCATCCATCCATCCGTCCATCATCCATCAGTTCATCCATCATCCATCAGTTCATCCATCATCCATCCATCTGTCCACCATCCATCAGTTCATCCATCATCCACCCCTCCCTCCCTCCCTCCCTCCCTCCCTCCCTCCCTCCCTCCCTCCCTCCCTCCCTCCCTCTATCCACCTTATCTAACCACCTTATTTTTTATGCATTCCAAGGAAGTTGTATTGTCAGTACTATCCCCCTCTAAATCGTTCACCATGCAGAGAGCTGACTGAAGTTCAGTATTTATGTGTAGATTTTTATCTTGTGAGATCAAATTTACGCTCAGTGGAATGGACAGATTTCAGGTATATTTTTTAAGTTTTTTTAAAGAATTTTTTTTATTTGACAGAGAGAGAGCATAAACACAGGCAGTGGCAGGCAGAGGGAGAGGGAGAAACAGGCTCCCTGTCGAGCAGGGAGTCCAATGTGGGGCTCGATCCCAGGACTCTGGGATCGTGACCTGAGCTGAAGGCAGACACTTAACCCACTGAGCCACCCAGGTGCCCCTTTATTTAAGTTTTTATTTTAATTCCAGTATAATTAACATACAATGTTATGTTAGTTTCAGGTGTACAATATAGTGATTCAAGCATTCCGTACATCACCTGGTCCTCATCACAACAAGTATACTCCTTAATCTCCTTCTCCTACTTCGTCCATCCCCTCCCAGCCCACCTACCCTCCGGTAACCATCAGTTCTCTATAGTTAAGAGTACCTTTCTTGGTTTCTCTCTCTCTCTTGTTTTTTCCCTTTGCCTATTTGTTTTGTTTCTTAAGTTCCTCATATGAGTGAGATCGTATGATATTTGTCTTCCCAGTCTGACCTATTTCACTTAACATTATACTCTCTAGTTCCATCCATATTGCTGCAAATGGAAACAGTTCATTCTTTTTATGGCTAAGTAATATTCCGTTGTGTATATAGACCACATTTTCTTTATCAATTCATCAGTCGGTGGATACTTGGGTGCTTTCATATCTTGGCTATTGTAAATAATGCTACTATAAACATAGGGGTGCATGTATCCGTTTGAATTAGTGTTTTTGTATTATTTGGGTAAATACCCAGGAGTGTGATTGCTGGACCATAGGGTAGTTCTATTTCCAACTTTTTGAGGAACCTCCATACTGTTTTCCAGAGTGGCTGCACCAGTTTGCATTCCCACCAACAGTGCAAGAGGGTTCCTTTCTTTCCCGCATCCTTGGCAACACCTGCTGTTTCTTGTGTTTTTTATTTTAGCCAGTCTGACAGGTGAGGTGATAACCTTTTGTAGTTTTCATTTGTATGTCCCTGATGATGAGTGGTGTTGGGCATCTTTTCATGTATCTGGATGTCTTCTTAGGAGAAATGTCTGTTTGTGTCTTCTGCCCATTTTTTTTTTTTAAAGATTTTATTTGTTTATTCGACAGAGATAGAGACAGCCAGCGAGAGAGGGAACACAAGCAGGGGGAGTGGGAGAGGAAGAAGCAGGCTCATAGCGGAAGAGCCTGATGTGGGGCTCGATCCCAGAACGCCGGGATCATGCCCTGAGCCAAAGGCAGACGCTTAACCGCTGTGCCACCCAGGCGCCCCTGCCCATTTTTTAATTCGGTTATTTTTTTTGGGGGGGTGCTGAATTGTATACGTTCTTTTAAAAAAATTTTATTTATTTATTTGAGAGAGAGAGAGCATGAGCAGGTGAAGAGACAGAGGGAGAAGCAGACTCCCCACTGAGCAGGAAGCCCGATGCGGGGCTCGATCCCAGGACCCTGAGATCATGACCTGAGCCAAAGTCAGACACTTAACTGACTGAGCCACCCAGGAACCCCGTTTATGGTCTTTATGTATTCTGGATACTAACCCTTTATCTGATATGTCATTTGCAAATATCTTCTCCCATTCTGTATGTTGCCTTTTAGTTTTGTTGATCCTTTGCTGTGCAGAAGCTCTTTATTTTAATGTAGTCCCAATAGTTTATTTTTGCTTTTGTTTCCCTTGCTTCAGGAGATCTACCTAGAATCAGGTATAATTTGCTAAGTTTGGACAAATGCATACATCAGTGCAACCCAAAGTCCTATCAAGACATAGAACATCAGCTTCACCTTAGAAAGATGTGGAATATCACCTTCCCTTTTTTTCTTTTATATGGAGGTATAATTTATACCCAATAAAGCCCACAAATCTTAAGTGTATAATACAATGAATTTTTATGAGACCGATAAGCTTTTAGCCACTGGGCGATACTTGCAGTCACTTCTCTTCTTGATAACTTGATTTTATTTTGGGGCCAGATTCTTTGGTATTCATATAAATCTGTGGTTCTCAATTTGGAGAGATTTTGCCCCCCGAGGAGAGTTGGCAATATCTGGAGGTATTTTGGTTGGCACCACTGTGGGGGAGGGGGAGAGAGTTGCAACTGACATGTGTGGGTGAAGGTCAGGGATGTTGCTGAGCACCGAGCAATGCAGAGGACCTCCCTGCACAGCTAAGGACTACCCATCCCGAAACGCCAGTAATGCCAAAGTGCAGAAACCCTGATAATAACAGACCTCCAAAATCTCCCAGATGTGCTTGGATTTGAGACAGAGTCAGCTTGGGCTCCATCAGAGGTCCTCACACCATACACAACGAGCTACCCACTGAAGCTGGAAGGAGGATGAAGCACAAAAGGGGTATAGAAAAGACCAAGGAGGGATGCCTGGGTGGCTCAGTTGGTAGCATCTGCCTTCAGCTCAGGTCATGATCCCAGAGTCCCGGGATCAAGCCCCGTGTCCGGCTCCCTGCTCAGCGGGGACCCTGCTTCTCCCTCTGCCTGCTGCTCCCCCTACTCTTGCTCTCTTTCTCTCTCTGACAAGTAAATTTTAAAAATCTCAAAAAAAAAAAAAAGAAAAGAAAAGAAAATGAAATAATGAAATGAAATGAAATGAAATGAAATGAAATGAAAGAAAAGAAAACACGGGGAAGGTGCAGTGGGTAGGTAGAAATTGATTGGATTTTTCAGCCGTGTCTGTCTCATTCACCTCTTTATCCCCAGTGCTTGGTGCCTGGTGAGTGGCCCCCAAAAAATGAGTGAATCAGTCAGCAATTTTCTCTTCTTCTTCTTCTTTTTTTTTTTTTTTTTTTTGCATACCTGCTGCATGTGTCACGTACCCTACGTGGTATTCACGAATCTAGGAGCCGTAAGAGATGAAAACACAGATAGGAGATGGCGTGGTCAGGCTCCTCATGGAGGAAGTTCCAGGGTGCTCTGGAAACCGGGAGGGGAGGTAAGCATTCCGTCCGTGGGAGGCAGTGGGGAGCTTTGTGGATCACGGGGCAGGTCAGCAGAGCCTCTGAAGGAATGTGTCAGGTGCAGAGCAGGACGGCTGTCCTGGCCGGGCAAACGGCCCCCCCGGGAAGGCTCGCCAGGGGGAAGCCATGTCAAATGTGGCGGAGAAGACGGGTTTTTGGCAAGGCTGAAGCACTGGTTATGGGGGAAATTGTGGTTGGGGGAATGGGGGGCAGGTCCTGGAACAAGGTGGGCCTGAGAGCCAGGCTGCAGAGTTTGGACTTGATCCTGAGGGTGATGAGAAGGTCCCGAAGAATTTAGACCAGAGGCAGGGCATGGTCAGTTTGCATTTTTGAAAGGTCAATCTGTGGCTGGGTGGAGGGGAACTCAAGAGAGGGGAGCTGGGGCAGAGGATGAGTAAAGAAGCTGTTTCGAAAAGCCAGAGACGATGAGGGCTTGAGCTAAGGTGGGGCGGCTGGTAGAGAGTCAAGAGTTACGTAAAAGATTCCATGGTAGGAAAGGAGGGGTCCCAGGAAGCGGTTCACAGAGAGCGCCCCCAGAGGGCTGCTTCCAAGGCGGCCATGCCCTCATACAGTGAAATTAAACAGAACAGGACTCCCTTCTCAGCCCCGGTAAGGAAATCTTAGCACTTCAGTTACTTTTTAAATTCAACCCATGTTTGAGAGCCTGTTGAGTGCCTTTCTCAGAGATACAGCCATGACTAAGACTGACCCAGCCCCTGCCCGTCAAGGGAGAGGGAGGCAAGTGAACACATGGATGATAAATTAGAGCCTCAGAGAATTGGCAGGTGCTAGGGAGTAAAGAAAGAGGATGGTAAGGTGGTGAGTGAGGGAGAAATCAGGACAGTTTGGGGTGGTGAGGGCAGACTTCTCTGAAGAAGTAACATCTGAGTGGAGGCTGGAGACGGGAAGGAGCCAGTTGTATAGAGAGCCAGGCAGAGGGAAGAGCATGTGCAAAGGGCCTGCGGTGGGCGAAGACTTCACATGTGCCAGTTCCAGCACAGAGGCCCATGCAGTAGAGCCGAGCAGACAGAGGACAAGACCCAGAGGTGGCTGGAGGCAGACCCGAGGGCTGTGAAGGTCATGCTGGGGAATTTTGCTCTGACTACAGTAGGAGGACATTGCACTTTGAACAGGTGAGCTGTAGGGAGATTTGGAGAGAGTAAGAAGGCAAGCAGGGAGCCCAGTGAGCAGGACGTTGCCACTGCCCAGGTGAAAAAAATATTATTCAGATAGGCCTCAGTTCAGTAGCACACTCTGCCAGTGGTAGTTTTAAAATTTTAAGTTAAATTTTGAAAACTTCCTGTTGAGGTATGACCTCCACCCAGTAAAGTGCACAAAATGCCCTCCTTGTAAGTGTGTGACTCAATGGATTTTTACGTATGTGTAACTCTATACAGTTGAAGGCATAGAACATTCCTTTCCTCTAGAACACGGCGTCTCGGCCTCTGCAGTGTTGACTTTGGGTGAGGGAGTTTTTCGTTTTGAGAGGCTGTCTTGTGCCTTTGGGGATGTTGACCTTGACCCCAGCCACTGTCCTCTAGATGCCAGTAGCCCCCAAGCCTCTCTGGTTTTTTGTTTTTTTTTCTGGAAGTTTTTATCTTTTTTTTTTTTTTTAAAGATTTTATTTATTTATTCGACAGAGATAGAGACAGCCAGCGAGAGAGGGAACACAAGCAGGGGAGTGGGAGAGGAAGAAGCAGGCTCATAGCGGAGGAGCCTGATGTGGGGCTCGATCCCAGAACTCCGGGATCACGCCCTGAGCCGAAGGCAGACGCTTAACCGCTGTGCCACCCAGGCGCCCCTGGAAGTTTTTATCTTTTGATCATCTTTTCCCATTTCCCCCACCCCTACTCTTTGCCTCCAGCAGCCACCAATCTGTTCTCTGTATTAGTGAGTATGGTTTCCTTAGATTCCATGGGTAATGGGCTCACACGGTATTTGTTTTTCTCTGTCTGGCTTATTTCACTTAGCACAATGCCTTCCAGTTTCATCCGAGTTGTTGCAAAAGGCGGGATTTCCTTCTTTTTCACAGCGGAATGTGATTCCATTGTGTATACCGTGTTTTCGTTTTCCATTCATCCACCGATGGGCACTTAGGTTCTTTCCGGGTCTTGGTGATCGTAAATAAGGCTAAGTGAACATGGAGGGGCAGATATCTCCTTGAGATCCTGTTTTCATTTCCTTGGAACACGTACTCAGAAGTGGGGTTGATTGCTGGATCACAAGAGAGCTCTAGTTTAAGTTTTTTGAGGAACTGACATACTGTTTTTTCTTAAAGTGTTTATTCTAATTCCTGCAGTTAACAGACAGCGTTATGTTAGTTTCAGGAGTACAGTCTGGCAATTCATCACTTCCAGGCATCACCCTGTGCTCCTCATGGGTGCCCTCCTTCCTCCCCATCACCTGTTTCCCCCATCCCTCCCTCCCACTTCCCCTCTGGTAACTAACAGTTTGTTCTCTGTAGTTAAGACTCTGTTTCTTGATTTGTCTCTTTCTCTCTTATTTTCTTTTCCCTTTGCTTGTTTTGTTTCTTAAATTCCACAGAGGAGTGAAACCATGGCATTTGTCATTCTCTGACTCACTTGTCTCACTTAGTATTATACTCTCTGGCTCCATCTGCGTCATTGCAAGTGGCAAGAGTTCATTCCTTTTGATGGCCGAGTAATATTCCATCACGTACACATATCACATCTTCTTTATCTGTTCATATGTTAAGGGACTGGGTTGCTTCCATCTCTTGACTATTGTAAATAATGCTGCAATGAACGTAAGGGTGCATATTATCCCTTTGACCAAAGCACATTCCCGCCAACAGAGCACAAGGGTTCCCTTTCCCCGACCTCCTCACCAACCGTTGTTATCTCCTGTCTTTTTGATAACAGCCATCCCAGCAGATATGAGGTGACATCTCATCATAGTTTTGATTTCCATTTCCTTGACAATGAGTGACTTCGAACACGTTTTCATGTGCCTGTTGGCCATTTGGACGTCCTCTGTGAGAATACCTGTTTTTTTTTTTTTTTTAAATTTTATTTATCTATTTGATAGAGAGGGAACGCACGAAGGAGGACTGTGAGAGGGAGAAGCAGGCTTCCCGCTGAATAAGGAGCCCGACACAGGGCTTGATCCTAGGATGCTGGGATCAGGACCTGAGCCAACGGCAGACGCTTAAGGACTGAGCCACCCAGGCGCCCCGAGGATACCTCCGTTTTGATAGCCAAAGGTCTCCAGACATTGCCAAATGTCCCCTGAGTGGGAGGCATAACTGCCACCCATTGAGAACCACTGCTCTGAAAGTGTCCCTCGTGTCCCTTTTCCAGGCACTATTCCCAACCCCAGAACATTATTCCAATTGCCATCCCCATCCATGAGTCTTGCCTATTCGTGGACCTGTTGTGAATGGCAAGCTACAGCGCCTCACTGCATGGTCTTTGTACCTCAGTCCCTTCCTCTGTGCAGTGGGTCGATGAGCACCCCACCTCACAGAGACACCTCGAGAACCCAGTGGACCGTTACAGTCGGTGCAGGGTGGGGCTCAGAGAAAACATTGCGTAAATGCCACTTGTGAATGCTGTGGTTTCACGTTAGCACTCTTAGCCCCTGGCACCCTTCTTCCTGGTTCCCCAATGCCTGGCATACAGTAGGTGGTCAGTCCACATTGTCACTGTTGTTGTCACAGTCTTCTAAGCGGACAAGCTGGCATTCTCCTGCAGGGAACTCCCTTCTCAGGCATCACCTGACAGTTCCTTCTTGAACTTCCTCCACCTCCGCCTTTTTTATGACATCTGTGTGGGGGGGTCTCTGTTGTCCTAGAAACCCACTCCTCCTGCTGGTTCCGTGATGACACTGCGGGTTTCTTCTCCCACTTCTCTGAGCGTGACCCCTCTGTCTCTGCCGCTAGCTTCCTTCCCTCCTTCTGCCCGGTTGGTCCCGGTCCAGACCTCAGTTTTCTTCTGCTCTGATCCCACCGTTCTCTCCACACACCCGCAGAAGGACAGGCACACCTCTGAGAGAGGAAAGCTCCCAGAGACCTGCCCTGTCATCCCTAATTCCCAAGTGGTCCCACTGGCATATCTTAGACACCCTCAGGGGTGGAGAGGGGAACGTGGATCCCGGTCGCTGTCATTAGTGCAGGAACTGCCAAGACGGGGGAGACAGAACAGAGAGAGGTGAAGGTATTTATAGTTAAGATGATTAAGATTCCACAGTTGAACAATAATGATGTAATTATCCTAAACAATTAGGATTATTTGTAGTGGGGAGTACTCGGATCCCGGACCGGCTTTATCCAATAGAAAGGGGCCTCAAGTCACATTGTAATTGTAGAATTCCCAGTAGCCAGGCGAAGAGAGTAAAAGGACATCAGGTGCAACTAAGTTTCATCAGATATTTTATTTAACCCAATATATCCAAATACGTATCATTTTAATAAGTAACCAGTATGAAAATGACCAAGGAGGTGGTTTACGCTCTTTTCCCCACACTCAGTCCTTGAAATCCAGTCGCGTTTCCAGCGACAGCCCATCTCATTTCAGACGCTAGGTTCTTCGTCTGAACTACTTGATCTGCGTTGACGTTTCATAAAATTCCGGTCGGAAAGGTTCGTGCACATACCCGAGCTGCTGCAAGCCTACTCGCGGATTTTCCACGGACTAAAAGGAGGGTTGGCTTTGTAAATTAAGATGAAACGAAATTAGAAATTCCGATCCTAGTTGTACCAGCTGCCTTTCAAGTGCTCCAGAACCCCGCGTGGCTTACCGTGGGTGGCCCCATCGGGTTGCATGGGCATAGAACCTGAACATTAACCCAGAAGGTTCTGATGGACGGCAGCCTGGCTTTCCTCCAGGATTTCGGATCGGAGGCACTATTGACATTTGGGGCCGGGTAACTCACTGTCGAGGGGGCTGTCCTGGGCATTGTAGGGTGTCCACCAGCATCCCTGTCCTCTTCCCACTTGATATCAGCAGCCGTCCCCTCTCCTGTCATGACAATCGAAACTGACTCCAGACATCATCCACCGTCCTCTGGGGGAAGAAATCACCCCTAGATGAGAAGCACCGTTCTAGATCAAAGCTGAGTTCGAAGCCTAGCTCTGTCTGCTCTGTGAGAGCCGAGTGACTTTGGGCGAATCCTGAAGCCTCGGTGTTCTCATGGCCCCATGGAACAATGAATAGCAATCACCTTACAGAATGGCTGTGAGGTAAGACCTGGCTTCATTGTCCTGGTGATGACTGGAGGCCATGCCCGCGCATAGCTCGGTGTCCAGTAAACCGAGGCTGTGATCATCCAGTGTGAACCTGAACCCATTAGCCCCCATGTGCCCCCTGGAGAGCAGGGCAGAGCGGGGCAGGATCTTGAAGTTGCTCAGGGGTGCTCGTTGTCAAGTTCTAGAGCAAGGACATTTGAATTGCTTTTTTTAAAAAAAAAATATTTTATTTATTTACTTGCCAGAGAGAGAGAGAGCACAAGCAGGGGGAGCAGCAGGCAGAGGGAGAAGCAGGGTCCCCGCTGAGCAGGGAGCCCGATGTGGGGCTCGATCCCAGGACCCTGGGATCATGACCTGAGCCGAAGGCAGACGCTTAACTGACTGAGCCACCCAGATGCCCCCCAAATTTGAATTGCTTAAATGAGAAGAGTTTGGGGAATCCAGGGGTCTGGGGTGTGGTCCCAGCTGTGTCACTAATCTGATGCTTTGGGGTGCCCTGCTTTCCCCTCTGTGAGGTGGGGGGAGTGCATATGGTGGTCACCTCCAACAGGACCCAGTGGCTCTGCCTCTGTTTCTCCAGGATTGTTTTCTTAAAGAAGGGAGGGGGTGCCTTGGGGTAGAGAACCCTGAGTGGGGGTCGGGACAAAGGCCAGACCCCATTTCCTCCTTCCTGCCACCTCCAGTCTTTGCTAACCCTGTGTCTTTTCTCTGGACCATTCCCTTCCTCTCTCTCTCTCTCTCTCTCTCCCTTCCTCCCCTGCCTGGCCCAGCTGATCCATATCCTTTAGGTCTTGGTGTACCACATGGTACTTCCTTCAGGAAGGCTTCCCTGATTCCCTGCCCCCTCCTGGTCTGAGCCAGGTGTCTCCCGTCAACCTCTACACTTCTGCTCTCCAGCTCGATCACCTGTCTTGTTTGTTGTCTGTCTCGGCCAGGCCGTGTGCACAGAGCAGAGCGGGGGCTCGAGGTGCATCTGTCCTAGGAGTGTGTGAAAGGGAGCAGGGCGAGACGACAGGAGAGTAGGTTAGCAGGAAGTTACGCTGAGCGTGGAAGGACCTGGGGGTTTCTCACCAGCTTGCCTTGCCCCCGGGTTCTTGGAGTTTGGCTCTGGATATACGAGGCAGGAGAGGTGTGAGGCCCCGTAGGGTGCCCGCTGCCCCTCATCTTCACACCAGGCCCCTGCATGTGCCCTCCCCTGGAGGAGCAGATAAGCCCACCCATCAGGCTGTCGGAGGCTTGAGGAGTGGGGTCTCCCAAGTGCAAGACAAAGGAGGAGTGGAGGGGTGGTCGAGGGGTGGTCGCTGAGGAGCGCCGTGCCTGAGGAGGGTCCTTCTGTCCATCTGAGCGGGGTGGGTGGCTGGGGAGACACACTTTCTGTTGTACAGCTGGAGCCCGGGGTGATAAGAAGCCTGCGGAGGCTACAGAGTTTTCAAGGAGGAGGCAGAATCCCAAATCCCCTCGCTGCACCCCTTTGCCAGCCCCTCATGCAACGATCCGCCCTGGCAAGGACAGCTGAAGGGTTCAGCTTGGGAGTGAGGGGCTGCAGATCCCAGGAGGGCCTTGTGGGGCAGGGCGGGGGCGGTGAGGGCAGGGTGAGGTGGAAAGGTACAACAGGCCCAGCCCTCGGCTCCCCTGGCAGCCGGGCAGTTCCCACGTGGGAATGCGGTCTCCTGTCCACTCCCGCACATTCCGAAACGCTCAGAGCCAGACGTGCCTCCCCCAGGGAGGGTCCACCCAGCCTCAGTCTGGTGGTGCCAGCCCCGGAGCAGGAAGGTGTCCGGTGCCCATCGGGGGCTTCAGAGAATGGGACGGGTCCCTGCCCTGGGTCCCTGTCCTCCCTTCAGCCCAGATGGACCCACGGGGTGTCTTGGTTTGACCGCAGTCCTGGGAGCCCAGCTTGGCTGGTGGGTGGCTGTCGCCTCTGTCCCTCCTCACAGAGGGTATCGGTCTGCGGGTGTTAGTCACCACATGGGCACTGAGAAATGCCAGCTGACCTTTGCCGGCAGCGAACCACGGCTTCCCCCGGGGCGGGCCCTGCCCCTCTAGGAAAGCTCAGCAAGGCGTGTCCTCACCACCCTCCCAGGAGCCAGGGCCGGGCTGGGCTGGGTTCAGTCACTGGGACTCGTTCAGGGGGTGAGGAGCGCAGCCTGGGTGGCCAGGCAGGAGCATGGGCTGGGAGGGCCCTGGACACCCGGGCCGCCGGCCCCGGCACCTGCTGCCTCTGGCTGTGGGCCTCCTCCTCCTCTGTGGCCCAGGTAAGTGGGGCTGGGCGGGGTCCGCTAGAGGAGAGGGGCAGAGAGGACAAGGGCCTCAGGCTCCCCAAGCCCCCACGGGCACCCAGGAGGCCGGACGAGGCTGCGTTTTCCCAACTGCCAGGCAAATTCACAAAACCACTGTGGTCATGAATGAGATACCCGCTGGGATCGGTGTAGAGATGGCCGGGCTTTGATTCCTTCCTGCGCTGGCTTCCTCACTGCCTAGGAGTTGTTTCCCTTGACATCTCTGCTCCCAGCACCTGCGCCTAGCTCTCAGGTGGGAAATGAGCCTGTCGCAGCGCCGGGCTTCCCTGCGCTCCTGGCCGGCGGGCCAGGCAGGCGGCCACCTGGTCACGAGGGCTGCGAGCCTGAGGAGGAGCCCTGACGGCCGGGAGTCTGCCCAGATGGCAGGGTGGCACTGGGGCTGGCAGGGATTTCTAGGGGCACGGTCAGTGGAAGGGAGGGAAGGGCCGTCCTGGCAGGGAGATCAGGCCACGGCCAGGAGGCAGGATGCTGCCAAGTGCATTTGGGGTTGGTCGGTGTGATGTGAGTGTATTTGGGCCGCGCGATGGGAGAATGCAGATGAGGGGCGGACGGGGAGGAGTGGGGAGAGGAAAAGCAGTCTGTGAGGTTTAGGGGAGGTGTATTCTTAGATTCCAAAGGGGACTTTGCAGGCCTGTTGGTCATTTTGGGGGATTAGCGTGGGCCTTGTTGCCTAGACAAGCCTACCGGCCTCAGGGAGAGGCAGGGGCCCAGCTTGTGTGTTCGCCTGCTGTGGGGAGAGACTGGGCTCCATCTGGTACAGAGAGAAGGTCCACGATTCCCCACCTGTGGCCCCCGCGCTGTCCAGACCCCTGGACTGTTTTACTCCAGCTGCTTCCTTGGACGGGAAGTCTGGGCTTTCTAGCCAAACCTTTTGGGGGTGCAAGACATCCGGAGGCTTGTACAGGGGGCATCTACCATCTGCCAGGTGCTTAAGGTACCTGTCCCTTTATTCGTCCCAGGAGGAAGGACTGTCCTCAGTGTTTCACTGGGAAACGGAGGCCACCAGGTCATGAAGGGCAGTGGAGAGGGGCTTCCCCCTCCTGGAAGGGCATGAGACCCTGGACAGTGGTAGTCTGGGAGCCGCCCTGCCCTTCCCTCACCCAGGCCAGGCTGCAGCTCCCAGAGCAGGTGGGGAAGGCTCCCCAGCCCCCCAGCCCTGAGTCACCGAGGCCCAGCTCTGGCCCCGGGAAGAGCTTTGTGGTTAGATGTCATTGTGAGGCATCCGCACAATGACCTGAATGGTGGGCGGGTTTGTACGGGACAACTCCACCACCTCAGATCCAGTGGGGCGTGTCCCCCTGAGCTGTCCCCAAAGCACGTAGCCACAAACAGAGGCTGTTTAACAGCTTTTGTCCCTGAGGCTCACTTCCAAGTCTGATGCCAGGGTGCTGCTCGAGCTGGATAAACTCCTGCTCCTGTCCCGGGGAGTGCTGGTCACCCGGACTGTGGGTGGACACCCCTCCCCACCGCCCCATCATTTCCATAGTACCTGGGACACCTCTCAGGGTAGGGGTTTCCCTGGAATCAACCCAGACACCCTCCAGGACTTTCGACTTAAATGCTGGAAAAGACTCCCTTAATCCCTGGGCAGAGATGAAAAGAAATCTAAATCTAGCCCTGACAGGCAAGACACTTAACCTCTCTGAGTTTCCCTCTCCCCAAAGAGTAATTTTTGAAAAAATTCCAGAGCTGGAGGAGATCCATTCCTCACTCACCTCTCCCTCCACCTTGGACCCCATCCATGTTTTCCCACATCCATATCCTGTGCTCTTTTCCTCCTTGCCTGGGGGCTGAGACACTCCAAGATCCCCAAGGACCTTAGTAACGGTCATCTCGTCTTGTGCACGTCCTCTGTGCCAGGGACTCATCTCCCGAAAAAGAGGAAAGATTTGTTCCTGTTTCCCCTGAGCCTCAAGGAACAATCACCTTTCTTCCGAGTTACTGGGTGGCCTCCCCCCAAAAGGAAGGTGATGGGTCTAGGCAGGTGGGGCAGCCCTGGGCTTCTTCGTGTCCAGCTTGTCACCTGATGTTCCCAGGGCTGCCTCCAGGTGGCCAGTTTCAGCAGGTGAATGAGCTCCCTTCCCACCTTCTGGGAACGTCAAGGCCAGACACAGTGGCTTACACAGGGACCTACCCACTTTTGACAGTAGACTCCGTGGTCCAGATGATTCTCCCCATTTTAAAGACGAGGGGGCAGAAGCTCAGAGGACGGTCCCCCATGTGGCCAGGGGACAGCTGTGCTTGGAACCCGGGCTGTGATTCCAGACACCGTGCTCGGATTGCCCCGCTACGATTGAGATCTGGCTTCTGGCTGCGGGTACCAGTCTGCTCCCTCGTCTTTAGGCTCCCTGCTTGGACCTCAGAGCTGCCCCAGAAGGTCTAGAGCTGTGGGAGCATGAGTGCCAGGTCAGGAGGACACATCCCAGGAGAGCCACCACCTAGCCGTCCTGGTTTCCTGCAGACAAGGGTGTTCCTGGGGTGTGGATCTCTAAGTGCTAAAATTGAGAAAGTCCAAGGGCAGACCACGAGTTGGTCCCTGTCCATCCTGGTCCGTGTCCTGTACTTACTCCATTCCCGGCTCTTCTCCTGCCCGGTCTGGCACACTTCCTCTGCCTTACGTGTGACTACTGGCTTCGCTAAGAACAGGCAGGAGAGAGGCAGCCGGGCCCTTATCCCTCTGCCTCTGCGCTCCTGGCTGCCAATCCACATCTGCACGCTGTCCGGGGGGCGACGGGTGTCAGCCTGGCCCTAGCCATCAGCTCCAGCACGTGCACAGGCCGGTCTCCTGCCGCTCGGATGTCCCCTTGGTGGGGACCAGTGCTGACCAGAAGAGGGAGTTTTGGGGCCGGAGTCCCATCTGGGTTCTTCATGCTGCTCTCTGCTCCTTACCCCTGGGTGATGGGTCTTCCCCCTCCTGGAGTCTAAGTGGTTCCCTGTATTTGGATGACAAAGGTGCAACACAGCGGAGCAGTTAGCAGTACCGACACTGGTGCCTGAGAGCTGGGTTCAAATCCCACCTCTGCCACTCCCTGGGCAAGGGAGGTAACCTCTTTAAGCCTCCAGGTTCTTATGTATAATGTGAGAATAAATGTAGGATGGGGTAGTTGAGAAATCTAGATTAAATTAGAAGATACCTCCAAAATAGCGGTTCTCAACTGGGTGTGATTTTTGTTCTGCCCTCTGGAGACATCGGTGGTGTCTGGAGAGATTTTTGGTCGTCACAGCCAGAGGGCAGGGCTACTGACATCTGGTGGGGAGAGGCCAGGGATGCTGCCAAACTTTCGGTTCTGGCTTCTTCCAGTGCACCCTTTTTGCAAGAAGACTGCTCAGGGGCCTGCTGTCCTCTGAGCTGGGATTCACACATCGGGGGCTGTGTCTTCTTGGGAGTACTGGTCTCATCTCTGGCAGGGCCTCTGAGAACATTTACGCCAGTCTGAGACATGCCACCGAGACCTCTCTGTGCTCCATTCCCCCCAAAAGTGCATCCATCTCTTTAATTGCTTGCAAGATGGTAACCTGGTCTACCCGGTCCTAAAGGTTCCTTGCGTTCCAGATCTAGCAAGCTTTCACAATCCTGACCTTTACTCTGTTTTGAGATTTCACTCCTTACCAGTTGGAGGACAGAAAGCCAGTATGTAACCTCGGCTTTGGACTCTGTACCAGAACCTTCTCCGAAAGAATTCTCTGTCCGGAGAAACAGTGAGCTGATGTATGTCCCGTGGCTCCTCGTGCCTTCCATTGCCTCCCACGGAGACCATCATGCCAAGCTCCATGGAAAGAGGGGGTGGAGGGGTAGCTGGTGGCACTCAGGTACTGGAGAGAGCTGTCTGTACCTTGGATATGAGGGGAAAAAAATGATCTTGTTTATCTTACCTCTGCATTAGGTTGTCCTGAGAAGGTAGAATACTGTGGTACCAGGGAGCTTCGAAAGCTGTGGTTGGGTGTGTTTCCTCTCATCACTTGGTTGGTGTCCGTCTTCCGCACCCCCCTACAAGCGCCCGTCCTTAGGTGTTTTTCCCAAAGCCACATCATCACCATAACAAAAGACTCCTTTATAGCTCTCCCCACTTAGGAAATTCCAAGGGTTTTAGGAGTTCTTTGCCAAAACAGGAACAAAGACCAAATATATGCATTTCTTATTATAAATCACGACACCACAGCTTCAAAGAAGACCTTCCAGGGGAGGAGATGATCGAGCCGTGCATTTTTAAAATTCACATTACAGAAAAGAAAATGAGCGGTGATTCGTAATGTGGAAATGTTGGGGTTTAGAACAGATGGTCAAGAAAGTATTCCAGAGATGTCTTCAGTGCAAAAAGGTGATTTTTCTCAAGCACGGAGACAGGACCTGTGGGCAGAAAGAGCCACACTGGGGTCATGAGGGTTGGCTGATTATATACTTTCAAGTTGGAAGGGGGTTAGGGAGAGTGTAAGTCTCTAAGGTTTCCAGGACCTTGAGGGGTCATTTACTAGTAAGTGACCTTAGCCATGAGACCCTTCAGATGTCTATCAGCCGGCTATATGCTCGAAGGGTGATTGCTAACCTATATCTTGGGGGCAGAGAGAGAGGACGTTTCCAAAGAACTTTTATATGTTCAAGGAGACTTACAGGGTCCTGGAAGTTGGGCTAATGTTAAGCGAAGACTGCCTTTTGCCTTTAGCAAAGTATTAACAGGGAGGCAGCTGGGTTTCTAGAGGAAGGTCACTCTGCCTGTTTCAAGGACTTGTCAAGGGGCTGTAAGTTGTAAGGAAAATTTTTTAACGTTTACATTTATGTACATATTTAATGTTTACAGCCTCTCTCTTTCAAAGTTAAAGATAAAAATAATCAAACTTAGATCACAATTTAAAAATAAATATGGGGCGCCTGGGTGGCGCAGTCGTTAAGCGTCTGCCTTCGGCTCAGGGCGTGATCCCGGCGTTCTGGGATCGAGCCCCACATCAGGCTCCTCCACTAAGAGCCTGCTTCTTCCTCTCCCACTCCCCCTGCTTGTGTTCCCTCTCTCGCTGGCTGTCTCTGTCAAATAAATAAATAAAAATAAAGTAATATACTAATCAACAACAACAAAAAATGCAGACTAACAAAAAAATTCACTAAGACACTAAAATGACTTCTAAATGAACAAAGAAGAAACAAATGTCAAATTACGGTCATGTATCTTTCACAATACAGTTATAAATGAGAAACTCCAGGAGTTTGCCCTAAAACAGAACCTTAATCCTAGTTTGAGCAGGAGTAGCAATTACTAATATACAGCACCTAAAGGATGTAACTGTATTGAATAATGCTCTTTTAAAAAAATTATCACAATACCTTTTTATTTTAAAATTTTTTAACTTCAATTCAATTTAATTAACATATAGTGTATTACTAGTCTCAGAGATAGAATTTAGTGATTCATCAGTTGTGATGAGGTTGTGGAATATAGGGGAGGTTCAGTGGGGTGGAATCTGGAGCCCACGACCAAGAAAGAATTCTCGAGACGTCTTTGGTGCAAAATGGTGGTTTATGAAAGCACAGGGACAGGACCCGTGGGCAGAAAGAGCTGCTGCCCCAGGTTGTGAGGGGTGGCTGATTATACACTATGGGGTTGGGGGAGGTAAGGAAAAAGGGAGGTTTCAAGACTCACAGGATGCCAGAGGCCTTGCTATGGTCAAGTTAAGGTTGTTTTTCCCTCTAGTAAGGCATTCACATGAAGATAGTTGGGAACTTCCTGGAGGAACATGACACTGCCCGCCGCAAGTATCTGTCCATGGGCTGCAGGTTACAATGACATTCAATTGTATCTACATTCCCTTCCGGAAGCTGGGTTATTGATAGAAATGCTTTGTTCTTGTAGATTGCTAAGACATTTGTAAACTGAGGGAGACTCAAGTCTTGCAGGATTGTGGTTTCTATAGGTTAACTGTTTCTTTTTCCTTTAGCATAGCCAGGACCTGAGGAATGTCCCACACATCCCCTGGGGGGAAGGGGTTGCGGGGTATCAGTTTCTGCTTTGTTCTCAGCTTGCCTTCTGTTCCCTCATCAGTTGCATCTAACACCCAGTGCTCATTACATCACGTGCCCTCCTTAATGCCCACTACCCAGTTACCCCATCCCCCACCTACTTCCCCTCCGGCAACCCTCAGTTTGTTTCCTAGAGTTCAGAGTCTCTTATGGTTTGCCTCCCTCTCTGATTTTATCTTATTTTATTTTTCCTTCTCTTCCCCTATGTTCATCTGTTTTGTTTCTTAAAGTCCACACATGAGTGAAATTGTATGGTATTTGTCTTTCTCTGACTGACTTATAAGTTGTAAGGGAATTTATTTTTTTTTCCTTTTGCCTCCATTCCCCACATCAGCATTTATTTTCCTTCTCAGACTTTCCTGCAAATTCCAGTGGAAGGAATGTGTGCACATTGTAGAACACTTAGAAAATTCAGTAAGGACAAAAGAATGACTACACGAGCTTGAACTGAATCTTGAGTGACGAATGGATATTAATTTGTGAAAGACGAGAATGATAACTGGACAGAAGGAAAAGAGGAGAGCAGAATTATGATCTGTTTGGCTGGGGAACTGCAAGAATGTTGCTATGACTTACAGAAGGTGACGGGAAGGATGTTGTGGGAGGTACAGCTGGGGCGAGTTTTCTGGACCTCAGGCTTCCTGACCTTTGGGGTCCAGTCTTTTTTTTATAATGATTTTTTATTATATTATGTTAGTCACCATACAGTACATCCCCAGTTTCCCATGTAAGGCTTGATGATTCATTAGTTGTGTATAACACCCAGTGCACCATGCAATACGTGCCCTCCTTACTACCCATCACCGGTCTATCCCATTCCCCTACCCCCCTCCCCTCTGAAGCCCTCAGTTTGTTTCTCAGAGTCCATAGTCTCTCATGCTTCATCCCCCCTTCTGATTACCCCCCTTTCTTTATCCCTTTCTTCCCCTACCGATCATCCTAGTTCTTATGTTCCATAGATGAGAGAAATCATATGATAGTTGTCTTTCTCTGCTTGACTTATTTCACTTAGCATTATCTCCTCCAGTGCCGTCCATGTTGCAGCAAATGTTGAGAACTCGTTCTTTCTGATTGCTGAGTAATATTCCATTGTATATATGGACCACAACTTCTTAATCCAGTCATCTGTTGAAGGGCATCTCGGCTCCTTCCACGATTTAGCTATTGTGGACATTGCTGCTATGAACATTGGTGTGCATATGGCGCTTCTCTTTACTACGTCTGTATCTTTGGGGTAAACACCCAGTAGTGCAATGGCTGGATCATAGGGTAGCTCAATTTTTAACTTTTTAAGGGACCTCCACACTGTTTTCCAGAGTGGCTGTACCAACTTGCATTCCCACCAACAATGTAGGAGGGATCCCCTTTCTCCACATCCTCTCCAACAATTGTTGTTTCTTGCCTTGTCTATTTTTGCCATTCTAACTGGCGTAAGGTGGTATCTCAGTGTGGTTTTGATTTGAATTTCCTTGATGGCTAATGATTTTGAACATTTTTTCATGTGTCTGTTAGCCATTTGTATGTCTTCATTGGAAAAGTGTCTGTTCATATCTTCTGGGTCCAGTCTTCTTTGCAGGGCGGGCTGGTCTCAGCCTCTGGGGTTTGTGGCGGCATCCCTGGTCTCTGCCACTAGGTGGCAGCAGAGCATCACTTGTTGTAAAAACCCAAACTGGCCCGGCGAGGAGGGGGGGGTGGGGAGTCAGAACTCGGTTGAGAACTGGTGTAAGAGGCAGAGGCAAGGTGGATCGTTAGGGACACAAAGTGCAGAGATCCCAGTTATATCGTGCAACAGAAAAAATTTCAGGGAGCCCACTGGCAGCCAGCAGCCTGCTCTCAGGGGCCAAGTCTTAGACCTGCCCCCAAAAGGCAAATGCTGACCCGTCCCTGCTTGACCCCGTGGGCCTCCTTGGGTCCGGTGCTCCTACCCCATCCCAGACCACGAGACCGCAGCACTGAATCCACATGGACACACACAGGCACCAGTTTGCCATGTGAGGCTCTTGCTGGTGTGACCACAGTGAACAAAAGTGCCCTGTTTTTTACCTCCCCAGCTGAGACCATGACCAGAACCTCTGCTCCTGGAAGAGAGAACAATCTGACTGTCACCAGCCGGGCGACAGGTGATGCTCAGGTGTCCTCACCCCACCCAGGGTACAGCACCAGCATGGCTGCCCCGGGGAGCTCTGAGCACCCCAGGGCACCCCTTCCCAGCACCCCAACAGCCATGTCACAGACCCAGGCAGGCTCAGTTCAGTCCACTGGTGAACCCCGGCACGCTCGGTGGACAGAGACAAATCCTGGAGTGGCATCAAACATCATGGAAACCGCCGTCAGCCCTTCTCCTCCTGAGGAAGTCCCTGGGCTCTCCGCTCTGAAGAGCAGCCCCCCCAAAGGAACTTCACCCAGAGAAGCCATGGAAGCCAGAGGTGACCCCATCACCCACTGGCAGACTGTCCCCACCGGGGTCACAGTGACAGGAAGCAGCAGCACAGGGAGTAGCAGGGCCACAACCGGTCCCCCCCCAGAAAGCACCACTTCATCTGAGACGCCCACAGGTGTGAGTCAGACCATGAAAAGTGCCCCCGTCGCCTCTCCAGCTGAGACGGGGACAGCCGCTGGTTCAAGTACAACAGAAGGGACTCACTCATCACCTGAGATGCTTTCTCCTACTTATCCCGAGACCTCAGCTAGGGCGACCCCAGATTCCAGGGAGCGGACAAGCCCAGGACTGACTCTGTCCAACACTGGACGTCCCTCGGCCTCCCCTGAGCCCGGTTCTGAGGGAGACGCCACGCCAGCCTCCCGTGTATCTCCGCTGTCGCCTGCTCCAGATCTGGGTGATCAAGGGTCAGCCTCCAGCACATTCTCAGTGCAGACAGTGACCTCTTCTCTGACCGCAGGGACCCTTTTTCCCATGACACCAAGAAATACAGCAGCAGGTGCTTCTGGGAGAGTTACAACTTTGACCTCTGCCCTGGCCCATCCCTCTCCCCCAGGGGAAGGGACAGTGGGGAGGGTGCTCGCCTCCAGCACCTCCCCCGAAGCCCCAGACACACCCAGGACTCTGGCGTCAGAACCGGCAGGTGGCCCCACAACCCTCAGCATCACCAGCGTTTCCAGAATGAGAACTTCCCTTTTTCCATCGCCCTCCCCTGCCTCAGAAGAGACCAACACAGACTCAGCGGGCCCTGAGTTTCCTGCAGCTTCTCGATCATCTCGGGCCTCCACCTTTACTTCCGCGGCAGCGAGGTCACAGACCCACGAGAGCGCGGTTAATGATCCCCCTGCCCTTCGCAATAGCGCCCGGCCGGAGACCAGTCCCAAATTTGAGACAAGGTCCCCTTCCGCACGAAGCTCTCTTCCAGCCGCTGCCACTCCCCCTGCTGCTACCGGTGTGGTTCCTAGAATCAGTCCCCTAAACACCAGCTCCGTGGAAGGAATGTCTCCGAGGGAACCTTCAACGGCCACGCTCACAACACGCAACACGGGGGGCCCAGCCGCTGTCAGTGCTTCCAGCAGGGTCCACCCCACAAGGGGACCCGGCGGCCACCGAAAGTTGGGAACTACGCACCTGCCCTCTGGAACCACATCCCCCACCGAGACGTCCACGGATGCAGCCTTGGCCACGGACAGGGTCCCAGTCTCAGCAACCGCGTCTCAGTCCCCGGCTGCTGCCAGCACCGTGGGGAAGACAAGCCACTCGCCTGGTACGTCGTCTGACGCCCTCTATCCTGTGCCGCCTGCAGGGATGACGGTTTCTGGCGATGAGACCAGCCCACCTCTCACTCCAGAAACAGCCACAATTCAGTCACCTCCGGAGCCCAGCTCTATGAGAAGTCGCTGGCCCAGCCTTCCGTCTTCTTCTCCTTCTGCTTCTGCTGCCGAAGCCGCAGTGACCACCACGTCGGTACCCCAGAGTAGCACCCCCGCAGGCATGCTAACAGGTGTATGGGACCCGCCCAACTTACCTTCCAAGACGTCCTCATCACCTAAGGAGCCCCCAGCCGGTCCCGATGCAGGGAGACGTGCCACCGTTCCCCGGGGTACGTCAGCCCCATCAGTGGGGTTGTCAGAAGAGAGAGTCCCTGCCTCCAGCACCCACCCGGAGTCAACAGACTCATCTGGCTTCAGCCCCGGAGCACGCACCAGTTCAGAGCGTCCCAGCACGGTGGTGGAAACTGGTTCTTACCCACCCCTCGCCTCTCCCCCCATGAAGACCACCACCGCTGTATCAGTAGCAGAAATGGACACTAAGGAGACGTCTTACTCTTCTGGATCACCCCCTGAGGTGTCCGTTCCTGGAAAGACCAGCACCAGTGGTACCATATATGTCACCCCTCCAGATCCCAGCGCGACACGTTCAGCTCAGGTCTCCTCCTCCCGCCCAGTGAAGGAGCTCACAACCACAGGCACCTACGCAAGAACAGGGTCCCCCAGCCCAGCTACTCGCCCCGAAACCCCTAAAATCCCAATGACACCGGGTCCCGCTAGCCAAGCCCCAGGAGCATGGACCAACACAGAGACAGCTGAACACGCCACTGGATCCCAGGGCACAGATCTGGCAGAAAAGTCCCCTGGATTCAGGACGCAGTCCACCCCACGACCCGCGTCTGCAGCGGCCTCTGTCTCCCCTACCTCTGGAACCAGCACATGGGAACTGACCTCCGATGCCTCGGGTGAGTCCTTGACAAGTAAGGAGAACACAGTCACTTCTCGGCTGGGGGCTCTCACTATGTCTCTCCCCGTGGTCACATGGCTGAGTACCAGCTCGACAGAGGACGCGGCCTCTGCTGCCCCTGATGCCTCAAGTCCGAGTCCATCCGAGACAACGTTGGTTATGTCTACACCTGTACCTTCCCGTGAACTTTCAAGTCCGGGGGTAGACAGCAGTGCTTTCCAAAAAAAAGATTTGACCACCGTGGGCCAGCACCGAGGAGGGGGCACGGCCACAGCCTCCCACCGGCTCACCCTGGGCCCAGAAACAGATGCATCCACCTCACTGATTTATTCACCCCCAGATACTTCAACTAGAGGTATCACAGCCTGGGGGACAAGAGGCAACACCGACGGGTCTGAATCCAGACCTCCGGGCCCCCCCAGCACAGAAACCGGACAGAGCTCATCTCCACCCCTCCCCATTACTCCTCCATCAGTAGAGCCCACGTCCCCAGCGGCACTCACTGCTTCGACATCCAAGAAGGAACTCACACCATCAGAGGCAGCAAGACCGGTCAGCTCTGAGCCTGAAGATGAGCCAAGCTCACCTCCCCAGTGGTCTACACAGGCTCCGCGTCTCGCTTCCAGCTCCGTGGAAACCAGCGGAGCGGTGACTCAGACATCTGACCGTGGAAAAACCATGGTCGATCTGGGAACAAGTTTAGTCGCCAAAGGGAATTCATCTCTGCCTTTAACTCCAAGCACTCCTGGAAGGCAAAGCGGCCCCTGGTCAGCATCATCACTGACCGTAAGGAGAGTTGGGCCAGGATCCTCTTCTTCCACCTCTTCTGTGTCCCCTGAGGTGGCCGCCGCATTGGGTATCTCCCCCACGATGGGGGAGACTGCTTCCTCCTTGGCCTCTGTACTGCTGGGCACGAGATCTTCCCCGCCTCCCCCCGTGGCCACGTCTTCCGTGGGTACTGGCGAGGATGCAAGGACAAGCTCCACCGTGCCGCAGTCCCACTCATCCTCTGCAGGGGGAATAAATTCCTCTATTTACACATCCCCCACCATTAGCAACAGTCCTGATGCTTCCGATCTGTCCGCCACAGCCCTGACCCGGGCCTTTCCCTTAGATCCCACAGCCTCGACCTGGGTCTCCTCCTCAGCCTTTACCCGCATTCTGGTACGGACTAGGCACCCTTCTCCCAAGACTCGAAACAGGGGGCTAGAGCACGGCAGCCTGGGAGCAGAGACTGAGCTGGCCGTAACTTCGTCAGGAGCGCTAACCTCTTCTGGAGCTGAGACAGAGCCCCCCCGGACACCCACCTTTGCATTGTCAGAGGCCCCACCCCGCAGAGGTGAGATTCCTGGGTCAGGAATCCGCTGTTCCTGATCTGACAGCTTGCCCCATTCATGAGTAAGGACCCGCTGCATCTGCCTCCTTGGAGATGGGTTTGTTTTCCTTGGTTGGTCATTGAACATGGTAAGAAATCCCCTGCCGTGTTTTTAACAAGGTATTTGACTTGCATTCATTCAGGATTCTGGCTGCAGGGAAATGTCCAGTTGGCCCGGTGGCCGCTTTAGCTCCCTGTATCTGGTTTTCTAGATGACTGTAGAAGTCGCCTGCTTGTACCCAGAGTGTGGGGTTGCTCATCCATGTTGGGCTTTGTAGCCATTCCTGATGAATATCATATTTTAAAAAAAAAATGTATTTGTTTATTTGAGAGAGAGAGAAAGCATGAGCACGGGGAGGGGCAGAGGGGGAGGAAGAGGGACAAGCGGACTCTTCGCGCATCATGGAGCCTGACACAGGGCTTGATCTCATGACTCTGAGATCAGGACCCTGAGATCATGACCTGAGCTGAGACCGATAGTTGGAGCTTAACCAACTGCACTACCCAGGCGCCCCACACATGTCACATTTTTTTTAATGTTTTTTTATTATATCATGTTAGTCACCATACTGTACATCCCTGGTTTCTGATGTAAAGTTCGATGATTCATTAGTTGCGTTAATACCCAGTGCACACATGTCACATTTTTAAAAGACTTCTCTTTTATTGAGGTTAAATCTATGGTTCAGCAACATTCGGCACATTCCCATGGTTGTGCAACTGTCCCCGCCATCCGTCTCCAGAACTTTGGTATCTTCCCAAACTGAGACTCTGTTCCCATTAACCACTAACTCCTCCTTTTCCGCTTCTCCTCGCATCTGCAATCACCATTCTGCTTCTGTCTCCATGAATCTGACAATTCTGCGTGCCTCACGTACGTGGAATCACGTAGCATTGGCCGTTTTGTGTCTGCCTTATTTCACTTAGCATGATGTTTCCGAGGTTCGTCCGTGTGGTAGCAGGTGTCAGAGTTTCCTTCCTTTTTAAGGCTGAATCGTATCCCGTTGCGAATATACACCACCTTTCGTTTATTCACACATGGTTGGACATTTGGGTTGTCTTCACCTTCTGTCTTTCATGAATCATGCTGCTATGAACATCAGTGACAAATATCCGTTTGAGTCCTTTTAATGCTTTGGGGTAAATATCTAGTAGGAGAATCACTCCACATTATGGTAGAATACTACCTTTTTATGTTTAGGTTTTGAAACTTCTTCTCGGGGTCACCTGTTCTCACCCAGAGGAGAATCAGCCCATCATGACTAAGTTTCCCTAGGTATCCCTGGTGGGCGATCCTTCTCGGGAAGACTGGTGGGAATAGAAGTATGTGGCTTCTGTGTCTGTCTCATCTTCCTGCGATGACTGATCACATCACCTTAGTTGTCATTACCTGGAAAACAAACAGCTTCCCATCAGGAATCTGACAGTCTTTCCTGACACTCTCTACTGTATGCCCTCCACTATGTCCTATTGGAATATCTGACTTGAAGTCCCCTGGGCAGCCATTTGCCTCACTCATATACCTCTTTGACCAGCCCATTCTTTATAGAATAGACCAGCTCTTTGATACCCCTGACCTCCAGACTTTATTTGGATTCCTTTGATGCTGAAACTAAAGAGAGAAGAGGATCAATTACTGCCCATTAATATCTTATTCCGTTGTGCTTGTTCACGGCACATTTTTATTTTTATCTTCTGTTTTACTTTATTTATTTATTTATTTATTTATTTATTTATTTATTTATTTTTAATGTTTTTTTATTATATTATGTTAGTCACCATACGGTACATCCCTGGTTTCCGATGTAAAGTTCGATGATTCATTACTTGCGTATAACACCCAGTGCACCATGCAATACGTGCCCTCCTTACTACCCATCACCGGTCTATCCCATTCCCCCACCCCCCTCCCCTCTGTAGCCCTCAGTTTGTTTCTCAGAGTCCATAGTCTCTCATGCTTCATCCCCTCTTCTGATTACCCCCCCTTTCTTTATCCCTTTCTTCCCCTACCGATCATCCTAGTTCTTATGTTCCATAGATGAAAGAAATCATATGATATTTGTCTTTCTCTGCTTGACTTATTTCACTTAGCATTATCTCCTCCAGTGCCGTCCATGTTGCAGCAAATGTTGAGAACTCGTTCTTTCTGATGGCTGAGTAATATTCCATTGTATATATGGACCACAGCTTCTTAATCCCGTCATCTGTTCAAGGGCATCTTGGCTCCTTCCATGATTTAGCTATTGTGGACAGAGCTGCTATGAACATTGGGGTGCATGGCCCTTCTCTTCACTATGTCTGTAACTTTGGGGTAAAGACCCAGTATTGCAATGGCTGGGTCACAGGGTAGCTCAATTTTTAACTCATGGCACAATTCTTGTGCAAGGTTGGCATTCAAATTACCCTAACGCTATGTTCTCCTGTCTCTAGCCTTTGAATAACACTTCCTTGTAAATAATCTTTGTTTCCAAAGTGTGCACATACTGATTTTTCTCGAGTGCCTTCCTTCTAAACTGACCAATATCCATCCAACCCACCTGTCTCTCCTACAGGCACTGACGGGACTGTGGTGTCCATTACTAACTTGCCCACACATGAAAATTCCTCATGGCTGAACGGTGATCCTTCGACACCTGTGACAGTGGTCGGCCCTGAAGGTATGATAGCTGCTGCCTAACTTTGTCTTTCGAGAAACCATGTTTTCTGTTCTACGGTAAACTCTGCTTTTGTTAGAACTAGTCTGAGAAGTTGGTACCACCTGGATTTCTCCTAAGAATGTGACCTACATTCTTGGCCCTGTTTCTTCAGTGTGGGTCTTAAGTATCTCCAAGAACACAAGAGACCATTCTGTGCTCGAAACGTGTTCATTAGTATGTGGCTCTTACTGAAAGAAGTCCAAAACTAGCATGATAAGAATTGATCAGGGATGGGTGCCTGGGTGGCTCAGTTGTTAAGCGTCTGCCTTCGGCTCAGGCCAGGGTCGCAGGGTCCTGGGATTGAGCCCCGCATTGGACTCCCTGCTCGGCAGGAAGCCTGCTTCTCCCTCTCCCACTCCCCCTGCTTGTGTTCCCTCTCTTGCTGTCTCTCTCTCTGTCAAATAAATAAATAAAATCTTAAATAAAAAAAAAAGAATTGATCAGGGATGGTTGATGGCTCCTGGAATGATCCTTACATGGGAAAAAGCCACCATCTTGGAAGATGTGATGCCATGAGAAAGTCAACTCTGTGTCCCAGAGGTTTTTCTGAAAAGGAAATGGTTCTCTCTTGTCAGGAAGAAGTAATAGAGGTTTGGAGACTGACCTATTTTATACTCTAATTTTCCCTGCACTTGGCTTCCTTTAAAGGCCAAACAGGAGTTTCCAAAATGGGAAATAATAAGAAAGGATGGGTGTTAAATTACGGCCTAATTCCTTAGAAATAATACTCAGTGGTCAAGGGTTTCAAGGAACAGGGACCACAGGCAGGGGTGAATAAGGCCAGGTATGGGGAAGGAGCAGTACGTGTAGAAAAGAAGGGACAGACTCTCCCCCAGGTGGTCAGAAACAAGATTTGTTATATGTTCTCTCAGGACAAACTCAAAGGTATTAATCTATAATCATGGGAAACCTCACCACAATCACTAATACTTCCTAAAATCATGAGCACATCTTTTAGCAATGGAGGGCTAAGGGGACAACTACACCGTATCACGTCACAACTTCTCCTGATGGCCAGCAGATGACCACCATGTTTGCTGAGACTTCAGGAGTAGATCAGACTGACAACACTATATGTTTCCATCACTTCTGAGAATCCAAGCACACAGCCTTATGTAAATGATCCCTTTCTCGATACTCTGCCTGACCCTGCATCTACCTTGATCTGGACACCTAGTTAATACCCATCATCAGCATCTATCACCGGTCAACTGCTCAGAGAGATACAAGTTCCCAGGAACTCATTCTGGAGCCTGAAACCAGCCTATCCAACTCAATATAGGCCTTCTCTTCAGGGTCCAGGACAGATGGGGACAAGCATTCTTGGATGGCCAGCAACACAGGAGTGGCCATCATAGGAACACCAGTCCTTACCAGCATGGAGGGCAAACAGAGTTCTCCCTCAACTTTCACCATGGCATTTACAATGTCAGGGCACAAGTTCCCAGGAGCAGTGACCCCTCCTGAAGGAAATCTGACTGAGTATGAGTTCCAAGGGACAGAGCTTAAAGCCTTCTACCCTAGAGATGACAATGTCACCCATTTTCAGAAGAGAGGTACCACTGACCACTGAGATGATGGGGGTCTCGGCCAACTGATGGGTCACTCACTCACATGAGAGCACAGAAATTGAGAACAGTTCTCCAACTTGGATCAGTACCTCAGTGGAGACACTAGCTGCTTCTGAGACCCCCACAGACACAGAGGGAACTCATCCTTTCACTGATGTAGTGGTGGCCACTTCTGGGGCTAACCATGTTCCTCTGTTCCTACCCGCTCAGAATCACACAAGGTCACACCACCAATGGTTGCAGCTTCACTATGGAGGCCACCAGCCTTTACATTTCAGTCTCTGTTCTTCCTAAGTCTGCAAGAACTGGGGCAGAATCTGGTTCCTCACAATCTCTTGGACTGAGGGAGACTAGTACTTCTCAGGATTCCAGCATAGGCACAGACTCAGCATGGTCTTTTCCCAAATGTTCTATGATGCTGTTTCTGAAGTCACTGGGACTGAGTTCACTTCCTGTGACAGAGTACCTGGCCCAGATTTACTCAGGCAGTGGCTGACACTGACATACCAGGCAGAACCAACATCAGCCATTCTGTTTCCCCTCCCATGGCAGATTCTTTACACATGACTGTCCACACACCAACAAGCCCATCTAGGACTATAGCAAACAGTACTCTTACTCTGGACACCACAACCTCCTGGGAAGGGTCCCCTCTGCTGAGACTCAGGGTTTTTCACTCTCAGAAATGCCACTCCTAGGAACAGAATTAGAGGCTCCATCATAGACAAGACCTCCTTTTGAAGAAGAGACCAAATCTCTGTCCTCCCTGGAGCCTGCCCTAAGTTCAACCTCAGCTTCTTCTATTTCCTCCAAAGCAGAGAGATCCAGAACCCCTAATTCTCCTCCACCTGCCCCAGGACTAACACCATCCACATCACCCATAAACATTCAATCCTAGAAAACCACAGCTTCCCCAGGCACTGGCTCCCCAGAAGATTCCTTCTGGTCCCTGAGCACTACTGTGGGAGAAGACAGGACCTCTGAGATAACTTCTTTGGCCAGGCCACCGAAGGTCACTGCAGATGGTGTAGCTGTGACTATAGCCACTGAGGAGAGCTCCCCTGGTGTAGAGACCAGCTTAGCTCCAAGTCTTGATAACTCTATTCCATTTACAAGTAAGAACCTTGTTCCTGACTTCCCTTGCATTGGCATTCTGAGGTTTGCTGGCTACTACTCGGTGAGGAGGAGAGAGAATTCCTTCTAAGAATGTCCTTCTGGTTCCACATATCTCGTAGGATCACTTACTTTCTCTATGTAACTAGTGACACTTTCAGCATCCTTGGGTCCAAATTCAGTTTTTTCCGGTAAGAGCCTACCTTTCCCCTCCCCAGATATGAAGTCTCATGATGATAGTTATAAAGGAATGATAAAGGAAAATGACAAAGTACATAACGAAGACATATTATTTGTATGTGTTTACTAATCTGATATAGTAATCCATGGGATAATCCTGATTTTACTTATGGAGTCTAAAACGTGGGAGGGAAAAAATTAACCAATGGCGAATTCACATATTGTAGGTGACGGAGACAGAGTATCACCAAATGCTTTTGCTTGAGATCAATCGATTCAGCAGTCCCGCCATCAACGAGAAGCTCTTCTGTAATTATGATGCATGCCATCTTGGTTTGATTTCATGCCAACAAAAGAATTCTTCCTTGCAACGTGCCTTCTCAGAGACAGATGAAGACATGGCTGAGCCAGTGTCTAGTGCAAGCATTTCTTGGGTATGCGCACCTTGAGGGAATGCTAGGCTGACACCTCAATCCTCTTATCCTTCAGGGACACAGGAGTCTGTGGCAGCCACCACTGGGGAGCTGAGTGAGGGAACGTATGGAGGCACCACGTGGTCAACGGGTGACCGTGCGTCTCTGGTGACTACCGTCAGCCTGGGTAGGTATGACCATCTGTGTATACTGTGCTTAACACTGGTCTTGGAGTAAAATGAGTGCCTGAGTCCTCTGTGCTGGTACATAATCAAAACTTTCTGCTGTGGTTCCAGAGGCTGTTGATAATATTTTTTTAATTTTTAACTTATTTTATTTAAATTCAATTAGTTATCATAGAGTGTATCATCAGTTTCAGAGGTAGAGGTCAGTGATTCGTCAGTTGCATGTAACACCCAGTGCTCATTATATCACATGCCCTCCTTAATGCCCATCACCCATTTACCCTGTCCCCCCCACATACCTCCCCTCCAGCAACCAGTAGTTTTTATGGAGCATTTATTGATTTCTTTCTTTTTTTTAAAAAAAAGATTTTATTTATTTTAGAGACAGAGAGAGTTGGGGGAGGGACTGTGGGAAAGGGAGGAAGAAAATTCTCAAGCAGACTTCCCACTAAGCACAGAGCCTGACGCAGGGCTCAGTCCCAGGACCCTGAGATTGTGACCTGAGCAGAAATCAAGAGTTGGATGCTTAACTGACTGAGCCACCCAGGCGCCCTTAGATTTGTTGATTTCTAATATGAATTGTTTCTACTGAGTAATTTATATGTTTAAGAGCCAATCACTCAGCCTTAGGAACAGATACAGTGTCTCTACAAATCAGTTGACGAATTGTGAAGGGCCTTCCTAACTCAGATACCATCACTAAAGTCAGGGATTGCCACCAACAGGGAAAGGTTCCCTTGAGCTGCCATGGGTTTGTTCTATGGGACAATTCATAATTATAAGATGATTATAATACTATCTACTGTTACAATGTTCAGTACATGGCCTGAAGGGGAGAGGTGTCCACTTAAGGTGCTTACGAGGATGAATACAGCTGACCTGATTCCTGAAAGCAATCATTTGATATCTCTTTCTACGCTAGGAGGTAAAAACATTCTGCCTTTTCCTGATGAGAGGTGAAAGAAAATGAAAATATATAGGAAGTGAGGCTCCTTGATCTACCTTTCCCCTTAACCTGTTAAAACCAAGCCAGAGAGCTTTTAATTAGAATCAGTTTTGAAGTCTAGGGGATAAAGGCAGATATCAGACTAAAATAGAATGATTGAAGGCTGGCCCAAGGAGGAAAAACAGAGCAAAGTATGGGAGAGTTTTCCCCTGTTCCTGGGTGGAATCTTTACCCTCCATTAAGACATGAGACATGGTATATAGGTCTTCATGGAGGCCACACTGATAGAGAAACGTAGGGTGCCAGAGGGAGTTCTGCAAGCCAGTAGACCAAGCTTATACACCCAACATTAGACACAAGGATGGACAATAGGATTCCTGCCATCCAAAGGAACAGAATATGTGCAGATCTGTAGGGAGAAAGGAAGGAGAATCAAAACCAGAAGAACCCCTTTTTTACCTCCTTGCAAACTTCCTAACTGAAGAGCTATTTCGGTCACAGGCCTGTCCAACAGAACCCCAGGAACATCTGAAGATACCATAAATCCAAGCTCCAAGGAGCCCAGCAGCAGCCACAAGACCAGGACCACGGTGGGAACTTCTTTTAGGGAGACTCCAACAGAGACTGCCCCCGCAGACACCACAGTGGGACTGGCCACCTTCCAATCCGTGCCCACAGGGAGTGGCAGCACCAGACTCCTTCGCTTGTCCACAGGAACCATGGTGCCGGGAGAATCATCTATAGAAACGGCAGTCATTACAAATAACATCTCACGCTCCCCGTATCCAGTTGGAGCTCGGGCCACTACATACTCTGGGACACCAGAAGGGACAAGCCAGTCAAGAGGAGCAATGTCTTTCCTCCACCCAGAGTCAACTTCCACAGGGAGTGTCCAGCAAGCCAGCTCAGTCCCAACTTCTAGAACAACTAGAATGGAGTTGTCCACATGGCTTGGCTCCAAGGAGGGGACCACAGTGGGCACGCATCTCCCTTCTAGCACATCTTCCACTGGCCATCGGGACACTGCAACAACTTTGGTTATAGCCCCCAAGGTAGCCACCAGCTCCGTGACAGAGAAATCTGAACTTCAAACCATGACATGGGTCAACACTGTGGTCACTCCTTCCACTGCCTTCAGTCCAAAGGCAATGGTGGCTGAACAGCAGACAGGTGGGTCTGTGGGGGAGGCTTACTCATCGGCTAGCCCACAGTCAAAGCACACAGCTGGGAGTGACCCAACCCTGAGTGCCTCCCCTGGGGACCCCGACGCCACTATTACCACCCTCCGTTCTGATAGGTCAGAAGGCTCAGCCGCTATCAGCCTCATCAGTGTGGCAAGAGGGAAAGCTGGCTCCGCTGTAGCTGCTAGCTCCCCTTTCGTGGGGCCCCCGTCTGAGTCCCTCACAGGACTGGAGACCACTGAAACCGCATCTCCACCGGAGGCTCACTCTGTGACATCACCTCCCACAGAACTAACAAGCGAGGGTGGGGCCCCCACTGTGGAGGTCGCCCCCTCCAGCCCCAGGGGAGCAAACTCAGTTCCAACTGTAATGCCTAGCCCAGAGAGGACGGCCAGGACCACGGGCCAGAGCCGAGCACCGGGGACCTCTCCATGGACTGCCTCAGACACAGCTGCCCACGTCCATGTCACTGGTTTGCCCATGGACAGTTCTACAGGGAGAACGCTGGCTTCCTCGGTACTGGTCGTTGCGACATCTGGACCACAGGCAAGTCTACTCCCTTCAGTGGAGTCTCCGACTCTGGTGGCCACCACAGGTGTAGTGACTAGGGACGCTGCCTCTACCGCTGGACAATGGTCAGAAACCTCACCTCCCGCAGAAGGGAGCATTACGCGTGTAACCATAGCCCCCACTCCAGATGGCGCCACCACCATCACCACCATGGGAACCAACTCAGGCCTGACTGCCACGCCCAACCCAGAGAGCAGAGTGAGCACCCTGGCCACAGACACCAGCATATCTGCCCTAGAGGATCCTTCCACCCGGTCAGCTACAACGCCTTCCGCCCCAACATCAGGCTGCTGGGCGATGACAGACACAGCTTCAACGCTGGCAGTCACAGGCGCCCCTGAAACAACTTCTGTAATGGGCACAGCTTCATCCTTAGCATCTGGCACTGAATCAGGCTATTTCTCTACTCCCATTGGCCTTGTGACTGTCACTGGAACCAGCCTAGCCATTCCATCTCCTCATGCTTCAGCTGAAGGGACAAAGTCCACAAATATGCGAACGCGGAGTCCCTCGGACACAACCGAATCGATGCCCGTCTCAACGACATCTGGTATCCAGAGAATGAGCCCCTCACTTCCTCAGGTTTTAAGCACAACGTGGACTCCTGAGCATTCGAATACACACACTGACCCAAATATCCTCAATTCCATTTCTCCGCCTCATTCTCTGCCCACTCGTGACGGGGCTCCAGGGAAATCTCCAGGGAAATCATCACCCACAGCCTCTACCTCAGTTCTGCACAGGGACAGAACCCGAGAACTCCCCGTGGAGAACAACACCAGCCCAACTACCTCACAGATGCCAATGTTTACGACAGAAATTAGGACTGGGGTCACTCCGGTTGAAATGGTAAGTCTTTCTAGAGTCAGTTTATCAGTAAGGACAGAGCGCATGAGCAAAGAAACAGAACACAGTTCTAACCAGGATCCTAACACAAATGCTATAACCATGACCATGGAAACAGTTCCCACCAGGGCCACATCACACAGCACACGTACCACAGATGCTGCCGCCACATCCTCCTGGGCAGAGAGTCACTTGACTGGCACTCAGGGTTTTCTAAACTCAGAAGGAACCACTAGCATGGACATGGGTTCTGAGGATGAGTCACGGACAAGCCCTACCTCCGACGAAGGTATCACATCTCCTTCCCCCCATGGGCCTTCCCGTGCCACGACGCCCCCTTCTCTAGCTTCCCCCACATCACAAGCCAGGGACCTTTCAGCACTTGTCCCTGTCACCTCACCTGAGGCCGCGGGCACGATGGGGACCAATGGCCCAGTGAGCACAAGCTTGGGACCTGGGACAAGTTCACCTTCAGATGTGAGCAGCACCTCAGCTGAGACCTGGGTAATTTCAGAAGCTACAACCACCACAGAGGGACACCACCCTTCCAGGAACACGGCAATGACCAATGTGGGGACCATCACTTCTGCATTGGAATCCCAGTCCTCTGCCTCAGCAGACTCACAGACACGCAAAGGCACCACTCCAATCATCACCTCTTCCCCCACTGGGGACAGCATGGTTTCCACAACAATGGCTGGCCTTCCTGAAACCACAGATGTGAGGACAAAGTCAACATCATCCCTTGGCGCAGAACGATGGGACACCAGCACCTCAAGGCCCACCATCATGGGCTCCGAGAAAATCACTGTCCCTTCTATAATGTCCACTGATATGACTGTGGAGGCTTCTAGGACTGATGTCATCTCCTCTAGCAGGACATCCAATCTGGACCCTGCACAGTCCACGGTGTCACCAAACATCCCCACGGGATTCAACACCAGGCTCTCTACCTCCCCCGTCCTGACAGAGTCCACAGCTATAAGCATGGCCACCGAAACAGTTCTCCCTGGGGTTACATCACAGGGCACACGTATCACGGATGCCTCCACCACAGCCTCCTGGGCAGAGAGTCACTCAGCTGGCAGTCAGATTTTTGCACGCTCAGATGGAACCAGTAGCATGGACATGGGTTCTGAGGATGTGTCATGGACAAGCCCTTCCTCTGAGCAGGACGTCATATCTCGTTCCTCCCATGGGCCTTCCCGTGAGATGATGCCCCCTTCTCTAGCTTCCCCCACATCACAAGCCAGGGACCTTTATGCATCTGTCCCTGTCACCTCACCTGATGCTGCGGGCACACTGGGGACAGCTGGCCCGTTGAGCAGAAGCCTGGGACCTGGGACAAGTTCACCTTCAGATGTGAGCAGCACCTCAGCTGAGACCCAGGTAATTTCAGAAGCCACGACCGCCACAGAGGGACTCCACCCTTCCAGGAACATGGCAGTGACCAACATGGGGACCATCACTTCTGCACTGGAATACCAGTCCTCTGCCCCAGCGGGCTCAGAGAGACACACGGACACCACTCCATTCATCACCTCTTCCTTCAGTGAGGACAGCACGGTTTCCACACCAATGGCTGACCTTTCTAAAACCACAGATTTCAGGACACAGTCAACGTCATCCCTTGGCGCAAAGCCATGGGAAAGCAGCACCTCCCGGCCCACCAATATGGGCTCGGAGAAATTCACCGTGCTTTCTGTAATGTCCACTGCTACGACTGTGGAGGCCTCCAGGACTGATGTCACCTCCTCAAGCAGGATATCCACCCCGGACCCTGCTCAGTCCACAGTGTCACCATCCATCCCCATGGGAATCGCCACCAGGCTGTCAACCTCCCCCGTCCTGACAGAGTCCACAGCTATAACCATGGCGACCGAAACAGTTCTCCCTGGGGCTACATCACAGGGCACACGTACCCCGGATGCCTCCGCCACAGCCTCCTGGGCAGAGAGTCACTCGGCTGGGACACAGGGTTTTGGTGGCTCAGATGGAACCACTAGCATGGACACGGGTTCTGAGGATGAGTCACGGACAAGCCCTTCCTCTGACCAGGACGTCACATCTCCTTCCTCCCATGGGCCTTCTCGTGCGTTGATGCCCCCTTCTCTAGCTTCCCCCACATCACAAGCCAGGGATCATTCTGTGCCTGTCCTTGTCACCTCACCTGTGGCCGCGGGCATGCTGGGGACAGCAGGCCCATTGAGCAGAAGCCTGGGACCTGGGACAAGTTCTCCTTCAGATTTGAGCAGCACCTCAGCTGAGACCCCGGTAATTTCAAAAGCCTCGATGGAAACAGAGGGACGACACCCTTCTGGGAACACGGCACTGACCAATGTGGGGACCATCACTTCTGCACAGGAATACCAATCCTCAGCCCCAGCGGGCTCAGAGACACCCGAAGGCACCACTCCAATCGTCAGCTCTTCTGTCACTGGGGACACCACGGTTTCCACAACATTGGCCGACTTTCATGAAACCACAGAGTTCGGAACACAGTCAACGTCATCCCTTGGTACAGAACAATGGAACAGCAGCACCTCCAGGCCCACGGTCATGGGCACGGAGAAAATCACTGTCCCGTCTGTAATGTCCACTGATAGGACCATGGAGGCCTCCAGCACAGAGGTCATTTCCTTTAGCAGGACATCCAACCCAGGTCCTGCTCAATCCACGATGTCACCAGACATCAGCACGGGATTCAACACCAGGCTGTCAACCTCCCCCGTCCTGACAGAGTCCACAGCTATAAGCATGGCGAACGAAACAGTTCTCCCTGGGGCTTCATCACAGGGCACACATAACCCGGATGCCTCCGTCACAGCCTCCTGGGCAGAGAGTCACTCGGCTGGGGCGCAGGGTTTTGCAGGCTCAGACGGAGCCACTAGCATGGACACGGGTTCTGAGGATGAGTCACGGACAAGCCCTTCCTCTGACCAAGACATCACATCTCCTTTCTCCCACGTGTCTTCCCGTGCCACGACACCCTCTTCTCTAGCTTCCCCCACATCACAAGCCAGGGACCTTTCTGCATCCATCACTATAACCTCACCTGCGGCCGCTGGAACACTGGGAACCACTGGCCCATTGAGCACAAGCCTGGGTTCTGGGACAAGTTCACCTTCAGATTTGAGCAGCACCTCAGCTGAGACCCGGGTAATTTCAGAAGCCTCGATGGCTACAGAGGGACACCACTCTTCCGGGAACACGGCAGTGACCAACGTGGGGACCATCACTTCTGCAAAGGAATCCCAGTCCTCTGCCCCAGCGGGCTCAGAGACACACACGGACACCACTCCAATCGTCAGTACTTCCCCCACTGTGGACAGCACGGTTTCCACAACATTGGCTGGCCTTCCTGAAACCACAGAGTTGACGACACAGTCAACATCATCCCTTGGCGCAAAACAATGGGACACCAGCACCTCAAGGCCCACGGTCATGGGCTCAGAGAAAATCACTATCCCTTCCGTAATGTCCACTGATACGAGTGTGGAGGTCTCCAGGACCGACATCATCTCCTCTAGCAGGACATCCAGCCCGGACCCTGCTCAGTCCACGATGTCACCATCCATCCCCACGGGAAACACCACCAGGCTCTCTACCTCCCCCATCCTGACAGAGTCCACAGCTATAACCATGGCGACCGAAACAGTTCTCCCTGGGGCTCCATCACAGGGCACACGTACCATGGATGCCTCGGCCACAGCCTCCTGGGCAGAGAGTCACTCGGCTGGGACGCAGGGTTTTGCACGCTCAGATGGAACCACTAGCATGGACACGGGTTCTGAGGATGAGTCATGGACAAGCCCTTCCTCTGACCAGGACGTCACATCTCCTTCCTCCCATGGGCCTTCCCATGCCACGACGCCCCCTTCTCTAGCTTCCCCCACATCACAAGCCAGGGACATTTCAGTCCCTGTCACCTCAACTGATGCCGCAGGCACACTGGGGACAGCAGGTCCGTTGAGTAGAAGCCTGAGACCTAGGACAAGTTCTCCTTCAGATTTGAGCAGCAACTCAGCTGACACCCTGGTAATTTCAGAAGCTACAACCGCCACAGAGGGACTCCACCCTTTTGGGAACATGGTAGTGACCAATGTGAGGACCATCACTTCTGCACTAGAATACCAGTCCTCTGTCCCAGCGGTCACAGAGACACACACAGACACCACTCCATTCATCTCCTCTTCCTTCAGTGAGGACAGCACGGTTTCCACACCAATGGGTGACCTTTCTAAAACCACAGATTTCGGGACACAGTCAATGTCATCCCTTGCCGCAAAGCCAAGGGAAAGCAGCACCGCCCGGCCCCCCAATATGGGCTCGGAGAAAATCACTGTCCTTACTGTAATGTCCACTGATATGGCTGTGGAGGACTCCAGGACCGATGTCATCTCCCCAAGCAGGATACCCACCCCGGACACTGCTCAGTCCACGATGTCACCATCCATCCCCACGGGAATCACCACCAGGCTCTCTACCTCCCCCGTCCTGACAGAGTCCGCAGCTATAACCATGGCGACCGAAACAGTTCTCCCTGGGGTTACATCACAGGGCACACGTACCACAGATGCCTCCACCACAGCCTCCTGGGCAGAGAGTCACTCGGCTGGGACGCAGGGTTTTGCACGCTCAGATGGAACCACTAGCATGGACACGGGTTCTGAGGGTGAGACACAGACAAGCCCTTCCTCTGACCAAGACATCACATCTCCCTTCTCCCACGTGTCTTCCCGTGCCACGACACCCTCTTCTCTAGCTTCCCCCACATCACAAGCCAGGGGCCTTTCTGCATCTGTCACTATAATCTCACGTGCGGCCGCTGGCACACTGGGAACCGCTGGCCCATTGAGCACAAGCCTGGGTTCTGGGACAAGTTCACCTTCAGATGTGAGCAGCACCTCAGCTGAGACCCGGGTAATTTCAGAAGCCTCGATGGCTACAGAGGGACTCCACTCTTCCGGGAACACGGCAGTGACCAACGTGGGGACCATCACTTCTGCACAGGAATCCCAGTCCTCTGCCCCAGCGGGCTCAGAGACACACATGGACACCACTCCAATCGTCAGTACTTCCCCCACTGTGGACAGCACGGTTTCCACATTGGCTGGCCTTCCTGAAACCACAGAGTTGACGACACAGTCAACATCATCCCTTGGCGCAAAACAATGGAACACCAGCACCTCAAGGCCCACGGTAATGGGCTCAGAGAAAATCACTATCCCTTCTGTAATGTCCACTGATACGAGTGTGGAGGTCTCCAGGACCGACATCATCTCCTCTAGCAGGACATCCAGCCCGGATCCTGCTCAGTCCACGATGTCACCATCCATCCCCACGGGAAACACCACCAAGCTCTCTATCTCCCACCTCCTGACAGAGTCCACAGCTATAACCATGGCGACCGAAACAGTTCTCCCTGGGGCTCCATCACAGGGCACACGGACCATGGATGCCTCCGCCACAGCCTCCTGGGCAGAGAGTCACTCGGCTGGGACGCAGGGTTTTGCACGCTCAGATGCAACCACTAGCATGGACACGGGTTCTGAGGATGAGTCATGGACAAGCCCTTTCTCTGACCAGGACGTCACATCTCCTTCCACCCATGGGCCTTCCCGTGCCACGACACCCTCTTCTCTAGCTTCCGCCACATCACAAGCCAGGGACCTTTCAGTCCCTGTCACCTCACCTGATGCTGCAGGCACACTGGGGACAGCAGGCCCGTTGAGTAGAAGCCTGAGACCTGGGACAAGTTCTCCTTCAGATTTGACTAGCACCTCTGCTGAGACCCCGGTCATTTCAAAAGCCACAACCGCCACAGAGGGACTCCACCGTTCCGGGAACATGGCAGTGACCAACATGGGGACCATCACTTCTGCACAGGAATCCCAGTCCTCTGCCCCAGCGGGCTCAGAGACACCCAAAGACACCACTTCAATAGTCAGCTCTTCTGTCACTGGGGACACCACGGTTTCCTCACCAGTGGCTGGCCTTTCTGAAACAACAGAGTTGGTGACACAGTCTAAGTTATCCCTTGGCACAGAAGAATGGGACACCAGCACCTCAAGGTCAACCACCATACGCTCAGAAAAAATCACTGTCCCTTCTGTAATGTCCACTGATACGAGTGTGGAGGCCTCCAGGACCGATGTCATCTCCTCTAGCAGGACCTCCACCCCACGTCCTGCTCAATCCACTATGTCACCAGACATCCACACGGGATTCAACACCAGGCTCTCTACCTCCCCTGTCCTGACAGAATCCATAACTACAAGCATGGTGACCGAAACAGTTCTCCCTGGGGCTACATTGCAGGGCACACGTACCCCGGATGCCTCCGCCACAGCCTCCTGGGCAGAGAGTCACTCGGCTGGGACGCAGGGTTTTGCACGCTCAGATGGAACCACTAGCATGGACACGGGTTCTGAGGATGAGTCACGGACAAGCCCTTCCTCTGACCTGGATGTCACATCTCCTTCCTCCCATGGGCCTTCCCGTGCCACGACACCCTCTTCTCTAGCTTCCGCCACATCACAAGCCAGGGACCTTTCAGTCCCTGTCACCTCACCTGATGCTGCGGGCACCCTGGGGACAGCAGGTCCGTTGAGTAGAAGCCTGAGACCTGGGACAAGTTCTCCTTTAGTTTTGAGCAGCAACTCAGCTAACACCCTGGTAATTTCAGAAGCTACAACCGCCACAGAGGCACTCCACCCTTCCGGGAACATGGTAGTGACCAATGTGGGGACCATCACTTCTGCACTGGAATACCAGTCCTCTGTCCCAGCTGCCACAGAGACACACACAGACACCACTCCATTCATCTCCTCTTCCTTCAGTGAGGACAGCACGGTTTCCACACCAATGGCTGACCTTTCTAAAACCACAGATTTTGGGACACAGTCAATGTCATCCCTTGCCGCAAAGCCATGGGAAAGCAGCACCTCCTGGCCCACCAATATGGGCTCGGAGAAAATCACTGTCCTTACTGTAATGTCCACTGATATGGCTGTGGAGGACTCCAGGACCGATGTCATCTCCTCAAGCAGGATACCCACCCCCGACACTGCTCAGTCCACGATGTCACCAGACATCCCCACGGGAATCACCACCAGGCTCTCTACCTCCCCCGTCCTGACAGAGTCCGCAGCTATGAGCATGGCGACCGAAACAGTTCTCCCTGGGGTTACATCACAGGGCACACGTACCACAGATGCCTCCACCACAGCCTCCTGGGCAGAGAGTCACTCGGCTGGGACGCAGGGTTTTGCACGCTCAGACGGAACCACTAGCATGGACATGGGTTCTGAGGATGAGACACGGACAAGCCCATCCTCTGACCTGGATGTCACATCTCCTTCCTCCCATGGGCCTTCCCATGCCACGACACCCTCTTCTCTAGCTTCCCCCACATCACAAGCCAGGGACCGGTCCGCGCCTTTCCCTATAACCTCACCTGCAGCCGTGGGCAGTCTGGGGACCCCCAGCCCAGTGAGCACAAGCTGGAGACCTTTGTCAAGTTCTCCTTCAGATTTGACTAGCACCTCAGCTGAGACCCCGGTCGTTTCAAAAGCCACAACCGCCACAGTGGGACTCCACCCTTCCAGGAACATGTCAGTGACCAGCATGGGGACCATCACATCTGCACAGGAATCACAGTCCTCTGCCCCAGTGGGCTCAGAGACACCCAAAGACACCATTCCAATAGTCAGCTCTTCTGTCACTGGGGACACCACGGTTTCCTCACCAGTAGCTGGCCTTTCTGATACAACAGAGTTGGTGACACAGTCTAAGTTATCCCTTGGCACAGAAGAATGGGACACCAGCACCTCAAGGTCAACCATCATACGCTCAGAAAAAATCACTGTCCCTTCTGTAATGTCCACTGATACGAGTGTGGAGGCCTCCAGGACCGATGTCATCTCCTCTAGCAGGACCTCCACCCCACGTCCTGCTCAATCCACTATGTCACCAGACATCCCCACGGGATTCAACACCAGGCTCTCTACTTCCCCTGTCCTGGCAGAATCCATAGCTACAAGCATGGCGACCGAAACAGTTCTCCCTGGGGCTACATCACAGGGCAAACGTACCCTGGATGCCTCCGCCACAGCCTCCTGGGCAGAGAGTCACTTGGCTGGGACGCAGGGTTTTGCAGGTTCAGATGGAACCACTAGCATGGACACGGGTTCTGAGGATGAGTCATGGACAAGCCCTTCCTCTGACCAAGACATCACATCTCCTTCCTCCCATGGGCCTTCCCGTGCCACGACACCCTCTTCTCTAGCTTCCCCCACATCACAAGCCAGGGACCTTTCTGCATCTGTCACTATAACCTCACCTGCGGCCGCTGGCATCCTGGGAACCACTGGCCCATTGAGCACAAGCCTGGGTTCTGGGACAAGTTCACCTTCAGATTGGAGCAGCACCTCAGCTGAGACCCGGGTAATTTCAGAGGCCTCGATGGCTACAGAGGGACTCCGCTCTTCCAGGAACACGGCAGTGACCAACGTGGGGACCATCACTTCTGCACAGGAATCCCAGTCCTCTGCCCCAGTGGGCTCAGAGACACACACGGACACCACTCCAATCATCAGTACTTCCCCCACTGTGGACAGCACGGTTTCCACAACATTGGCTGGCCTTCCTGAAACCACAGAGTTGACGACACAGTCAACATCATCCCTTGGCACAAAACAATGGAACACCAGCACCTCAAGGCCCACGGTCATGGGCTCAGAGAAAATCACTATCCCTTCTGTAATGTCCACTGATACGAGTGTGGAGGTCTCCAGGACCGACATCATCTCCTCTAGCAGGACATCCAGCCCGGATCCTGCTCAGTCCACGGTGTCACCATCCATCCCCACGGGAATCACCACCAGGCTCTCTACCTCCCCCGTCCTGACAGAGTCCACAGCTATATCCATGGCGACCGAAACAGTTCTCCCTGGGGCTCCATCACAGGGCACACGGACCACAGATGCCTCGGCCACAGCCTCCTGGGCAGAGAGTCACTCGGCTGGGACGCAGGGTTTTGCACGCTCAGATGGAACCACTAGCATGGACACGGGTTCTGAGGATGAGTCATGGACAAGCCCTTCCTCTGACCAGGACGTCACATCTCCTTCCTCCCATGGGCCTTCCCGTGCCACAACGTCCCCTTCTCTAGCTTTCCCCACATCACAAGCCAGGGACGTTTCAGTCCCTGTCACCTCACCTGAAGCCGCGGGCACACTGGGAACAGCAGGTCCGTTGAGTAGAAGCCTGAGACCTGGGACAAGTTCTCCTTCAGATTTGAGCAGCAACTCAGCTGACACCCTGGTAATTTCAGAAGCTACAACCGCCACAGAGGGACTCCAGCCTTCCGGGAATATGGCAGTGACCAATGTGGGGACCATCACTTCTGCACTAGAATACCAGTCCTCTGTCCCAGCGGCCACAGAGACACACACAGACACCACTCCATTCATCTTCTCTTCCTTCAGTGAGGACAGCACGGTTTCCACACCAATGGCTGACCTTTCTAAAACCACAGATTTTGGGACACAGTCAATGTCATCCCTTGCCGCAAAGCCAAGGGAAAGCAGCACCTCCCGGCCCCCCAATATGGGCTCGGAGAAAATCACTGTCCTTACTGTAATGTCCACTGATATGGCTGTGGAGGACTCCAGGACCGATGTCATCTCCTCAAGCAGGATACCCACCCCGGACACTGCTCAGTCCACGATGTCACCAGACATCCCCACGGGAATCACCACCAGGCTCTCTACCTCCCCCGTCCTGACAGAGTCCGCAGCTATAACCATGGCGACTGAAACAGTTCTCCCTGGGGTTACATCACAGGGCACACGTACCACAGATGCCTCCACCACAGCCTCCTGGGCAGAGAGTCACTCGGCTGGGACGCAGGGTTTTGCACGCTCAGACGGAACCACTAGCATGGACATGGGTTCTGAGGATGAGTCACGGACAAGCCCATCCTCTGACCTGGATGTCACATCTCCTTCCTCCCATGGGCCTGCCCGTGCCACGACACCCTCTTCTCTAGCTTCCCCCACATCACAAGCTAGGGACCGGTCCGCGCCTGTCCCTGTAACCTCACCTGCAGCCGCGGGCAGTCGGGGCACCCCCGGCCCAGTGAGCACAAGCTGGAGACCTGTGTCAAGTTCTCCTTCAGATTTGACTAGCACCTCAGCTGAGACCCTGGTCATTTCAAAAGCCACAACCGCCACAGAGGGACTCCACCCTTCCGGGAACACGGCAGTGACCAACATGGGGACCATCACTTCTGCACAGGAATCACAGTCCTCTGCCCCAGCGGGCTCAGAGACACCCAAAGACACCATTCCAATAGTCAGCTCTTCTGTCACTGGGGACACCACGGTTTCCTCACCAGTGGCTGGCCTTTCTGAAACAACAGAGTTGGTGACACAGTCTAAGTTATCCCTTGGCACAGAAGAATGGGACACCAGCACCTCAAGGTCAACCATCATACGCTCAGAAAAAATCACTGTCCCTTCTGTAATGTCCACTGATACGAGTGTGGAGGACTCCAGGACCGATGTCATCTCCTCTAGCAGGACCTCCACCCCACGTCCTGCTCAATCCACTATGTCACCAGACATCCCCACGGGATTCAACACCAGGCTCTCTACTTCCCCCGTCCTGGCAGAATCCATAGCTACAAGCATGGTGACCGAAACAGTTCTCCCTGGGGCTACATCACAGGGCACACGTACCCCGGATGCCTCCGCCACAGCCTCCTGGGCAGAGAGTCACTTCGCTGGGACGCAGGGTTTTGCAGGTTCAGATGGAACCACTAGCATGGACACGGGTTCTGAGGATGAGTCACGGACAAGCCCTTCCTCTGACCAAGACATCACATCTCCTTTCTCCCACGTGTCTTCCCGTGCCACGACACCCTCTTCTCTAGCTTCCCCCACATCACAAGCCAGGGACCTTTCTGCATCTGTCACTATAACCTCACCTGCGGCCGCTGGCATCCTGGGAACCACTGGCCCATTGAGCACAAGCCTGGGTTCTGGGACAAGTTCACCTTCAGATTGGAGCAGCACCTCAGCTGAGACCCGGGTAATTTCAGAGGCCTCGATGGCTACAGAGGGACTCCGCTCTTCCAGGAACACGGCAGTGACCAACGTGGGGACCATCACTTCTGCACAGGAATCCCAGTCCTCTGCCCCAGTGGGCTCAGAGACACACACGGACACCACTCCAATCGTCAGTACTACCCCCACTGGGGACAGCACGGTTTCCACAACATTGGCTGGCCTTCCTGAAACCACAGAGTTGATGACACAGTCAACATCATCCCTTGGCACAAAACAATGGAACACCAGCACCTCAAGGCCCATGGTCATGGGCTCAGAGAAAATCACTATCCCTTCTGTAATGTCCACTGATACGAGTGTGGAGGTCTCCAGGACCGACATAATCTCCTCTAGCAGGACATCCGGCCCGGAACCTGCTCAGTCCACGGTGTCACCATCCATCCCCACGGGAATCACCACCAGGCTCTCTACCTCCCCCGTCCTGACAGAGTCCGCAGCTATAACCATGGCGACTGAAACAGTTCTCCCTGGGGTTACATCACAGGGCACACGTACCACAGATGCCTCCACCACAGCCTCCTGGGCAGAGAGTCACTCGGCTGGGACGCAGGGTTTTGCACGCTCAGATGGAACCACTAGCATGGTCACGGGTTCTGAGGGTGAGACACGGACAAGCCCTTCCTCTGACCAAGACATCACATCTCCTTTCTCCCACGTGTCTTCCCGTGCCACGACACCCTCTTCTCTAGCTTCCCCCACATCACAAGCCAGGGGCCTTTCTGCATCTGTCACTATAATCTCACGTGCGGCCGCTGGCACACTGGGAACCGCTGGCCCATTGAGCACAAGCCTGGGTTCTGGGACAAGTTCACCTTCAGATGTGAGCAGCACCTCAGCTGAGACCCGGGTAATTTCAGAAGCCTCGATGGCTACAGAGGGACTCCACTCTTCCGGGAACACGGCAGTGACCAACGTGGGGACCATCACTTCTGCACAGGAATCCCAGTCCTCTGCCCCAGCGGGCTCAGAGACACACATGGACACCACTCCAATCGTCAGTACTTCCCCCACTGTGGACAGCACGGTTTCCACATTGGCTGGCCTTCCTGAAACCACAGAGTTGACGACACAGTCAACATCATCCCTTGGCGCAAAACAATGGAACACCAGCACCTCAAGGCCCACGGTAATGGGCTCAGAGAAAATCACTATCCCTTCTGTAATGTCCACTGATACGAGTGTGGAGGTCTCCAGGACCGACATCATCTCCTCTAGCAGGACATCCAGCCCGGATCCTGCTCAGTCCACGATGTCACCATCCATCCCCACGGGAAACACCACCAAGCTCTCTATCTCCCACCTCCTGACAGAGTCCACAGCTATAACCATGGCGACCGAAACAGTTCTCCCTGGGGCTCCATCACAGGGCACACGGACCATGGATGCCTCCGCCACAGCCTCCTGGGCAGAGAGTCACTCGGCTGGGACGCAGGGTTTTGCACGCTCAGATGCAACCACTAGCATGGACACGGGTTCTGAGGATGAGTCATGGACAAGCCCTTTCTCTGACCAGGACGTCACATCTCCTTCCTCCCATGGGCCTTCCCGTGCCACGACACCCTCTTCTCTAGCTTCCGCCACATCACAAGCCAGGGACCTTTCAGTCCCTGTCACCTCACCTGATGCTGCAGGCACACTGGGGACAGCAGGCCCGTTGAGTAGAAGCCTGAGACCTGGGACAAGTTCTCCTTCAGATTTGACTAGCACCTCTGCTGAGACCCCGGTCATTTCAAAAGCCACAACCGCCACAGAGGGACTCCACCGTTCCGGGAACATGGCAGTGACCAACATGGGGACCATCACTTCTGCACAGGAATCCCAGTCCTCTGCCCCAGCGGGCTCAGAGACACCCAAAGACACCACTTCAATAGTCAGCTCTTCTGTCACTGGGGACACCACGGTTTCCTCACCAGTGGCTGGCCTTTCTGAAACAACAGAGTTGGTGACACAGTCTAAGTTATCCCTTGGCACAGAAGAATGGGACACCAGCACCTCAAGGTCAACCACCATACGCTCAGAAAAAATCACTGTCCCTTCTGTAATGTCCACTGATACGAGTGTGGAGGCCTCCAGGACCGATGTCATCTCCTCTAGCAGGACCTCCACCCCACGTCCTGCTCAATCCACTATGTCACCAGACATCCACACGGGATTCAACACCAGGCTCTCTACCTCCCCTGTCCTGACAGAATCCATAACTACAAGCATGGTGACCGAAACAGTTCTCCCTGGGGCTACATTGCAGGGCACACGTACCCCGGATGCCTCCGCCACAGCCTCCTGGGCAGAGAGTCACTCGGCTGGGACGCAGGGTTTTGCACGCTCAGATGGAACCACTAGCATGGACACGGGTTCTGAGGATGAGTCACGGACAAGCCCTTCCTCTGACCTGGATGTCACATCTCCTTCCTCCCATGGGCCTTCCCGTGCCACGACACCCTCTTCTCTAGCTTCCGCCACATCACAAGCCAGGGACCTTTCAGTCCCTGTCACCTCACCTGATGCTGCGGGCACCCTGGGGACAGCAGGTCCGTTGAGTAGAAGCCTGAGACCTGGGACAAGTTCTCCTTTAGTTTTGAGCAGCAACTCAGCTAACACCCTGGTAATTTCAGAAGCTACAACCGCCACAGAGGCACTCCACCCTTCCGGGAACATGGTAGTGACCAATGTGGGGACCATCACTTCTGCACTGGAATACCAGTCCTCTGTCCCAGCTGCCACAGAGACACACACAGACACCACTCCATTCATCTCCTCTTCCTTCAGTGAGGACAGCACGGTTTCCACACCAATGGCTGACCTTTCTAAAACCACAGATTTTGGGACACAGTCAATGTCATCCCTTGCCGCAAAGCCATGGGAAAGCAGCACCTCCTGGCCCACCAATATGGGCTCGGAGAAAATCACTGTCCTTACTGTAATGTCCACTGATATGGCTGTGGAGGACTCCAGGACCGATGTCATCTCCTCAAGCAGGATACCCACCCCCGACACTGCTCAGTCCACGATGTCACCAGACATCCCCACGGGAATCACCACCAGGCTCTCTACCTCCCCCGTCCTGACAGAGTCCGCAGCTATGAGCATGGCGACCGAAACAGTTCTCCCTGGGGTTACATCACAGGGCACACGTACCACAGATGCCTCCACCACAGCCTCCTGGGCAGAGAGTCACTCGGCTGGGACGCAGGGTTTTGCACGCTCAGACGGAACCACTAGCATGGACATGGGTTCTGAGGATGAGACACGGACAAGCCCATCCTCTGACCTGGATGTCACATCTCCTTCCTCCCATGGGCCTTCCCATGCCACGACACCCTCTTCTCTAGCTTCCCCCACATCACAAGCCAGGGACCGGTCCGCGCCTTTCCCTATAACCTCACCTGCAGCCGTGGGCAGTCTGGGGACCCCCAGCCCAGTGAGCACAAGCTGGAGACCTTTGTCAAGTTCTCCTTCAGATTTGACTAGCACCTCAGCTGAGACCCCGGTCGTTTCAAAAGCCACAACCGCCACAGTGGGACTCCACCCTTCCAGGAACATGTCAGTGACCAGCATGGGGACCATCACATCTGCACAGGAATCACAGTCCTCTGCCCCAGTGGGCTCAGAGACACCCAAAGACACCATTCCAATAGTCAGCTCTTCTGTCACTGGGGACACCACGGTTTCCTCACCAGTAGCTGGCCTTTCTGATACAACAGAGTTGGTGACACAGTCTAAGTTATCCCTTGGCACAGAAGAATGGGACACCAGCACCTCAAGGTCAACCATCATACGCTCAGAAAAAATCACTGTCCCTTCTGTAATGTCCACTGATACGAGTGTGGAGGACTCCAGGACCGATGTCATCTCCTCTAGCAGGACCTCCACCCCACGTCCTGCTCAATCCACTACGTCACCAGACATCCCCACGGGATTCAACACCAGGCTCTCTACTTCCCCTGTCCTGGCAGAATCCATAGCTACAAGCATGGCGACTGAAACAGTTCTCCCTGGGGCTACATCACAGGGCAAACGTACCCTGGATGCCTCCGCCACAGCCTCCTGGGCAGAGAGTCACTTGGCTGGGACGCAGGGTTTTGCAGGTTCAGATGGAACCACTAGCATGGATACGGGTTCTGAGGATGAGTCATGGACAAGCCCTTCCTCTGACCAAGACATCACATCTCCTTCCTCCCATGGGCCTTCCCGTGCCACGACACCCTCTTCTCTAGCTTCCCCCACATCACAAGCCAGGGACCTTTCTGCATCTGTCACTATAACCTCACCTGCGGCCGCTGGCATCCTGGGAACCACTGGCCCATTGAGCACAAGCCTGGGTTCTGGGACAAGTTCACCTTCAGATTGGAGCAGCACCTCAGCTGAGACCCGGGTAATTTCAGAGGCCTCGATGGCTACAGAGGGACTCCGCTCTTCCAGGAACACGGCAGTGACCAACGTGGGGACCATCACTTCTGCACAGGAATCCCAGTCCTCTGCCCCAGTGGGCTCAGAGACACACACGGACACCACTCCAATCATCAGTACTTCCCCCACTGTGGACAGCACGGTTTCCACAACATTGGCTGGCCTTCCTGAAACCACAGAGTTGACGACACAGTCAACATCATCCCTTGGCACAAAACAATGGAACACCAGCACCTCAAGGCCCACGGTCATGGGCTCAGAGAAAATCACTATCCCTTCTGTAATGTCCACTGATACGAGTGTGGAGGTCTCCAGGACCGACATCATCTCCTCTAGCAGGACATCCAGCCCGGATCCTGCTCAGTCCACGGTGTCACCATCCATCCCCACGGGAATCACCACCAGGCTCTCTACCTCCCCCGTCCTGACAGAGTCCACAGCTATATCCATGGCGACCGAAACAGTTCTCCCTGGGGCTCCATCACAGGGCACACGGACCACAGATGCCTCCACCACAGCCTCCTGGGCAGAGAGTCACTCGGCTGGGACGCAGGGTTTTGCACGCTCAGATGGAACCACTAGCATGGACACGGGTTCTGAGGATGAGTCATGGACAAGCCCTTCCTCTGACCAGGACGTCACATCTCCTTCCTCCCATGGGCCTTCCCGTGCCACAACGTCCCCTTCTCTAGCTTTCCCCACATCACAAGCCAGGGACGTTTCAGTCCCTGTCACCTCACCTGAAGCCACGGGCACACTGGGAACAGCAGGTCCGTTGAGTAGAAGCCTGAGACCTGGGACAAGTTCTCCTTCAGATTTGAGCAGCAACTCAGCTGACACCCTGGTAATTTCAGAAGCTACAACCGCCACAGAGGGACTCCAGCCTTCCGGGAATATGGCAGTGACCAATGTGGGGACCATCACTTCTGCACTAGAATACCAGTCCTCTGTCCCAGCGGCCACAGAGACACACACAGACACCACTCCATTCATCTTCTCTTCCTTCAGTGAGGACAGCACGGTTTCCACACCAATGGCTGACCTTTCTAAAACCACAGATTTTGGGACACAGTCAATGTCATCCCTTGCCGCAAAGCCAAGGGAAAGCAGCACCTCCCGGCCCCCCAATATGGGCTCGGAGAAAATCACTGTCCTTACTGTAATGTCCACTGATATGGCTGTGGAGGACTCCAGGACCGATGTCATCTCCTCAAGCAGGATACCCACCCCGGACACTGCTCAGTCCACGATGTCACCAGACATCCCCACGGGAATCACCACCAGGCTCTCTACCTCCCCCGTCCTGACAGAGTCCGCAGCTATAACCATGGCGACTGAAACAGTTCTCCCTGGGGTTACATCACAGGGCACACGTACCACAGATGCCTCCACCACAGCCTCCTGGGCAGAGAGTCACTCGGCTGGGACGCAGGGTTTTGCACGCTCAGACGGAACCACTAGCATGGACATGGGTTCTGAGGATGAGTCACGGACAAGCCCATCCTCTGACCTGGATGTCACATCTCCTTCCTCCCATGGGCCTGCCCGTGCCACGACACCCTCTTCTCTAGCTTCCCCCACATCACAAGCTAGGGACCGGTCCGCGCCTGTCCCTGTAACCTCACCTGCAGCCGCGGGCAGTCGGGGCACCCCCGGCCCAGTGAGCACAAGCTGGAGACCTGTGTCAAGTTCTCCTTCAGATTTGACTAGCACCTCAGCTGAGACCCTGGTCATTTCAAAAGCCACAACCGCCACAGAGGGACTCCACCCTTCCGGGAACACGGCAGTGACCAACATGGGGACCATCACTTCTGCAAAGGAATCACAGTCCTCTGCCACAGCGGGCTCAGAGACACCCAAAGACACCATTCCAATAGTCAGCTCTTCTGTCACTGGGGACACCACGGTTTCCTCACCAGTGGCTGGCCTTTCTGAAACAACAGAGTTGGTGACACAGTCTAAGTTATCCCTTGGCACAGAAGAATGGGACACCAGCACCTCAAGGTCAACCATCATACGCTCAGAAAAAATCACTGTCCCTTCTGTAATGTCCACTGATACGAGTGTGGAGGACTCCAGGACCAATGTCATCTCCTCTAGCAGGACCTCCACCCCACGTCCTGCTCAATCCACTATGTCACCAGACATCCCCACGGGATTCAACACCAGGCTCTCTACTTCCCCCGTCCTGGCAGAATCCATAGCTACAAGCATGGTGACCGAAACAGTTCTCCCTGGGGCTCCATCACAGGGCACACGTACCCCGGATGCCTCCGCCACAGCCTCCTGGGCAGAGAGTCACTTGGCTGGGACGCAGGGTTTTGCAGGTTCAGATGGAACCACTAGCATGGACACGGGTTCTGAGGATGAGTCACGGACAAGCCCTTCCTCTGACCAAGACATCACATCTCCTTTCTCCCACGTGTCTTCCCGTGCCACGACACCCTCTTCTCTAGCTTCCCCCACATCACAAGCCAGGGACCTTTCTGCATCTGTCACTATAACCTCACCTGCGGCCGCTGGCATCCTGGGAACCACTGGCCCATTGAGCACAAGCCTGGGTTCTGGGACAAGTTCACCTTCAGATTTGAGCAGCACCTCAGCTGAGACCCAGGTAATTTCAGAGGCCTCGATGGCTACAGAGGGACTCCACTCTTCCAGGAACACGGCAGTGACCAACGTGGGGACCATCACTTCTGCACAGGAATCCCAGTCCTCTGCCCCAGTGGGCTCAGAGACACACACGGACACCACTCCAATCGTCAGTACTTCCCCCACTGTGGACAGCACGGTTTCCACAACATTGGCTGGCCTTTCTGAAACCACAGAGTTGACGACACAGTCAACATCATCCCTTGGCACAAAACAATGGAACACCAGCACCTCAAGGCCCATGGTCATGGGCTCAGAGAAAATCACTATCCCTTCTGTAATGTCCACTGATACGAGTGTGGAGGTCTCCAGGACCAACATCATCTCCTCTAGCAGGACATCCGGCCCGGAACCTGCTCAGTCCACGGTGTCACCATCCATCCCCACGGGAATCACCACCAGGCTCTCTACCTCCCCCGTCCTGACAGAGTCCGCAGCTATAACCATGGCGACTGAAACAGTTCTCCCTGGGGTTACATCACAGGGCACACGTACCACAGATGCCTCCACCACAGCCTCCTGGGCAGAGAGTCACTCGGCTGGGACGCAGGGTTTTGCACGCTCAGACGGAACCACTAGCATGGACATGGGTTCTGAGGATGAGTCACGGACAAGCCCATCCTCTGACCTGGATGTCACATCTCCTTCCTCCCATGGGCCTGCCCGTGCCACGACACCCTCTTCTCTAGCTTCCCCCACATCCCAAGCTAGGGACCGGTCCGCGCCTGTCCCTGTAACCTCACCTGCAGCCGCGGGCAGTCGGGGCACCCCCGGCCCAGTGAGCACAAGCTGGAGACCTGTGTCAAGTTCTCCTTCAGATTTGACTAGCACCTCAGCTGAGACCCTGGTCATTTCAAAAGCCACAACCGCCACAGAGGGACTCCACCCTTCCGGGAACACGGCAGTGACCAACATGGGGACCATCACTTCTGCAAAGGAATCACAGTCCTCTGCCCCAGCGGGCTCAGAGACACCCAAAGACACCATTCCAATAGTCAGCTCTTCTGTCACTGGGGACACCATGGTTTCCTCACCAGTGGCTGGCCTTTCTGAAACAACAGAGTTGGTGACACAGTCTAAGTTATCCCTTGGCACAGAAGAATGGGACACCAGCACCTCAAGGTCAACCATCATACGCTCAGAAAAAATCACTGTCCCTTCTGTAATGTCCACTGATACGAGTGTGGAGGACTCCAGGACCGATGTCATCTCCTCTAGCAGGACCTCCACCCCACGTCCTGCTCAATCCACTATGTCACCAGACATCCCCATGGGATTCAACACCAGGCTCTCTACTTCCCCCGTCCTGGCAGAATCCATAGCTACAAGCATGGTGACCGAAACAGTTCTCCCTGGGGCTACATCACAGGGCACACGTACCCCGGATGCCTCCGCCACAGCCTCCTGGGCAGAGAGTCACTTGGCTGGGACGCAGGGTTTTGCAGGTTCAGATGGAACCACTAGCATGGACACGGGTTCTGAGGATGAGTCACGGACAAGCCCTTCCTCTGACCAAGACATCACATCTCCTTTCTCCCACGTGTCTTCCCGTGCCACGACACCCTCTTCTCTAGCTTCCCCCACATCACAAGCCAGGGACCTTTCTGCATCTGTCACTATAACCTCACCTGCGGCCGCTGGCATCCTGGGAACCACTGGCCCATTGAGCACAAGCCTGGGTTCTGGGACAAGTTCACCTTCAGAGTGGAGCAGCACCTCAGCTGAGACCCGGGTAATTTCAGAGGCCTCGATGGCTACAGAGGGACTCCACTCTTCCAGGAACACGGCAGTGACCAACGTGGGGACCATCACTTCTGCACAGGAATCCCAGTCCTCTGCCCCAGTGGGCTCAGAGACACACACGGACACCACTCCAATCATCAGTACTTCCCCCACTGTGGACAGCACGGTTTCCACAACATTGGCTGGCCTTCCTGAAACCACAGAGTTGACGACACAGTCAACATCATCCCTTGGCGCAAAACAATGGGACACCAGCACCTCAAGGCCCACGGTCATGGGCTCAGAGAAAATCACTATCCCTTCTGTAATGTCCACTGATACGAGTGTGGAGGTCTCCAGGACCGACATCATCTCCTCTAGCAGGACATCCAGCCCAGAATCTGCTCAGTCCATGGTGTCACCATCCATCTCCACCGGAAACACCACCAGGCTCTCTACCTCCCCCGTCCTGACAGAGTCCACAGCTATATCCATGGCGACCGAAACAGTTCTCCCTGGGGCTCCATCACAGGGCACACGGACCACAGATGCCTCCACCACAGCCTCCTGGGAAGAGAGTCACTCGGCTGGGACGCAGGGTTTTACACGCTCAGATGGAACCACTAGCATGGACATGGGTTCTGAGGGTGAGTCACGGACAAGCCCTTCCTCTGACCAGGATGTCACATCTCCTTCCTCCCATGGGCCTTCCCGTGCCACGACACCCTCTTCTCTAGCTTCCCCCACATCACAAGCCAGGGACCGTTCCGCTCCTGTCCCTGTAACCTCACCTGCAGCCGCGGGCAGTCTGGGGACCCCCGGCCCAGTGAGCACAAGCTGGAGACCTGTGTCAAGTTCTCCTTCAGATTTGACTAGCACCTCAGCTGAGACCCCAGTCATTTCAAAAGCCACAACCGCCACAGTGGGACTCCACCCTTCTGGGAACACGGCAGTGACCAACGTGGGGACCATCACTTCTGCACAGGAATCCCAGTCCTCTGCCCCAGCGGGCTCAGAGACACACACGGACACCACTCCAATCGTCATCTCTTCTGTCACTGGGGACACCACGGTTTCCACAACATTGGCTGGCCTTCCTGAAACCACAGAGTTGACGACACAGTCAACATCATCCCTTGGCGCAAAACAATGGAACACCAGCACCTCAAGGCCCACGGTCATGGGCTCAGAGAAAATCACTATCCCTTCTGTAATGTCCACTGCTACAAATGCGGAGGCCTCTAGGACAGACGTCATCTCCTCTAGCAGGACATCCACCCCGGACCCTGCTCAGTCCACAGTGTCACCATCCATCCCCACGGGAAACACCACCAGGCTGTCAACCTCCCCCATCTTGACAGAGTCCACAGCTATAACCATGGCGTCCGAAACAGTTCTTCCTGGGGCTTCATCACAGGGCACACGGACCACTGCTGGCTCTGCCACGGCCTCCTGGGCAGAGAGTCACTCCACAGGGACACAGGGTTTTGCACGCTCAGATGGAACCACTAGCATGGACACGGGTTCTAAGGATGGTTCACGGACAAGCCCTTCCTCTGACCAGGACGTCACATCTCCTTCCTCCCATGGGCCTTCCCATTTGACGATGCCCCCTTCTCTAGCTTCCCCCGCATCGCAAGCCAGGGACCTTTCTGCGCCCGTCCCTGTCACGTCACCTGATGCTGGCATGCTCGGGACTGGTGACCCATTGAGCACAACCTTGGGACCTGCGAGAAGTTTTCCTTCAGATGTGAGCAGCACCTCAGCCAAGACCCTGGTAATTTCAGAAGCCACAACCACCACAGAGGGAGTCCACCCTTCCTGGAACACAGCAGTGACCAACATATGGACCATCACTTCTGCACTGGAATCCCAGTCCTCTGCCCCAGCGGGCTCAGAGACACCCAAAGACACCACTCCATTCGTCCCCTCTTCCCCCACTGGGGACTACACGGATTTCACAACAATGGCTGGCCTTCCTGAAACCACAGAGTTGGGGACAGAGTCAATGTCATCCATTCGCACGGAGCCATGGGACAGCAGATTCTCACAACCCCCTGTCATGGGCTCAGAGAAAATCAGTGTCCCTTCTGTAATGTCCACTGATACGAATGTTGAGGCCTCCAGGAGTGACGTCATCTCCTCTAGCAGGACATCTACCCTGGACCCTGCTCCGTCCACGATGTCACCATCCATCCCCACGGGAAGGAACACCAGGCTCTCTGTGTCTTCCCTTAGTGTTGAACCTGGAACAATCACTTTCTTTGCTATGAAAGGTACCCTTTGGGTTGGGTGAGAAATCCTCTAGTCTTGGTTGCATCGGCCGCATTCCTGCGTAGTGTAGTAGGTCTGTCACGGGAATCACGAACACTCGCTTCGTAAATGGTTGCAAAGAGATAGCGTGTGTCAGATTTTTTATGTTTTCTCTTCTTGTTTTTTCAACGTTTGTTTTTCTTTCTGCAAACTTTGCTGTTTGTGTTTCTGGCAGTTATCCCTTCCACAAACTTCCTTTCTTTAGATTCTTTCGCAGTGTCTGTTAAGAAACTGTCTTTTCCATTCCTGTGACCTCACTTCTCATTTCTCTTCCTGTAAAGCTCCGTGTTTTCTTAGTTATCATCGTGCAACCCAAAATCGTTTTACCTGCTATTTTTAAGAGCGCGTGCTTTGAAAGAGTGGCCAACTTTGATGTTACTGCAGATAAAAAGAGTATGATTTTTTTTCACATACGTATTTGTAAGTAATGTGCCGAATAGCCTTTGTAGATATGAGGCACCTTCCCCTGTCCCCGTTCTCTCTTTTCCAGAGGATATTATCTGTTCCATGGAGGAGGCCACTATTTTCACCTCAATGCCTGTCTTCTTGACCGTAGAACTCTGAGACAGGGCCCCTTTCCCATGTCTCTTCTTGACCACAGGAGACATTCAGATCCGTGGACTCTAGCTTAGCCATTCCCACAAGCACACCGTTATCTCCTGTGTCCACTCATGCTTTGAAATAGTCCAAGAGTGATATCACCTGTTCCGTGGAAATTAGAGTTTCAGACCCGCCTTTGTCTTGGCAGTGTGCTGAAATTTCAGCAGAAATCTCTCTCTCACACTTATGCTTCTGTCATTTGCGGGGTCTGCTGGTGGAACCTCCTTCCCACAACCCAAGCTTTTCGTGTCTGTCTCAGAAAGTACTCGTCACCTGGGTATGGTAATGTTGTCCTCAGCCGAGACCATCTCAGCTGACCCCCTGGTTCTTTCTCTGTCCACAGTTACATCTGGGCTTCCAGATGCCAGCTCAGCCACCTTCTCAGCCAGTCCCTTTTTGAGGACAGAACCAGGCCCTGGAGATGGTGTGTCCACCATTGCGGAGAGCCTACCTCCATCAGCTTCAGTACCATCCTCCTCTTCGACCTTCACTACTGCTTACTCTTCAACCAGTCCAGCACCCCCTGGGATTCCTTCCTCACTGGTTACCCAGCCTGTGGTGGGCACCAACACCGGGGCAGAGCGGAGCACTGCTGAAGAACCCTTGGTTGTGGTCAGTACTTTGGGGACGAAGACTGAGCCAGTCAGGACATCTTTATCATCCGTTACAGATACCAGAACGACAGAGCATACTCAGCTGGAAACAGTGACAAGTGCTTTCCAACTTCCTCTACACTCAACACAGTTGACAAGTAAGGTCCCACAGCTCCTCTACTCCCATTATTAGTGGCTCATAGGAAATGACTCTTTTCCTGAGAGGCATAAAGGAGTTATTAGAGTTTATTACTGCACAGAAATTCTTTTAGCAAACTTTTGTTTATCTATCCTCAGTTCTAGGCATTGGACTAGGCATTGTGGAAACAAAGATAAATAAGCAAGCAGATGATTCCAGTACCATGATAGATGTTTTAATATTACTGAGATTCTGTCGATGATAATGCTAATGACAACAGACTTTTCCTAGGGCATCTATTCTCTGTCAAGCACTGTTCTATTAAGTTACGGGAATCCTCACTGAAATACAGTTTGAAGAAAGGATGATTACAAGCCCATTTTATAGATTAATAAACTGAGACACAGAGGGTTAAATAATTTACTCAAGATCATAAAGCTAATAAGTGGTAAGAATTCAGACTATGTGGCGCTAGGAATCTATGCTCTTAGTTATTAGTCTAAGTAGGAGTGGTCAGAGAGGGAGGAGAAAAAGCAAGAGATTCTGGCATCACAGAAGCTGTAGGAGGGGAGAGTTTTAGGAAGGAAAATGGTCAGTTCTGCCAAATGCTACCAATAGTCAAATTGAAGTGGGGTGAGTCCTTTGACAACCTGTGGGCCCTCAGGGACTCTAATGAAGGGCGTGTGAGTAATTTGCAAAGAACTAGAACAATAGCTTAATTACACATAGATATAGGGGAGATAGCCCCCTTTGAATTGAGTGTGTTTTTACATTGAGGACCGAGTCAAAAGCAAGGGAAAAGAGGAAGAAAAAGGTGAGCAAAGAAAAATGATGGAACAAAGTACCTATGGGATGTGGGAAGGACTGGGGGCCTAGGAGCAGGCACACCACTTCCAAGAGATCCACAGACGAGGAAGGGAAACTCTTGGGGATTCCATTCCTCTGAAAAGTTGAATTTGCCCCCAACTTTTGTTTGGGAGACAAGTGCAAAGAAGTCCTCTAACTAGTTTAGCACCTGCTTTGCGAGCCAATATCTATAGGAAGATGACTTGGTTACCTCTCGATTCACAATAAAATTAGACACATTGATAGGAATTGACCCACGTCTTAAAATGTGGCTCAGTAGTTGAGTCATGGGTGTTCGGTACGCAAGCAATGAGCAGGACAGTAAGAAGGTAGATGTGTGGTTGGATGGATGGAGGGATGAAAGAAAGAATGGAAAGACAGAGAAATGAAAGAAGAGAGGGTAAATGTGTGGAAGGGAGGACAGATGTAGAGAAAGGAAGGAAGAAGGAAGGATGGATGGGTAGATACAGGGACGTATGGAAGGAAAGATGGACAGATCCACAAGTAGACGAGCGGGTCAATGGACAGGGGTGGCCATTCGTGGCACATAGCCCTGGCTCAAGTCCATACAGATGGACTCGAAAAGAATTGAGTTGTATAGTCAATTAAGTGAATCCACTTAGACAGTGCTCTCCTGGGTGAGATGAATTAACCCAGGTTTCTTCTCCACCCTCACCTGCAGGGACGGATGGCATCGTGGAGCGCATCACGAAGATACCCAATGAAGCAGCCCATGGAGGAACCACAGGACCAGTCCATGTCCCCGTGGCACCCACATCATCTTCTAGTCCTAGAGGTAGGTTCAGTACTTGCTTACTTCCCAGTAATCTCACTTGTGGCCTTATTTCCTCCTCCGGAGAGATGAAATGTTTGTTTCTTTAGAGAAAGAATAATGTGGGGTGGCCATGGGCTTCCCTGTCTTCGCCGGATCTTTGTCTAATGGTTACCAGGTGGATGTTACCACTTTTCTTTTCCTCATAACATGCGTAGTGAATTTAGTTCACGGTTGGGTATGTCAGTTCCACAAACATGACCCAGTTTAACTTAACTCTGAAAATGCTTATTAATCGCTTTCTCTGTGTTAGAGACTGCTTTAAGCGGAGGATGCACGGATGAAAATACTTGGGCACTGTATCCGTGAAGCTCTCAGACCAGCAGGGAAGCAACAAAGGAACAGAATAACTATGATGCAACTTTAAACATATGCAAGAAGATATATTTGAACTATAGAAGGAAAGCTTAATGAGCAAGATAATATTTGAATTGGGTTTGAAAGGATGACTAGGGATTTACCAGAAAGACAAAGGGAGTTGCTGAAGACATTCTGGATAGAGAGGACAGCCACATGCAAAGGCACAGAGAGGGGTAAAGCTGGAAACATTTGGGAGATACAAATAATTCGCCTTTGCTAATGTATGAAGTAAAGGATGGGGTGGTAGGAAATGATACTGGAGACACAGGCAGAAAACAACATTGAGGAGACCTCCTAAAGCTTGGTGATGCTTGGATACCCTTTGACAAAACGACAAAGAATTTTGAGGCCAAAAAAAAGAAGAAAAGTTTGGCAAAGATGTTGTTCCTTCCTGAAGAACCATAACATGCATAAGCATATTAAAGACTCTGAGAAATCCTATTGTGAAGAAATTTGTTTAGCTTTATTCAACCTAGAGTGTTTTTTTTTAAGATTTTATTTATTATTCGACAGAGATAGAGACAGCCAGCGAGAGAGGGAACACAGCAGGGGAGTGGGAAAAGAAGAAGCAGGCTCACAGCGGAGGAGCCTGATGTGGGGCTCGATCCCATAACGCCGGGATCACGCCCTGAGCCGAAGGCAGACGCCTAACCGTTGTACCACCCAGGCGCCCCCATCAACCTAGAGTTTTACACAATTACTTGACTGCAATAATCTTTCCCCCTAAAAGGCACCTGCTAACATTTTTCAGTGTGATTGTCCTGCCTGAGAGTCTAAGAGGTGCAGGTGTTTATGGCAAGGGGTTCTCCTCACTGTGGGGTTAAAAGGTAAAGCTCCCCATACCCGTTAATTTATTTCCAGATTTTTGGAGCCCAGACTATTATACACTTTGGAGGCTTTCTGCAAGATGCAGGCTTTAGACAGAATTACCCCTACTCCACAATCAGATGATTAGTCTTATCCTGTGACCGGCCATCTTTGGTTGGATTCCCCAGAAGCAGACTTAAGGTTAGGGGGCAAATGGTTTGTCTCAGGTGGGGGATGGTCCCAGGAAGCACTGGAGAAGACAAGGAAAGGAAGTCAATGCAAATGGCATTCACGAGCAGGCCACAGATGTGGGCAACAGTGTCAGTCCCATTGGGAAGCTCTGGGAGACAGCACAGAGCACCTCAGTGCTGGACGCCTGGGTGTCTCAGTGGGTTAAGCATCTGTATTTGGCTCAGGTCATGATCTCAAGGTCTTGGGATCGTGCCTCACATTGGGCTCTCTGCTCAGTGGGGAGTCTGCTTCTCCCTGTCTCTCTCCTTCTGTGCTCTCTCTTTCTCTCACATAAATAAAATCTTTTTAAAATTTTTTTAAAAAGAACACTTCAGTGTTGTCCTATCTGAGGAGGGAAGTAGATGGGGCACTTGTTATCCAGCTCTGTTCTATCACTGGCTGTAGGATGCTTGATCCTGGAGTAAAAACCCTCAACACTCCCAGCCTACCCCCTGCCCCTGCCACAGGCTAAGTGAAAGCCCTCAGGCGTGGAGTCACAGGGGCTGCATCAGGACCCCGTTGGGGTTACTCTATGGGGTATAAGTAGGGCATTGACAGGATTGGGTACCTCAGTTCTCCAGGAAATGAATCACTGGGTTTCAGGTGGCAACCAGTGTTTAGATGGCAAAGCTTATAGAAATAGCGAACAGTATTCATAGACTCCTTTCCACACAGAGCGGGGTTTCTCAGCCTCAGCCCTATCGGGCAGATAGTTACTTGTGGGCTGTCCTGTGCGCTGTCCAGCGTCTAGCAGCACCCTTGCCTCTACTCGCTAGATGCCAGGGGCACCCCGCACGTGCACATGAACAAAAACGTCTCCCAACATTGCCAAGGAACCGCGCCGGGAGCAAAATCACCCCGGCTGGAGGACCTGAACTAGGAAACTTTGGTTTAACCTTCTTTCCAGATGGACATTTTCTCCTTACATGCTTCTTTTTTCTTTTCTTTTTTTTTTTTAAAGATTTTATTTATTTATTTGACAGAGATAGAGACAGCCAGCGAGAGAGGGAACACAAGCAGAGGGAGTGGGAGAGGAAGAAACAGGCTCATAGCGGAGGAGCCTGATGTGGGGCTCGACCCCATAACGCCGGGATCACGCCCTGAGCCGAAGGCAGACGCCCAACCACTGTGTCACCCCGGCGCCCCATACATGCTTCTCTTTTCACCCAGGCCCCACACATCCTGAAATTCAGTCAGGGGATGCTATACACGGTGCTGGGGAGCGTGGGTTGAGCAGTAGGCGGAAGGCTGTTCAGATTCCCTCCCTGGCCGTCAGTAGCTGTGTGACCTGGGCAGATGATCGCGGAGTTTCCGTCTTTCTCTTCTATGAAACCACAGGAATAATGTGATGTACATTCCATGTTCTGGTGACGATCAGAGAGAAAGCGTGCCAGGTGCTTGCTGATGTCCCTCTCCTCCTCCTCCCCCTCCCCCTCCTCATCGCCAGATACATGTAAAGCACTTCAGCAGGTCCGCTCTCAGAAATGTGGGCATTTTGGATGGGCTTGGCAAAAGAGGGACATCGCTCCCCCATCAGAGTCTAAATCCCCTTTATTTTATCCCTGGATCAAGTGCCGGTGGGCTCTGTGGTCTTTAGAGAGAAGCCTCCTGGTCATTCTCCCTCCTTCTTGGGGACCATTTTTTCAAAATATATTTTATTAATTTTTTTTTATTCTTTTATTTTTTTAAAAGATTACTTATTTATTTATTCGACAGAGAGAGAGACAGCCAGCAAGAGAGGGAACACAAGCAGGGGGAGTGGGAGAGGAAGAAGCAGGCTCCCGTGGAGGAGCCTGATGTGGGGCTCGATCCCATAACGCCAGGATCACGCCCTGAGCCGAAGGCAGACGCTTAACTGCTGTGCCACCCAGGTGCCTCTAAAAATATATTTTAAAGGGTACCATGTTTTGAAGCTCTGGTCAGTAGCTGCTGTGTCAGCCAGTGCAACTTTACTCGTCTTCAGAGTCTGCATTCCAGTCACCTTGGCCAGCGTCAGGACTGGTCCGGCGTGGTTCCTGGCAAACCCAGCTCAGCGAACACTATTTTATCGTGGAAATAGAAAAAGTAGTAGCAGCAGTAGCGGTAGAAACAGTAGTAATAACTCCAGCGATAGGTACAAGTAGCAGCAGTAACAGTAGTACGAACAACGATATAGGTGGTGATAGCAGGAACAGCAGGAACGGTAGGTGTTAGCAGTGGTAGCGGTCACAGCCTAAGTAAGAGTAGCAGTAAGAGCGGTGATGGTAGGTAGGACCAGGGACAGTAGCAATGGTAGTAACAGCCGGTAGTACTCAAAGTAGCAGTGGTCGTATTGCGAGCCCAGAGGCCCCGGGCTTTGTGCATGTTTATCAGCATTCTGAGATGGCCACTGTACTACACCTCCTTCACAGGTGAAAATACGGAAATCTGGCAGGTTCGGTAACACACCCAGTTAGCGGAGGGGCCAGAATCTAAGTGCAGAACTCTCTTCTTCTAGAGACCAAGCTCTTTTTTTTTAAAGATTTTATTTTTTAAAAAGATTTATTTATTTATTTATTTATTTATTTATTTATTTATTTGAGAGCGAGAGAATGAGAGAGAGAGAGAGAGAGAGCATGAGGGGGGGAGGGTCAGAGGGAGAAGCAGACTCTCTGCTGAGCAGGGAGTCCGATGTGGGACTCGATCCTGGGACTCCAGGATCCTGACCTGAGCTGAAGTCGGTCACTTAACCAACTGAGCCACCCAGGTGCCCCAAAGATTTTATTTCTTTATTTGACAGAAAGAGAGAGAGAGAGAGAGAAAGAGAGCACAAGCAGGGGGAGTGGCAGGCAGAGGGAGAGGGAAAAGCAGGCTCCCAGCTGAACAGGGAGCCCATCATGGGGCTCCATCCCAGGACCCTGGGATCATGACCTGAGCTGTTGGGAGTCACTTCACTGAGCCACCCAGGCACCCCCAGAGCCCAAGCTCTTAAGCACAGTGACACATGATCTCCGGGCAGAGGAGACCTGTCCCTGCCTACATCCATCTGCGCAGCCATTCATTCATTCACTCATCACTCACTGAATAAATATTTGTGGGCACCTACTACGCCAAGCAGTCTTCTGGCGATTAAGAGCCGTTACCAGGCAGACTGCGAGGGGCGCTATGGCGCAGATTCAGACAGTAGGATAAGGAAATATTGAGAAGGGAGAGATGAATTCTGACGTGGCTTCGTAAAAGTTGATTTGCGTTGGGGTTTGAAGAAGGGCAGAATGTAAGGAATCTGATGAAAGATGGACAAGGCAGACAGAGAAAACAGCTTGAACCAAGGCTTAGGGGCTGAACAGCACAGACAACATTTGGGAACAGGGAGTGGGTAAGAATTCACGGAGTTACGGCACAGTATGAGAAGGGGAAGGTGCAGGAATGTCAAGGACGATTCCTTTCCCCATTCCAGAAGCATGGCAGGCATATCTCAGGCAGAGACATTTCTCTCCCTTTCCTCATGTGGAGAAAAAAATAAGCTATTGCCAGTCCGGTAAGTGGCAATCATTTTGTCCAAACTGTGTGTCCATCCCTCAATTCACAGGACCACCAACAGAGTGGACGGAAAGAGCAGAGATCACAGCTCTGAAGACCACCTCTACAGCAACTTTGACCACTACGGTCTCTACTCCCACTTCCAGAATGCTGACTCTCCTCGGGACATCAGGTAAAACGGCCAGCACAAGCACAAGAGGAACCATCATTACAACCCCAGATGTTTCCCCTGATGTTCTAGAGATGACAGCTTCATTGGCCACCAGACCTGGAGCAGAGATCAGCACAGAGCTTCCCAGGACAACCTCATCTGTTTTCAACAGAGGGTCGGAAACCTCACCCTCACTGGTCCCTAGTTCTGAGGCAAGGAACAGTCCAGCTGTTCCAACTCTGACTGTTTCCGTTGGTGAGCCAGAGACCGCAACCTCATGGGTCACTCATCCTGCAGAAACCAGCTCAACCGTGTCCAGGGAAACCCTACATGGTTCCCACAGTGAATCAGATAGCACACCCCCTAGAGCTACCGGTTCTGGGGAAGAAGTCAGTTCAGCTGTTCCAACTCTGACTGTCTTCCCTGGTGTACCAGAAATGGTGACTTCACTGGCAACTAGTCCTGGGGCAGAGACAAGTATGGTCATTTCAACCCTGACTGATTCCCAAGGTAAACCAGGGACCACTGCCTCGTGGGTCACCCATCCTGGGGCACAGAGCAGTTCATCCATTCCAACTCCAGATGTCTTCCCTGGTGAGCCAGGGCTGGTGACCTCACGGGATACTAGTTCTGGAGCAGAGACCAGCCCAGCTGATCAAACTCTGACTGTTTCTCTTGGTGAGCCAGATACAACAGTCTCCCTGGTTACCCATCCTGGGGCACAGACTGGTTCACCCATTCCAACTCCAGCTGTCTCCCCTGGTGTGATAGGGGTGGAAGTCTCACCAGTCACCAGTTCTGGGGCAGAGACCAGTACAATATTTACAACTTTGACTGATTCCCCACATGAACCAGAGACAACAGCCTCACGGGTCACCCATGCTGGAACAGAAGCCATTTCCACTGTTGGAACTTTGACTGTTTCCCCTGGTGAGCCAAATACAAGAGCCTCAGGGGCTCACTCCACAGAGAACAGCACACCTGTTTCCAGAATAACTCTACATTTTTCCCAAAGTGAATTAGACACCACACTCTCAATGGCTACCACTCCTGGGGCAGAAGCCAGCTCAGCCACTCCAACAATCACTGTTTCACCTGGTGTACCAGCTATGGTGACCTCACAGGCCACTAGTTCTGGGACAGATGCCAGTACAGCCTCTTTGACTCTGACTGAATCCCTGCATGAATCAGATACAACAGTCTCCTTGGTCACCCATCCTGCAATGTCCAGCCCCAAAGTTCCCAGGACAACCCCCAATGTTTCCCATAGTGAATCAGACAGCACACCCTCAACAGCCACCAGCCTTGAGACAGAAGCCAGTTCAGCTGTTCCAACTACACCCATCTCCCCTGGTGTACCAGATATGGTGACCTCACAGGCCACTAGTTCTGGGACAGATGTCACTATGGCTATTTCACCACTGACTCTTTCTCCTGGCAAACCAGCAAACACAGTCTCGTGGGTTAATCATTCTGGAGCCCAGACCAGTTCTTCCATCCCAACTCCGACTGTCTCCCCTGGTGTATCAGGGATGGGGACCTCACTGGTCACTAGTTTTGGGGCAGAGACCAGTGCAACTTTTCTAACTCTTACTGATTCCTCGCATGATTCAGAGACAACAGCCTTATGGGTCACCGATTCCACAAAGACCAGCACACCTGTTTCCGGAACAACTCCAGATCTCTCCTATAGTGAATCAGATATTTCACTCTCAACAGCCACCACTCCAGGGGCAGAAATCAGTTCACCTTCGGCTTCAACCATCTCACCTGGTGTGCCAGGATTGGTGACCTCACTGGTTACCAGTTCTGAGGCAGAAACCAATACAACTTTTTCAACGCTGACTGATTCGCTGCATGAACTGGAGACCACAGCCTCATGGGCCACCCATTCTGAGAAAGAAGCCAGTTCAGCTGTTCCGACTCTGCCTGTTTCCCCTGGGGAGCCAGATACAGCAGTCTCATTGGTCACCCAACCTGCAGAGACCAGCCCAACTATTCCCAAAGCAACCCCCAGTTTTTCCCATAGTGAATCAGATACCACACATTCGATACCTACCAGTTCTGGGACACAGACAATTTCAGCCACTCCAACTCGGACTGTCTCCCCTGGTGTATCAGGGGTGGAAATCTCACTGGTCACAAGTTCTGGGGCAGAGACTGGCACAACTCTTACAACACTCACTGTTTCTCCAGGTCAACTGGAGACCACAGCCTCATGGGTCACCCATTCCGAGACAGAGGCCCGTTCAGCTGTTTCAGCTCTGCCTGCTTCCCCTGGGGAGCCAGATACAGTAGTCTCTTTGGTCACCCATCCTGCAGAGACCAGCCCAACAGTTCCCAGGACAACCCCCAATGTTTTCCACAGTGAATCATATACCACACCCTCAATGGCCACCAGCCGTGGGGCAGAAGCCAGTTCAGTTGTTCCAACTCCAGCCGTCTCCCCTGGTGTACCAGATACGGCGACCTCCCAGGTCCCTAGTTCTGAGACAGACGCCAATATGACTATTCCAACTCTGGATCTTTCTCCTGGTGAGTCAGTGACCACAGCCTCGATGGTCACTCATTCCGGGGTACAGACTAGTTCAGCCATTCCAGCTCCAGCTGTCTCCTCTACTGTGCCAGAGCTGGTGACCTCAATGGTCACCAGTTCTGGGGCAGAAGCCAGTACAACTTTCACAACGCTGACTGTTTCTCCAGATCAACTGGAGACCACAGCCCTGTGGGTTACCCATCCTGGGACAGAAGCCAGTTCAGCTGTTTCAACTCAGACTGAGTCCCCACATAAGCCAGATATAACAGTCTCATCGGTCGCCCATTCTGCAGAGACCAGCCCAACTGTCCCCACAACACCTGCAGTTTTTTCCAAAAGTGAACCAGACACCACACACTCAGTCACCACCAGTCTTGGGACGGAAGCCAGTTCAGTTGTTCCAACTCCAGCCATCTCCCCTGGTGTACCAGATACGGTGACCTCCCAGGTCCCTAGTTCTGAGACAGACGCCAACATGACTGTTCCAAGTCTGACTCTTTCTCCTGGTGAACCAGCAACCACAGCCTCATTGGTCACCCAGTCCAGCGCCAAGACAAGCACAAGTTTTCCTGGCTCCACTGCTTTTCCTCATTTACCCGAGACCATAGCCTCACCATCCATCCAGCCCGAGTCGGAGACTAGTGCAGCTCTTCCAACTCAGACTGTTTCCCTCGGTCCGGCAGAAATAACATCCCTCACCACACCTGTGACCGAGACCAGCAGAGCTGATCTAGGTCCAACTGTCTCACTTGGTGTCCCTGCGGAAACAGCCTCCCTCTCCACCCACCCTGGCACACACATCAGCACAACTATTTCCACGTCAACTCTTTCCCCCATTTTAGTGGCAACCACAGGCTTACTGGCCACCAGCCCTGCATCAGATGCCAGCCCAGGTGTCCCAACATTGACTGCTGGTGTTCTGGGGCCTGTCAGTACCCCTGCAATCACTGGTGAGCCTCACACCTTAACCTCCTGGGGCACAGAACCCTCACCACCTGTCACCTCAGGTGGACTCCCTGAATTGGCCAAGACTGTGGCGGGGAACACTGTGACTTTGATAACATCAGAGACCCCAACACCACCTAAAACCAGTCACAGAGAAGGACTGAGTACAACCACTGTCCTGAAAACCACAACTCTTGAGACCACTAATTTAGCTGCTACAGGCTCAGGCCCCATCCCGGCAGAGACCACAGGCGCCTCCAGTACATCAGCAGGAAGTCCCTTTGTCCCTGAGACCTCAACTGGGATGTCCACCTTGACCTCTCTGAGTGTGACTTCAGAAACAAGTAAGAATGACTTTTTTTACTGTGGTAAAAATGTATACACACTATAAAATCAATCGTTCGGAATGTACAATTCAGTGCCATCAGTTATAGTCACAGTGTTGTATAAATATTATCCTATCTTTCTCCAACACTTGCCACGCCAAACAGGATCTGTGTACCCACTAGTTTTCCTTCCCCACTTCCCTCAGCCCCTGGTAACTCTCATCCACTTCCGTCTTCTTGAATTTGCCTATTTTAGGTATCTCACCTACGTGGAATCACACAGTGTGTGCGTGTGTGTGTGTGTGTGTGTGTGTGTGTGTGGCTTATTTCACTGAGTGCAATGTCATCGTGTTGTAGTGTGTATCAGAACTTCGTTCCTGTTTATGGATGAATGACTTTCCATCGTATGGCTGGACCACATTTCATCTGTCTGTTCGTCTGTTGATGGGCACTCGGGCTGTTTCCACCTTTTGGGTACCGTGGGTAATGCCGCTATGAATGTGGGTGTGCATGTATCTGGTTGAGTCCCTGTTTCCAATCCTTTGGGGTACATACGTAGAGAAAGAGTTGCTCAGTCTATGCAATGTACTGGTTCGTTAGGGCAACAGTAATGAAGTACCAAACCCCAGGTGCCTGGAACAGTAGAAATGTATCCATTCTGGAGGCTGGAGGGACCCTGAGAGAATGCGTAGAACATGAACCTTGGAGTCATCCTCTCTGCAGGGGGTGGTAAGGGAGCTGCGGTATTTATCCACCAACTCCCATCGGTCATTGCTAGTGGGGTGCTCCCTGGGCCTGTTCCCCCAAGATGAAGAGATGCAGGTGCGACCGTGTGCCGAAATGGTAAGAGCCGAGGGGAAGTGGGAGGAGGGTGACCAGCTCATCCTGGTTTTCCCAAGACTGTCACCTTTCCAACTGGACGTCTGCATCCCAGGAACTCACATAGTCCTGGGAAAACTGAGATGGTTGGTCACCGTGTGTGGGAGGGTGTTGAACAGCAGGCCAATCTAGGCTAAACCCCAGCTCCGCGCTGGAGTTCAGGCGTGTCCTTGGAGCCTTCCCTCCCACCCCCAGCCCGGGCCTGACTCAGGACTGGGCTCATTTACTCTTCCCACCTCCACAGCTGCAGTTCCTTTCTTGACGCCTTTTACTGTCAACTTCACCATCACCAACCTGCATTACACAGAGGACATGGAAAACTCGGGCTCTGAGATATTCAATGCCACTGAGAGAGACCTGCAGCACCTGGTGAGAGCCCCCTGCCAATGCTCACCTTGTCCCAAGCCTGCCACACCCCAGAGTCTTGGCCCCTCCAGCTCATCACCCTCTCATTCGTTCCCAGCTCAGGACTCTGTTCAGAAACAGCAGTGTCGGTTCCCTCTATGCTGGCTGCAGGCTGACCTTGCTCAGGTAAGGCTTCTTCCAAAGCGCCGACAGAACCCCAATTCTCTCCCTTTTTGGTCCTCCACATCCCAGTCAACCACAGCCTTGGGGCTTTGCCAAGACGCAGCGTATCATAGTGGACCCGAAGTGTCCGGGTTTGAACCCTTGCTCTCCCATTTGCTAGCTCTGTGACCTTGGGCAAGTTGCATAACCTCTCTGTTCTTCAATCACATGATCTATAAAGCAGTGATAATCTAGTGTCTTATTATTGAGGTTATTAATCACTCATTGCAATGCCTGGCCCATCGTGAACACTCGATAAGATCCCATAGTATTAGCCAGTGTAGTATCTTTGCCAACTGCGTCCCCAGAATCCCTGACACTCTCCCTGCCCCAGCTCATATGTACCCTATTGGCGACAAATCCTGGACACTGCAGTTCTGCAGTATATTCCTGGAAAAGAGATAGGGACCTTCCCAAAGGATGTTACATAGAACCCAAGGGAAAAATAAACCAAATGTTGAATATGGTCAGGATATATTGCAATTTAAAAACTCCAAAGTAGACCTGAACTCTACAGAAATGGCCCGTTTTCTCCTCTCTGCCTATGCCCATTTGGTGTCCTCTGAGGTCAGTGGGCTCAGAGCCCTTTCCTTTCATTTCACGACCCTAGGACCTCTCCTTGGGGTCCTGCATCCAGCCAATGCAGGTCATCCTGCTAGAGATGTGGGTCCTCTACTCACATGACATCACGAGAAGAGGTTCCTGGAGTGTTACAGACCAAAACCGTCCTAAATGAGCTCCACCCACCACACCTACCCCATCACCCCATGAGATGGGCGAATCAATCAGATAGTATTGCCCATATAATATGCCGCCCAGAAAGCTACGTGATGTACGTGTTTCCATTCATTTCATCTTCACAACAATATGATTATTATCCCACATTGCAGAAGAGAACACGGGGGCTCAGAGTAGTCAAGTTCCTTGAGAGGAGCTAGGATTGGAACCCAGAGCTTCCAGTTTTTGAGTCCCTCCTTTTAACTGCGATACAGCAGTACTCAAGGCCGCTGGGCTCAACAGCTTACATCCTTACAAGTACTCAGAACTCCAGTGAGCCTTTGGACTTGAGGGTTGTATCTGCCAGTATTTACTGAATTAGAAATTAAAACAAATGTTACAAATATGTATTTATTAATTTATTAAAAGTAATAAATCTATTACATGTTAACACAAGTAACATAATTTTTATGAATGGCAATAGTTCCTCCCCCCACCAAAAAAAAGCATAATAAGAAGAGAGCCATTATTTACATTTTTTGCAGATCTTTTTAAAGTCTGGTTTAGGAGAAAACAGTAGGATATCTGCTTCTGCATTTAATCCTTTACAATATTTCACTTTGTGGCCTCTGGAAAACATTTCACAGTATACTCCTGAGAGAATAAAAGTTAAAATAATGTCTTGGTATGCATATGAAAATATTTTTACTTGGTGGATTCTCTGTAAGAGTTTAGGAATACCGGGAGTCCCTGAGCCATACTGTGAGAACCATGCTTTAAGGCTTCAGAGGGGAGGGGGGTGGGGGAATGGGATAGGCTGGTGATGGGTAGTAAGGAGGGCACGTATTGCATGGTGCACTGGGTGTTATACGCAAGTAATGAATCATCGAAGTTTACATCAGAAACCAGGGATGTACTGTATGGTGACTAACATAATATAATTTAAAAATATTATTATAAAAATAAATAAATAAATAAATAAATAAATAGCGTGGATAATAACAAGAATTCCCAGGCACGGGAAGGAGGGGATCTTTCTTCCTGTAAAGCCCCTGTTCTGGGTGAATCACTGTAGGTTCAGCTTAAATTCAGGACAAAAGTATTTTTGAACTACATTGCCCCATATCACCTCTTAATTCATTTTCTCTGTTTTTCTCCAAACTTGGTTGCCTGCCCCAGAGTTGCTCCCAAGCAGCTGACCTCAGCCTTGGGATTCACCAACTTGAAACAAAAGTCTTCCCTTCAGGGCCACAGGAGTGACTCACTCACCTCCAAGGTCTTCAGTCCTTTGCTGTTCCCTTCCATACGCTGCCTGGGCTCAGGATTCTCATTTCCTCCCTGGGAGGTCCACACCCGCAATCTTCTGGCCCCCGCAGGGCTCTGTACTTACCTTCTTGAGTGGACAGGGACTGGGCTGGGTGCTGGTAGTTGAAACAGTGAGCGTGAACCAATTAATAAAAAGATTGGGGAGCAAAAGAAGAAAACCAGGTACAGAGTAGGCCTGGAGAACACTGCACTTAAGGTGGGGTGGTCTGGATCCCCATATGAGAGAGAAAAAGATGTGTTTGAGACGGCAGGTGAAACCCGGAGAAGACCGCTAACGTAAACACCACGGGGTACAATTGAAGGAAGGAGTTGTCAAGAGTGCCCCACTCTCAAGTGTCTCTGCACGCCCCTATTCCCGTGTCCCTCCTTCCCCAGGGCTGAACAGGACGGAACAAGCACCAGAATGGACGCAGTCTGCACCTACCGCCTAGATCCCACAGGCTTCAGGCTGGACAGAGAGCGGCTGTACTGGGAGCTAAGCCAGCAGACCTACGGTGTCACGCGGCTGGGCCATTACACCCTGGACAGGGACAGTCTCTGTGTCAATGGTGAGTACCTCCATTGCTGTTGGGGTCTCCTTGCAGTGCAGTTTCTCAGTACCTGTGTTTATAGTTTTGGGCCAACCTAGAATTTCCATGGGGAATTCTCTTCCATCAGAACAGCCACAGAGCAACATCTCTCCCTCCCTCCCTCCCTCCCTCCCTTTCTCCTTCTCCTTCTCCTCCTTCTTCTCCCTCTCCCTCTTTTCTTTCTTTCTCTTTCTTTCTTTCTTTCTTTTTCTTTCTTTCTTTCTTTCTTTCTTTCTTTCTTTCTTTCTTTCTTATAAAACTAATATTTATTTTGTACACTGTCATTTTAAATATTAGAAGCTTTGAGAATGAAAGTGGTTTTGGGGGGGGAGTGTTCTTAGGACCCTTCTTATCACATTATTTACAATACAGAGCTTGCCTTTTTCTATGCCAGGATGAATTGTCATATTATTTTCTAAATTTCAATCAGACTCTAGCATTTTACCCTGTGTGCTTTCCGTATGGTAAACTATCTCTGAAAATTTCATTCATGTGAAGTTTTGTTTGCCGATGTCACTTCCTTTTTTGTTACAACTCTTCTTGTGAATGCTGGTAAGTGTGTCTTCACTACATTCCTCTGGTTGCACAAATGGAGTCTCTCGAATATCAGCAGGGTGAACATTCCACGGTCACTTAATTTGTCTCCAAGTCCTACTATTATTTGTTTTTATTTTATTTAAGTTTTTAAAAAATTCCAGTTAGTTAGCAGACAGCGTTCCATTAGTTTCAGGTGTGCAGTATAGTGATTCGACACTTTCATCCACACCGAATGCTCACAGAACAGCTTCCAAGGTCTGGAATCCAGGCTCCCTGCATCGTCTTCTTCATTGCAGTGACCTTTCACAGAAACCCAATGGGAGCCTGAACCCATCAGGGAAGGAAGAGGGTAAAGCGAGCCCACGGTGGCTGCTGGCATTCAGTCCTCCCCAGCAGCCAGCGATCTGGCTTCTTTCTGATCTGCTTCTTTCTCTTTGTCGTGACAGCCCGTGGCCCTTTGCTCGTCCTCCAGGGGCCATCCGGACTCCAACCCACCTGAGAATCAAACCTAAAGCCGTTAGCAATGTTTTTAGCAGTAAATCCCTCCTCGGCAATGCTCTTAGCAACAAAACCCACAGTAACACCTGCACTCGAGGCTCATATTTATGGAGGGATGCCTGTGATCCGGCACGTTGAGTGTGTTATGTTTGACAAACCCGGCCCAACACTCTGACGTATTGTGTATATTTTACAGAGGAGCAAGCAAGGCTCGAGGAGGGAAATCTGCTTTCCCAAGATCAGACGACTGATAGAAGTGGCAGCATCAGGACTCAAACCCTAAGTTGCCTCTAAGGCCCTGAAGAGACCCCCTCGCTACTAGGCTACCCTGCAGGCTAACCCGGCTAGAACAAGCCTCAAATCTCAGGATGGGAAGGCATATCAAGGAGCTTCTAATACAACCATTTAAACTAATGCTCAATTAATTATGTCCCCACAGTGTTGCCTTTGATACTGTCTACATTGTCTTTCTATCTGGATTAAAACCTGTATTATATTTCAATAGTCCTCGAGAATGACTTTAAGCTGTAGCTGACAGCGTGGCTTTGGGTGATTTACGGGTCTTCCTTTAAGTGCTGGTTCTGGTTTTTTGCTCACCCTGTGGCCCTGGGCAAGCCAGGCAACCTCTAGGCTTTAGTGTCTATTTTTAGAATGGAATTTTTTAAAAACGTCATTCAAGATTATTGTAAAGGTCAAATGAGGTAAATCCAGAATAAGTAAACCACAGGGCGGTCTCCGCTAGGTCCAGTCTCGAAGAAGAGTTTCATTTCCAGAAACCCGGTCAGACCACCAAATATGCAATAGGTCTGAGTTTTACTTGTGTTCCTTACAGAGCATCAGAGAGGATTCAATCCATGACCCAGAACCATATGTATTCAAACCCTCTTTTCCCCACATCCCTCTTACTCTCCGGCTTTATACTCTCTGGTTCACTCCCGCGTCTGTCTGCCTGCCTCACTCTCTCACCGTCATGATCTCAGTTCCACATTACGGAAGTCCAGGAACTACGTCCCAGATCACACTGTCTCTGAAGTGTGGGGTAGTAGGATACACTCAGAGATCAAGGACAGAGTTATATTTAATTGGCATAAAAAACACGAATAAGGCCGGAAACACTCCCATAAATTGTTGCTGGTATCATTTGATGAGGTCGATGTGGTCCCAGGCACCTAGTGAACCCCGCAAGATGAGGGGTATTTTGGTCATCATCGTCTTTGTGGTTGATGACCACGAGGACAGCACAGCGGGGAGCACGGGAGTTCGAGGAAGTTAACTCATAAAGACTTGACGAGTCTCAGAGAAAGCACTTGAGAAAGTTCGTGTTGTGTGTTTCAAGTCCTACCCCTCACCCTTTTCTTAGCCTCCTCCCACCAGCTTACTCTTCCTCTCTGGCTCTCTCTGCAGGTTTTAACCATCAGTACTGGATCCCCACCACCAGCAGTAAGTCACAAGGGCCCAGATACCCCTGCACCCCTGGGACACTTCGTCCCTATGCCTGTTCCCCCCACCACCCTCCGGGTTCTCAGCCCCAGAACAGCGCCAGACCACCCACTAGCGATGCAAGCTCCTGTCAACAGCCCTGTCCTCTCATCCTCTCACTGCTGCATGATTGGGCCCAACAATTTATATTCATGTTGTATTCTTTCATTCCTTCAGCTCCCCTGACTTCCACGTCCTCTCCGGGACTCCCTGCGTCTCTGCCTCCCACCTCCAGCTCTACAGGTAGGAGTCTACCCTCTGAGTCCCATGAAACTTCAGCTCCTGTTCTGGTTGGTGAATCTCTGCATGATGGGGAATCTCTGGGTGGGACCCTGCTGCCCACCCAGCCCCAGCCTGTCCCACTGTCTCCCTTGCTCCCTCATCTCTGGGCATACCAGCCTCATTTCTGTTCTTCCAGGGACCAAACCTTCTTCCCTCCTCAGGGCCTTTGCTCTTATTGTAACGCGAATTCAGCTCTGTTCCTGGTTTCTCTTGGTCCTTTGGATTCAGGCCGGTTGGCTCTTGCTCAGGCCTCCTCCTATAAAGCAGCATTTCCCCATATCCCGCACATGGGTGGGATCTAATCGCTATTCTCTCTCTATGAGCATTTCCGTCATGGAAATGACTACTGTTTGGATTTCTTGACTGCTCGAGCATTTGTGGCCTAAGGTCTGAGCACAGAATGTCTTGGTCCCTCCTCTTCCCACCAAAATGTCGATGACAGGTCGGCCTTTGGACACCCTGGGATGAGAGGATCGAGGTTTCCTTTTGAGCTGACATGATACATCTAACGTGGAGCCCCCCTCTCCTCCCTTGGCTGGCTGAGGAGGGAGAAGATCCCGGATGACCTATCTCAGGCTTCACCCACTGGCTACTACGGACAGAGAGACGGCACCAGTCCCTTCCCCCTGACATACAGCTCAGGCCTAAGACTGTGCTGGGTCTCCCCTTCTCTCCCTCCAGCTGCAGGTGTGGGTCCCACCCCGGTGCCATTCACCCTCAACTTCACCATCACCAACCTGCGCTGCACCCCAGACATGAGGCGCCCAGGCTCCTTGAAGTTCAACTCCACTGAGAGGGCCCTGAGTCACCTGGTAAGAGCCTGACCATGCCTTCCCTGGCCTGCCTTGTCCTTGAGCCACCCAGTCACCTCAGCCCCTCCCGCTCACCTCTCTCCTTCCTCCCCAGCTTGGTCCTTTGTTGAAGAACACCAGGATTGGTCCTCTGTACTCTGGCTGCAGACTGACCTTGCTCAGGTGAGACGTCCCTCCCCTACAACATGAAGGCTTGCACTGTCACAAGCAAGTTCACCTGGAGGTCAGGACCTGAACAGAGCAACTAGAAGAATCATAAATGGCTGTGGCCTTCCAGGAATTCAGATAGAAGGCATCCACTCTGGCTGAGTGTATCAGAGAGGGCTTCCTGAAAGAGGTGGCTGTCAAATAAAGGTCTTAAATTACTTGGACAAGCAGAGCCATGGAGCATTCATGCTCCCTAGTCAGAAAGGGCAGCACTGACTCATTAGGCAGACATGAAATGAGGTACCTCAGGCCATGCCCTGTGACAGGTGCTAAGGGCGCCGAGAGAATCAGTCAGGGGCCTTCGCTCGAGGTACCCACAGTATAGAGAGGACAGCAGCCATACGGACTTAAAACCGTAATGGGAACGGGATTAGTACAATGATAAAGCACTACACGGAGGCCACAGGAGCCTAAAGATAGACTTTCAGTTCACTGTGAGGGCGTAGAGCGGACACAGGCTGGAGAAGGTGACGCCCGAACTGAATGAACATTAGCCAGAAGGAACTTCGGCAAAGGTATTTCAAGGGGTGGCTTATCTCTCAGATCTGTGCGCACCATGGATGTCAGCAGAGCCTTGCTGTGATATCCTTTATCCTAAGTAGTGCGCCGGTAGATACGGGGATGGGAGGGTTGGATGTGAGGATGGGACAGGAGGTGGGGAAACCTGGGGGATGTCGAGCTGGACCTGGATGTGGCTTGGACTAGGGAACCAAGGACAGGGGAAAGTCCAGGATGCTTCCACCTGTTTGGCTCTACATGTTTGGCTCATCCATGATGAAAAGGTCCCAGAAAAGAATGCATATGAGGAACCAGACAAGACCCAGTAAGAAAAACGTCATAAAACCAACGCTGGGGCCGGGGGCGGCAAGATGAAGGCGAGAGCTGAACATAAGTCTCCCACATCTCAGGACGCACCTATTCCCATGTCCCTACCACCCTAGGACTGAGAAGGCCGGAGCAGCAACTGGAGTGGACGTCATCTGCACCTACCATCCTGACCCCGTGGGCCCCAGGCTGAACAGAGAAGAACTGTACCAGGAGCTGAGTCAGCTGACCCACGGTGTCACATGGCTGGGCACCTACACCCTGGACAGAGCCAGTCTCTACGTCAATGGTGAGTGTCTGTGCTGCGGCTGGGGTCTCCAGTCCCATGCTTCTTTATGCCAGTAGTTCTCAACCAGGATGATTCTGCTCCCCGGGGGGCATTAGCAATGTCTGGAGATATTTCATGTCATAACTGGAGTGGCACTAGTGACGTCCAGTGGGTGGAGGCCAGGGGTGCTGCTAAACATCCCACAATACACCGTGCAGCCCTCCACCATGAAGTATCTAGACCAGACTGTCAATAACGCTGAATTTGAGAAATTGCTGTGTACACATTTACAGTTCTGATGCAAACCTAGCATTTCCTTGGGGACTCATTTTTGAATGCTTACCACACCATGGGAGGCTGATTTCCTTTTCCTTTCACCTCCTGGATGACATCTTCCTTCCTCCTTATTTCCGCTGCTTCCCATAGGAGCCTAACCGTAGCGTGCAGACTCTAGGGAAAGAAGTGGGTGATGCAGAACTCTGTGGCTGAGGTTTCTGAATGGGCAGCAGGTGACATTGCCAGCCCTCACCCCATGTCATTCTCTCCATCATGACAATCAATATGCTAAGGTCCCGCGGGCCAGTCAGAGCTACACACACCTCATGAGATGACATCACACTTAGCACATACTCCCTGAATAATAACTACGTACACAGCGCCACTGGCAACAATCCTCCTAACAGCAGTGTGAACGCCGGGAATAGTAATTATAATTGTGGCTGATTCTTTTGTTTTTTTTTTTTTAAGATTTTACATATTTATTTGAGAGAGAGCACAAGCAGGGGAGCAGCAGGCAAAGGGAGAGGGAGAGGCAGGCTCCCCGCAGAGCAGAGAGCCGGAAGTGGGGCTCGATCCCAGGACCCTGGGATCATGATCTAAGCCGAAGTTAGATGTTTAACCCACTGAGCCACCCAGGCATTAATTAGGGCTAATTCTTATCGAAACGTTCTTATGTGCCAGGAATTGTGATAAAGTCTTCGTTTGTATTATCTCGTCTTGATCTTACCCAAAATGCCGTGAGTGTTTATAGTCATTCTTACAGACGGAGCCATCTTGCATTCAGACAGGAAGTCATTTGCCCGAGATAATCCAGCCATCATGCATGACAGAGTCAGGACTCCAACAAAGCAGGATTGAATCTAAACCGCAAGTCCCTAACCACAAGGCAACACCGCAGATCCCCCAGAAAGAGAAAGCCTCAAATCTCAGGACAGGAAGGGCATGAATGACCTCTAACCTAACAATCTCACCCAATGCTTGATTAGTTATTTCCCCTGTATACCAACTTGGAGATTTCCTTAAAGCAAAGGCTAAGTGCTTGAGGGTTGGTGAGCGTCAGACCTGTTTGATGGTGGACAAGCTGAGCAACCGCTCTAGGCTTCAATAGCCCATTTTCAGAATGGAACAAACATACATACCATGCAGGATTGTCCTGAGAGCCAAATGAGAGCGCTCAGGAATAACCCAAGTAAATGGCAAGGCTCCTCTTGTCCCGTCTTCCCTCCTACCCCTCACAGAGCATCCAAGGAGGTGACCATGACTCAGAGAAACACTCATGAAAAATTTTCTTTTCCCCAATTCCTTTCAGACTCCAATTTTTATACCACTCATCTGACCTCTAATTCTCTTCTCATGTTCATTATCCTAGCCCATTTCCAAAGTTTCTCTAATATTCCAAATCACAGGTACATCCCCTCTCCTCCGTCTTGTTCACCTCCACAGACCACTCTCTCAACCTGCCACAATTTTGTCACCTCTACATCACAAAAAAAACCCCAGAAACTAAGCTAGAAAGAGAAAGTCACACTATCATAAAATTTTTTGAAGGGAGGGAAGCTGAGAGAGCAGGGATGAAGTTACCTTTGTGGATTGAGAGGACATCAGTAAGGCTGGGAACACACTTGTTTGTCAATTTGTCCCATTTCCGTGTCATGTGTCATTTAGCATTATTTCTGGTGCGTAGTACACTCCCAGTAAATAGGGACAGCCCTTACTATTGTATTTTTATTTCGGCAATAATAACAGTGATGATGTTCGTCATTATTTGCAAAGGACAAAGCACGTAAGGGTACTGAATAAAATGTAGTCATTATTGTTCATTTATAAATCTCAGCAAGTTTGTTAATGAATTTCATCTCTAGGTCTACCTTCTAGGCCTTCTTAACTCTTATCCATTATAACAGTCCTTTACTCCTTCCTGCAGGCTATAACCATCGGTACTGGACCCCTACCACCAGCAGTGAGTATGCAAGACTGGGAAATTTCAATGTCCACTGGACCATTATTCCCCAAAGCACATTCTTCTGGAGAGAACCTGCCAATGCTCCCTTCCTAAGTGTCCAGCCTCCTTAAGTGTATTATGAAGATAATACAAATGTCTCCGAGGAGCCCCAAACTCACCCAGGGTTTTGCTCTGAGTCCAAAGAGAAGCCCAAATTCTAATGAACAGCTTCTGTCCCACATTCCTTCGGGATGAGACTTAATTTTTCCCATGTTGTTTTTTTTTTTCTCGGCTCCAGTGACTTCTACATTCTCTCCAGAATCTTCCACGACTTTGTCCCCCATCCTCAGCTCTACAGGTAGGAGTCTGCTCTCTAGGACCTGTGAAACTTCAATTCCACATGGTCGAGTTGCCGTCAACCACCTGGCCTCAGCCTGTCCTACTCACTCTCTCCCTCACTCTCTGAGCTTTGGCCACATCAGACACTTGTCTGTTCCTCTAGTGTCCTCACCTCTGTCTGGCCTTTATACCAGCTCTTCCTGGAGATCAGCTGCACCTGGCACCTTATTGCTTTTCAAATCTCAGCTCAACCATCACCTTCTTTGAAAGACCCTCCTAGACCTAGTTATGTGCTATTTATGGCCCATGGGTTTTCCCTATCCACCACCGTATTTTCTCATGGAATTGACGACTGTTGGCTTTATTCAGTCTTTATGTATTTGTCACCTTGAAGCTGAGCATCTAGTCTGCACTTACTTTATCTTTATGGATGGGATGAATGGATGGACGCAGCGACCTTGTATATGTCCACATTTGTGGATTCTATTTCAACATCCAGAAAATCATTCGGGATCTCAGTCATGAATTTGGTTCTTGCTCTGTCTCTTCATCTTCCCCAGATGAGGGCTCTTGAGTCTCCAGGAACCTGCACGGGGGCTCGATTTATGTCGGGAAACCTGTCTTACTCCAACTCTTAAGATTTATTTTAAAAATTGGGTCTATGGGTATTTTTCAAGCTGACGTCATGACTCAGGCTGAGTGTCCTTGACCTTGAATGCTGCCATGGAAGTCTGGAGGTGTGGGATACAAGCTGGTGTCCTGTAATTTGAATCCTGCCTTCTGGCATTCTGTGTTTCATGGGTCATGACACTGCAAACTTTTTACAAGTTTTAGACAGAATGCACACTCTCCACGTCCTTACTGCTCCACGCTGATCAACTCATCCATTTCTGTGACAGGCCTAACTCCTACAAGCTTGTAAATATGTGAAATGTGCCATAGACCAAGTCATTCCACAATGATGACATCATTTTCCTATAGACGCATTCAAGATTTCTTCTTCATCTGTGGTTTTCGGAAGTTTGAGTATGATGTATCTGAGCATGGCTTTCTTTCAGTTTATACTGCTTGGGATTTTTGAAGCTACCTATATCTGAAAATGTATGTTTTCAAGAAATTTGGGATAGTTTTAGCTACTATTTCTTTTTTTTCCCCCAGTTATACCAGTGTCATTTGTTTAGAAAATTTCTTTCTCCATTAAATTGTATGGGTACTCTTGTTGAAAATCAATTCATCGTAAGTATGAGGATTTGTTTCTAGACTTTCAACTATACCCCACTGATCTACATTTCTATCCTCATCCAGTATCTTACTGTCTTGATTACTGTAGCTTTGTCTGCTGTAATTTTCTTTTTTTGTGTGTTTTTATTTAAATTCCAGTTAGTTAACATACAATGTTATATTAGTTTCAGGTGTGCAGTACAGTGGTTCAACACTTCCATACATCGCCCGGTGCTCATCACAAGTGCCCTCCTTAATCCCCATCACCTATTTCCCCCGCCCCTCCACCTCCCCTCTGGTGACCATCAGTTCTCTGTAGTTGAGAGTCTGTTTCTCGATTTGCCTCTCTATTTTTTTCCCTATGCTTGTTTGTTTTGTTTCTCAAATTCCACGTATGAGTGAAATCATGTGGTATTTGTCTTTCTCTGACTGACTTATTCTGCAGGCTCCATCCGTGTTGGTGCAAATGGCAAGATTTCATTCTTTTTTATGGCTGAATAATATTCATATACATACATATATATATATAAACATATATACACATACGTATGTGTATATATATGTATTTACATTTATACGTATGTTACATCTTCTTTACCCATTCATCCGTCGATGGACACTTGGGTTGTTCCCATAGTTTGGCTATTGTAGATATGCTGCTATCAACATTGCGCGCATGTATCCTTTGAATTAGTATTTTTGTATTTTGGGGGGTAAATACCCAAGAGTGCAATTATTGGATCATAGGGTAGTTCTATTTTTAACTCTCTGAGGAAACTCCGTACTGTTTTCCAGAGTGGCTGCACCCGTTCGCATTCCCACCACCAGTGCAGGAGGGCTCCCCTTTCTCCACATCTTCGCTAACACCTGTTGTTTCCTGTAGTTTTGATTTTAGCCTTTCTGACAGGTGGGAGGCGATCTCTCATCGTAGTTTTGATTTATACCACACCTTGTTTATCCACTCACACGTCAATGGACACTTAGGCTGCTTCCACCTTTTGACTGTTGTGAATAGTGCCGCTATGAACACGGTTGTATGAACAGAAAGGTATCTATTTTTGCGTCAAAAAAGACATTGTAGCTGTGCTGTTTATTTGTTTGAGGGACTGGGGCAAAATTTACTTTCTCTGAGCCTCAGTTTCCCCAAGTGTGAAATGGAACTGGTAATACTTAACTCTCAGGATTGTGGCGAGGGTAAGCTGAGATCTTGTAGATGTGTGCCTGGTACAAAGTCTAGCACACGGTTGCTGTTCCTCAGATGAAATTTGTAAAGGGTATCATCACCCAGTTCAGACCTCTGGCCTTTATTTCTTCATACCCTAATCCCAGGATGACCATACAGTTGTTTTTTGTTTGTTTGGTTGGTTGGTTGGTTTGGGGAGGCACTTTTGACAAAGAAAGGGAAGGTTGACATTAATAGTTATGTGAGAGCCACATGACTGTCCGGGGAAAACCAGGAGATGTGGTCAGTCCACGTATAATCCACTCTTCAAAGATGGCTTAATGAAACTGAGGCAGGAGTCACTCTCACAGGGAACAGGCTGGACCACTCAGCAGTTGCACATTCTCTCGTGGCCAAGTCAGAAGACTATGCTGGATCTCCACCCCAGGGGGCAGTGGAGTGACTTTGCTCCTTTTCCTCCCACCAACATGTCTACCAACTGTTTGTCCTTACACACATTGGGCTGAAAGGTTGAGGTTCTTTTCGCAGCTGGTGTCATCCATCCAGTATAGAGGCCCCTCCCCACCTGTAAGTCTGGCTGGGCACAAGGGTGACACAGGTGGGGTGGTAACCCTTGGATCTGCTGCTTACAGCCATCCCAGTCAGAGAGCATAATGAACCCTCTTCTCCCTTTCTGGCTGCAGGTGTGAGCCTGTCTCTGGTGCCCTTCACCCTCAACTTCACCCTCACCAGCCTGCGCTACACAGAGGACATGGGGCTCCCAGGATCTGAGCTATTCAATGCGATAGAGAGGACCTTGAATCGTCTGGTGAGAGCCCTTCCAATGCCTACCCTCCAGTGCTACTTTTGTCCTGCCCAGCCCCTCAGCCCATCTACTTACTTCCATGTCTTCCATCCCCAGCTCAAACCCTTGTTCCAGAACAGCAGCATTGGGCCCCTCTATTACGGCTGCAGATTGACCTTGCTCAGGTGAGAACTCCAGGGTACACATACAGGCAATGTGCCTGCTGACCACGAGCCGGGCCACCATCCCAGGGACGGCTGACCAGTCTGTGTCACATTGTGTTCCTAACCAGAGAATGCAGAATCGTCTCAGACTCTCCTTTCCAGGTGACAACATTGACCTTTTCAGAAAGATCTTTCTCTGGGAACCATCAAGAAAACGACAAGTCAATCATGCCGGCTTTACCACAGGGAGCCCTAGCTTTCAGCCAGGAGTGATTTCCCTCCCAGGGGATATTTGGCAATGTCTGCAGACATTATTTGCTGTCGCACCTCAAGGGTGGGACTTGCTACTGGCATCTCCTGGGTGAGGCCAGGGGTGCTGCTCAATATTCGACGAGGCAGAGCACGGTCTCCCGGGGCCAAGAATTCTCTGACCTGAAATGCGTACGATGCCAAGGTTGGGAACCTTGCTCTAGGGGATGCATGATTCTCTCCCCTGCTTGTGTCACATTTTGGCTAATGATTGGCCTGCCTGGAACACCTAGCCAACCCGCCCTTGTACTGTCCCCCGGCAATGACCAAATCCTGCTTTCTGACCTCTCGGAGGTAGACTTGGGATCAATCTGAGTAGTCACGTACAGTGGTTACACAGGTTTATTTAGAGTCTGACAGGCCTAGCTCCCCTACTTCGAGGCTGTGTGACCCCTACAAGGTACCTGACATCTCTGTGCCTCAACCTCCACACCTGTTGATCGGAGTGTCTCAGTTGGCTTTCTTGTGCAACACATTTAGCCTATGATTCTGCTGGATGGTGATTTGGCCTGGATTCTGCTGGGAGATTCTCCTGCCCGAGCTGGCTCACCTGATCTCAGATGGGGCTCATTCATGTGTCCGCAGTCAGCTGTGGGCTGGGATACCTTGGTTCTCCTCCACCTTGTCTCATCCTCCAGCAGGCTAGCTTGGGCTCACTTACATGCTCAGAGCTCCAGGAGCCGCAAGAAAGGGCGAGCCCTGTGGCACACACGCTTTCCAAGCCTCTGCTTGCATCGCATTCGTGACCGTCCATTGGCCGATGCCAGTCCTGTGGCCAAGCCCAGATTCAAGAGGTGGAGACACAGACTCCGCTTCTGATTGGGGGGAAGACTCTGTGGCCAGTTGTGTGAACATAACGAGGATTAACCTGAAAGGTGCTTAGCGAAGGAACTAACATATAGAGAGCATGCAGTAAATTAGTCTCGACCTTTCCTAGATCCAGGTGCTGAGAATTACTCTCGCATGTGGGAGCCCCCACGTGTACACTTGGGTCAGCTTACCCCTGTGCGAGATCTCCCAGACCTTTTGTCTGAGGATGGATTGCTCTCAACTCCAAAGATATCATTGTTCTCCAGCCACCATGCCGTGCCTTCCCTTTCCCCTGGCCTTGAGATTTCTCTGGCTCTGGGATACCACATAGCCCCATGCCCTTCTCCACCCCAGGCTAGCTGCTTGGCCTCACTGTTTCTGTCAAAAGGCTCAGTCTCTCTCACTGCAAGGTCCATGCACTAAGAACTTTGTGTCTATTAATGCCTAATACAAATGGCTCCCCTTTCTTGAGCACTTGCTAGGGCTGTGAGGTCTGTCCTGTTCACCTGATAGATGAAAAACTGAGCCACAGAGAGGATGAGAGACTTATCAGAGTCACCCAGCAACCTAGCAGCAGAGCTAGGATTTAAGCAATTTGACATCGCCTATTTTTCACCCGGTCTAAGTCCCCCCCCTCGTGCTTCTGTTGTTAGCGTGTAGGTTGCCTTGTTATGATTGTCATTTTAAAGCTCCACAAACATCCTCTGTGCTCAGGGACCCTGGTTGTCCTATTCATTTCCAGTCCTCCTCCAACACCAAGGCCCTTCCAGCTTGCCCACCAGTCCTCCTGCTTTCTCTGTCACTTCCCTCAGGGAAGCTTTTCAGGGCCCCCCCCCCCCCGGAGTCCCCACCTTGCCGTTCTCGTGTCCTTCCCTGCCCAGGCCTGAGAAAAAGAGAACAGCCACTGGAGTTGATGCTGTCTGTACTCACCGCCCTGACCCTGCGGGCACTAAGCTAGACAGAGAGAAGCTGTACTGGGAGCTGAGCCATCAGACCCATGGCGTCACCCAGCTGGGCTCCTTCACCCTGGACGAGAACAGCCTCTACGTCAATGGTGAGCAACCTTTTTGTAACCACAAGTCGAAGCAGAGAATCTGCCCCCAGGAAGGGATGTGGATTCTCCGCTTTGCCACAGGACCCATCATATGTATTATTTTCTACCTGAGCCATGTCCCTTGATGAGTCAAGGATCCCCATAGGCCCTCCAGTTCGCAGACCCCTTTCTTCCCTTTGTATCCCTGCATTTCAGGGCTGTGATTTACATACTTGTCTAGGCCACAAAGTCTTTATTCAGACTGATGAAAGAGGATATCCCTCTTCATTGGCTGAAGTCAATGACAATTCAAGCACCTGGCCATCTTTCTCCCTGTCAATATCTCAAAATCCCCTCTGGACCCTGAAAAGCACAGTTGGCAAACCCATTTCTAGAAATATTGGTATATTTATCTTCACCAATAAATTGCAAACTCATGAAGACAGGGGGACTGAGTCTTTGATTTCTCAGCCTTTTAGGAACAAGGTATAGCTACCCCTGAATCATAATTGTTGAACTATGTAGACTTAAGTCTTTGTTGGGGGTAGGGGCTGGTGGGCTTTGGGCTGCATCTCGGACCTCCCTCCCGTGCTTGCATTCCAGTTCTCCTTTCCTCATTTCAGGTTACACCCACCAGACCTCAGCCCCCACATCCAGTGGTGAGTACCCACAGCCCTGACAACCAGATGCTCTCAGCCCCTGGTGAACAGCCACTGACCTCTTACCCCAGGGCCTGAGGGAGAGAAGAAGCCAGGAGACCCTCTCAGTGTCTCAGGGTCTTTACTTGCCAAGTGGGAACAGTCACACTCACAAGGTCATTGTGAAGGTTGAATGAAAGTGTACAGAAGCACACAGTACAGGCGCTACTGGGGAATGCAGTATGACAGCTGCCACTGGGCATGTGACCTGGGCCAGGCAGAGGGGGGAAGATGTCAGTCAGGTGGGGTCCCTCCCCTCACCAAGTTCCAGTGTATTGAGAGACTGGAATTGAATGTGCAGTTACAATCGACAATAATGATAAAAGAAAACCATGACATTCAGCACTTAGACATGCCATGCCATGTACTCCTGCTTTTTAATTTTTTTAATTTTAATTTTTCATTTTGAAATAAATACAGATTCATAGGAAGTTGCAAAATGTAGTACAGAGTTCCCTGTGTGCTTCACCCAATTTCTCCTCAATGGTTACATAACTATAGGATAATATGATAACCTGGAAATGTTAAAATCCACAGACCCCACATTTCAGGTGTGTCTAGTTTTACACGGACTCGCGTGTGTCCTCACGTGTGCATGCACTCGTGAGCGCGCGCGTGGTTCTGTGCCATTTTATCACACAGATTTCTGTAAGCATCACTGCAATCAAGGTACAGAACGGTTCTATCACTGCAAAGATCTTTTTTTTTTTAAAGATTTTATTTATTTATTCGACAGAGATAGAGACAGCCAGCGAGAGAGGGAACACAAGCAGGGGGAGTGGGAGAGGAAGAAGCAGGCTCACAGCGGAGGAGCCTGATGTGGGGCTCGATCCCACAACACCAGGATCACGCCCTGAGCCGAAGGCAGATGCTTAACCGCTGTGCCACCCAGGCGCCCCAACTGCAAAGATCTTTTGCAGTCACACCCACCCAGCCTCACCCTGGCAACCACTAATCTATTTCCCATCTCTGTAATGTTGTTATTTTGGGAATATTGTATCAATGGCATCAGATAGCCTGGGACCCTTGGGGATTAGCTTTTTTCACTCAGCATAATGCCCTTAAAATATGCTTACTCTTTTAACAAATAGCCACTTACCCTTTATAATTTCTCTACAAAGTAGGATTTCCCCCCATTTTATAGCTGAAGATATGAAGGTAGAGTAGTCCCCTCTTATCTAGGGAGGATTCGTTCCTAGACCCCCAGTGGATTTTCCAGAACCATTGATAGTACTGACATATATATATGATTTTTCCTATACATACATACCTATGATTAAGTTTAATTTATAAAGTAGGCACAAGAAGGGATTAACAACAATAACTGATAAAACAGAAAAATTATAACAAGATACTGTCATCAAAGTTTATGTGAACACGGTCTCTCTCAAAATACCCAATTGTACCACGCTCACCCTTCTTCCTGTGATGATGTGAGATGATGAAATGCCTAGGTGATGAGATGAGGCGAGGTGCATGATGTAGTGTTAGGCTGCTGTTCCCCTCCTGATGATGGGAGGTCCTCAGCAGGACCATCTGTCTCAAGGCTGTGGTTGACCCCAGATCACTGAAACCACGGAAAACAAAGCTGCGGATAAAGGGGACTACTGTACAGACAGGTTTAGTAACGTGTCCATGGTCACGCGGCTGGGGAGGGGGCGGAGGGGATTTGACATCAAGTCTGACTCACCAGTGTGGTGATAATCCTAATAACCACAGCTCCGGACGTGGCCTCTTTAGTCAAGGTCAGCTCCTGAGGGTTATGGGGCGGGTGGGGTGGGATAAGCTGAGCAGGTGACAGGAGGCCTCCTTTAAGAACTGATGTTTGGCGCATATTTAAAAATGAATGTTTTTTCTGTGTTGGATGGGATTGAATTTATTTTTTTTTCTTTTTCTTTTCCTCCTCATCCGTGAGATTGCTCCAATCCTGTTACTTTTAACCTCTCAAGTAGAGGCTATCAGGGCCAGTCTGGAGCCTCACCAGGGCCCAAGACCTCAACCCCTGGCACCTACCCTGGCCCATACATAGACTCAAGATTTTGATCCAGCTGCTACATTAAACAATTTTTATGTAGGACATAGAATTTACCATGTTACCCACCATTAAGTGGATAATTTAGTGGCATGACATTCCCGGTGTCATGCCACCATCACCCCTAGCCATTCTCAGGAATTCTTCAGCATCCCAAGCAGAAACTCTGTTCCCATTGAACACTAACTCCCTATAACCCCTACCCCCAGCCCCTGGTTACTTCTACTCTGCTGTCTGTTTCCATGAATTTGCCTATTTTAGGTAACTCACGTAAGTGGAACCATACACTATTTGTCCTTTCGTGTTTGGTTTATTTCACTTACTATAATATTTTCACGGTTCGTCCACGATGCAGCAGGTGTCAGAGCTTCCCTCATGTTCATGTCCGAATGCTGTTCCGCCGTGCGTCTGTGCCACCTTCGGTTTAACCGTTCCTCTGCCGATGGGCTCCGGTTGTTTCCACCTGTTGGCTCCTGGGAATGATGCTACTGTGAACATTTTGTGTTCAAGGATCTGAGTCCCTGTTTTCAGTTCTTTTGGGTCTATACCTAGGAGCAAAATTGCTAGATCGTATGGTAATCCCATATTTAACTTTTTGAGGAACCGCCAAACTGTTTTCCGTAGCAGCTCCACTGGCGTTCCCACCAACAATGCATGAAGATTCCAATTTCTGCACGTCTTTGCCAGCACTTACTTTCCTTCCTTCCTTTTTTCTTTCTTTTCTTTTCTTCTCTTCTTTCTTTCTTCCCTTTCCATGGTAGCCTCATAGCTGTCCTAACGGATGTGCATGCTACTGTATTTAGTAGCATCTGGCTTTGCTCTTTATCTGGCATCTGTCTTTGGTCCTAAGGCAGCTAGCCTACGTGCCTACTCTGAACCCCTGATTCCTAAGATCAGGACCCTCCATCTCTGTCCCCAGAGGTTGTCTTAGAGACCAGCCCAGGCCTGACTCAAGCATGGCCTCCTTTTTCCTTCCCCCGCTACAGCAGCGGTCCCTTTCCTGGTGCCGTTCACCCTCAACTTCACCATAACCAACCTGCGCTGCGAAGAGGACATGCAGCGTCCAGGCTCCTGGAAATTCAACTCCACGGAGAGGATCCTGCAGGGTCTGGTGAGAGCCCCTCCCACCTGTTCCAGCCCCGCCCCACCTCACCTCCGCCTGGCCAAGTGCCAGCCCCGCCCCACGTCACCCCCGCCCCGCCCACCGGTGCCAGCCCCGCCCACCGGTGCCAGCCCCGCCCACCGGTGCCAGCCCCGCCCACCGGTGCCAGCCCCGCCCACCGGTGCCAGCCCCGCCCACCGGTGCCAGCCCCGCGCCTCGCTTCTGCCGGCCGCCCATCTCACCTCTTCCCCATTCACTTCACCAATACCCCGGCTCCCCGTGGCCTCCTCAGGGGTTCCTTCTCACCTCCCCTCTCCTCCCTCACAGCTCAACCCCCTGTTCAAGAACAGCAGTCTGGGATTCCTCTATTCAGGCTGCACGCTAGCCTCGCTCAGGTGAGACTCTCCCCAAGAACACAGCCCAACAGGTGTAGGGGACCCTCACCTACGGGCTCCCTGACTTTGTCCATACTTGGGACAACCACGGCCACGGATACGGCACATCCTCATTGACAACAACGAGCCCCGCAGCTAGCAATTCCTAAGATGCGGGGCACTGTGCTGGCACCTCACGTTTCATCCTGTCGCACTCACCACAGCCTCACGACGCAGGAACCGAAGGTGCGACAGGCTCAGAGGACTGAGTAGCTTGTGAGGGTCACACACAGCAACCTGCATTGCGGGTTCTAGAGCCAGACTCCTGGCTCCTATGCAGCACTGCCTCCTCCGCGTCCTTATGACCTTGCAGCGTGTGGAAATGGCCAATCCAGCAACCTCTAAGAGGGAGGGAAAGCAAGCACACGGTTCCAGAGAGAACGTGTGCTCCTAGATGGGTCAGACCCACGGAAGGCCTGCCCTGCCCTGGGATGGCTCGGGGTTGGGGAGGATGCCGTCCCTTGGGTGCAGCTGGGGGGGGAGGCAGGTGGTTGACATCACTCCACATCTCCCACATCTCTCAGAATCTATAGGTCCGGTTCGCCTCACATTCCCATTTTATCCCAGGCATCTACATCCAGCTCCCCTTCCTTCCTGGGGGAAGAGCTGGCCGAGGAGCCTAAAGGCTAAGAGCCTCAGCGAAGCCACAGCAGAGTTCAAATGCCAGCTCTGCCATTTACTGAGATCCCGGGCAGGTGCCGGAAACTTGCTGCGTCCCATTACTCCGTGTGTTACATATGATACATGGGGCCCATGCGTAATACATGTATGCTAATATATGTGTATACAGGGAGAGAGAGTTGACCCTTGGACAGCGTCGGTCCACTTATACATGGATTTTGTTTTGATAAATACAGTGCAGTGCTATAAATGTGTTTTCTCTTATGATTTTCTTATCATTTTTTCTCTAGATTACTTTATTATAAGAATGCAGTATATAATACCTATACCATAAAAAATATATGTGTTTTTTTTTTTAAGATTGTATTTATCCACTTGACAGAGAGACAGCCAGCGAGAGAGGGAACACAGCAGGGGAGTGGGAGAGGAAGAAGCAGGCTCCCAGCCGAGGAGCCTGACGTGGGGCTCTATCCCAGAACGCCGGGATCATGCCCTGAGCCGAAGGCAGATGCTTAACGACTGCGCCACCCAGGCGCCCCCGTAAAAAATATATGTTAATTACTGTTATCAGTAAGGCTTCTGGTCAACAACACTCTATTAGTAGTTAAGTTTTGGGGGGGTGACTTAGTTGTTAAACGTCTGCCCTCGGCTCAGGGCATGATCCCAGGGTCCTCTGATGGAGCCCTGCCTCGGGCTCCCTGCTCAGCGGGAAGCCTGCTTCTCCCTCTCCCACTCCCCCTGCTGGTGTTCCCTCTCTCGCTGTGTCTCTCTCTGTCAAATAAATAAATAAAATCTTAAGAAAAAAAAGTTTTGGGGGAGTCAAAAGTGACATGCAGATTTTCAACTGTGTTGGGTGTCAGTACCCCAACCTCCATGTTGTTCAGAAGTCAACTGTAAATATACAAATATGCACGCACATGTATATATAGAGAGAGAGAGGGAGAGAAAGAATAGGTGTAATTCTATATTATATCTGTTCTATCTACACCTAATATGTACATTATACCTATATATAATATATACAACTATAACATTTATACCTATACATAATATGTAATACATAATATATTATGTATAAGTATAATAAGTATAATATATAATTATACCTATACTTCATATATAGGTATATATTACATATATGTTATATATAGACATAATATGTATAATATGTCATATACAGGTATAATACCTAATATATATGATGTATATAGGTATATTCCCTAATACATATTATATAATATACATATTACCTAAGTATAGATAATATGAGATATAGGTATAATATATAATTATACCTATACTTTATATACAGGCTTATGTTATATATATTATATATAGGTATAATAGGTATGTTATGTGTAAATATAATATCTTTTATATATAGCATATATAGATATAATCCCTAATATATATTATCAATTATATATATTAGGTTTAGGTATAACGGGTATAATATATAATATGATAATAAATAAAATATAAAATAAATATGTAACAGATATATATCATATACTTAACATGTTAAGCAGATCGTTATATATTATATTTATATTATGAATAATTGCATTGCATGTGATATATAGCGTGATGGGTATAATAACGGTGGGTGTTGAGCAATACAGCCCACAGGGACGCTCTGAGGGTTAAGTGATGCGGTCATGAGTACAAAGTGCTGGGCCTGCGGCGCGCTCAGAATTTAACAAGGGGTGGTGGTTATTATAAGAGACGTTCTACCTGTGGCCCTGGAGTGTGGGAGCACTTTCTCTCCATATCTCAGTAGCGTATGGCTGGGTGCGCAGGTAGGTGGGTCAAGGTCCTGAGGCTGGAGGTGGTGCTGAGACGTGGACAGGTCATGCTCAGACAGACCCGCCCAAAGGGCATGTGTGTCTCTCCAGCCATTTAGTCTCTTGAGTCTCCAGAAGTACCCCAGCCCTGCATCCAGACTGAGTGACCTCAGCTTTTTGATTTCACTATTTGAAAACCCCAACTCTCTGCAGGAAAAGTCACCCAGCCAAGCTGTGGTCACTGTCCTGGGGCCACTGCCACCCATTTCAGCATGACCCCAGGTGCGTGTTGTGTCCATCAACACCGGTGACAGGACGTGGCTGTCGTGGCTTCCTCTGGCATCCCACATGAACACTACCCTCTGTGTACCTGCCGCACATCCAGGGCTTTCAGAGGCTTCTCCCCCAGGCAGGCAGGAGGCTTCAGGCCTGCGTGTGCTCGTTGTCTATGGAGGGCGTCCCCCTGAAGACAGCGGCTTCTGTTAACTGGGGTTTCCCAAGTTTCTGCCTTTGGGGCTGGCAAGGAGAGAGCGGGAAGGACCAACAGGTAGAGAGCTAGTTAGACTGACTGTGGTGATTCTTATCCAGGCCTGAGAAGGATGGGGCAGCCACCAGAGTGGATGCCACATGTCTGCATCGCCCCGACCCCGAAGGCCCTGGACTGGACAGAGAGCAGCTGTACTGGGAGCTGAGCCAGCTGACTCATGGCGTTGCCCTGCTGGGCCACTACACCTTGGACAGGGACAGCCTCTGTGTCAATGGTGAGCAACCGTGATGTGGTTAGGGTCTCTTCCCCCTCACCGGGAAGCCTCTGTCCTCTGGCTTGAGAACGCACTCCCTGTCCGGCCCTGAAAGGGCTTGGCCCTGTGCACTGGGTGTGCTGATTCAGGTCTGCACTTCATGGTCTCCTCTACTTCTTGGACTGACTTCACCCTCAGAGACTTCCTTCTTGTTGGGTGCTGATGGAGAATCCCCAACGGCGCCCCCTGCTAGAACCACCTCCACCGCTCCGGGTAGCCCTGCCTCCTGTGTGGTCCTCCACCTCTCCCTTAACCCTTACCTACAATCCCCTCTCCCTCTCCCTACAGGTTTCACCCATCAGAGCTCTGCACCCATCACCAACAGTGAGTATTCAACTATGACCCAGAGTCCCCCAACACACAGGGCAGGCAAAGCATTGATGCCTCCTCATATCTTCTCTGGGAGGGACAGAGCTCCTGGGAGTCCGCAAGTTCTTTACTGTCCTCTCTGCCCCAGTTCCGAGGGAATCTCAAGCTCGTGTGGCTCAAGCCCCACTTGCAGCAGGCCTCACAAATGGTCTGTCTGCTGTGTGACTGCCTTTCTGATTTCACTGATGGGGCTTTTCCTCAGCTCCAGGGACCTCCACAGTACACCCGGGAACCTCTGGGCCTCCATCCTCCTTCTCCAGCCCCAGCCCCATGGGTAAGTACCAGTGAACGGCACATCTGTTAGAGGGGACCTGATGAGTGTAAACACATTTGACATTATTCGCTCAAATAAAGATGGAAAGTCATAGGAAATCTAGTGATAATGAGTCAATCAGCAACTTTTATTGAGCACCTACTCTATGCCAGGCCCTGGGGAATATAGCAGGGAACCCAAAACAGAAAAAAATCATTGTCTTCATAAAGCTTATATTCTCATGATGATGATGTTGATGGTGATGTTGATGATGATGGTGAATGTGGTGAGGGTGATGATGATAATGGTGATGATGTGGTGGTGGTGGTAGTGGTGGTGGTGATGGTAGTGATGGTAGTGATGATGGAGATGGTGGTGATGGTGATGGTAGTGGTGGTGGTGATGATGATGATGATGATGGTGGTGGTGGTGATAATGGTGATGGTGGTGATGATGGTGATGGTGGTGATGATGGTGAATGTGGTGAGGGTGATAATGATAATGGTGATGATGTGGTGGTGGTGGTGGTAGTGGTGGTGGTGATGGTAGTGATGGTAGTGATGGTGGCGATGGTGGTGATGGTGATGGTAGTGGTGGTGGTGATGATGATGGTGGTGGTGGTGATAATGGTGATGGTGGTGATGATGATGATGATGGTGGTGGTGGTGATGATGGTGATGGTAGTGATGATGGTGATGGTGGTGATGATGATGGTGAATGTGGTGATGGTGATAATGATAATGGTGATGATGGTGGTGGTGGTGATGATGGTGATGGTGGTGATGATGATGATGGTGGTGGTGGTGATGGTGGTGGTGGTGGTGGTGATGGTGACGGTGGTGGTGGTGATGGTGGTGGTGGTCATGGTGATGGTGGTGGTCGTGGTGATGGTGGTGATGATGATGATGGTGGTGGTGGTGATGATGATGATGGTAGCGATGATGGTGGTGATGGTGGTGGTGGTAGTGGTGGTGATGGTGGTCGTGATGTTGATGATGATGGTGATGGTAATAGTGACAATGATGATGACGATAATGATGGTGATGTTAGGCCATTTGTGCATGGTAAGTCCATAGGAAGTATGTGGATTTTTCTCAGAATAAGAAGGGATGAAATACACTTTCTTGTCATGTGTGGAAATACTCCCTTCTTGTCCTTGTTCAAATCTTTAATGACTGTCAGATTCTGTCTAGGACAGACAGATGACATCTATGCCATCACTCCCCAATCCCTCATCCATGGCAGACATCACTAAATGGTAACAACCTCCATTCTTTCTGAGTTCAAAACAGCTCCAGAGGCCTTACCAACAAAATACCCTTGGCAGTTGCTACTCATTCAGTTGAAGTTGCCACGGGATTGTGGGACAGAATTCAAGGAAATTAGGTTCCTCAGCGTGTGGAAGGCTCTTTGGTTTTCCAGGAAGGCATTCGTGAGCTGGGAAGCTCCGCTCAAGCTCTGCTGGGTCATGACTGAGAACAGGCTTGATCCAAGCCCGTCCATACCTCCTCCTGACCAGTGTCCAGAAGTTAGCAGCAAGTTTGGCCCGCACCTTTGGTTCTTCCTGCGGAGGGGTGTACATTCACAGCTCTCCTGGGGATTCACTGAGGGATCAGACACTTGGAGAAGGGGGTACAGGTGGCCGAGGGATAGTCTGTGGACGACCTGGTAGAGAAATCCCTCCCTGGGTTTCTGGGACATTCTCTGGAGTTTGTCTACTGTGTCTGCACTTTGAGGGAGCTCTCTAAATGCTGCTTACATAAATAGATCCAGAGATACCCAAGGAACCCCAGATTTTTGCCACTTCCTCCCATCCCTACAACTCTTCATACTTTCTCTTCCTGTCTTTCTGCAGATTACACCCATCAGGTCCTGACCTCCACCCCCAGCGGTAAGTAGTAATTTGGGCCCTAGCGTTGCTCTGCCTCGGGGCCCATCTCTCCTCCTCACTATGCCTACCCCACGTCCCCAGGGACACAAGGGGCCTGGAAAGCTCCAGTCTATCCCCACCTTCACTCCCAGAATCAGAAAAGACAAGCCTGGCACAGGCCTGAGGAGTGTCTCATGGCCCCATCATGGGCCCCATTTGGCTGGGGAGACCCTCCTTCCTGCCATATTCGCCTCACTGTGTTTTCTTCTCAGTTGCAACAGCCTCCACCATCTCCCCAGCAACCTCAGCGACCCCCATCCCTGCCTCCACAGGTAGGAGCTTCCTCTCTGCCATTCCTATAGTGCAAAGGTCGGGTGTACTTGGCCAGTGGGAGGTATCACATAGAGCACCGTGCCCGCTCTTTCTTTCTTTCTTTCTTTCTTTCTTTCTTTCTTTCTTTCTTTCTTTCTTTCTTTCCTTCCTTCCTTCCTTCCTTCCTTCCTTCCTTCCTTCCTTTCTTTCCTTCTTTCCTTCTTTCCTTCTTTCCTTCTTTCCTTCTTTCCTTCTTTCCTTCTTTCTTTCTTTCTTTCTTTCTTTCTTTCTTTCTTCCTTTCTTTCTTTCTTTCTTTCTTTCTTTCTTTCTTTCTGCATTAATTTAGCCCTTACTGGATGAAAGGCCCTGGTAACGCAGCAGCGAACAGAATAGAAAGGGCCCTAGTCTTTGATGGGCTTGAGCAAGAAAGAGAATAAGGACTTGAGTGTACAAAGAAGTATTGACTTACAGTCAGCATGGTTGTGGGGCGAGTTCCGCAGGTGGGGGGGGGGGCTTCTTTCTCTTGAGTACTTGTTTTTCATTTCCAAGAAAGAAGGGAGCGGCGCGAACTACATGTGTACCTGAAAATGCCCGCCTACAGGTCCTGGTTAGGGATTTCAGCAGACTCTGGTTGGGCCAAGGGCTAACTTGCCATTCTTGGCTTCTCAGTGGCCCAAGGCAGATTTTGATCCATCCATTGACCCTGCTGAGGGTCCTGGATGACCCATCTTTACTAACGCTGTCTTTCTCGAGTCTCTACTTACTCATCAGCTAGGGCCTCCTGAAGGTGTTCTGACCACTGACCACTCAGGCCAGAGGGAGCAGGGCACTGTATGGACCTGTCCGTGGTGCTAGAGTGGATGGGTTAGGAGCACACGCTGTGACCACAATGCCCAGGTTTGAACTGTGCTCTGCCATTTATAGGTTGTGTGACTGCAGGCAAATTATTTAACCATCCTTGGGCTCAGTTTTTACATCTGAAAAATGGGGATGAGAATACTATCTCCCTCTGAAGGGTTTGCCTCAAGGCTTAAATGTGTTAAAATTTAAGTGAAAGACTGAAAACAGGGCCTGACCCATACAAATGCAATGTGTTTCTCCAAATAAATCTTTAAAAATCAGTAAATGATCGGCTCTCACAGAAATAATTTGGGTTAAAAAAAACCCTCAAAAAAGGGGATGTCTGGAATTTCAGCCAACTGGAGGGTCAGAATGTTTGCTTTCTGTGTGATGATGCGTTTACCTCCATAGTGTAATTTTCCACACTTATCCCCAGAGCCCCTCACTTAATGCTAATGTCTGGGATCTCCTTCCTATGGAAATTGCCCATCTTGGAGGAAGCCCCTCCCCAGTCCTTGAAGAGACGAAGGTGGGATGACCCACGCTTAGGCTCACTGGCGTCTCGCTCCCGCCCCCACTGCAGCCACTGGTCCTGCCCTGGTGCTGTTTACTCTCAACTTCACCATCACTAACCTGCACTACCAGGAGGGTATGAGTCGCCCTGGTTCCGGGAGGTTCAACGCCACCCAGAGAAACCTGCAGCGCCTGGTGAGAGCCCCGCCCGCCACTCTCCTGCCTCACCCGCCCCCAGGCACCACCCACCTGCTCTCTGCCACGCCCACAGAGACCCCGCCTACCTCACCTGTGCCGGCTACCTTGCAGCCCACGGGTGCCAGCCCCCACCCCTCTCATTTCTACCTGCTTTCCACCCCACCCGCCCGACCTTCTACTCACTTCCCTCTCCTTTACAGCTCGGACCCTTGTTCAAGAACACCAGTGTGGGCCCCCTGTACTCAGGCTGCAGACTGACCTTGCTCAGGTGAGTCCTTGCAATCCCCGACCAGGGCTGCCTCAAGGGCTCCCAGAGCCCAGGAGTCCCCTCCGCTTCCTTCCTGCCTTCTCTGTCCATGTCCTCAGCAGAGGCAGAACTCAGGGCACCAGCTCTAGGATCAAGGCCTCTTCTGATTGTAACCACCCCCCACCCCCACTAACACCCCAGATTCTGTGGAGCCCCTCAGCAGGATGGGGACCCTAGTCTGGTCATCCTTCCAAATTCCCTCCTGTCTCCCTCTGACCAAAGAGGACATTTCCTTTAGGCTTTCAGTTCTGTCCCCAGGATGGAACTCTCAAGACAAGCGTGCCTTTTCTCCTTGTTTTAACCCCAAATTCCAGCTCTTCGCCTGTCTCAGGCAGGAGCTGTCCTGTCCCCATGCCCTGAGGTTGTAGGTTTCACACTCGCAATTCGATACAAATCCTCCCACCCATTGGCTGTGTGCACAGCCCCTCAGTTGCCCTGGCCCCTTCCTGTCCTGCCCAGGGGTCCCAGGAGCCCTGCCTGGGGACTCCACCTATTGTTACCCCCCACCCCCCCCACCCCCAGGCCCGAGAAGGATGGGGCGGCCACTGGAGTGGATGCCGTCTGCACCCACCGCCCTGACCCCGTGGGCCCCGGGCTGGACAGAGAGCGGCTGTACCAGGAGCTGAGCCGGCTGTCCAGTGGTGTGACCAGGCTGGGTCCCTACACGCTGGACCCTGACAGCCTCTACATCAATGGTGAGGGATTGCCGTCTGCGTCCACATTTCCACAGGCCCCACATCCTCCTCTCCATTCCTCCCTCTCGCTCATTACTTGCCCTCCTCAACCCTTCTCCCTCTACCTGTGCAGGTTACACCCGCCAGACCCGGGCCACCACCCCGAGCAGTGAGTATTCAGAGGCTTCAGAAGTCTCTGCAACCCTGTGAGTCCCTCTGCAACCTTAGAATGGAAACAGCCAGGAGCCCACTGCCTGCCCTCCACACCCCTGCTCCAACCCCAGCCTCGGGTGAACGGGGACCTATACCAAGAAATTCCCAGACATGGCCACTCCCTCGCTGGTATCCCCAAGGTGAGGGATCTCCACCACAAACTCTTGGTTTTTTTCTCTCCAGCTTCTATGGTGGCCACATTTTCTGCAGGGATGCCAACCTCCTTTTCCAGTCCCACAGGTAGGCATTCTCTCCTCTGAAGAGGCTCCCAGCTACTCCTGTTGGGTCCTCATCACAGGACATGGGAAGAGGGGTAGAGTGGGTGGCATCTCTCAGGGGAGCCCAAGGCTGACTCCTGAGGATCTGCTGAGCCCTACCCAGGTCCCAGGGATTTCTTGAACACCAATCCCACCCCCAGCACCGGGAGTCCTGAGCTATTCTCTGTAACTTGTGTCTGAAACCTACAGGTGACCCCTGACTTCCAAATCATCCTGCAACCCTTGGAAAGTAGAGCGCAGATCTATTCACTGATAATAGATTTGTCCGGTGGCCAGTTTGCCAAAGCTAACTCGGTAAAGGGCCAATTCTAATTCTTTTTCAGTGTCCCCAGTTAACCAAGTTACCAACAACTTGTTTTAAGGAATATTCCCTATGACTCTATCCAATAGATACGACTTTATTCTTCTTAAAATGTCTTTATGAATATGTTCCTTGTGAATATATATAGTCTTCCTGACCAGAGTCAATGCATAAAATCATTTCATTTTAGTGGCATTTTAAGGAATGTTTGATCTGTTAAAGTCTAGGGACCATGGGGTCATTTCCACTTTTCATGAGTATTTTGTGTGTGTTTGCACCCCCCACCCTCTTTTTATTATGAAAACTGTCAGAAGTAGCAGAAACATTGAAAGAATAGTGCAGGGAACAGCCATCTGTCCGCCACAGTTGCGGACCTTTTGTCTTATTTACTTCTTGTACATAGTTCTATTATGATCTAACACAGGTGGCCCTAAACTATGCCTTGCAAAATCACACAATGGAAAGCATAGGGCTCAACACTCAAAAACCTTGTCAGTGACATGAAAAGTAGACATCTAATAAAACAGCATAGTTTTATATATGTTAAACGGTTAAGAAATACAACAGAAATTACTACAATAAATACGGCACTAAAGAGGTCTGACATTGGCTTGCGGAAGTAGTCAGCAAACAGACTGAAGCTTGTTGAGCAATTGTGAAGAAGTTCGGGAGGGTTGCCCGAAATCCTACAGACACTGGGAACCCGAGGTGGCTATGGGTGACCCTCCTAACACCTCAGGGGTGGTGATTAAGCCGACAGGCATTTGAGTTGTGTGCGTGCATTTTCGTGTATGCCTACAGAGCTAGCGTCAGCTGGGTACTGGGTTTAACTAGTGTTTCCTTTGTGTGTCCTGCGGACAACATCGCACATGACCGGATGGGAAACTTACGTTACGTTCACATTGTTCCCTAATGTATCGATGACCCTGAAAAATGGTGTTTTCAAAGCAAGCATTATGGCAGAGCTGATGGTACAAAGCTGTAGACATAATTTGTTTTTCTTGAACCATTTGAAATTTGAAAATAGCACAATGCTTCACTATTAAGGATTTCAGCAAGAATCGCCACAAAATCAGGACATTGCCTACGTAACCATAACAGCATTACCGTGCTTCAAAAAATAAGAATACTTTGGTGTCATCTGGCATACGGTTCATAGTCACATTTTCCCCAATGTCTCCCTTTTACGGGTGGCTTTTTTCATACCAGGGTTTAGTCAAGCTTTCCATATTGATTAGGTTATTGTCTTTTTAGTGTCTTAATTTAGAATAATGTCACTTACCACCTGTTTTTATTAGGACCACCTTGTTTTTATTGACTTTTAAAGACAACAGAACAGAAGCTGGTTTTGCCTGCTTGCTTTAAATATACTTTTGAATAAGAATATTCTTTTTTTATTTCTAATTTTATTTTATTTAAATTCAATTAACATAGAGTGTATTATTAGTTTCGAGGTAGAGCTCAGTGATTCCTCAGTTGCATATAACACCCAGTGCTGACAACATCCGGTGCCCTCCTTAATGCCGTTACCCAGTTACCCCACCCCCCTACCCCCCCACTTCCCCTCCAACAACCCTCAGTTTGTTTCCTAGAGTTAAGAGTCTCTTATGGTTTGTCTCCCTCTCTGATTTTGTCTTGAATAAGAATACTCTTGAGAGGAATTATTCACAAAGTACACCTTATTATTTGAGTACATGGCGGGGGGGGGGGGTTAGTTGGCAAATTGCTCCTGAGTCAAATTTTCAAATGCAGCTTTGAGGGCTGAACCTGTCTGGGAGGGTCTCCAAAGGGGTCCTGGTAAGAGGAAGAAACTGGCTCAAGCCAAGTCAGTCTTACCGTCCTTAGCTCTGGGTTTCTCACCGATTCTCCTGCGGGTTCAACCCGGAGTAGGGGTTTTGAGGGATTTCTGGGTTGAGCGGAGAAAAAGACACGACCACTAGATGGCAGTAGCACCCACAAACGTTCGGCGCGGGGGAGGTGCCTCAGGGCAGGACACCTTCAAGAGGTTCTGGGTGCAGATCCCTACACAGAAGGGGAGAAGGGCAAGGGGACTCCCAGGGGAGGGGAGTGGTCGGAGAAGACAGTGTCCTGTCTAGGCGATGTCCCTCAGCAAGCAGCCTGGTGGGGAGTCTCTGGGTTAGATAGCTCTGCCCGGAGTGGGGGGTGGAGGCAGTGGCCCAGGCTCTTGGAGGCCCAGGGTTGATCTGTTTTATAATTATCCGCTGCTGGGTGCGGTGTCATGGGGCATGCAAAGCAGGCAGGCTCGGGGTGGCTGAAAGCTGACTGTCCAGGCTATGCTTCAAACAACTGGATAGAAACATTGTGAGTTTGGTCCTGGCAGGCTTTGAGCTCATGGATCCCAGCCTGTTGTGAAGAATTAAATACCCTACGAGCTCCTGGGCAGGCACCATCTCCGGCTCTTTATGTAACACACAGACACCAGCATCTCCCGCTTCCCTATGTGGCCAAAGCTGGAGACCATGGACAATAGAACTTACCACTGACTCGGGGCGCGGCCTCTTCTCTCCCTGCCCCACTGCAGCTGCTGGCCCTGCCCCGGTGCCCTTTACCCTCAACTTCACCATCACCAACCTGCATTACACGAAGGCCATGCGGCCGGGCTCCGCGAAGTTCAATGCCACGGAGTCAATTCTACAAGGCCTGGTGAGAGCCCCCTGCTACCCATCCCCCTTTTCCGGCTTCCTCCCCACCCTCTCTGAGTCTCCTTACTACGCTTTTGGAGGATACAGAGGGCTTGAGGGGCAGACAGTTTCTGGGTTCGAAACTTGGAACTGCCACAGGCCGGTGATGGGCCCTCGGAGTCGTGATCTTGCCTCTTGGTACCGTTTCCTCATCTGTAACACTAAGACAAGAAAAGCCCAGATCCCAAAGGGTTCTTCTGAGAATTCAGCGTTGTATTATACAGAGATGACTGGGGAGCTGCTGTTTGATTTGAAAATCTTGTGTTTTAGAACGGTGATTGCTTTTCCATTTCTTTTTCACTCCCCCACTTCTTCCTCCACAGCTCAAACCCTTGTTTGCCAATAGCAGTATTGGGTCGCTCTACATTGGCTGCAGAGTGACCACACTAAGGTGAGACCTCCTCTTTGCCTGGCCTTAGGAGATAGAGGAAGGTGTGGGCTGGTTGGGTTGGGCTGGCCGGGGCCCGGGCTAGAGAGACAAGCGAGATGCCTAGCGCGCAGAAATGACGGAGGTGCTTGCTCTCAGGGGCTAACCTGTGTCTGCACAGCCCTGAAAGTAAGCACTCCCCTCGATGCTGTGTTCAGGCACCTTGCTGGTCTCACACAGCTCTCGGCTCGGGTGCCAGTCCCGTGCACTGCCCTCTCTAGGTCATCTGAAGCCCAATTGGAGGATCAGACTTGCAAGATCTAACTAGGCCATACAGAGACAGGAAAGGGCATGCCAGCGGGCAGCATTGGGCATTTCTTTCTTTCTTTTTTTTTTTTTTAAGATTTTATTTATTTATGTGACAGAGAGACAGCCAGTGAGAGAGGGAACACAGCAGGGGAGAGGGAGAGGAAGAAGCAGGCTCCCAGCCGAGGAGCCCGATGTGGGACTCGATCCCGGAACGCCGGGATCACACCCTGAGCCGAAGGCAGACACTTAACGACTGCGCTACCCAGGCGCCCCTGGGCATTTCTTTTTCATAAGAGCCTTCTTGGCAGTCCAAGCACTATTCTTTTGGCATCCCGGTGACAGTTAAAGTGCAAAGAAAATATAATCTCAGTGGAGGTTGCTGGAGGGGAGATGGGTGGGGGGATGGGGTCACTGGGGAATGGGCATTAAGGAGGACACGTGATGGAATGAGCACTGGGTGTTCCATGCAACTGATGAATCACTAAATTCTACCCTGAACCTAATAATACAGTATGTGTTAACTAACTTTAATTTAAATTAAAAAAAGAAATAATAACCTCGGTGGCTAGATGACGGAGCCACCCTGGCTTACGTGCCCCATGTCCCAAAAGGTAACCAATATCTCTTGTAACAGTCCTGCCAAGTTAAGAGGTTTACCATACGTAAGGAAGCCCAAAGCTATAGCTTCCTGCCAGGTATTATTGTCCATCTTCCGCCCTCCCAGGAAAGATGCGGGTCATCGACGAGGGCTCATTCTCACCATAAGCAACATAGCAGGCGACACAACTGACCTTGCACCTTTGTCAGGTTTCTAGGAGACCAGAGCTAGAAGTAGCTTGGCTCAAGGTCACTTCCATCCTGTTGAGGTGCAAGGGATACGCTCTTCCTCCCCAGAAATACTCTCGGGCGGTGCAACATGCTGGATCCCCCAGGTTACCCCTTCAGGGTTAGTTTTTCCTGCTTCCCCAGATACTGGGAGCACAAGAAACAGGCACGCAGTGGCTGGGGGTCTTTGCTGGGCAGCGTCTCAGGCTCAATGCTCAAGTGCAAGAATTGGGTTGGGTCAGCCTTCCGAGAGCTGATGAATCTGTTCAGAGCCGCTCTCCAGTGCTAGGGACTGTCGATGTTCGGCTCTGTGGGTATTTGTTTAATTAAACGGTTAATTAATGAGTATTTGGCTCCGGAGCTAGGTGTGGTATATCCATCATTTCTGAACCCCACGAACATTCCAACAAAAGGGTTAGACCATTATCCACGCTGCAAAGATGGGAGAACCGAGTCAGACACACTTCCATGGATTATTCAACAAGTGACAGAGCTAAGGTTTGAACTGGAGTCATCTGACTCTAGAACACCCACTCTGGTCCTTTGTTGCACAAGGATGCAGCTTCTCTTATGAGCGGCTCATGTCTGGACCAAAAGAGCAGATAAGCAGGCAAGCACATACCAGTGGGCTGATGAAATGATGTCCTGGCAGGGATGTCCCTTTGTCCTGTTCCTGTACCCATGTCCTTCTCCCCCCAGGCCTGAAAAGGGTGGAGCAGCCACTGGAGTTGACGCTGTCTGCACCTACCAACCTGACCCCTTGGGTCTGCAGCTGGACAGGGAGCGGCTGTACTGGGAGCTGAGCCACCAGACGCATGGTGTCACCCAGCTCGGTTCCTACGTCCTAGACAGGGACAGGCTCTATGTCAACGGTGAGCATCTGGAGGTGATGGGGGTCTCCATTCTGTTGATGCTCTGAGCTCTAGCCAGAGGATACATCCATGTCTCCCTCTACACTTTTCTCTCCTCGTTCTTCCTTTCCTTGTGAGATCCCCCTTCCCCAGCAGGGGCTCCGTCACATACAGGGAGGTGGGAAGTCAGAGAAAGGTTACAGGAGGTACCATTGGCTGTCTGGCTGGGACAGGACCTCCTGATGGGAACTCTTCCTCCTCTAATGGCCCAGCCCCTTCATCCCTCACTTAAGCCTTTCAGACATCCCACCTCGCTCTTATCCACTCCCTGCAGGTTACACCAGACCACCACCGACCTCCATCCCCAGTGGTAAGTGCCCAAATCCTAGATGGTCCCATGCCCCCACACCTTGTGGGAACAGCTGCTGCCTCTCCCCTAAGCCCAGAGCTTCATGGAGGAAGGGAGCCTTAGCGGCCTTCCCCCGCCGCTGTCTTCCGTGGCTCTGGCTGGGCATGAAGCGCCCCTGCCTCTGGCGTCTCCAACATGATGGGGCTTCGTCTCTCTTATATCTGCTGCTTCCTCCTCAGTTGCCGTGACTTCCACACTCTCGGAAACCTCCGCAGCTCCAGTCTCCTCCAGCTCTACAGGTAAGAACCTTCTCTCCGTGTCTCCTTCCTTCCCACCCATACGCCTTTGTGCTTTGAAATGAGAAGGGCAAGAGAGGGTGCCTGGGTGGCTCAGTCGGTTAAGCGGTTGCCTTCAGCTAAAGATGATTCCAGGGTTCTGGGATCAAGTCCCGTATTGGGCTCCTTGCTCAGCGGGGAGCCTGCTTCTCTCTCTCCCTCTGCCACTCCCCTGCTTGTGCTCTCTCTGTCTCTCTCTCTCAAATAAATAAATAAGTAAAATATTCTTTTTAAGAGAAGAAGAAGAAGGGCAAGAGAGTAGGCGCACACAGCTCAAAGCGAGGGGACAGCGTGGGGAGGGTGATCCTCAGGACCACGCCCTCGTCACCACCAGTCCAGCTCCATCCCTAGGTTTGGAGAGCTCTGTGACTCTGGGTTTTCAGTCCTAGGCTGAACCAGTCACTCCTTTTAATCCGCCCTTTGCTTTCTGTGAAGGTTTTGTATCAGCTAGGTTTTCCTGCCTAACAAACGGCCCTCCAATCTCCGGGATTAACACGGTCCTCTACTGCTGTTCGCTGGCATAGAGGTCAGCGGGACAGTTCCTCCGCTCTGAGCCAGGCTCCCTTATGTGTCTGCGCTGCCCTGAAACTTAGCTAGGAGACTCTGCTCTGGAGGATGCCTGACTGATGGCTGGGGTGCCTCAGTCTCCTTCAGGTGGCCTCTCGTCGTCCCACAGACTAGCTCTGGCTCCTTCCTTTGCTGGTCGTGGGCTTCCTAGAAGCAGGAGAGGGCAAGCCTCGGCGCACAGGCACTTCCCAAGCTTCCGCTTGCACCACGTTTTTCTTGTCCCCTTGGCCAAAGCAAGTCATGGCCAAGTCAGAGTCAGGAGGTGGAGAAACAGACTCCCACCTGTTGGTGGAAGGGGCTGCAAGACCACACTTCCAGGGTGCAGGGCACGGAGTGAAGAATTTGTGGTCACTTTCACAGTCTACCCCAGGTGGCCTGCCAGGGACCAACTTGTGACCGTGTTGGCCTTAGGGGACCCAGGGGCTCAGTTAGTGAGATTAGATGCAGTGGTACATTCTGGAGCAATTCTCAAAGCTTGACCTTCTGCTCGAATGGAATGGAAATAGTCACGGGCAAATCCAGGACTAATTGCCAAAGGGCAGAGACTGAAGCAGAGGAAGCAGGTGGTAGCAAGGACAAAATGACTACAAGGCACGGCAGCAGTATTCACTGACTGTGGGTCACATCAAGGGCACCCTGCTTCACACGCACGGGCTTTGACCCCAGCAGGTGGACGCTGCTGTTTCCCTGTTAAAGAGAGGCATAGACGGGTTCTAGGGGGTCTGGGTATTTTTCTGAGGTCACACAGCCAGTGGATGGGCAGGACTCATGTTTAAGTCATTCAAACTCTAGAATCTGAGCTTCTTCTCCAAAATAGCTGTGTGGCTTTGGGGAAGTGACTTGACTTCTCTGAAACTTTTTTTCAGCCTCTGTCATTTGGAGTAAAAGGATTCACTTCCAGGGTTTGTTTGAGGACATGAGGTACTGGATGGAAAGTTCTTAGCACAGAGTGAGCTCTTACCAAACATCAAGTCTTACTGCTGTTTTTACTGTCATTATTAATATCATTACTATTAGTAGAATAACAAAACAAGGGTTCCCATTTGGGGCGGAGATATTCTGAGCTCTCGTACCAGTTGTGAATATACTGGGCACCAGGGACATGGATCCAGACTTTACTCCACTATCCCTAAATCCAGCTTAGGCAGGGACTCAGAGCACGGCTTCTCTCCCAACCTCACTGCAGTCTCTGGCCCTGACCTGGTTCTGTTCACCCTTAACTTCACCATCACCAACCTGCGCTACACGGAGGACATGCAGCTGATGGGCTCAGCCAAGTTCAACGAAACAGAGATGATCTTGCAGAGCCTGGTGAGAGCCCCACCCACCTCAACCCTCCACTATCCACTGATGTCTTCCTACCCAATGATGCCAGCCCCACTCACCTCTCCCATGCCCCACCTACCTCCCCATGCCCCGCCCCCTCTTCCTGCCTCCCCCCATGCCAGTCCCACCCACCTCTTCCACGTCCTGCCTACCTCCTGCATGCCCCACCCACCTCTCCCTGCCTCCCAACTGATGCCAGCTCCATCCAGCCCTCCCCAACCCTGCCCTTGTCCAGCTCAGTCCTTCTACTCACCTCCCTCTCCTTCAACAGCTCAGACCCTTATTCAAGAACACCAGTGTCGGTCCCCTCTACTCTGACTGCAGACTGACCTCGCTCAGGTGGGACCCCCAGGAGATGGCCCAGTGAGGCACAGTGGAGATTCTTACCATGGGCTGGGTCCTCCCTTTAGCCTCAGCCCTTTTCAGCTCCCAACCTGGAGTAGCCACTGTCCTTTGGGCTGTTGGCCCCCAGGCCCTGCTCTGGACCTTCCCATCCTCCTGAGCCTCAGATCTCCCATGCAATATTTAGTAGGAACAAAATAACAAAACACAGCAACTGGAAAGTTTGCCCCAAAATCCTTTATAAAGGATGCAGTCCCCAGTCTACTGTACCTCCAACCTCACACCGCATGTAAATAGTTTCAAAGGCTAACACACAGCAAGGACTTAGCATGTGTTCGACATTGGGGTTCCTGACGCATGGTCACTCTTGACACTGGGGGCCAGATGGTTATTGTCACGGGCGGTTGTCTCTGCACAACAGGGGGTTCAGCAGCCTCTTGGCCACTGGATAGATGCCTGTGGTATCCCAGCCCCCAAAGTCGTGACAACCAGATCTGTCACCAGACATCACCAAAGGTCTCCTGAGTCACTGGCTGAAATGCTTCCTGGCCATCATTTCCCTAGACTCTCTTAACAGCACTCCTATTATCCCTATTTTACAGATGAGAAATCAAGGCACCAGCAGGTTAAGGAACTTCCCCAGAGCCAATGGCTGCCAAATGGTGGAGCCAGGACTCAAGCCCAGACTCCTTAGGGTCCATGCCCTTTCCCACTAAGCGTGCTTTGCTTCTTTTCTCTGGGAAGAACCATAGGATCGCTCCCCTTCCCCGTAATCCCAGCCTTCAATTCCCTGCAACCTTCCAATGCAGACACGTGCAGCTTGGCCCCACTCTACCGAACGATGGGGCTTCGGAGCGCGAGTGGGCTTCTCCATCCCAAGGTCCCCTGGAGAGTTAAGCCTCAGTGGGCATCTCCCCAGGTTATCTCCATGCCTCCAAAAATAGAATTTGAGAAAGGATTCCCTCGCTGTGGTGCTGGAATAGAGGGGGGTGGAATGAAGCGCTGTTTCTTAGGACCTAGCCCAGGTTGCTGATGGCAGAAGTGACCTTTCCACTCCCCTGGCCTGGAGAACCACAAATTTTCTTTCCATCCACAAACATTGCTTGAGCACCTACTGTGTCCCAGCTCTGTGCTGAGCTCCGAAATCTCCATGGAGGCCAAAAGCATAGACTCTGCCATCAAGAAGAGTGTATTATATTAATTATATGTAAACACATTTATACAAATTAATTATCTGTAATTATTATATGTGAATTATGTAATTAATTCACATATAATTAATAGTAAAAGTAATGGTACATAAAATAGTGGCAGACAATGCCCTAGCACTTAGGGATGTGCCGGATACTATTGTCAGCAGACTTAATCCTCACAAGATACACCTGAGTACCATGATTATTCCCATTTTCGAGATGAGAAACTGAGGCCCAGAGAGACTATTAGAGTGTTGGAATATGGAAGTGTAGTGGGTGTGGGAGAACTTGGAGTGGCAGCTCATACCTGGAGAGGAGGTCGCTGTGGCCAGGAGGCACAGCTCTGGGCCAGGAGGACAGATTCAGGGAGAGGGAACCACAGGTGGCGAGCAGAGCAGAAACGCTCTCCTGCCAGGGCGGAGGCAGAGATAGGCGCAGGGCGGCCGGGTGGACGCCCAGATGGGGTGTGTGTGTTGGGACGGGCACAGCGGGGCTTCATCCGTAGGGAGCCAGAGGATTTCAGCAAACTCCTAATGAGGGAAGATTCCCATTTTAAGTGAAACCTGGTGCTGTGATGATGACAGCGGGTCGGAAAGCACGGGGAGGCCTTTTCAGAATGTGGAGCAAATTCCCTCCGCGCTGGGTGATGGCCTCCCGGGGCCTGTCGGCAGGAGCCCCGCTACTTCCTAGCCTTCCCCATGGCACCCCCATAACGGTACCCCCGAGAACGCTCCGCAGATGGATTGTAATCAGCTGCACCGCTGTGTCCTGCCCTCCGCAGGCCCGAGAAGGCTGGAGCAGCCACCCACGTGAACGCCCTGTGCTTCGGCCGCCGCCACCCCCCGGGCCCCGGGCTGGACAGAGAGCGGCTATACTGGGAGCTGAGCCGGCTGACCCATGGTGTCACCAGGCTGGGCCACTACGGCCTGGAGGAGGACAGTCTCTGCGTCAGTGGTGAGCAGCGGCCCCCTGCGCGCTGCTGAGCGGTCAAGCTCACGGTCCACCCCCTACCCCCTCACCCCTGTCTTCTTTATTCCTGCTGCACCTCAGCGCCTCCCCTCTCTCCTGTGCTCTCTCCGCAGGCTACACCCACCAGACACCAGTAACTGCCCCCAGTGGTGAGTACTCAGGGGTCTTCAGAGCGCCCCCCCCCCAACCAGGGAAGGAAAGCAGCAGGCCCCTGCCCACCAGGCCCCTGCTCCAGCTGTCAGGGAGGGTAGAGGTCGGGGATGCAGGCTGGGAATTCACTGCAGTAAGATTCCGCTGTGCGTCACCTCTGTGCTGTTGGCTGGACACAGAGAAACGGCCAGCACGTGGGGGTTGGGTGGATGCAAGAAAGTTCCCAACGTGGGCTTGAATAAGTAAGAATGTTAGGTGGTAGATTGTCTCCTGTAGGTCCTGCCCACCTTCACCTGCTGCGTGGGACGGTCTCAGGTTGTCCGCACTGGGGGTTCTGACATTAGGTGCCCAGGGACCCTCAGCACTTGGTACGGTCTCCAGTGAAATAGGCCAAGGTCCCAGGCCCTGCCCCTGTATCCACCCCGGGCCTGACTCACGGTGGCCTGTCCTCTCCCTCCCCTGCTGCAGCCACGGGACAACCCCTGGTACCATTCACTCTCAACTTCACTGTCACCAGCCTGCGCTACACGGAGGACATGCAGCCGCCCGGCTCCCTGAAATTTAACAGCACAGAGAAGTCCCTGCAGCTCCAGGTGAGAGCCCCGCCCACCTCCCCTGCCAGCCCCGCCCACCCAGCCTTCATCCCGCCTACTGATGCCAGGCCAGCCTTTTCTGCCCAGTCCTTGGGAGCTAGCCCCTCCCACCTCACTCTTGCCCCACCCACCGATGGCCATCCTGCCCCTGCATCTCACATCATCTGGTTACTTCCCTTGCTCTCACCCACAGCTCGGACTCTTGTTCAAGAACACCAGTGTGGGCCCCCTGTACTCAGGCTGCAGACTGACCTTGCTCAGGTGAGTCCTTGCAATCCCCGGCCAGGGCTGCCTCAAGGGCTCCCAGAGCCCAGGAGTCCCCTCCGCTTCCTTCCTGCCTTCTCTGTCCATGTCCTCAGCAGAGGCGGAACTCGGGGCACCGGCTCTAGGATCAAGGCCTCTTCTGATTGTAACCACCCCCCACCCCCACTAACACACACCCCAGATTCTGTGGAGCCCCTCAGCAGGATGGGGACCCTAGTCTGGTCATCCTTCCAAATTCCCTCCTGTCTCCCTCTGACCAAAGAGGACATTTCCTTTAGGCTTTCAGTTCTGTCCCCAGGATGGAACTCTCAAGACAAGCGTGCCTTTTCTCCTTGTTTTAACCCCAAATTCCAGCTCTTCGCCTGTCTCAGGCAGGAGCTGTCCTGTCCCCATGCCCTGAGGTTGTAGGTTTCACACTCGCAATTCGATACAAATCCTCCCACCCATTGGCTGTGTGCACAGCCCCTCAGTTGCCCTGGCCCCTTCCTGTCCTGCCCAGGGGTCCCAGGAGCCCTGCCTGGGGACTCCACCTATTGTTACCCCCCACCCCCCCCACCCCCAGGCCCGAGAAGGATGGGGCGGCCACTGGAGTGGATGCCGTCTGCACCCACCGCCCTGACCCCGTGGGCCCCGGGCTGGACAGAGAGCGGCTGTACCAGGAGCTGAGCCGGCTGTCCAGTGGTGTCACCAGGCTGGGTCCCTACACGCTGGACCCTGACAGCCTCTACATCAATGGTGAGGGATTGTCGTCTGCATCCACATTTCCACAGGCCCCACATCCTCCTCTCCATTCCTCCCTCTCGCTCATTACTCGCCCTCCTCAACCCTTCTCCCTCTACCTGTGCAGGTTACACCCGCCAGACCCGGGCCACCACCCCGAGCAGTGAGTATTCAAAGGCTTCAGAAGTCTCTGCAACCCTGTGAGTCCCTCTGCAACCTTAGAATGCAAACAGCCAGGAGCCCACTGCCTGCCCTCTGCACCCCTGCTCCAGCCCAGCTTCGGGTGAACGGGGACCTATACCCATTAAAACCCCAGACATGGGCGCTGGTCCCTGGCATCTGCAGGATGAGGAGGTCCCCGTCCTGAGCACTCGTCTGCTCCCAGCTTCTCCGATGACAGAGTGTACGTTAATGGTGACTTCCGTGTAGGGCCGTCCTCCGCGCTGAGGGCCTCTGCTGCGTCAGGGTTCTGCATGAGTTCAGACCTCCACTGGGGGTTCACGTTTCCAAGGGCTTTGAGCAGGTCCTTTGTCTGTCTGGAGATGGGGCGAGTAGACTTTGCTCCCTTCCGGTGCCTAATCATCTTCCTTTTTAAGAATCACAGCTGCGATGCGCCAGCTGCCATCTCCCCAGCAGCCAGGTTGCCTCTTCACTGAGGACCTCTCCTTTCCCCTGCTCACTGTCACTCCCCCTCTTCACAGGTTACACCCACCCAGCTTCAGCCACCGCCCCCAACAGTGAGTATTTCAGACTTCTGTGAGCCTGGGCCCACCACCCTCTCCCTAAAGATAAGATCTGCTCAACCAGCCAGGCCTTCCCTCCTGTTCCCCCTTTCTGGATGGGAAGGAGTCCAGAGGATGTGCATGGAAGTGTGGGCTGAGCTGGAGGGGACAGGAGCCACCCCCCCCCCACAACACAGCCGAGGACGATGCCCCGACTCCAGGCTAAAGGGGGCATAGAGCCAGGCACACAGTTTATAACTAGAGCCCCCACTGCCACCATTCCCTTACAGGCATAACACACCTTTGATTTCATCCCTTGTGTTCTTTTTCCTCTGCTGCTGTGACCCCTGCATCCTTCCCCAAATCCTCTCTGGCTCCACCCTTCAAGCCTGCAAGTAGGAAGGTCCTACTGGTACCAAAATCATTACTGCAAAATCATTCATTCAACATCACTTCTTCCCTCCTTATTGCTTACTTAGCTTCCCCGGGGAAACTCGTGCATTTCTGTGGGTTTCAGGGACCATCTAGCTGTTCAAAGTCCAGCTGTTCAGAATCCTAATCCTGAGTCCAGCCCACTCCACACAGCAGCTCCTGGCGCTTGGTCCACCCACCTCCTGGACATCACCCAGCCCCTTGGTCTCTGACCCTCCCAAACTTGCTCCTTTTCCTTATCACCAAAGGCAGGAACACAGGTGCCAACCTTGACCTTCCCTCTCACTCACCTCCCATCCATCCATCACCAAATCATCTTTTCTCCTTTCATAATATCTTGCACGTCCTTGCTCTGCATCTGTCATTCAGCCTTTATTCAGGCCACTGGCATTTTTTGCTAGGACTGGTGCAGTAGCCTCTACTCTGTCCTACAGTCTTCTGCACAGCAGCTGCCAACGACCCTCCCGATGTACTTCTGTCCACAGAATTCCTGTCTTGTTGACAATCTTTGGATGACTCCACTTTATCCATAAGTCATGTCCAAACCCCTGAGCTAGTCACTGCTCCCCTTTTGGGGCTCAGAGGGCCCCTCCAGTCTCATGTCTCTACATGGCCATAATGAAAACAGTCAAGTCCCTTGAGTGCAACTGCTCTGTCCTCCTGTCAGGCTCATACCCAGACTGATTTCTTCTGCTTGAGCACTCCTCCACTTGCTCAACTCCTGTTCACCTAACTCTTTTTTTTTTTTTAAGAGTTTTTATTTATTTATTTGACACAGAGAGAGACAGCCAGCGAGAGAAGGAACACAAGCAGAGGGAGTGGGAGAGGAAGGAGCAGGCTCACAGCAGAGGAGCCTGATGTGGGGCTCGATCCCATAACGGCAGGATCACGCCCTGAGCCGAAGGCAGACGCTTAACCGCTGTGCCACCCAGGCGCCCCTTGTTCACCTAACTCTTATTCATGCTTTCGGTCTCACCTAAAATGATGCTTCCTCCCGGAAGCTGTCCTCAGTCCTTGGCTGGGTGCCTCCCTGGAACTGCACACCCTCCTGGTTCCGCATGACAGTCTGGCTACTCTCCTGGCCACAATTTTAGGAGACTGTGCCCTATTTACCCTTGGCCCACAGAGCCCAGCACAGACCCTCGCACACATTAGATACCCAATATTCACTGGCTGAATGAATGAGCGAAAGTTCCTGATGTCTAAAAATCCCATAACATTTTCTCCTTCAGCTTCTGCATCATGGCTGTACTTAGGTCCATTCCTGGTGCTCCACTCTTAGAGCTCCAGGCAATCTTAGTCCTTGCTATGGTCCAAACTGGACATTTTTCTCTTCCTCCCCCCCTGCAGCCACTGGCCCCACTCTGGTGTCCTTCACCCTGAACTTGACCATCACCAACCTGCACTACACGAAAGACATGGGGCACCCAGCTTCTTCCAAGTTCAACTCCACTGAGCGGATCCTCCAGCACTGGGTGAGAGCCCCTCAATGACCACCATCAGCCCCTCCACACACTGGCTCGTGTAGCCCTTCAGCCCCTCCGCTCACCCCCTCCTCTTTCCCCACCAGCTCAGGCTTTTGTTCAGTAAGACCAGCGTCGGCCCCCTCTATGCTGGCTGCAGACTGGCCTCGCTCAGGTGAGACCCCCAGATGGAGGGATGCCTTGGGTCTGGTGGACCTTCATGTACGGGCCGGCAGGGCTCCGGTGTCCAGCACCCACCATAATACCTTCACGTGTTCCTTGTGCCCAGGTGGTGGGAGCGCTCAGTCCTTAGAAATGAAGCGTCACGTTTCTCCTTACGGAATTCAGATGATCATTTGTTTTAGATGAAAGCTTTCCTCTTGGAAGAACCTCTGTATCTTGTCTTTAAATTCCAATTCAAGTGTTTTCTGTTCTTAGATGTGAGGGGGTTGTCTCAGACGAGAGACGCTTAGTAGAGCCCCCTCTGGGCTTGAGCCAGCCCTTTCTGTCCCCTCTCAGCCACCTGCCTTCTACGCTCTTGCTTTCCACATCCAGAAGGACCCCTCCTCAGTATTCCACGTCCACACGTCCTTCCTTCCCCAGGCTTGAGAAGGGCGGAGCAGCGACTGGAGTGGACATGATCTGCACCATTCACTCTGAGCCTGCGGGCCCCAGGCTGGACAGAGAGCAGCTGTACTGGGAGCTGAGCCGGGAGACCTATGGCATCACCCAGCTGGGGCCCTTCGCCCTGGACAGGCACAGCCTCTACGTCAATGGTGAGAAGCTGTGCTCCAGGCAGGGTCTCTCTCCTGGCCAGAGTTTTCTTTCTCTAAAAGGAGCTGTGGTACATCTCCTTCTTCTCTGGTCTTGGTTCTGATAATGTAACCGTGGGCTCCAGCCACCTATAATGTTCTTGCCTGGACACCTCCTCCCTGAACATCCCCTCCACTGCCTCTTCCCCTTTGCTTTTCCTGCAGAGGCCCCTAAATCCTACGTTTCCCTTGATCCTTTGTGCTCACCCTGACTCTTACTTAGCTCCTCTGGCCTTCTCTCCACAGGTTACACTTACGGAACCACAGCCCCGACCACCACTAGTGAGTATTCCTGGCCCTGGTTTCCTGGGTCCCAATCCCACTCTGTTCTCCTTTACCTCCTGTCCTCGGTGAGAAAAACAGCTGGAAGGGCCCCTCACTCATCCCTTCACTCCCCGGGTTCTGGTGGAGAGTCCCAGCCCAGGGCAAGAACATCTCACACCCAGATCTGTCCTCCTACCATTCTGACCCTCACGTGGTTATCACTCGGGCTCTCCTAAAACCCTGCCCTGTACTCTTCTCGTATCCTCCTACTCACCTCTCTGTCCGCTATTCCGAGAGTGTCTCAACGTCAGTGTTGCACCATTTGTTGGGTTTTCAGTGAACACGTGTCGAAGCTGACCGCCTTCCAGGCACCGTGCTACGTCACATGCTGTCTGGTCAGCTCTGGCTACCAAAGCACGGTATCACAGGCCGGGTGGCTCAGATGACAGAAGTGGGTTTTCTCACAGTGCTGGAGGTTGGAAGCCCAGAGCCAGGGGCCAGCAGGGTCGGTCGCTCTGAAGCCTCTCTCCTTGGCGTGCAGGTGGCACCCTCTGGCCACCTCTTGGCTGGTCAATCCTTTGCACACACATTCCCGGTGTCCCTCTGGGTCCTAATCTTGTCTTATACCAATAGCAGCCAGATTGGATTAGGGGCCAACCCAGAAGCCTCATTTTAACTCAGTTATCTAAAGGCCCTGTCTCCAAATACAATCACCTACGGAGGTACTAGGGATTAGAGCTTCTCGAATTTTGGGGTGTGTATGCGGGGACGAGGGGGAGACACAATTCATCCAAAACACATGCACTTTATCTTTTAGTTCTCCTTGCTACAACCATGTGACTTAGCTCCGTTTCAGCTCAGGCTCAGAGAGGCTGCCAAGCCACACAGCAAATAAATAATAGAACCAAGAGTTCCCGTGACTCCAAAAACTCAGTCTCACTCATCTATCAGTTAATTTCTTTAGAAAGACATGCTGATTTTTGGTGTGCACCTGTTGTGTTCCAGTTCGACCCCAGCAAACCCTGGAATGAGGACCTTGTAGTTTTTTCAAGAATTAATTGCCCTTGCATTAGAAGTGTGTTTTTGCAAGCCTCTCAAGCTCTCTTCTTGGGTCCGTCTCTGGTCTTTTACACCACAGCACCCTCCCTTGCTCCTTCCAACATCAGCAAGGTTTCGGGCTCCTCAGGTCCAATGACAACCATCTTTTCCCAAATGATAGGAGGAAAAATAAGTTAAAGTCAGTTACATTGACTGTGTTTTGTTGATCAGTATCCAGTTCTCGGAATAGGGCCAGAAGCATTATAGGATCAATTCAAAGTACATGGAGGGAAGGCAAGATGGATGGATGGATGGATGGATGGATGGATGGATGGATGGAAGGAAAGAAGAAAGGAGTGATGAATGGAAGGAGAGCAGAAGATGGATGGGCAGGTGGAAGGAAGAAAAGATGAATGAAGGGAAAAAGGAGGGAGGGAAAATGTCTAAAGAGGTAGAAGGAATAGATATGGAAGAAAGGAAAGATGGATGGATAGATGGAAGAAAAGAAGAAGGAAGCAAGGAGAGGTGGATAGATGGAAGAAAGTGGGGATAGAAGGAAGGACAGACAGAAGAATGCATAGAAAAAGGTATGAATGGAGAACAAGGAAGGAAAAGAAGGAGTGAGGAAGGAAGGAATGGTGTATGCAAGGACGGTGGCTGGATGGGTGGATGTCATGGGTGGCTGGATGGGTGGATGGATGGGATGGATGCTGGATGGGTGGCTGGATGGGTGGATGGATGGGTGGATGGATGGGCGAGTGGGTGGCTGGATGGGTGGATGTCATGGGTGGCTGGATGGGTGGATGGATGGGCGAGTGGGTGGATGGATGGAGACATGGAGGATGGATGGATGGAAAGATGGCTGGGTGGACAGACAGATGATAGAAGAAAGGAGAGAAGGGATGGAGGGAGGTGGAAGAAAAGATGGCTAGATGGAAGAAAAGATTGAAGGAAGAAAGGATGAATGCACGGATGACTAGAAAGAAGGATGGAAGGAAAGAAGGAAGGATGGAAGGAAGGATAGACAGAAGGGAGCTCGGAAGGAGTGGTGAACAGAAAGAAGGGAAGGAAGGGGAGGTCAGTTTTTCTTCCAGAGGTTTGTCCTGAACAGTTAACCCTGTGCTGCTCACTGCTTATCTATTCTAGAGTCAGGCCACTGGACCTCTGGTCTTACTTGCATCAGATGTTCATTTATAGTACTTCTCCTGGGGTCTACAGAAGTCACCCCAACTAGTGAACACTGAGCCAGCTGCATGTGTCTAAGCAAGAGCGTGTGTCTTTGCAGGGGAGTCATGAGCAAGGACTCTGGGATTGGAGAACCTGAGTCCAAACCCAGACGCCCCCTCCCCAGTCATGTAACCCTGGGCAGAGGACCATTAACGTACTGTGGTTCCTCCTTCGTATAGCGTGGATGATTCTAGCGCCGGCTCGTATTTACCCAGGTGGAATCTCCGCATGTAGTGGGTGATCAGAAAGTATTTGCTCAGTCGTTTTCTACAATGACCACTTCTGTAGTGCTTACTCCGCACCCAGCACTGCGCGTAAGCACTTTACAGAATTCGACTTGTTCAAACCGCATCACAGCTTTCGAAGGAGGAATCATTATGACCTTACAGATGAGTAAATCAAGGGGCAGAGAGTTTGATTACAGCTCCTGGTTGGCTTTTTTTTTTTTTAACGCAATGCGTAGAAGATTGGCATGCCTGGGTGTAAGAGAGAGACAGAGAGGAAAAGAAAGACAGAGGCACAGAGAGATACAGAGTTAGAGATGAGGGAGCAGAGAGACTATGGAGGACAATGTCTGGGGTTTTTCCCAGTTCCGCATCAGTGTGGTAAGTTGGAGCCTCTCCTTCCCAGAAAGAACAAAGCCTCTAGTGTGTTCACAGAGCCCTCCACTCCTGTACCTGGGTGGGACTAGCATCTCCGGCCCCCAAATCAGGAAGGCTGTCCTTTCTTGCTGTTGGAGTTGTCGCCATTCACAAGCGACACTCGGGTTTATCGGGAGGAGGACAAGAGGCCCTTGGAAGCCCCACTGTGGGTGGACGTTGGGCGCCCCAACTACCCACAAGCCTTGGCTCTCTCTGCACCTGTCACAGCTGGGGAGGTCAGCGAGGAGCCATTCACACTGAACTTCACCATCGACAACCTGCGCTACTCGGCGGATATGGGCCGCCCCGGCTCCCTCAAGTTCAACATCACGGACAGCGTCATGCAGCACCTGGTGAGAGGCCAGCTTCCCCGTCCCTTCCTCCACGACCTCTCTTCGGGGCTGTCGCCAGCTCTGACCACACTGGCCCTCTCCTTCCTCTCCAGCTCGGCCCGCTGTTCCAGAGAAGTAGCCTAGGCGCCCGATATGCAGGCTGCAAGGTCACCTCACTAAGGTGAGAAGCCCTCCACCCACCCACCATGGCCCACCGCCGAAGGATAGGACTTCTGACTGCGGGGGCCACTCCCGGTTGTGGCAGACTGTCTTGGAGGGTCCTTTTTGGCATCCGTGTCTTCATGATACATTACTGTTATAATTGTGACAAAATGCGTATAGACATAAAATTAGCCATTTCACCATTTTCAAGTATACATTTCAGTGGCACCTGTTACGTGCACGGTGCTGTGCACCCATCGCCACTGCTGGTGCTGAAACTCTTCGTCACTCTCTACCCATCGGGCAATGACTTGCGCTTTTCTGGGTCGGTGTGCGTTCTGCCGGTGTTTACAAAGCACTTTTCCATCTGTGTTGTCCATTCCACTGTCACTGGTGCAGCTCCTGAGGCAGGTGGGGGTGCCGCAGTGACAGCACAGGCGCTGCCCCTGCACTCGTCTCGTGGAGAAAGCAGAAACTCGGTAGGAGAATAACTATCTAAAAGGGTTTCAAATACAGTAAGGTGATGGGAAGCAGAAGTGCACAGACGGGAAAGCAGCTTTACCAGGGCACAGGATAGCTGTCTGGGGAGGTGATTTTTGATCGGTGTCTCAGTTGGAAAAGAAGGATTTGGCCATGGAAACTGTTGCAGGCAGAGGAAACAGCATGCGCAAAGGTCCTGAGGTAGGCATGCGTTTAGCATGTTCAGTGAACAGCAAGGAGGCCGGTGTGGCTGGAGCAGAGAGAGAGGGACAGAGAGAAAGGCGGTGTGTTTCCAGGCAGCAGCAAGGTCTACACTGTGTAGAATCTTGGTGGGGATTGATTTTTTTTTAACTGTGGTAAAATACACATAATAGAAAATTTACCATCTGAACCATTTTTAAGTGTCTGGTCCAGTAATGTTAAGTATATTCGTATTATTATTGTACAAACAATCTCCAGAACCTGAAAAACTGAAACTCTATACCCATTAAACAACAGCTCCCTGCTTCCCTCTACCCCCAGATGTTAGCAACCGCCATTCTGCTTTCCATTTCCATAAATTTGACCACTCTGGGTACCTCATACAAGTGAAATCATATGGTATTTGTCTTTGTGTGTCTGTCTTATTTCACTGGTCATAACGTCCTCAAGGTCCATCCACGTTGTGGCAGGTGTCAGGATTTCCCTCACCTTTAAAGCGGAATCATATTCCATTGTATGGATGTATCATATTTTGTTTATCCAATCATCAGGACTTTGGTTTTTACATGGAGCAGGCAACGTGTGAGGTGCTAGGAGTTCAGGACAACAGTGAGCTAAACTGCCCCATTCCTTGACCTCATGGAGGCCACTGTCTGGAGGGAACAGGAACAAATAATATATGTTCACACCGAGGGCCATCAGGGCTCTGATGGGGAAAGCATGAGGTCCTGTGGCAGCCAGGACCCTCTCCTGACTCAGCCAGTTCTTGAGAAGGAGGAGATGTCTAAGTTGAGATCTGGAGGATGACCTGGAAATTACTGGAGAGTAAGGAGAGAAGGGGAGAGACCTGCAGACAGAGGTCGCTGCATGTGCAAAGATCCTGGGGTGAGAGAGTGTGTCCAGGCGGAGAACCTGTGAATGGTTCAACAAGGCTGGAACACAGCATGTGAGGTGTGCAGTGACCACAGGTGGCAAGGTGCCACATGGGCTGCAGTCCCTAAACATTAATCTCTCCGTCCTCAGGTCTGTGAAGAATGGCGCCAAAACAAGGGTGGACATCCTCTGCACCTACTGGCAGCCCCCCAGCAGCCCGGGTCTGCCTGCCAAGCAGGTGTTCCATGAGCTGAGCCGGCAGACCCGCGGCATCACCCGACTGGGTCCCTATTCTCTGGACAAGGACAGCCTCTACCTCAATGGTGAGCGGTTCTCAGCCCGCCTCACTGCTTCCACCCCCCATCCCACAGGTCAGGTCTCTAGGGGAAACCTTACGACAAACTAAGGTGTGACTCGCAACACCATACTGACCCCCACCCTCCGACAGTCACTCTGTAAGCCTGTCCCTGATCACACCTGTTTTACAGATGAAGAATTAGAGGCTCTGAAAGGTTAAGGAATTTGCCCCGTGGGTGGAGCCAGAGAAGGGTGGAGCCAGGCATGAGCCCTAGCAGTCGGCATCCAATGCTATGCCCCACCCTATGCCTTTAACTCCTAGAAGGGTCATTCCAGGAGAGACGTGGGGACAGAAAATCCCACATGTGTCTCCCCTCCCAGCTTCTCGCCCTAGACCAGGGATGGGCTTCTGTTCTGGCTGGGGCCCCAATGCCAGGAAGTTAGGCAGCCACTCTAAACATCTGGGGGGGTCCAAGCTTTGGACATGCTGGGCATCAGCCTGGAAGCCAGGAAGGGACCGTGTTTAAGAGGGTGACCCTCCTCTGGGGTTCTAAGAGGCAGAGCATGGAACATGGTGAGGTTTATTGGAATAACTCAGCTTCTCTCCTCTCTGTCCCCATCTTGGGAATGGCATTTGGCAACTCACACTTTCTTATCACCATTGCCACGTCAGGTGGGCAAGGAGACATCCTGGTCCTTTATGACTCCCATTTGAGCAGAGAGGGAGATGTACAGAGAAGGTAGGGGACCTTCCCATGCCAATAGTAGGTTTGTGGTCTGTCTGGGTCTTGGTGTTCTGAGTTCACATCTGTTCCCTTCACCTTGGCCATTACAGGGGCCAGCTTAGGCTACTTCCCCCTGAAAAATATGCTTCATTTTGTTCACTCAGTCAGCAGTCACCAGCATCTTCTATAAACCAGACCTCGTGCCTGGCACCAGGAACACAGACAGGCTACTTGGGCTACCTGTCCTAATGTAAGGGGCAGAGACATTTTTTTCAGGGCTATATTCCCCAAATGTAATAGAACTTGGCACACAGTAGGTTCTCCATAAATATTTGTGGGATGGAGAGAAATATTGGAGGGAGGGTGGAAGGGCAGGTGGTAGGATGGATAGATATGTGGCAGAATAAATATGTGAACATAAATGTGATGAGAGTCTCTTGGGGGCAGGCTGAAGAGGTGGATAGGGAAGGGTCAGCTCTACCTGGAAGATCAGGAAAACCTTAATGGTGGAGATGACATTTGAGTCTGATCTTAGAAGATGCATGGATGCTTACCTGGTACACGCAGGGAAAGGCATCCCGCAGGAGCCCCACATGGACAAAGGCATGGAATATCTGGGATTGTTCTGTCATCTCCCCTCACGTGTGATGTTTTTGTTTCCAGGTTATAATGAACGTGGTCCAGATGAGCCTCCTCCAAGTACGTATCTTTGCATCCAGTACCCGTATCAGCCTCTGTGGGCCTTGAGCCAAACTTTTCTCCTCACTAATAAAGGAAGCTTGCCCCAAACTCAGCCTGCTCTCCTGAGTGGGGCTGGGTGTCAGTGGGAAGAAGAATGCCGAGTCCTTGGTCTCTTCTGGGCCTGCAGGCATGGCATTGGCTTTCTAAACTTTCCACACCCTTCTGGGTTGGAGGAAGAAATTGAACAAGCATTTCCTACAGGGATACAGGTTGAGGTCAGACGATGAGTCCGTGCCTCCTGAAAACAAGATCTCCCCTACAAGAGCCACAGAAGGGGCCTCAATGTCAAGCTGCAGACTGCGGTGGCCACTCAGTGGTTTGGCCAAATTTGCCTGTTCAGTTGTCCAATGGTCCCTTCATCTATCTTTTAATCCATCCATTCTTCCATTCTCTGAGTTTTCTCTCAGTCTTTTCCATTCTTCCTTCCTTCCCTCCACCCATCCTTTCTTCCTTCTTTCCCTTTGTCCATCCATGCATTCATCCATTCTTCCTTCCTTCCATTCATCCATCCATCCTTCTTTTCTCCTCCCTCTTTTCTTTCATCCACCCATCCACCCATTCATCCATCCATCTTTCCATCTCTCCTTCCCTCCATCCATCCTTCATTCCTTCTCTCCTTTGTCCATCCTTCCATCCATCCATCTTTCATTATTTTCTTCCTTCCATCCATTCATCCCTCCATCCATGCTTTCTTCCTTTTCCCTCCATCTCCATCCTTCATTCATTCTACCCTTCATCCATTCTTCTATCCTTCCTTTCATCCATCCATCCATCCATCCATCCATCCTCTGCCTATTCACTTGCTTGTCTTTTCCTCCTTTTGTCCTTCCTACCATATCTCCAACTTTTCTTCCTGTGTTTATTCTTGCTTTCTCTCTGACCCTTCATTTGTTCATTCTTCCTCTGTCCTTCGAGGTATCCCATCTGTCTGTCCACTTTTCTTCCCATTCATCTCCCTGTTCTCTTTGCTTAGTCTCTCTCTTGTTCACCTACCCTTACTTTCTTGGGTTTATTTCACTCATGGGCTCACTCACCCCTCTGTTCACACAATTCCTCTTTCCCTTACTCTCATTTATGGCACACCTGTGAATGTTTGTCCTGGGACAACCCCTGCTGGAGCCCAGGCAAGCTTTGGAGAGTTTCTCCCACTCCGTGGAGACTCTATTCCTTCCTGATGACTGCCCTTTCCACAGCTCCTGAGGCACCCACCACATTCCTGCCTCGTTCATCAACACCTGTGCAACCAGAAGCCACCACAGGTATCTGGGAGATTCTTTTTCCTTCCCAAGAAAAGCTCTCCAGTCCCACGCCTCTACCAGTCAGCTATAAAATTCTGGTTTAGGACAGTCATGTCAGTCGCAAAGATTATACTGTTGCATACCCTCTAACACATACAATCTAACGCATACCCTCACGGAGCCCCCAGTCTTGCAAGATCAGCAGACCATTATAACACAATGTGAGATATTTTGGGGAGAGGCACCTAGTATAATTTTGAAGGGAAGGGCTTTCTGGAGAAAGTTTCACCCAAACTGAGTCTTTAAGAATGAGAAGGGGTCATCCAGGAAAATAGGGAATGAAGAGTTTTCCTGGTATACGAGATTCAATGAGCAAAGGCTGAGTGGCCAGAAACAGCATAGTGTATGGAGATAATTGAGAGGATTTGGTTTGCATAAAACACAAAGCGTAACCTGGAGTAGACGGGTAAGTGAAGCTGAAAGGTTGGCAAGAATCATGTTGGGAAGGACCTTGAGTGCCAGGTCGAGAAGCTTGAACTTGACACTGAAGGCCAAAGGAAGCCATGGCTAGTGGTGAATATACTGAGATTTTCACTTAAGAATTTCTTCGAGTGTTCAGTGTAGAGAACATTCTTTAGAGAGGACATCCTGTAAGCCTGCAGGGGTGTTGGTCCAAGTGAGACAAGATAAGGCTTGAGCTGGAACAGGATAGAGAGGATGTATGTGAGGACCGTTCTGCAAGTGGACTTGGGGTTACTTGGAAGGGAGGGAGGAAGAGATGAGTGACATGCTGGTTTTGACTTGGGCGACCAAATGGTGGGTGGTGGTGCCACTGGAAGAGAAGATGACAGAGTATAATGAATGCAGGTCTCATGCCAACTCTCAGTAGCAGCCATCTCTCCCGTCTCTTCTCGTAGCTATGGGACATAATCTGAAGCCGTTCACACTCAACTTCACCATCTCCAACCTCCAGTATTCAATGGACATGAGCAATGGCTCAGCTATGTTCAACTCCACCAAGAGGACCCTGCAGCGCCTGGTGAGACCCTGCTCCCAGCAGCTCCTAGTGAGATAAATCCCCCACTCTTCCCCCACCCTTGTCTCTCTTGTTCATCCTCCTCCTCCTTCCCCAGCTTGGATCCTTATTCCAGAAGAGCAGTCTGGGCCCCTTCTACTCAGGTTGCAGACTAATCTCCCTCAGGTAGGACTTTTTCCTGAGCATTTGTCAGTAGTGACCATTTTGGTGACCAACCCTTCCAGTCTTCCCACTGACCTCCCATTTGCTCCTCTCTCCTTGTGGACCCCATAGTGAGGTTTCAGGACCTCTCTTTGGAGTCCCCACATCCCTCTCTCCCCAGACCTGAGAACGACAGGGCAGCCACCCATGTTGATGCCATCTGCACCTACCGCCATGATTCCATGGGCCATGGGCTGGACAGAGAGCAGCTCTACTGGGAGCTGAACCAACTGACCCATGGTGTCACCCAGATGGGCTTCTATACCCTGGTCAGTGACAGCCTCTTTGTCAATGGTGAGTGTTTTACAGCAATCCTTATTAGTCCCCATTCTACTTTATTTCCTCTTTAACAAGTCAGCCCACATTCTGATTAGGAGACACCCTCCCCAAACTCTCCATGGAGAGAGTCTTTCCTGTTATTTCGGGTAAATAGCATGAAATTCTTTGACAAATTAATACAATGAATTTTAATTTGAACCCCAAAAGTCTGACTCATGGAATCTCTTGGGACAGGAGTTCTTCTATGTGAGGCCCCTCTATGTCAGTGATTCTAATCTAGAGGCAGTTCTGCCCCTAGATTCTGCCCCTCAGGAGACATTGACAATGACTGGAGACATTTTGGTTGCCACAACTGGGGAAGAGTGCTACTGGCATCTAGTGGCTAGAGGCCAGGGAGGTTGCTAATGTCCTCCAACGAACAGGAGATCCTCACCACCAAGATTTACATAGCCCCAAATATCAGTAGTTCCAGGGATGAGAAACCCCACTGTACATGGCCCCTGGTTCCTAGATGGGCACCAGACCAACTAAGCATACTTCGCCACAATTCTTTAATTATCCAACTCTATGAAATTAAGGTCTTGTAACGTGCCACTACAGCCTCGGTTCTTTATGGGTCAGTACGTCGTCACACCCAGTGAATGAGTAAATGAGTGAACACATGGGAGATGCGTATTTCAGCCCCATATTTGAGGATCCCCTGCAGTTCACATTCGCTCATTCAACAAACACATAGACATTACCATTCTGTCCCAAGCCACGTGCTGGGTACAGAGATAGAACATACAGGTTCTCTCCCTGAAAATCTTATAACCAAGAGAACCGAATATTACTTAGGAACACACAGAAAAGACAGAGACACCATTATTCACAAGGTGCCGTGGAAGCACAGAGGAAAGACAATTCAGGGAGGGCTAGAAGAGTATATCATGTACCCAGCACTGTACTAGGCCCTGGGACATGGCAAGAACAAGACAGATGGATCCCTACTCTCCTGGGGTTCCATCTCGTTGGGGTTCTGAAACATGAGTAGGAGTTTTCCAAGAAAAGCAGAGGATTGAAGAACATTCCAGCAAGTGGGAACTACATAAGCACAAGCAGAAAAGCTCACCCCGGGAGAATCCCTGTAAAATTTCAGTTTCACCCTCCGTGGGGTGACTTTCCATTTGGAAGCCCCTATCATGTGGGCCTGAGTTTGGCTGATGGTGACAGTAGGCACCATGCTTCTCTCTGCGCTAAAGGGTAAGCCTCTCCAGCTGTCTTCTCTTCCTCTCATTGGCTCCAGGCTATGCACCCCAGAGTTTATCTACCCAGAGGGAGTATCAGCTCAATTTCCGCATCATCAACTGGAACCTGAGCAACCCAGACCCCGCATCCTTGGAGTACACAGCCCTGTGGGGGGACATTCAGGACAAGGTAGCGTCTCTCTCACCCGTCCTATCTCTCCTTGCCCTGGGTTCCCCCCTCATTCCTCTGTCTGATTCACATCTATTAAGTAATTATTTCAACTCTGCACTTTACCTATGTGTTCTGAGTTCTCTCAGTTTCCAAAGGGGGTGCCTCGGCTGCCTCCTGCCTTTTCCAGATGGGCAAACTGAGGCTCAGAAAGGGAAGTGGTGTGCCTAAGATCACACAGCCAGGATTTGAACTCAGAACTCCTTTGCTCCAAGGCCTGCGTTTTTTTACTGGCTCCAAAAGCCCCCTGCAGCCCCAGGAGGCCTCCATCTCACCCACTGTCACCCTTTGTTCCAGGTCACCAAACTTTACAGAGGCAGCCAACTACAAGACATATTCCACTCCTGCCTGGTCACCAACTTAACGTAAGTTGGGGAGGCTGGAAGCTGGCCGAGCTGGTAGCTTGTGGCTCTGAGCTTCCGTCCTGGCACAGTCATTGAGCTGAAAGTCACTGACATGGTACCCATGCTCCCCCATGTCCCTGCCAGCTATTCCTACCGTCTCCTTCCATAGGTCTTCAAGGGGGAGGGCAGGAAAAGAATTAACCTCACGGGGCCACCAACACTAGCCTCCACCACCTTCTCCTCTTCTGGATACTTTCAACAAAGATCAGCCCAGTAATAACATTTCCCATGGCCACACCCCTGCTGAGCACTTTCATGCATGGTCATCTCACGGGATTCTCATGCAGCCCCCCTGAGATGGATACTACTGTGATCATCCCCGTTGTTCAGAAGGGGAAGCTGAGGTTCAGAGAAGTGAAGTGAACAGCTCAAGAATTGCCCAAATTGGGTTTGAACCCAGGTCTGGGAGGAATGGCTGGAAGAACTGCGACATCTACACTGGGGAACAGGAGGATCATGGGACACAGTGCCGACTTTGAATGTTTCCAAACTTCAGTTCCTTTGTCTTTAAGAGGGGGATAATTATAATACCGTCTATCAGAGTGATGTGAGGGAACGTGTCAGTCACTCCCTGGAGATGCTCAGTAGATGTTCATCATCTTTATAGTTATTTGTTCTATTCCCAACTCCTGGAAACCTGGTGTTTTTGGTCAGTGTCTCTTCTCTAGCCTGGGAGATAATCTCTCGCTCCTTGTCTCTAGGTCTTGAGGTCTATAAAACAGGAACTCAGGAGACACTGCTGGTGTTGAGTGATGGCTGAGTTCCATGGTCTCTGTCCCTAGGTTGGGCTCCATGTTGGTCACCGTCAAGGCACTGTTCTCTTCCAATGTGGACCCCAGTGTGGTGAAGAAAGTCTTTCTGGACAAGACCCTGAATATCTCATCCCACTGGCTAGGCACCACCTATCAGCTGGCGGACCTGCATGTGACAGGTGCAAGACGGGGGGCTGGTTTCATGGCTTGAAGAGATGGGGCAATGAGGAAGGATGGGGCTTCTCAGTAGCAGTGGAATGGATGGAAGTTCTGGAGGGGAAAGGGGGGCTTTCCGGAGGCCCATGTTGACAACCCATGGCCGTGGATCAGCCAACAGGAGGTAGGAAGAAAACATGTAGCAATTGCACCCAAGGGAATGGTTATTTTTACACATAAATCTTTCCAACCCAAAACGTAGAGTATCCTGAGTTGCCCTCTTAGGCCTTCTGGCATTGATTGATTGAAGGACTCATTCATTCATTCAACAAATATGTCATGAAAGTAAATAGGTACTGGTGATGCACTGTGATAACTGCTATAATCAGGGAATTTCAAGAGCTTATAGGAACCCCAAGGAGGGATACACACAACCCAACTGGGAAGTTTTCGGAGGAAATGATAAACAAACTGAGATGTGATGGCGAACATGACCTAGCCAGTGGGAAAAGATAGGGAGTTGAGCTACATGTGTTTATAACCTGAAAGACAGAATACCTGGGGAGGCTAGAAGGTGTTTGGTGTGGCTGGAGCAAACACTTTGACATGGGAGAAGTTGCAGGTAATCTATAGATGCAGAGAGGGACTTTCTTGGGCACCGGAATCATTTACAGAGGAGCACGACACAGAGTTCTGCTTTAGAAAGCTCACCCTCCGGGTGTTGTATAGAGAGAGGAGTGAGAGGGAGAGAAGACCAGAGGCAGCAAGTCACATTAGGGACCTAGGTCAGCAAAGGTGTATGACAGGGGTCCCCCGGGGTGATCAGGACCTGCACTTGCCTTCTGTGCCCCAGTCGGGCCAAGTTTCCTCTTCCCCACATACTAGGGAGCTCTCACAGTGCTTGGGGAGAGTTGGATTGATAGTGGCCGGGTGGAAAGAGGGTCTCCTGTAACACACCTTTAAAAATCTGGCTCCAGTCACGTTGCCAGGAACAAGTAGACTAGCTGAAATGACTTCTTTGCTAAAATTTTCACCTGATTGAGACTTTAATATCTTCTTTTTATTGTAGAAGTGGAGCCATCGGCTTATCTACCAACGGAGAAACCAACCAGCAGTCCCAGCCCCGAGCACTTCCAGCTGAATTTCACTGTCACCAACCTACTGTATTCCCAGGACATAACCCAGCCAGGCACCACCAAACACCAGCGGAACAAGAGAAGTATTGAGAACGCGGTGAGAATGGGGTTGTGTGTCCACTCTGTCCCCATGTAGAGACCGACCTATGGACACTGGGCAGAGGGTGATTTTTCATAACAATTCATGAAGACAGTTTCTTGTGCCCATTTACAAATTAAGAAACAGGCCCAGAGAGTTGCAGTAGCTAGTCCAGGGTCATGTAGCTAAGTCATACCCTGGAATGGGATGTCCTTTGGTACAAATATCTGGGCTAATGTTTGTTGAGATAAGAAAAAATAGATGGGGAACTGTGCTCAGTGGCTAAAAATTCTCTGATGCCACTGGGCCCGGGATGAGGATCAAGGGAACATCGCCCTGTCTTTCAGCTCAACCACCTCTTCCGAAACAGCAGCATCAAGAGCTTTTTCTCTGGCTGTCAAGTTTTAGCATTCAGGTGAGTTCCAGCTCAGGACCGAATCACTCTGGAGACTCTCGCTGTCCTTTCAGTAAAAGCGTACCCATGTCATGGTCCCCGTTTCTAGCTCTTATGGAAGATAGCCCTGGGAGTATAGAACTCTTACCTAAAACCCAACTTGTTCCTAAACCAGTGAGCTGAACTGACTTAGAAATTTGAGAGAGCCAGGGTAGGCCTCCGCAGACATGGAGGTGCCTGGTGTCGGGGCCACGGAATATGGAGTGTAGCATCCATGCCTCGAGAAGTTAGCTGTTGAAGTCAGGATCCATAGAAGACGGGGTGGCTAGAACCACATGACTTAGAATCCAGCGGTCTATCTGTGCTGCTCAGGAGTGTGGGCACTGATCAGTGAGACAATCCAAACTGTTTATACATCTACTGAGATATGATTCACATAGAAAATGTATCCCTTTGAAGTGTACAATTTAGTGGCATATTTACCGAGTGGTACAACCATCCCACTATCTAATATGGAATATTTAAAAAAAAATTTTTTTAATATTTTTTAAATATTTTAATAAAATAAATATTTTTAAAAATAGATTTTAAAAAAATCCTGTCTCCATTAGCAGTTGCTTCCTATTCTTCCCTTTATCCCCATCCCCTAGCAAACAATAATCTACTTTCTGTCTCTCTGGACTTGCCTGTTCTGAACATTCCATACAAATGGACTCATGCTATGTGGTCTTTTGCGATTGACTTCTTTCCCTGAGCATAATGTTTTCAAGATTCATCCATGTCGTAGCCCATATAGATACTTCATTCCTTTTTTTTTTTATGACTAAATACTATTCTGTCCTATAGTTCACCACTTTTTCAAAAACTTTTATTTAAATTCAATTTAAGTAACATATACTGTATTATTAGTTTCAGGGGTAGAATTTAGTGATTCATCAGTTGCATATAACACCCAGTGCTCATTACGTCAAGTGTCCTCCTTGATTCCCATCGCCCAGTGACCCCATCCCCCCACTCACCTCGCCTCCAGCAACCCTCAGTTTATTTCCTAGAGTTAAGAGTCTCTTATGGTAGCAAACCACAAGGGGGGCTATACCACTTCGCGTTTCTCCATCCATTCATTGATGGACCTTGGGTTATCTCTACTTTTTGCCTATTACGAATAATGCTGCTATGATCATTCTTGTGGAAGTTTCTGCATCAGTTTGTGTTTTCAGTTCTCTTGGGCGTATGCACAGGGCTGATACTGTATGGTCACGTGGTAATTTCATGTGAACTTTTGAGGAACTACTGGACTGTACCACAGAGGCTCTACCGTTTCCCATTCCCACAAACAATATAGCAGGGACCCAACCGATCCAGACCCTCACCAACAATTGTTATGACCCTTTTTTTACTCTAGTCATCCCAGTGGATGTGAAGTGGTATCTCACTGTGGTTTCAATTTGCATTTCCCTAACGATTACTGATGTTGAACATTTTTTCATGTACTTATTGGTCATTTCTTTTTTTCTTTAATGGCACAAAAAATGTTTATTATCTATTAAGTGAATATAAAACAGATTATAAAACAGTATGATTTCAATAGTAGTTATTAACGTTTGTTGATTTCTTTTTCTATCCTAGGCACTGTATTAAGTGCTATACATGCATTTTTCTTAATTTTGCCCCTTAATAGTCCTATGAAATGGGTAACATTGATGAAGTTGAGTGACTTTATTTTTTTAATTTTTTAAATATTTTTTTTATGATGTTAATCACCATACAGTACATCCCTGGTTTCTGATGTAAAGCTCGATGATTCATTAGTTGCGTATAACACCCAGTGCACCATGCAATACGTGCCCTCCTTACTACCCATCACCAGCCTATCCCATTCCCCCACCCCCCTCCCCTCTGAAGCCCTCAGTTTGTTTCCCAGAGTCCACAGTCTGTCATGGTTCATTCCCCCTTCTGTTTACCCCCCCTTTCTTCTTCCCTTTCTTCTCCTACCGATCTTCCCACTTCTTATGTTCCATAAATGAGTTTATTGTTCATTTCTCTGTCTTCTTTGGAGAAATGTCTGTTCAAGTCCTTTTCCCTGTTTTACCTTTTTTTTTATCATTGAGTTATAATCATTCTTTGTATGTTCTGGATACTAGACCCTGATAAGATATATGATTCACAAATATGTTCTTCCATTTGTTACATTTTCACCTTCTAGGTACTACCCTTTGAAACAATCATTTTTAATTTTGATGACTCAATTTATCAATTTTTTCTTTGGTTGTTTCTGATTTTAGTCCCAAATCTAAGAAACCATTGCCTAATCCAAATCAAAGACTTATACCTTGGTTTTTTTCTAAGCGTTTTATAATTTTATCTCTTACATGTAGGCTTTGATTTATTTTGAGTTAATTTTTGTATATGTTGTGAGGTCCGAGGCCAACTTCATTCTTTTGTTTGTGGATATCTAACAGTCTCAGTACCACTTGTTAAATAGACCATTGTTTCCCTATTATCTTGGCATCCTTGTTGAAAATCAGTTGTCCGTGATTGCATGAGTTCGTTCATGGATGCAAGTTCCATATAAATTTTTTATTTAAATTAAATTTAGATAACATATAGTATCTTATTAGTTTCAAAACTAGTATTTAGTGATTCATCAGTTGCATCTAACACCCAGTGCTCATTACATCAAGTGCCCTCCTTAATGCCCATCACCCAATTACCCTATCCCCCACCCACCTCCCCTCCAACAACCCTCAGTTTGTTCCCTATAGTTAAGAGTCTGTTACGGTTTGCCTCCCTGTTTTTATCTTATTTTATTTCTCCTTCCCTTACCCTATGTTCAATTCCGCTGACTATATGTTTATTCTTATACTAACGGCCACTGTTTTTATTACTGTGGTTGGTAGTAAGTTTCGGAATTGGGAAATAGAGTTCTCTAGTTCTGTACTTCCTCCATATTGGTTTGCTATTTGAGGTCCCTTGCAACTCCATATGGATTTTAGAATCAGCTTGTTAATTTCTATAAAAGACATCTGGGATTTTGGTAGGGGTTGCACTTAATCTGTTGATCAATTTGGGGAGTATTTTAACAATAATAAATCCCCAGTCCACAAGCATGGAGTGCTCTTCCATGTATTTAGGTATTTTAAAATTTCTTTCAACATATTTTATAGTTTTCAGTATACAAGTCTCACAATGCTTTTGTTAAATTTATTCCTAAGTGTTTTGTATTTTCTTCTTTGATGCTATTATAAATAGAATTATTTTATTAATTTCATTTTAAGAATGTTAATTACTAGTGTATATAAATACGATTGATTTTTATATATTGGTCTTATATCCTACATTCATGCTGAACTAATAGTTTTTAGTTTCGTGTGTGTGTATTAGGATTTTCTATATTTAATAATATGTCATCTGCAAATAGAGATAATTTTACATCTTTCCTTCCAATCCGAATGCTTGTTCTTCTTTTTCTTGCCTAATTGTTTTATTAAAATGTAAATAAGATATGAAATGAGGGAAGACAACACTGTCTTGTCTGTGGTCTTAGGAAAAAAAATTTTGTCTTTCACCACGGAGTATGGTTTTATCTGTCGGTTTATCGTGGATTCTATTTTTCAGGTTGAGCAACTTTCTTTCTATTCCTAGTTTGTTGAGCTTTTTATTTTTTCAATCATGAAGGATGTATTTTCTCAAATTCTTTTTTTTGGGTGTGTCTTTTTTTGGTTGTGTGTTTTTGTCCTTTATTCTATTAATTTGCTTTATTCCACTGATAATTTTTTTCAGATATTAATATCTGAAACCTTTTAGCTAGAGGTGTGAGATTAAGACCTTTTCAAGTATTCACACAACCTCACGCACTTGTGACCTTCTAGATGTCCCCCACAAACCCATTGGAGCTTTTCAAAACCCCTCAGGGACATCTCATACCCACTTTTAAAAAAGTTTTTGGCTCACCTCTTGCCTGCCCCAACCGGTATTGCTCCCTCAGGCAGCTGCCATGTTAAACAACTATCACTGATTGTTTTTAGCAGTGCTCTGGAAATAGGCTTTTCTCACTGAAAAGTCTCTGAGTCAAATAAAGACAAGCCCAGAAAATGGGGCTTTTTAAAGGAATCTGCAGACCAGTCAACCATTGAAAATTCAATGGGAATGGGTCTTTTGGGGGAATTCCAAATAGATTATGGCTGCTAGGCTGCTGGTTTTCACAGCTACCATGGTTCTCATACTGGTGGCTTTCAAAGTTTCTGTGGATATTATGAGAGCAGGATGGGAATAATGCAAGTTCTAATGCCATAAATCTTGTTTCCTTTACTAAGATTCAGCCATTTTTTTTTCTTAACTAAATGATCTTCAGATTGTTGCAAGCCTTTGGTTAATTTCTATACTACTGAAAAAGTTGATTTTGACCATTCTTGCCAGTGTTCTCAATGATTTTATGGATTTTTGGATGTCCTTACTGAAAACATTTCAAAAATGTTCTCCCCATGGCTTTTTACTTATAAACTAATTAAATTAAATAAAATGAGTCATTCAGTTCCTCACCCATGCTAGCATATTTTAAGTGCTCAACAACAAAAGGGCTAATAATGACTGTATTTTGATATTGCAGATACAGATGTTTGTATCATTGCCGAAAGTTCTTTTGAACAGGACCTAGAAGCAGGGTAGAATTCAAGATACCCTTGTTCATCCTTTTTGCCCTTCTAGGTCTGTCCCCCATAGCAACCACACTGGGGTGGACTCCCTGTGTACCTTTTCACCATTGGCTCGGAGACTGGACAGAGTTGCCATCTATTTGGAGTTCCTGAGGCTAACTAAAAATGGTACCCAGCTGCAGAACTTTACCCTGGACAGAAACAGTGTCCTTGTGGATGGTAAGGCTTCTTGGTCATTGGGGCAGGAGTGGGGGGTCCAACCTTCACATGTGGGGCCTTTCCTGGGAATCTGGAGACCCGGGGTTGAGTCAGCCTTAAACTTCTTTAGGCTGACAGGAGGTGGCATACCCCCCAGGCTTTATCCACCATTGAGGGAGAAGAAGGGACACCCAGTGGGATATTGGACATTCTTGCCTTTTCAGAGATAGGTCTGTAACCTCAGGCTGGTCACTTCCCCTCTCTGGAATTCTGTTTCTCATCCAAGTACTGAAAGTCACATGGCCAGTGGTCAGTGAGAGACTCTAGCTCTGAGCTGTATGTGAACCAGACTTGACAAGCATAGGGGATGGACCTCTTTTCTCCCAAGACAGGCTGTATAAAAAGAGGACCTGTATAAAAATGGACCTGACTTGGCCCATAGGCTGTAGTTTGCCAAGTTCTGCTCTGGATCAGCACCATGCAGTAGAACTTTCTGCAATGATGGGATGTTCTATATCTGTCCTGTCCAGTGTCATAGCCACATGTGACTATTGGGTACTTAAAGTCTGGCCATTGTGACTGGCTTTTATAGTTACTGATTTTTAATGTTATTAAGGTACCAGATTTTTTATTTGATTTGATTAAAATTATTTTTAATTTAAGAAGCCACTTGTAGCTGTTCCATATTGGAAAGCACACCTGTAAGGAGTTGGCCAGGGAGAGGGTGTACAGTAGGGTGACCTGAAACTCTCCCCCATGCCCGATGGGTGTGTGTCTCTACCCTGGGGGTTTATGTTGCAGTTGTGATAACAAGAATAGGCAATTGGAAAGTATTAATTATTTGGTGTGAAATATAATTCATACTTGGGAGTGGTCATCAGAGAAGACTTCCTGGAAGAAATGACATTGTAGGTGAATCCTGGAAAATGAGTATAAAACAGCTTGGTAAAGAAGAAGGGGCAAATGTGTTTCTGGGCAGAAAAGAGAACATTTGAGTGGGAATTACAAATTTAGAACTGTCCCTTGGGCTTGCCATTCTCCCCCCAACCATCATAAGATAACCCAGCCCAATTTCAGTCCTCCTTGCCCAGAGGTATGAATTTGATTTAATTCATTACACTCCTGGAGTGAGATAATAGCCTTGGCTCATGTATCAAAGTGTCCTCATGTTTTAGAGAAAAATGTGTGAACATCATGATTTTGCTTCAACATTTCAGTGAAAATATGAATGAAGCAAGGTTGACAAGTGCTGACAATTTATACATTGGATGAAATAGTTTTAATTGGGTGAAATATACATTGTTAAGTCTAGATGATGTATGTTTTGATATTGTTCTATTTTTCTGTGTATTTGAAAAGTTTTATTTAAAAAGCATAAAAACAAAACCAAAAAAAGCATAAAACACACTCACATGCATTCTCCATTTCATTCATTTCCAGGGTATTCTCCCAACAGAAATGATGTCTTGACTGAGAATTCTGGTAAGCCTCAAAGAACCTCCAGCCCAAGATGGGGAAGGAACGTCTTGATGCTGTAGCTAGTCAAAGAAAACCATGTACCCAGAGTCTTGATAATGATGAAAGCTGGACAACCCATGTCAGGGACTGTTAGGCACAGCGCAGGGAGAGCAGGAGCCCTAGGGGAATGACAGGAAGTGACTCACACCAGCACTTGTCTCCCCAGACCTCCCTTTCTGGGCCATCATCCTTATCTGCTTGGCGGGACTCTTGGTACTCATCACATGCCTGATCTGCTGCTTCCTGGTAAGTAAGGAGGGTTGCTTGTCTTTTTACTATTGGGTTATAAGAGTTCTTTATCTTTTATAAATATATGTCCTTTGCTGGGAGTATGTTTTATGAATTTTTCTCACAGTTTGTGTGTATCTTGCTTTTTCCTTTTTTTTAAATTATTTTTTAAAGATTTATTTATTTGAGAGAAAAAGAGTATGAGCAGATGGAGGGGCAGAGGGAGAGGGAGAGAGAGAATCCTCAAGCAGACTCCCCACAGAACGCAGAGCCTGATGTGAGGCTCAATCCTAGGACCCTGAGATCATGACCTGAGCTGAAATCAAGAGTCGGCCTCTTAACCGACTGAGTCACCCAATGCCCCTTGCTTTTTCCTTCTTTTAAACAACATAAGTCTTAGGGAAATATAAGTGAAAGTCATAATGAGTTACTGTGACACAAGAAGACGGCTAAAATTAAAAAGATTGACTCTGACAAGTGGTGGTGAAGATGAGGAACTACCGGAACTCTCAAACAGTGCTCGTGAGAAATAGCATGGATGCATCTTTACAAGACCAGTGCTCTAACCCCTGAGCTATGGAGCCATGGATGCATCTTTAAAGGATACATATACCTACCCAGCCGTTCCACTCCTAGGAATTCATGCCAGAGAAATAAAAGAATAGAATAGAATAGAATAGAATAGAATAGAATAGAATAGAATAGAATCTATACAAAGACTTGTACCCAAATATTTATAATAACTTGATTTTACTAGCCAAAAATGGAAAACAACGCAGAGGTCCATCAACAGGTGAATGGATAAACAGACCGTGGTTAACCCCACAATGGAATACTAATTCAGCAATAAAAAGGAATGAATTATGAATACATGCACTGACATACACAAATCTCAAAATAATAATGTGGAGTGAAAGAAGCTAGATAACAATGAGTCCATAGCGTATGATCCTGTTTATAAACAAATTGCAGAATATGAGCTGATCTGCAGGGAGAGCAATCAGATCGGGGGTTGCCTGGGAATGAGAATGTGTTTGCAAATGGCAGGGAAGGAGGAATTACAAAGGAGCATGAGGACACTTTTGGGGATGACGAGCATTCCTCGTCTTGTTTGTGATGATTCACAAAGTCATAATCAAAACTTACGAAGCGTTCACTTTACGTGCATACAGTTCCTTGTACACTGTACACATTGTACACTGTGTGGAGGAGGAGGGAGGGGGCGGTTATGAATGGGATGTCGGAGAAAAGGGTAGAAAAACAGAGTTAAAGGGAAGAGAGACGAGAAAGGGATAAAAGAGGGACAAGGCATGCATGAGAGAAAATGAAGTAGAAAAGGGTCGAGAGACACACAGGGGGCAGCAGGCACCTGCGGCTTTGGCCATCCCCCTCCCTATGGTCCCAGGCCATTCTCATGCCCTCTCCTTGCCCTCGCAGGTCACTGTCCGCCGGCGGAAGAAGGAGGGAGACTACGAGGTTCAGCAGCACAGCCTGGGCTATTACCTGCCGCACCCAGACCTGAGGAAGCTGCAGTGAGAGCTCCGCCTGAGGCTCCAGCGGAGCTTGGCTGGAACAGGAATAAACCACATTGGTCGGACACAGTCTCTGGGCCCTTCTTGACTTGGCCCCTGACTAGTTCACAGGGGGTCAACATGGAAGGTTTTCCCTTTCAGTGAGTCTTGAAGGACAAGTGTCTTTTGGTTTCATGCCATTTCATCCCTCAGAAGCACCAGAACTGGCAAGAGACCCAGACATTGTCATCACGGAACATCAACATCCCACCTCAGTGTGAGGTTTCCCTTCCTCGAAACCGTAGAGCACACCTCCCCTTGGCTCTAGTGCCAGCCACCACACCCACGTCCATTCCTCCATGTTTCCCCACCCCCAAAGTCCCCCTAACACGGTCTCATTCCCTGAAGCTCAGGTTCACCAGGACTTCCAGACCAGTCTGCCTCAGTGGCTCCTCTCCCTTCATGGGTCCTCCAAGATGGGAAATGGTCCAGGAAGGAATGAGTGAGTCAGGAAGGACTTGGAGCTGAAATCACTAGGTATCCGGGAAGCCTCGGTGCCAGAGAAATCCCAAGGCTTGAGAGCCCTAATGTCTGCTTTGGATATAAAGATAAATAACACTCAGTGGGAAAGAAGAAATTGGAGGAGAAAGCGAGACCGTCTTTCTTCATCTTCCTCTGCACTGACTCCAGCTGTCTCCCGACAGAGGAGGGTCTCCCCAACAAGCAGCCCCAGATGAGCTAGGCACGAGGCAAGCTGTGCTGTCTTGCTTTGGGATTGTGGGAGTAATTGGCATGATCTCTACACATTTTGCAGACGACCACAGCTGAAGACACCCAAGGGCAGAGAAGTCACAGCAATGCCACCCATTCAGACTGACTTGGTGTGAGCTTCATATCCTCAGTCTTAAGCAGTCATTCGCTAGGAATGCCTTCTCTGGAGATTATAATAATGAGAACGAGAACTCTCATTGTAGATGCCTTAATATCTACTAAGCAGCATGAGGGGCAAACTTTCCCAGCTGTGCTCTCAATCTCCAGCCCCCACGTGCATCGTCTCAGGTACCTCCCCCTCCTTCAGAGCTGTATTCCCGTTTTATAGCTGATGACATGGAGGCCCAGAAATACTAAATAACCAGGAAGCAAAAAAAAAAATTACTAAGAACCTAAATTAACACCTCACCACACCATGTCGAAGAAAAAGAGAAAAAGCTTCCTGAACTACAGACAGACTCAACGTTGACCTGCCAAAGGCCTTCAGTCAAAGACCCAGTCAACAATATACGTCAGGAAGCAGAAATGTGAACCCAGAAAAATGCAACCGGAGTCATGAGGAAAAGAAAAAATTCAGTGTATCTAAATCAGAATTAGTTTTAAAACGAGATGTTAAAACACATTCGAAAATTCCAGATGAGTGCCTCATGGAAGAATAGAGGAGAGAAGATTCAAATTTAAAATAACTCCTTTTTAGGGAAGATAGAAATGTTACAAATATTATTTTTTAATAACTCATTCTCAGATACTGATGAATCCATGAGACAGAAGTTAAGTAATGATGAAAAGGATTTGAATGTTACCACAGGCTGCTCAGGTAAGCTGACAATCGAATCCCAGTGAGCCATAGCTCAGTGGTAGATGAGTGATGCTGGAGGCAGTCTGTCTTGACATCGTGATCTCCAAAACGGCACATCAGTGTTCACGAGTCCAATTTCCAACACGTACAGGTATTTTAAAAAGTGAGAAGTCTGTTATTCCCTTGTACTGAACTCTGAATTAACATGCAACAAAGAACAGAAAAATAGAGACCTACCAACAGATATCTTCTTTGAGAACATAAAAAAAAATACGATGTTGGAACCTATTGGAATATTAACACAAAAAGAATAGTCCATTTCAGCTAGGCGTGTTTCACCCTGACTGTGAGGCCAGAACACTACATAATCCCGTGACTTTGATCAGTCTCTGTTGACTTTAAAATACAGATAACATACAAAGGAAGGAAAGGTAACAGTACAACATGGAAAGATCTCCTTTCTGTCCTTGCCAGAAACCCAGTCTTGCAGCTCAGAAAGATCACTGTCTCTGTTGTCTATGTCACACAGAATAATTTAATACAAGAAAGTACTGGTACATATTAAAGTTTTGAGGGCTCAGAGCGCAAAGACATAGTGGACACTGCAGAGAGACTAATAAAGTGCCGTGCCCCATGTCATCTGCGCTAGCTTCTCTTTTTTTTGGTGGTGTTTTTCGGGATGTCCTTCTTGGCCCCTCCTTGTCTCTGCCTCTCTAGCGAGTCTGTCTGCAGCCAGTGCCGTGGCCAACCTTTCTCTTGCTGTCTTCACTTTCCTTTCCTGCTTCCTGATATCTTCCTCAGTCACCAGAAATTGTTTGCACAGGAGCTGTGGGATACCCAGACCAGCTCCTGGAATCTCCTTTGCCAAATCCGAAGACCCGGCAGGGGTGGGCGTGGGGCTGGAGTTCAGACCACCTGCAAGAACACCTGGCAGATATTCACCTGTGCGCCTAGGCGCAAGTTTTTGCAAGGCTTTGGCAAGATCCAGAGTGCTTAATGGTTCCCCTGTGCTGCTGCGGGCCTGGAGACCTTGCAGCCTCTTCTGCCAGCACACCTGTTGGGGTTTGTCCAGGGTTTCCTCCCAGTGATGGCATCTGACCTCGTTGCCAGGGTGGGATGTGATTCTGGTAACTGGCCTCTTGAATATGTAACTGGACATCCTCAAAGGGATTGAGACACTTACACGAGACTTTGGTTTGGATTGGTTTCCACAATCATGTTGCTTCTTCTGTGGAGTCCTGACCATCATACTTCTTTTCCTTTTACCCGATAAAAATAAATCATGAGATTGGATTAAAATGACAAGTGAAGGCTGCCTTAGCGCCATTGTATCCGTTATCTTGTACTTCCACCTTCCCTTCTACCTCTGAGGATAGATCTGACCTGGGTCCTGGGATGTCATCAAATAGACGGGTCAAAACTAGAAAGTTCAAGGTCAAAATTCAGGACCTACTCCAGATCATTTCTCCTTCACCATCTTGTAAGACCCTCTCTTTTATGATTTATTCTCACTTGTCCTTGTCACTCTCAACCATACAAATCCTGGCCTTCCTCCCCACCCCCAGACACACGGTGCCCAGTCTTTTTCTTAAATCTCCAGCCCCACCATCCTTCTGCGTTAGGTGACTATTCATTTGGTCAACCTGTTGACCACTTGGTTTTCATAGCTCCTTCAGAGCTTAAACCAATAGTGAAATTATCATCTACCCCACTCTTAACAACTCACTCCAATATCCCAGACGTTTACGTCAACTCACATGGTCATGGTCAAAACAAATAATTCAGAAAACATGTTCACCCACCACAATTCCTGATTTTCAGTTTTCACTCAAACACTTACACAATAGTTACCTGTCCCTCAAGATTGGAGGTGATGCCAGATCACCATATCTTCACCTTACTTCCTCTCCTATTCCTAGCAATCCTGGATTCCATGGTCTATGATCTCAATAATTCCCTTGGAATAATTCAGAATTCCTTCACACTTATCGTATCTGCCTTGTAAAATTTCAAATCTGGAAGACCCTGGTTATCCACCATGCCACAGCTTCTGCTAATCTTAGGATAACTGCTGAGAAGAGCACACACACTTTGGTACCACTATAAATCCAAAATCATCTGCATCCACTGCAAAGCATCCATCATGCCTGGAAATTTTACTTTATTTTTACATGTTGGCATATTTATTCCGTGGCTTTACGCAAAGCTTGTTTCAAACATTCCCTCCTTTTCTTTTTACTTCATACACGTCCAAGGTCCCTTAACTTGCCTGATATTTCACAGAGAAATGGCCCTTTATACTCCTCCCCGTTCATTGTGAATCCCTGAGAAAAGGTCATCTACACCCTGTGCTCCTGGGGCCTCATCTTCAAGCACCTCCTCCGACCACCCCACTCTTGCCCCTGCTCTCCCCATTCTGTGGGTGCTTCCTTGATAAGGTCACAGTGACTCCTTTGTTACTAGACCCAGTAGGAACTTTTCAGTATTCAGATGACAAGATCTTTAAGGGGAACTCTTACAGGTAAGTTTGCAACGACTTAGATATGCGAATCCTATTTGACATCTGTGAATAGTATACAGTCTAAATACAAAGCAGATACATCCGACAGAATTCAACTTACAAAATGAGACGGTGTTGTAAGTGGAAAGTGCTGGATTTCTGATACTCAGCGCACACGAAAACGTAAACTATCTCTGTTAATTTTTACATTGATTGCATGCACAGGTAAAAATATCTTGGTTATAATGTTTTAGAATATACTATTAAAATTCACTTCACACATTTGTGGTTTTTTGTTGTTTTTGTTTTTGTTTTTTTTTTAAAGATTTTATTTATTTATTTGACAGAGAGACAGCCAGCAAGAGAGGGAACACAAGCAGGGGGAGTGGGAGAGGAAGAAGCAGGCTCCTAGCGGAGGAGCCTGATGTGGGGCTCGATCCCAAGACTCTGGGATCACACCCTGACCCGAAGGCAGACGCTTAACAACTGCGCCACCCAGGCGCCCCACACATTTGTTTTTATCTTTTTAAGGTGGCTACTAAATTTTTAAAAATCCATATTACAGAGTGCTTAGCGGTCCTATTGACAGTACTGATCAAGCCGTGTGTAGAAATAGAGCCCAGAGCAAAATGTCTGGGAAAAACTTTCCCAAGGAGAGGAGTCTACCTCCACCCCATAGCAATATACAGCACACACACACACACACACACACACACACACACACACACAGTAGACGTCCCACCATGACTTCTCAAATGCCATGAGGTTGCATTCCCACAGAGTCCAAACTGGACTTGATCTCAAGAGAGAAGTCAGAAGTCCATACAATTCATCAACTAGGAATGGCCAAACCAGAAACTATGCATAAAAATTTTTTGTGAGTTGCCCATCATTGGCTTCTATCAAAAATTCAATTTGTTTGGGAAACTCTTTCAGGGACGGTCATGTTAAAAATACACAGTAAATGTAAATAATAATCACTCTAGCCAATAAATGAAAATGAGACGATAGAAAGCAATATCATCATCAAATCACTGCTGGATTTGTGAGTCAGGGAACAGATGAGGTTAGATTAATGAGGACTCATCAGGCTGATTCTAATTGCACAGCCACAATATAGATATTACACTAAGACTTCTCTAACATGGCAGCCCTCCCAACTGTTGAACCACCACGGCCCACCAACCAGACCAGCTGTTGCCGGCAAATCCCCTGGCTCCACCCCTCTGACAACACCTGGAGGATTTTCCCAACATCTCACTCTGCCATTGCATTCTTCCACCTGCTACAGGCCAAGGAAACATTTTCTCCAAGGTTCATGCTCTGTGTGTGTGCCAAGCTGTGGGGGTCACCCTTCTCTCCCAGGTAAAGAGAAGGATCAGGGTGCTGGCCTGGGAGCTGGAGGGATTGGACAAGGACTAGGATTTGCTGACACAGAGAAGGGACTCTATAGTGTACAGGGTTAGCAGGGTCCAAGAAGCCCCAGTAATTCCTGGGTAGAAGCAGAGAAGAGGATGCCAGACAAAGCAGGTATGTTCGGGTGTGATTTTACTTGGGAATATCAAGAGGACGTGTGTGACGTAGGTAATACATTCATAAATGTTGTTCATTCATATATCCATCCTTTGTTATGGAGTGCTTTCTACATACATCGAGGCACCGGCTCTTGCCCTCTGGAGCTTACAGTCCATGCCAGAAGAATTTATAAATTTTATTTGTAACATACAGATATAGCACTTGAGATATGTTAGATGTTCCAAGCCTTTTTCAAACATTTACTCCTTTAATAGCTCTCCATGACCTCACAAAGTAGGTGCCCTTGTTGTTATGCCAATGACAGATGGAGAAACTGAGGCACAGACAAGGTAAGTAACTTTCCCAAGGTCAAATATCTAATAAATGATAGAGCTGGAACCCAGACCTGTTTTGCGTGGTATTCTGTGCTCTGTTCCCTGCTTGTAATTCTCATCTCTGAGTTTATTCATCAGATACGTGTGTCACCAACCCACAGGTGTTGCAGATAGAAGCTCATGTACGCCTGGTGATGTCTAAAAGAAGTCGTTGCTAGCATGGATCCCACTGTGCAGGTTGGGAGACTGGAGAGGCCCCCAGTGGCGCAAAGGCTTTTCCAGGACAGGGAACTGACAGAGAAAAAAAGAGGACTGAACTCAGCTCTGTCCCTTCCAAGCTGGGACCCTGGTTACACTCCCAAGGAGTGGTGGGGCCGGCTGTGGTGGGTATTGGCATACAGTTACGGAGATGACACAGCCAGTGGGGCTAGCAGTCAACAGGCTAGTGGAGGTTTTGGGTGGGTTTCAGTGAAGGAAGGGGCCCAGGAAATGGAATCTTGAAGAAGCAACCTCACTTCCTTGGTGACAGAACCCAACAGAATTCTGGTCACCAGACACCCACATTCTAGGGGCAGCCCCTCACCCAGCTCACCTGACCAGAGGTGCTCCACAGAGCAGCATGTGGTCCCATCATTTCCCCACTTTCCGAGGCTCTGGCCTCGGGAGAGCCAAGAGTGAGAACCCTATCAGTCGCTGCAGACATTGGCTCAGCCCTTATTTCTGGGCCTTTCTCGGCACAGGGTACCCTAAGGTAACACAGGGCAGCCCAGACAGGTCAGGCCAGGCCACAAACGTGATCCCGCCAGGGCAGCCCCACGCTCTTTCCCCCTTCCTGTGTGTGTGGAGGGAAAGGGGGTATGGCAGGAAACGGGAGGGGGTGCCTTCCTGGGCAGGAGCAGGTTGCCAGGTGTGGGAAACCTGGCACTCTGTCACGTGCATCCCCCAGCTCATGGCTGGCAGGATGGGAAGGTGAGTTCTGGGTACCAAGCACCTCCACCCCCATTCCAACCCTCGAGGTGTCATCTCGTTCCCTCCCTGGCTGGAGGTCTATGCAGATGCTCCTCTGTTCTGGGTCTTGGGAACAAACTGAGGGTCCTCATTTCCTCCTGTGGTTTTGTCCAAGCAGGTGCCTGAAGCCTCCTCCCCAGTTACTCTTTAAGAGCTTTGTGGATTAAAATGGGTCCCAGGGGAAATAGGCATTCAGGTTTTATCTCTTAAGTCTCCATCACATTTTTAGGCTTTCGAACAATAAACCACTCAGATATATAACATCATATGTTTATTCATTCAGATATTAGAAAACAATCAAAACTGTTTTACCTCTATTTATCAAGGGATTTTCCCCTCCCTTTTTAAGAGTCCCTGTCTACACCTACCCTCAGCCATCGAGACTCACAGTTGGTCTTCCATCTTGGATTAACGCTACCCTTGAGGATTTCCTGCTGTATCTAGCTACGTCTTCCACCACTGAATACACGGTAAGTATGTCCGCTACTGCTTCAGCCACTCCTCTGCCCCTGAAAACTCATCTCCTAACTAAGACCTTTTCAGACCACCCTTTATGTACCTTCTATGTTTTGTTTTGTCAACTGACAGTATAAAGATTCATATTTCGGTCAAATATCTAAGTTAGACATGCTTTTGCCATGGTGTACTTGAACTATTTTAGAAAAGTTTTTAAATTTAAATTTTAGCTTTAAAACTTTCTCTGAATGCAGACATCAGCCAAATTTTAAAAGACGTAATATATTCTCCTTAATTTTAAATAATCATTTTCCAACTTAGTTGAAATGCTGAATTTATCAAAAACTAAACTGCCATATATACAAGGGTTTTCTTCTGGAACCTCCATATCCTTCTTCAATTTGTTGGGGTTTTTCCTTCCATACCAAATTGTAGAGAATGTTGTGGTATATTACTTTTTCCATATCCTCCTTTGTTGTTCATTCCCCCCAGCCCCGCTCCCGCCAAAAAAAGTTCTTCTTTCTCTTTGAAAAATTTCACTTCCAGGGCGCCTGGGTGGCTCACTCAGTTAAGTGTCCAACTCTTGATTTTGGCTCAGGTCATGATCTCAGGGTCTGGGATACAGCCCCTCCTCAAGCCCGGTGTGGGGCTCTGAGTTCAGCAGGGAGTCTGCTTGAAGGTTCTCTCCCTCTGTCCCACCCCAACCCATGTGCGTGTGCCCTCTCTCTCTGTTTCCGTCTCTCTCTCTTAAATAAATAAATAAACCTTTAAGAAAAAAGAAAAAGAAAAGAAAAATTTCACTTCCTTGTGAATTTGAGAAACAACATCTTCATCTAAAAATTACATTATGGTTCTATTCTAACTTTATTACATTGAATCAAATATTTGGGGTGAAAATGAATTCTTTACAATATTGTAAACCATTGATAAATACAGTTTATTTAATCACGGGCTTTATTTCCTTTTTAATGTTTTATCATTTTTTCATATTATCTATTGCATTTGTTTTAGAATTTATTGACATTATTATTGTCATTGCTTTGAGTATATGTGCTGCCGAACCGAGCACTACCAATTGCTTTGAGTTTATTTTCCTCTTCTTTTTAAAATTTCTTGAGGTGGTAGCTTAGATTAATGATTTCCGACATTTCCTCTTTTCTAATGTAAGCGTTTCGTTCTATAAATTTCCCTCTGGGGACTGCATCATCTGCATGCCACAAATTTTGATATGTTGTATTATTTTCATCTTTTTTAAAATTTATATTCAATTAGCCAAGGTATAGTACATCATTAGTTTTTGATATAATGTTCAGTGGTTCATTAGTTGAATATAACACACAGTGCTCATCATATCACATGCCCTTTTTAATTCCCATCACCCAGTTACCCCATCCCTCCAACTACCCCCTTTCCACAACCCTCCAGTTTGTTTCCCAGAGTCAAGAGTCTCGTACGGTTCATCTCCCTCTCTGATTTCTTCCCATTCAGTTTTCCCCCCTTACCCTATGGTCCTCAGTGCTATTCCTTATGTTCCACATATGAGTGAAACTCTATGATAATTGTGTCTCTCGGATTGACTTATTTCACTTAGCATAATACCCTCCAGTTCCATCCATGTCGATGTAATTTCATCTTTTTTAGAATTTCATTTGGGAGTGTCTATTGAACCATAAATTATTTATAAATGGGTTGATTAATTTCCAGTTATTTGGAGACTCTTTTGTTACCTTTATGTTGTTGATTTAAGGATGGTTCTATTATGGTCAGAGAATACACCCTGTATGATTTCTATTTATTTCAGCTTGTTGACATCTCTTTTATGACCCAGTATGGGTGGATGTTCCATGGGAACCTGATAAGAATGTGTATCAGCTGTTGTTGGATGTAGCGTCCTGTAAATGTCATTGAGTGTTCTACAAACGTTAAGTGGATACTGATATTTAATGACATTGTTCAGTTCTATATCTTTGGTGACTTTTTGTCTAGTAGTGCCATAAATTTCTGAGGGGGATGTTGAAGTCCCCGATTATAATTTTGGATCCCTCTATTTTCCCTTCCAATTACTTTCTGTTTTAGATTCTGATTTAATTATGAACATTTTCAAGGATACAGCAATTGAAAGAACTTCACAGGGACTCCCTGCATACTCACCCCATAGATTTTACCATTTTAATGTTTTGCTATGCTTGTTTGTTTAGCATATAGCTATCATCTAGCATCAATAAAACCATCCTATGTTTTGATACACTTCTCTCTCTCTTTTTCCAGCTTTATTAAGAGACGGTTGACGAGCAAAAATTGTAATATTTAGGTTGTACAATGTGGTATCTTTTTTTATAGTGTACAATGTGATGACACATCGGTTTTTGATTCACATATTTTGATTCTCTGTTGTAATCACTCTCCTCTTGGTGGAATGATTCTTTTACCATCAAGTGATTCTCTTGTCCCTAGTAATTTTCTTTGATCTGAAATTTACTTTTGGCATGTTCTTTCCCCAGTTCCTTCCTCTCCAAGATCCTCTCTCTGTCTTTAATTCAGAGAATAAGGGATGCCACGTGCCACCACTGGAAGGGAATGGAAGTTCAGAGTCTCATTCCATCTCCACTGACAATATGCTAGCTGGGAAAGGGAGTACAACCCTTGGTTGCCTGCTGATAGCACTTGGTTGGGCAGGGAAGGAGTGAATGACCAGACTTCCTACTCATTCTCCCCTGACACTGATCCAGCAGGCTATCTTTTACCACACCAGTGGGAGACAAAGAAACAGACTCCCAGCTCTGTGTCCACTGACGCTGCAGTGGAATAGGAAAGCACCCACCTGGGATGCCTGCTGTTGCCCAGCGAATGGCAAGAGTCCTGGTGTCTGGCTTCCTCTTTGTTGGTGCTGCTCGTGGGACAGAAAAGTGTCTTCCTGGGGCATTTGCTGCCGCTGAATCAGGGAGTCAGTAGAGACCAAGTCAGCGGTAAGAAAGTGCCTGCCTGGGCTGCCTGAGCTGATGGTAAGAAATAGGTGTCTATACTCCCCACTCAGTTCCCACTGACAGCACAGAGTTTGAGTAGGGTAGGGTGGGCATGGCAAAAAGTGTTTCTGTCCTGCTGAGTTTCCCATGACCTGACCCTTTAGCCAGAGAGAGTACGCTTGTCTAAGGGCTCTTATTTTGCCTGGGTCTCTTGGTGATTCCAAGTTGCAGGTATCTATGGCGATCAGAATTGTGTAAATGGGAAATTTTAATAAAATGTAAGGAACTTGTTGCTGTGTCATTCCTCAAGTGCTGAGGTCTTTAGCCAGTCCACCTCCCTCTTTCTATCTTTTAGTCTTCATACAATTATTTGTTGAATTATTTCCAAGGCTTTAGATTATGTTTAGCAGGAAGAAACAGGGAAAAGTGAGTCTATACCATCTCGTCCCAAACCATGAGCCACATTTTTTTTCCTTTACTATTTGGGTATTTTTTCTTCCCCTCCCCCCCGATTTGGGTATTAAGTTTTTGCTTCCTATTTTTCATGTTTTGTTGATCTAAAAAGGAGTTCTTTTTATCTATTGTATTTTCGACGTGTTATCCTCAGGTGTAAAATCTTCTTATCCATCTGTTTTGTACGCAGTCACCATGATGTGCTTATTGATTATAAGTCAAATTGTGATGGGGCACTGGGGCGGCTTGGTCGGTTAAGCGTCTGACTCTTGATTTTGGGTCAGGTCATGATCTCAGGGTCGTGAAATTGAGCCCTGTGTGGGGCTCAGTGCTCAGCAGGGAGTCTGCTTGAGATTCTCTCTCTATGCCCCTCCCCCCCCTTGTGCACTCTAAAAGAATAAATAAAAATTAATAAAATGAAAATCAAATTGGGAGTAGAACCCCTAGGATTTCCTGGGCAGATGATTTTGTCATTAGGAACATTAATGATGCTGCAGATATCCTTGTCCTGGTCTCATATAGTTTGGGAGTTGTTCCAGTCCTTAACCGTTAGTGATTGTTATGGGCTCAAATGTGCACCACCCCCTTCCTCCACAATTCCTATGTTGAAGCCCTAACTCCCAGTATCTCAGAGTGTGACTGTATTTGACGATAAGGTCTTTATAGAGGTAATTAAGGTAAAATGGGGTCAACAGGGCGGACCCTTACCCAAATGACTGGCATCTTTATAAGAAGAGGAAGTATCTTCCTAGATGTGAGGCAGAGAGCAGAAAAATCATAAAGTGATTGCTATACTTAACTATATCCAAAGAAAACTGTAGTTTTATTAAATCATTTTTACATACTCTTTGCTTACTTGTTAGAATAGCACATATTATTTTATTAATGAAAAGAGAATTCAATAAACAATTTTAAAATCAGACAATATGTGTTAGAAGTTCTATGAAATATGAAAATTTTAGCAATATGCTGCTATCAATTCCCTCATCTGTAAAATGTAGAGAGATAATAGCACCTTCCTTATAGATCTGCTGTGAAAATAGGAGTGATGTGCGTAAAATGCTTATCATCATGTATGTTGGAAAGTAATGCTCTATTTTTCCACAAGGATGATTATAGCTTTTTTTATGCTAAAGACTGAAGTTTTCAAAATATATCCTGTTGTTGAAAAGTGGATCACTTTCATAAATTATTCTTACAGTTTGATGATTCCTTTGGAATACAAATTCAGGCTTCTGTGTATGTATGCATGTGTGTGTCTGCCTATATACCTATATCTTAAATAATGCTTAAAGCCTTATAATGAAAAGCTATCCTCCTCACTCTTTTCTGACTCCCAGAAACAACTTTATGGTAAATTGTAACTCTGTGTTCCTAAATTAGCTCCTTATACAGTGTTTTCATTTTTCAGCTTTTGACTTTTTCTAATAACTCCTCTGAAAAAATAGCATGTAGTTCTCTTACATATCTTTTTTTTTTAAGATTTTATTTATTTATTTGACAGAGAGAGACAGCCAGCGAGAGAGGGAACACAAGCAGGGGGAGTGGGAGAGGAAGAAGCAGGCTCATAGCGGAGGAGCCTGATGTGGGGCTCGATCCCAGAATGCTGGGATCACGCCCTGAGCCGAAGGCAGACGCTTAACGACTGAGCCACCCAGGCACCCCAGAGCCACCCAGGCTCCCCTCTCATTTTTTTTTAACCTTTTAAACGGTGAAATTCTCTTCTTTATTCCTATCAATTCATCACTGGTTTATCCCTTTCCACCAGAAATTTAAATCTCTTTTCTGTAGATCCAGATGCATGGGACAGTTTGTCAGTTACAGTTGTTGCTTGCAGACCTCCCTCTTGGGCTTGAGGATATACATACACATACATACACACCTATATCTAAAAGGATAGAGGAGGAAAGATGTTTATCTCTGGGCAAAGGACTGGGAGACAGTGCTGGGAGTGAGGATATTTTACTGACTTTGCATCACTTTTTAAAGTTTTCCTATATGTGTATTTATGACCTAATACCCTCCCTGTCCCCCCAAAATTCTTAAAATAGTGTTTGATCTCTTAAGGCAAGTTGTAGAGCAATGTGCGTACGTAATCCATTTTTAAAGAAATTAAGACAGCAAGCATGCACAAAAAATTTAAAGCCCTAAATATGGACACGTCGTTCTTTAGGGTTGTGTGAGGCTGTGTGAAGGGGGAGACAGGATTGCATAAAATGAAGCATGAGAGACTATGGACTCTGAGAAACAAACTGAGAACTTCAGAGGGGAGGGGGGGAGGGGGGAATCTGATAGGCTGGTGATGGGTATAAGGAGGACACGTATTGCATGGTACACTGGGTGTTAAATGCAACTAATGAATCATTGAACTTTACATCAAAAACCAGGGATGTACTGTATGGTGACTAACATAATATAAAAAATATTATTAAAAAAAAGTTTCTCGTGCAACCTGCTGCTAGTGCGGTCTAGGGATACACGTAAAGCCCCGCCTCTAGCCCCGCCCCGGGAGCTGAATTCCTCCCACCGCCCCGCCCGTCAGCCTATTCCAGCCACACTCCTGCCCCTGGAATTGGTCTCCGCCCACCATACTTCCCCTTGGCCACGACCCCGCCCACTTCCACGCCCCAGATCTTGTCTCCGCCAATTTGCCCGCCCGCTGTCTCGCTGTTCCCGCCCACAGCCCCACCCACAGACCTCGTCTCCGCCCGGATGCCTGGCACCGCCCACAGCCCCGCCCCTAGGACTGGTCTCCGTCCCTGGTGCTGACCCAGCCCGAGGCCGTGGGGCCCTCACTAATTGAAGCAGAAATCCTCCCCCGAGGCAGGGGTACTTGGCGATCGACCCCGCCCGACCCAACCCAGAGACCCTAAACGTCCCTCTCCACGGCGGCTCGACAGAGACCGGAACTGGGGCGCGAGGCGGCCAGCCCGAGACCGGAAGCGGAAGCGTGGGGCGGTGCCGTGGAAGAAACCTCGGGTGGCTTGCTGCGTGGGGTGTGCGATCTTCTCCGCGCGGGACCGGTTTCACGTGGTATGTTGGGCCTCGGGGCGAGGGCCGGACTCGGTGCGCGGCGGGCAGTCCGGGGCTTCCGGTAGGCGCCCAGGGAGGGACAGGGGCGGCGGACATTCCCGTCTCGGGCTCTGGCGTCCCCGCGTCCCTCCGTCCCCCAACCGGAGCCCCGTTTCCTCCCCTGGACTGTTTCCTCAGGTCCGTCCCAAGCTGCTGTTTCAACTCCGGACGCCGCCGCCCCCCAACTCTGAGGGGTGATTTTGCCCCCCCCCCAGACTTTGAGCAATGCCTGGAGGCATTGTTTTGGTTGTACAAATGGGGGTGTGGGTAGGCGCAACTAGCATCTAGCGGGTAGAGGCCAGAGATGCGGCTCAGCAACGGCCCCCCACAGCGATGCATTATCAATAGTGTGGGGTCGGGAAATCCTGCTGCAGGGCCCCAAAACCTCTGAAGTCCTGAGTCAGCCGTGGAAATTGTTTCAAAGTCAGCTGAGTCACTTATCCGCCCCCGAAGTGACAAGCCGTTTTCAAAGTGTCTGGAGTCAGCGGGCGCCTGGGTGGCTCAGTGGGTTAAGCATCCGACTCTTAGTTTCTGCTGAGGTCATGATCTCAGGGTCCTGGGATCCAGCCACCCTCAGGCTCCTTGCTCAGCATGGAGTCTACCTGAGATTCTTTCTGTCCCCTTCTCCTCCTCCTCCCCCAGCCCCCTCTCGCGCGCTCTCTCTCTCTCTCTCTCTCTCAAATAAATAAATAAATAAATAGATAGATATTTTTTTAAAAATTTTAAAAAAATAAAGTGTATGTAGTCGCCATAAAATCTTTATCCAGCCAGATGAGTTGAGCAAGTCAAATTCACACACAGCATGACACTGCTTTCTCCCACTTGGGGTGCAGATGGCTGGATGGGAATCAGGTAAATCCAGTCACCACCAACATTTACACTGTAATTAAATGGAAAAGAACACAAGAAAGACGGATGGGTGGTCTACTTATCCAAGAACTATTACTGTCTATAAAAAGGCCTCAAAAACAATCTTTGTGCCTTTTTTTTTTTCCCAGACAAGAAAAGCATCTCTTGAGCTCAAGTTTGCGTTAAAACCAGCCTCAGCGTCCACCAGCCTCACTGATCCGTGGATTTGTGTGACCAGGTGAGGACCGTGAGGAACTTGTAACAGGTTCCAGCAGCCTCCACTGTGCAGAGGAGCTGTTAATCAGCTTTCCTGTGCTCAGGCTATAAACACAAAGAGCCGCTAAGAGTGAGGGTATCTTAAGAAAAATTATTTGTATGTTTGATGGATTATGTTCAAAGGAAAGATACTAAGGTGAGTGTCATTATATGTGTGGAAATAGGCAATAAATACAGTTATGTGCAAACAAGTACACATTAAACAAATACGTAAATCACTAAATGTGTGTAACGGTAGAGAAATACAGATTTTCTTGTATTCCATAATACTAAAAATTTCAGGATTTTATATATAAGCATAACTATGTGAAGTTTTTACATGTATATGTAGTATTACAAGTCATCCCAGTAAAGATTAGCAGGACTCCTCAGCAGCATTCCTCAGGCCCATTCAATTTGACTTCTAAAGCCCTATAAATCCTCTTCAGAGATTCACAATAAAGGGACATCTGGGGGAAAAAATGCTTTGAACTTCTTTCTTTTAGTAACAGAAATTTAAAATTGAATTGACCAGCAACCAGATGCATTTTGAAGAAGCGGATTTTTTTTCTTAATGAGATTTAAAATTATTTAGAGGAATATCCAACAACTTGTATGTGGAAAGTAGGACACTTGTTTCCACAGAGATTGTCCTCTCTACCTTGTCTTCTGGCAGGAATTAACTTTATTTCTTAAAACTTTTCTGAAATAATGATCTGGTGACTCACATTAGAGAGGATCCTGTTAAGTCGGTTTCTATTTAATTGTTGGGTTTTACGAATTACACGTATGTGTGCCTGTGTGTCCCTTTTTCATTCTCACTTTAATGTTTTGGAGGGGAATGTTTATTTGTCATGCAATAGCTGTTCTTTGAGTGCACAGTTTATGGTGACCTACCCTCCTTGTTTATTTGAGACTGAGAGGTTGGTTTACCAGGACCCGGGACATTTAGTGTTCAAACCAGGATGGCTCATCGTCTCTGAGCCAGGCCCTGGGCCAAACAGACCTTGTTCTGCCTCCATGGAACTTAAATTCTAATAGGGAATTGCGATTTTATTTTTTTTTTAAGATTTTATTTATTTATTTGAGAGAGAGAGAACACAAGCAGGGTGAGGGGCAGAGGGAGAAGCAGACTCCCCACTGAGCAGGGACACACACCCCCCCCCCCCCCCGATGCGGGACTCGATCCTGGGACTCCAGGATCATGACCTGAGCCGAAGACAGACGGTTAACCAACTAAGCCACCCAGGCGCCCGGGAATTATGATTTTAAACAACTAATGACAGGAGTGATGTGGGAGCTTGGCACAGAGAACTCAGTTGAGGGAACAGGGAAGCCTTTTTGAGAAGGGCTGATATTTACCTTAAGAGCTGAGGTTGGGGTCAGATTTAGTAGCTGTAGAGTTGCTGGAGCAAGGGTGTGGGAGTATTTTCAAGAGAGCATTTCAGGCCAAGGGAGCTGCATGAAGACAATCCCTGAAGCAGGAGAGAGCTGTGTGTGCTCCATGAGCTGGGAAGACAGGAATGGCTGAGCTGAGACAGCAGAGTGGGGAGCACAGGGCAGGGCAGGCCAGTCCAGGTCAGATCTTAGATTGGACTCTGTTCCAGAACCAGCGGAGAGACAGGGTGGCGATGTGAGTGCTCAGGGAATATGATTCACATTTGGTCTATACGTGTGGATTAAAATGGACTTCAGGATTCAGAAGGAAGACTTCAGAGGCAAGACTGGGGATGACAGGAGGAAGTTTAGGGATAAGATGATGGTTTCCAAGCCCAGATGGTGGTTGTGGAATGAAAAAGAAGTGGGAAGAGGAGACCCGGGAGTTTAGGACTGAGAAAATATAACGATGCTTTCATTCGTACTTGTATTTGTCAGATGGTACCAGGCCATTCCTCTGCCCCCAGCTCCTGGCCATGTGAACCTGCAGGCCTCCCCCTCACCCAGGCCCTCACTTTCATCCTGCTTTGCCACTCACAGGCCCCCTCCTCTGCATCCTGGAAGAAGTCAGGCCTGAGTATGTCCATGGCTGCCCTGTCTCCTGTGGGAGCCACGGGTCTCCTGTAGCTATTTCAATGAAACAAATGAGAAATACAATCAAAATTTCATTTTTTTTTTCAGTCCTCCTGGCCACATTTCAAGTGCTCAGTAGCCTCATGTGGCTTGTGGCAGCCAGTAGGACAGAGCAGAGTTAGAGGACATCTCTGTCATCCCTGAAAGTTCTGCTGGGCAGCACTGGTCTAGAGTGGCCCATCCTCTCTGCCCTTCGTCCAGCACTGACGTACACCCGGGTGCAGGAGTCACTGACTCGCTAAACTGAGCACAGACCCCTCTGCCTGCCTATGAGATTTCACCTGCCAGAGACCTCGATGGGGTCTTCGCGGCCTGAAAGTGCCCCCAGGCACCTTCTCAGCCTGCTTTTCCTCTGGGGGCTCCAGGAGCGGCTGGATCCCAGCCCTGTCACTGCTCAGCTCAGTGACTGGGCTCTTCCTAACTGCAAATTGGGTCCCTGGTGGGGGGAGAAAGGAGACATCCCCCACCTGCAGAAGGGAAGGAGGCTCCACAGCGGTTGTCTGGGTCTGTGGGACTCACTCCAGGCCTCGGAAGGTTGGATGTGAGAGGCGGTATTCCTTTTCTGTGGTTGCTGTGACAAATTGCCAGAGACTCGGTGGCTTAAAGCAACACAGACTTCTTCTCCGGCCATTCTGGAAGGCAGAAATCCTCAGTGGTCGGCAGGGCTGCATTCCTTCCAGGGGTTCTAGGGAAGACCCCTTTTCCGTGTCTTTTCCATCTCATAGAGGCCACCAGCCTGCCTTGGCTTGTGGTTCCTGCCTCCATCTTCAGAGCCGGTGGGTAGCATCTTCATCTCTCTCTCACTCCTGCTTCCATCACCACAGCTCCTTCTCTGACCTGACCTCCTTACCTCCCTCTTGTAAGGACTCTTGTGAGGACTCTTGTGATGACATTGGGCTCACCCAGATAATCCTGGATACTCTTCCCGTCTCAGGAGCCTTGCCTTAATCACAGCTACACAATCCCTTGTGTATGGAACCTCACACATGCACAGATTCCGAGGAGTAGAATCTGGACCCCTTTGGGGCAGGGGCGTTAATCTGTCTCCACACAGGCCCTGGAGGCAAAGATGCTCTGAACTCTTTCTGTCCGCCTGGCCAAACTCTTAGCGTCCCACATTCCCCTCTCTGCTCACACTCACACCCTTTATTGCTTTTATCTCTTGGTGCCGGGAGGGCACACATAGACACCTCAAGGAGCTGGTTCAGTGGAGTTACATTTGATTCCCAGCTCCAGGGAAAGGAGGCACGCATTCCCTTTTTATAAAAGAAGCATCCCATAGACACTGCTTTGAACCTTCATTTTGTTTTCATTTAAATTTATTGGCGATAAGAATCTCTATCAGTACCTAGAGATCGTCTGTTTTTTTGGCTGCGAGTTTCTTCATTCTGTGGCTATGCCGTAACTTTATTGAGCTGATTCCCTACTGATGATCAACTGTGTTGTTTCCAGTGCTTCGGTATTCCAAATAAGGCCGAGGCGACTCATCGCGCCCTTGTCCTTTACTATTTGTGTGTGCTCAAGGTAGGTCCCTAGAAGCGTGATTGGCAGGGAGGGCGTAAATGTTGCTGCATTTTACTTGAAGTTGGCAATTTTCCTTCCATAGAAATGAATTATGCCCAGCAGTGCATGAGCGTGCCTTTCCAGACAGGCTTGCCAAGACGAGATGTGGTCCACCGGGTCCTTGTTGATCCGACAGATTAAAAAAAATGGAGTCAGTGTGGCTGCAGTGTGCATCTCTGTTATGATGAATAAGGATGAGGTTTGGGAGGCTGCGTTCAGAGAGACATTTCTGAGCTGTTGTTCTAGATGGTAGAACAGGGTCAGGTGATGACCTGGGGTGGTGCCGATGGAAGGTTCGGCCAACGTGGATGGGGACAAACTCGTAACACAGTGAGGGTCATCCTCACACCCTCTGACATCATCCAAGGGCAGTAGGACTAGACGTTGAAAGTCCAGTGGGAGGCAGGTGCCAGCGTGTCCAGTTGGTAAAGGGTCGTGGCTGGGAATGTGTATGTGACAACCGCTTGGATGGGAAGAATGTGCCCTGAGACACAGGGCACAGGGGTGAAGCTGAGGATGTAAATGGGGGTGGCGCTGGGGCACCTGGGTGGCGTAGTCGTTAAGCATCTGCCTTCGGATCAGGGCGTGATCCCAGCGTTCTGGGATCGAGCCCCACATCGGGCTTCTCCGTTAGGAGCCTGCTTCTTCCTCTCCCACTCCCTCTGCTTGTGTTCCCTCTCTCGCTGGCTGTCTCTGTCAAATAAATAAACAAAATCTTTAAAAAAATAAATAAATAAATGGGGCGGGCGCAGCCATGTGCTGGTCGTCCCAGTTAGGACAGAAAAGGACAAGTTTTGTCCTCACATGCCCTGTGTTCATCACCTCCTAAGCAAAGTAAAGACCCAGGATTGGAGACCCCACTTGCATTTTGAAGGAGGACACGGTGGGCTAAGACAGGGAGAGGGAGAGAGGCTGTGAAACTTACTGTTTTCCTGTTTCTTCCAGAGCCTGGCCTGCGTGCACTGTGGGGACGAGAGGAGGAGCATCCGGGTTCTCTGTCTGAGTCACAGGATGGCGGCCATGGTTCTGTCCCCCACTTGCGGTAAGCTGGAGGGCCCTCAGGGTCCAAGCGTTAAAGTCCCCTGCACCACAGAGCAGGAAAGGAAGGGCTGAGCGCTGAGGTGGGAGAAGAGCCCTGGGCGCCCGGGGGTCACTGGGACCCCATGTGGTTTTTGGGATTTGGGGTGTTGGTGGTTTAAGTGTCTGTGGAGGTGTCATCTGTATGGTGAATATGGGAGAGCCTTTGAATTACACCTCCAATTCTTTCTGTGAGCTTGATAAAATAACAGTGCTGCCCCTTGAATTTCAATTTCCTCATCTGTGAAATGGAAATTATAATCTTTTCCTCCAGTGCAGTAAGGGCTTGGCCTTGGTGAGACAGGGCTCTGGTCTGGTGTCCTGTGAAAGCTGCGTGTGTGTGTGTGTGTGTGTGCGTGTGTGTACGCGCATGTGTGTGTGTGTGTTGGGGTGTGGTCAATTACAGGTAGGCGGGGAAGCCTCCAGACTGGCGAGTGCTAGAATATAGAGCAGTCCTGGACTCCTCTGACTCGTTTCTTCTCCTGCAGCTCGACCTTCCCTGTACTCAGCCTCTCCACAAAAAGGCTGCCCAGAGGAGGAAGGGTTGGTTCATGGCTTCCTGACAAGCTGGTTACCGGTGAGTCAGATACTCCTTTTTCCAAATCATGATTCCTTTGATCAGCAATTGGATTCATTATCTTTCAGTGCCCTGGAGCTCCACAGCCAAACCAGGTCTCAGAGCGCAGGGTCTCCGGGCACCTGATAGGGGGTGAGGGGCTGCCCAGCCAGCGTCAGTGTTTGTCAGCATTTTCTACATGGCAGAGCTTCCTCCAGGGTCCCTGGCTACGTCATGTTCCACTGAGAGTTTAAGGGGAAGCTAAGCTCAAGTGTCCTAGACTCAAGTAATTGATGGCTGTGGGGAAGTCACTCATTCGTTTACCAAGTATTTCTCTGACATCTGCCATGTCCCGGGCCTGTGCTTAACCCTGAGACTGAGGGAAATAAGACTGCAGGATTTCACAGTCTCACTGGAATAAGGGACTCGCCTACGTGTTAGAGGTACATTCAACCTTGGGAGTGGGCGTCAGTAGACAGGAGAGGAGCACTGCAGGCTGAGCCCAGAAGCCGTGGAGAGCAGAGCTCAGAACCCTGCCTGTACATCTTGTGCTTGGAGTTCCCTGTTTCTACTCCTGTCATCCTCCTGTCAACTTGGTGGGGGTGGTCCTTGGCTAAGCCACGATGCTTGTGACGGCTCAGGACTTGGTGACCTTCGAGGATGTGGCCGTGGAGTTCACGCAGGAGGAGTGGGCACTGCTGGACCCTTCTCAGAGAACACTGTACAGAGACGTGATGCGGGAGAACTGCAGGAACCTGGCCTCGCTGGGTAAGCCCGACCTCAGCCCTGCATGTGTGGAACGACTCAGGTGACATGACTGCCGACTTCCTTTTGTCCTTTTTTTTTTTTTTGAAATTGACATGACATTCACATACCGTAAAATTCACCATTGTAACTATTTTAAAGCCTACAGTTCAGCAGCTTTTGATACATTCATTGTCCTGCAGCCATAACACTGTCCAAATGGGGAACATTTTCATCACCTCTCAGCCTCTCCCCCAGAGTGCTCAGTAGCCGTACCCCCTGCCGGCAACCACTAATTTGCCTTCTGTTTCTATGGCTGTGCCTTTTGAGAACGTTTCATATCATTGGAATTCTAAAAGATGGGCTCTCTCTTGTCTGGCTTCTTTCGGGCAGCATAATGGTTAAAGGCCCAGCTATGGTGTGACATGTGCCGGTTCGTTATTCCTCGTCGTGATTGAATAACATGCCATTTTACGGATATACCACATTTTTAAAATTCATTCACGGGTTGATAAGCATTTGGGGGGTTTCCAGTGACTGGAAACAAGCAGTGCTGCCGTGCATATTGTGACAACGTTTCCACTTTTGTTGGGTATGTGTCTAGGAGTGGAACGCTAAATCACATGTTACCATGTTTAGCTTTTCGAGGAGCTGCCAAACCATTTTCCACAGCAGCTGCACCAAGGTGTGAGGGGTCCAGTTTCTCCACATCTTCCCCAACTTTGGTTTTTCTGGTTGTAGCCGTCCTCATGGTTACGAAGTGGGATAGCATCGTCACGTCGTCGTTTTGAGTTGCATTTCCCTCGTGACGAATGACCTTGAGCACTTTTTCACATGCTAGTTGGCTGTCGATCTTCTGTGGAGAAGTGTCTACTCAAGTCCTTGGCCCAGTTTGAAATTTGCTTGTTTATCTTTTATTCTTGGAGTATAAAAATTGGTTGTGTATTGTGAATACTGGTCCCTTGATTTGGAAATAATTTCTCCCATTTTGTGGTGTATTTTCATTTTCTTGATAGTGTCCTTTGACACACAAGAGGTTTTTACTTTTTTTAAGTTTATTAAGTTTTTATTTAAATTCCAGTTACTTTACATCAGAAACCAGGGATGTACTGTATGGTGACTAACATGATATAATAAAAAAACATTAAAATAAAAAAAATAAAAAAGAGGAAAGAGAGATGCTTCTAAACTCAAATTTGAAAATATTTTTGGCATCTTAACATATAACAGGTACATTAAAGTTATTGAAATGAAAGAAAAAAGTTAATTAATGAAGTCTTATAACGAAATAAAGGGAACTTAAAGTGAAAAAAAAAATTCCAGTTAGCTAACATACAGTGTTACATGAGTTTCGGGAGTACAATGCAGTGATTCAGCACCTCCGTACATCACCCAGTGCTCATCCCAAGTGCACTCCTTAACCCCCATCACCTATTTAACCCAACCCTCCATCCACCTCCCCTCTGGTAACCATCAGTTTGTTCTCCATAGTTACGAGTCTGTTTCTTGGTTTGCGTGTCTCTTCCTGCCCCCCTCCCCCGCCCCGGTTTGCTCATTTGTTTTGTTTCTTAAATTCCACGTATGAGTGAAATCATGTTTTTCCAAAGAAGACATCTGGATGGCCAACAGACACATGAAAAGATGCTCACCATTTCTTATCATCAGGGAAATACAAAAAACTACAATAAGTATCACCTCACACCTGTCAGAATGGCTAAAATCAACACAAGAATTAATAGGTGTTGGTGAGGATGCGGAGAAACGGGAACCCTCTTGCTCCGTTGGTGGGAATGCAAACTGGTACAGCCATTCTGGAACACAGAATGGAGTTTCCACAAAAAGTTGAAAATAGAACTACCTATGGCTAGGCAATTGGACTCCTCTAAGTATTTATCCAAAGGATACAAAAAAACTTATTCGGAGGGGCACGTGTACCCCAATGTTTATAGCAGCACTATCAACAGTAGCCAAATTATGGAAAGAACCCAATGTCCATCACCTGATGAATGGATAAAGAAGATGTGGTGTATATATACACAGTGGAATTTTACTCAGCCATAAAAGAATGACTCTCGCCATTTGCAATGAGTGGATGGAGCTAGAGAGTTTTGTGCTAAACAAAATAAATCAGAGAACGTTTTAATTTTGATCAAGTCTTATCTATTTTTTCTTTTTTTGCTTGTCCTTTGGTATCATACCTAAGAAATTATTGCCAGATCCACCAAGGCTTTGAACATTTACCCCTATGTTTTCTTCCAAGAATGTTTTTTAGTTTCTCTGCAGTTAAGTCTTCGGTCCTTTTTCAGTTGATTTTCTATATGTCTGGGAGAAAGTACCAGTTTCATTCTTTTGCATGTGTTTACCCAGTTGCCCAGCATTCGTGTAGACTATTCTTTCCCCCATTGAATTGTTTTTACTCCCTTGTCAAAAATTGACCACAGACGTATGAATTTACATTCCCTCTGTCCTATGCCGTTGATCTCTGTGTCTCTCCTTGTGCCAGTACCGCCATGTGTCCGTTACTCTGGCTTTGACGTAAGTTTTGATGCCAGGAAGTGTGAGTATTCCTATTTTGTTCTTTTTCAAGACTCTTTGGTCTATTTGGGATCCTTTGCAAATCCATATGAATTTTAGGCTCGGTTTTTTTTCAGTTGTGCAAATAATTCCATTTGTTGGAATTTCGGTACTGCTGGCGCTGAATCTGTAGATAGCTTTGGGTAGTATGGTCACCTGAGCAATATTAAGTTTTCCAGTACACCTCTTTCTGTTACTGATTTTTTTATTTGCTTCTATTATAGTCAGAGAAAATACTTTGTATGAGTTCACTGTTTTTAAATTTGTTCAGACTTGTTTTCTGGCCTAACATACGGTCTGTCTGTTCTGGAGAATGTTCCATATGCACTTGAGATGAAGGCGTATTCTGTTGTGGAGGAGAGTATTTTATATATGTCTGTTAGGTCTAGGTAGTTTGTAGGATTGTTAAGTCCTCTTTTTCCTTGTTAACCTAACTAGTCGTTCGACCCGTCATTCAAAGTGGGGAGTTGAAGTCTGCAACTATTGTAGAACTCCCTATTTCTGTCTCCCTTCAATTTTGTCAGTTTGAAATGTAATATTGTAGAATTCTGTTGTTATTGGTCTGTAATTGTTACATCTTCTGGATGAATTGACCTTTTTATCATTAAATAATATCTTTGTGTCTTATAACAGTTTTTGTCTTAAAGTCTATTTGGTCTGAAATTAACATAGCTACATTCTCTTTTGGCTGCTCTTTGCATGGAGTATATTTTTCCATCTGTTGACTTTCAGTCTCTTAGTGTGTTTAGATGTCAATTGAGTCTCTTACAAGTTCTTATCTATTCTGCCAAAATCTGCCTTTTAATTGGACGGATTAGTCCATTTATACTTAAGGTAATTATTGGTAAAGACCCACGTAGGCCATTTTGTTATTTTTTACGTGTCTTATACCACTTTTGTTCCTCAGTTCTTTCATTGTTATTTTTGTGTTAGATGTTTTCTAGGGGACCATTTTGATTCGCTCTCATTTCTTTTTGTTTTTTAGTTATTTTTTTTTTAATGGTTGCCCTGGGGACTACAATTAACATTTTAAATTATAGCAATCTATTTTGATTTAATACCAACTTTGTTTCAATAGCATACACAATTTTTGCTTTTGATTAGGTGCACACACACACCTTTTATTGCTTTGTCACAAATTACGTCTTTATACCTTGTGTGCCCATTAACATAGATTCATGATTATTGGTTTAGGCATTTCCTCTTAGAAGTCATATAAGAAAAAGAGGAAAATTTCAAACCAAAAATGTCATTATTATTGGCCTCTGTATTTGCATTTATTGAGTTCTTTATTTCTTTGTGTGGATTTGAGTTAATATCCATTATCCTTTCATTGCAGCCTGAAAGTCTCCCATTAGCATTTCTTGTAGGATAGATGTGCTAGTGGCCTCTGTGTCTCTCAGTTTAGCCCACTTGAGGTTTCTTAAGCTTCTTGGTTGTGTACATTTGTGTCTTTCTTCAGTTTTTTGGAAGTTTTCGGCCATTCTTTCTTCAAATATTCTTCCTACCTCATTCTCTTCTCCACTTAAGGAACTCCCATGATGTGTGTGTTGGTATGTTTGGTGGTATCCCACAGGTCTTTAGGGCTGTGTTCATATTTTTTTCATTCTTTTTTTCTTTCTCTTCTTCCTACGAGGTAATATAAATTGTCCTGTCTTCATGCTTATTGATTCTTTCTTCTGCCTGTTCACATCTGCTGTTGGACACCTCTTCTGACTTTTTCATTTCAGTTTTTGTACTTTTCAACTCCAAAATTTCTATGTAGTTTCTTTTTGTAGTTTCTCTTTCTTTAACATGTGTTCTATTTCATGAGAATTCATTCTTATGGTTTCCTCTATTATTTATATAGAGTTTTCTTTTGGTCTTTGAGCATACTTCAGAATAGTTGATTTAAATTCTTTGACTAGCAAGTCTGATGTTTGGGCTTCCTCAGGAAGGAAATTTTTTCCTGTAATGGGCCACGCATTTATTTCTTTGCCTGCCTCAAAATTTTGTTGTTGAAAAATGGCCATTTGGAACATTATTGTATGGCAATTCTGGAATCAGATTTTTCCCTATCACCAAAATTTGTTGCCACTTGTATGTATGTTTAATGATAACCCTGAACTGATTTTGTAATATCTGTATTTGTCATGTGTGGTCCATGAAATGTTAACTTCATGCTTAGCTAGTAGTTTGTCAGAGATTTTCTTGAAGGCCTGGAACAAAAAGTAAAAAATCTGTGGTCTCTGCAGATGTGTTCCATGTGTGTATAGGGACATACCTTCAAAGTCAGCAAGCAGTTTACAACTCCGCCATAATCTTCACTTTCTTCTTGTGTAGAGCCTGAAGGTCAGCCAAAGCCGAGGATGTAGTGCTGTTTCTGAGCATGTGTCCAATCCTGGCTTTCTAGATTCAAAGAAATAGGAGGGAAATTTTTTTAAATTCCCCAAAACACCTTTTCCCACACTTTTCCTCCCAAGTTTCTTGGTTAGTCTTTTGTTTTCCTGTACTATTTCATAGGCCTCAGGCAATGGTGGCTAATATATTTGCCTTTAAATATGTTCAGCACTTGTCCACTGAGTACCCAGCTCAGCCCTTGGAGAGTTTGAGATTAGATAAATAAAGGCAAGCCCTTTGAGCCAAACCTTCAGAAAGATCCAAACACACAACCACAGAACTTTGAGAATAAGGTCCATCCTGCTCTCTCTAACACTAGGAATGTGAGCTGTCATCTTCAAGGTCACAGCCAAGCAGGGAATAGAGGGTGAGACAAGGGTCAGTTAAAATGTCAGCTGGTTGTTGTCCTTGATTAAACATTTTCCAAGTTGCTGTAAACTTTTGATAGGTTCTAAATTTCTGAAAAAGTTGATTCTGATGGTTTTCCCCACTTTATTAACTGTTTTTTAGAGTTATGGACTTTTGGTTCAGTATCCCTCAGTTTTCAGTATTGTCACTTCTCACCAGTGTTTCTGAAGCACTTCTGTGTCCCTGGGTCTATGCTGGGTTTAGGAATTCAGTGATGAATGAGACAGATGTGGTCCCCACCCTCATGGAGCTTTCTGTCTGATGCCTTCCCTATCAACTGAATAGATGTTCCTTACCCTGACTTTATATTCTCCATGGATAAAAGCTTTAGAGTTTCTGAAGTGTGTATGTAAACTCGAACATGAACTTTGGGACTGTTTATGTCCTGTCACCTGGATATTGAGTGTGCTTGAATTCTTGTTTCTTGGCAGTTACTATATTCATTACAATTTATGTGTAGTTTTCCACTGCTGCTAAAGTCATACTTGATCATCTTCAGAATTGTTGGCTCCAGTTTCATGGGGTTGCTTGTCACCTGTACAGTCACCCAACATCATGTATCTTTTCTCCATGAATAGGGTATCATGTGGATAAACCCAATCTGATCTCCCAATTGGAGCAAGAAGACAAGGTGACAACAGAGGAGCAAGGAATTCTCCCAGGCACCTGTCCAGGTGAGCAGCAGGCAGACAGGTGGATATGAGTCTTTTTGAGGAATAGCTCTGGCCAGTGATTTGGCACGGGAGTATTACATTTAGGAAACGACAAACAGGGAAGTTTGTACAGTGTCCTTTTCTCTGACAAATATGGTCAAGAACGTTTGGTATGAGCTTCCTTGTGTACGTTCTTTCTTTCCTTTTTACCTTTCTGTTCAACACCTCATACGTACCTTGGAGTCAGAGAAAGGAAAAAAGATGTATCTCTTTTCCTTTATTTTTTTTTAATTGAAGTGTAGTCACATACAATGTTATATTAGTTTCAGGTGTAAGATACAGTGATTTGACAAGTTTATAAATTATACTGTGTTTACCACAAGTGTAGCTACCATCTGTCACCATATAATGCTATTCTAGTTCTCCTTTTTAAATAAATCTCATATGAGCACTTTGTCCAATTCCTTCCTACTTTACATTCCTGATAATCCCTTCTGTAAATCTCTGATCAGTCTTAATCCTTCTAGAATCATTTTTTAAATGCTTACAGTTTTCATACTCCTATCCCTTTCATGGCAAACCTTCTCAAAAATGCTGATCCCTCAGAGTCTGCATTTACTCACGTGTGCACTTTACTGTTTCTTTTCTCCATCAACTTAAATTTCTTTTCTTTTTTTTTTTTTTTTTTTTTCAGATTTGGAGACTGTACTTAAAGCCAAATGGTTAACTCCTAAGAAGCATGATTTTAGAAAAGAACATTCCAACGGTATAAAAGCGGTAAGACTAATAACATGGCTGATTTCTGGTTTTCACAGTAGGAGAATAGGTTAGAAAAGTCTCAAAGTGAACAGAGTTATTAAAGGAAAGTCATTTACACAACAGGAAATTGTGTCCCTGGAGAGATACTGTGAAAAGTTGTGAATTTGGAAAAAACTATAAGTTAGCTCCATACTTGTTTCTTCACTGGGACTTTCCACAAGTAAATATTTCCTTAAATGTGACATACAATATTAGCTCTTGAAATACAAAGTGGTCTATCAGAGTTTATCAGAAGATGCTCTGTGAATATGATAAGGACTTGTGGCAAAGCGTCCATCTTTTTTAACTTCTAAGAGCTCAGAGTGAGCAGAAGCCATATGCAAGCACTGAAAATATCCAAAACATCAATTGTAACAATATAACAGAATTCCTGGGAAAGAGAGTTCAGATGCATAAAATTCATTGGATATTGAAATTACTTTAAATTATAGTTACCATTCATGTCTTAATCAACAGGAAAGAAATCATCTTGGAGTGAAACTCAACGAATGTAATCAGTGCTTTAAAGTCTTCAGCACAAAATCTAACCTCACGCAGCACCAGAGAACTCATACTGGAGAAAAACCCTATGACTGTAATCAGTGTGGCAAATCCTTCAGCAGTAGATCTTACCTGACTATTCATAAGAGAATACATAATGGGGAGAAGCCCTATGAATGCAATGACTGCGGGAAAGCCTTCAATGATCCCTCATCCCTTAGACTGCACGTGAGAATTCACACTGGAGAAAAACCCTATGAATGTAATCAGTGTTTTCATGTTTTTCGCACTAGTTGTAACCTCAAAAGCCACAAGAGAATTCATACGAGAGAGAATCACCATGAATGTAATCAGTGTGGCAAGGCCTTCAGCACGAGATCCTCCCTCACTGGGCACAATAGTATTCATACGGGGGAGAAACCTTATGAGTGCCATGACTGTGGGAAGGCCTTTAGGAAGAGCTCATATCTGACCCAGCATATGAGAACTCATACTGGAGAAAAACCCTACGAGTGTAATCAGTGTGGAAAATCCTTCAGCAGTAGCTTTTCTCTTACTGTGCACAAGAGAATTCATACTGGGGAGAAACCCTATGAGTGCAGTAACTGTGGGAAAGCATTTAATAATCTCTCAGCTGTTAAGAAACATGTGAGAACTCACACTGGGGAAAAACCCTACGAATGTAATCATTGTGGAAAATCTTTCACCACTAACTCTTACCTGTCTGTGCACAAGAGAATACATAATAGGTGGATATGAATACAGTAACCAGGAAGGCATTCATCGATCTCTGAATTCTCAGACAACTGATGGTAACTCACTAGATGTATGGGTTATCTGTTGCTGCATAACAAATTTCCCTCCAAAACATAGTGTCTTTAGATAACACCCATTAACTATCTCACAGTTTCTGTAGGTCAGGAATTTGGGAATGGCTTAGCTGTGTAGTTCTGGCTGAGGGTCTGTCACGAGGTGAGGTCAAGATGTCAGCTGGAGCAACTCTCATCTGAGTCTTTACTGCTGAAGAATCTTCTTCCGTCATGGCTCACTCACACGTCTGGCAGGTTCATGCCAGTGGTTGGCAGGGAACCTTCGTTACCTCACCTCCACAGGGCTGGGTGTCTTTATGATGTAGCAGCAGGCTCCTCCCAGAGCACCTGGTCTATGGGAGAGCTGACGCAGAAGCCACGTTGTCTTTTTCGACCTAGCCTCAGAAGGACATACTGTCTCTTCTTCCAGACTGTATTGCTCACACAATGTGGGAAGAAACTACACAGGGTATGTATATTAGGAGACAGATCGTAAGGAACCATCCGAGAAGCTTGCCATGAAATCAGTGAAGAAAAGCCTTTAGCAGACTCTCATTCTTTCAATCTATTCCCTATGAAGTAGCCTTCGATAACTCGTGTTAATTCACTCTGGAGAGAATTAATGCGTGCGATCTTTGCGGGAAGCTTTCAACTCGGACTCACCCTAAGGTGCACAAAAGATTACTTATGGGGAGAAACCTGAGGAATGCAGTAGCTGTAGGAGAGCCCTCATGAGTCGTGTGACAGTTCATACTAAGGAGAAGACCTTATGCATAGCATCAGAGTGCAAAAGCCTTCAGGGACACCCATCCCTGAGAGCACCTGTGAGAAATCACTACAGAGGAGTATTTGTAGAATGTGGAAAACCCTTCAGCACAAGTGTTCGCGTTACTGAGCAAAAGACGAGGAGATATTCTGAACACAATTACTGTGGGAAGGCCTTGAATGTTCTCTCAGTTTCTAAGAAGCATGAGGATTTATCCCGGAGAGAAGGTCCTGTGGAATGTCATCAGTCCTGGACAGTCATTTTCCCACATTCCTTAGGAAACTGAGAATTCACTGCAGACACTTGTGAATATAAAGACCAAGGGAATGCCTTGAATAATACCTCCTACATTAGGAAAAATACGAAGTTTGGTTGCAAAACTTGTGAGTGTATTAATTTTGAAAAATCTTTCAGCGATTCTTTGTTGATTTGTGAGAACTTACATTGGAGGCAAACCCTAGACAAGTAATCAGTATCTGGATGCCTCAGCTCTTTACTGAGTGGCCCCAAAATAAACTGGGAACAGAAAGAATATTGAGTGTGGGATTACCTTTATCAGTGTCTCATCCTAAGATCGGGCCACGAGTTCGTTAGTTTTCAGTCTTTTTGTTTTAGTATAAGCACATGTCTATAGCCGTACCCTAAAATAAACCTTAAGTTATGTTATAGTTTTGTATGTAATATGTTGGCTATAATTTACTCTTCAAAAATATCAGTACGTAGCATATTCAAAAAGGCATTTCTGAATATCTCCTGAGTGAATTCGTTTATCGTAGTGGAAATTAGACTATATTTACTATATACTTTTTCTAGTTTAATGGCATTTCTGTCAGGTAAGTGGAGTTTATGATGCTGATTCTTTTTTCTCTTTCTACCCCGGAACGGCATTTTGTTTAGCTGCTTTCCCAACGTCCATTCTCCCCTACTTACTTACTTTAAAAATATTTTTGTCGTTGTTCAAGTTGTCAATGAGCAGGAGTGAAAATACTCGATCTATAAGGCTTCTTTGAAGCCCAGAGGGGTGTCGGCTTACTCTGCTGACCATGAGAAGTAGGTAGAAGTCACTGGGGAGAACATCATCTGGCTTGTTTGCCTCACCTCTATCCTGTTTGTCTTACCCGTTCTTTCTCTTGAAAGTGGACTCAAGGCCAGGGGTTGGAAGAGCTGTATTTTGATCGTGACGACAAAAACCACAGCGTGGCAAAAAATCACAATGATACGGGCTTCCCCAAAACCTCTGATTGGCGGTATCTGCTCTGGACTCCTTGTTCCCAGGCCTGTCCTTATATGATTAAAAGTAACCTCTAACTGGTTGAAGCCAAAGTCATTTTTTGGGTTTGTTTTTGAGGGGGTGTTCTGCTCTTATCTAACTGGGTGCGGTATCTACCTAGTAAACCTCTTAGTTGGTCACATTTTATAAGTGTTTCATGTTTCTTTGAAAATAATGTATATTCTCCAAGTTTTAGATGTAGAGTATGTGCCCATTAACTCAAGCTAATTGTGTTTTCAGGTATTATGTACATTCGGATTTTTGTCCTCAGATTTATTTAGTGATAGATACGTATTAAAGTCTTCTGCTATGGATATGGATGAACACTTTTTTGTCATTTCCGTCGTGTTTTTCTTTATATATTTTGATGTATAACGTTCAGGATTAGGTTTTTTGCTTGTGAATTGTTCCTTTTTATGTAGGGGTCATTTTTTGATAGTGAATTATTTCAATACATTAATAAATGACTACACATTTGCATAGCCCTTCCTGTAGATGAGACACTCTTCTGAATGTCTTATGGCTATTAACTTCTTGAGTACTCAGTATAAGCTTAAGGAAGAATGTACTATTATTATCCCCATTTTACAGAGGAGAAAACTAACATGGCATACCTGTAACTTGCCCGCGCTTCCTGGTAAATGGTAGAGCCCAGATTTGAACCCACACAGTCTGTGCTCCTAACCTCTAGTCTATCTGTTGAGTACAGTCTGTATACCAGGCACTGTTGAAGACACTGGTGTTTATAGCCGTGAATGAGACTCAAGTTTTGCTGTTGAAGCTCTTACACTTTAGTGGGGGAGAGACAGATTATAGAAAAATCAAAACGTGCTGTTGTAAGTGTTGAGCGGAAAAGCAAAGCATTATAAAATAGTTACAGGGGATTGGGATCTTGCCGTGGTATATGAAGCAGGAAGGGAACATCTCTTAGTTAAGGGACACTTGCGCAGAGCCCTTAATGAGTTGAGACAGTGAGTCATGAATTTGTGTGGCAAGAGCAGTCTTTGCCTGCAAAGCCCCACAGCATAGCAGCCAATGAGACTGGAGTAGAACAAGTTGGGAATTTAGTGAAGGTGTGGTGGAAGAGGTGGTCAGAGACGTGGTGGGTCCTGATCTTGCTGGGTTTTATGGGTCACATGAGGACTTTTTCTTATACTCGGAAGGAGTGGGCACGTCAGTCCGAGTCCCAGCAGGAAACAACTGCCAAGAGGAGGACAATTCGAGTAGAATTTTCATAAAGTCAGAATAGCGGCCAGGATGTAGGAAAACCACAAGAAGTCGTTGGTACCTAGTAGCTGGTAAGGGCAGGGCTCTATTAACATCCCTAAGCCCGAAAGGGCAAGAGAAGGGAACAATTCCTGAAATCCAGAGACAAGAGAGGAGAGAACTGCATTCCAGGAGCTGGGAGGTCAGGGGTAGCATCCAGCCCCACATTTTGCAAGAAATAGCCAGAGCTAGACTTCACCTTCTTTCATCCTTCTGATTTCATACCCAGGCTCCCCACCAACCAAATCCAATCAGAGGCTATAAGGCAAGGAAGCCCACTGATGTAGTTCAGATTGGTTAAAGTTACTAGGTTCAGCAAGGAAGAGAAAGTGGGGCCATTGGGGCAAATGGAAGCTATCCAGAACTATTCACCCCTTTTGCTTCTCAGAATCTCCGCTTGTCAGTCACCCGGGTAGAAGGTTCATATCCCTGAATTCTGTCAGCTACTATACTCTCTTGGGTGTTGTCAAAGCACTGATCCTCCCACCGGCAGTCTAGAACACTTGCCTTCACAAGTGTTCATATAAGATGGGCTGTGGGCTCTTGGGAGGAAAGCACAAAAAATAACCTAAAAGTCCTAGTTTCCAGAGAGGGAACACTTTTGTCAGCAAAGTAAGGGTCCCACCGAGCTTTATGATTGCTCTGAGACCACAGGAGGAAAGAAGTCACCCTGGCTTCTGGCATGGGGAATCCTGTGCCGGGGGATGCGGTGCTTCCATTGTGCAGTGAGGGCGGAGAAGACATTTGGCAGTCAAGCAATCCTTTGGGATGTTTCTTTCCCCAATTTTGTTGATAGATAAATGTAGCAGCCGTATCCTGAGAAGGGCATGTTGACCAGGTGTTCAGACTCCTCAGGGGTGAGGATCTGAATCACCCCTCCAAGTAAAACACCTAGTCCAGCAGAGGGTAGTCAAGGGTGAAGGGAATCTAGGACGGGATAGTAGAAGTGTGATGATTACATATTAGTTGCAGGGTGCCTAGGTGGCTCAGTCAGCTCAGATCATGATCTCAGGGCCGTGAGATCGAGCCCTGTGTCAGGTTCTGCACTCAGCATGGAGTCTGCCTGTCTCTCTCCTTCCCCCTCTGCCTCTCCCCTGCTCTTGCTCGCTCTCTTCCTCTTTCTTTCTCTCTCAAATAAGATCTTTTCTTAAAAAATATCAGTTGCGGGGCGCCTGGGTGGCTCAGTCGTCAAGCATCTGCCTTCAGCTCAGGTCATGATCCCAGAGTCCTGGGATCGAGCCCCACATCGGGCTCCCTGCTCGGCGGGAAGCCTGCTTCTCCCTCTCCCACACACCCCGCTTGTGTTCCCTCTCTCCTTGTCTCTCTCTCTGTGTCAAATGCATAAAATCTTTAAAATATATATATATCAGTTACAACACCATGCAAAGCTGCTGTTGAGAGCGGTCTATAATTTGTTCTAGCAGTCTTCCTCTTGAACGTTTCTGCAAGCAAGAGGACCAACCAGAATCCTGTGTGCATTTACTTTTAAGAAGCAAGTGCGTCTAAGTGGCATTAAGTGTTGGACCATGATAGAGACAGTGGTGTATTTCTCAGATTCTTTCAGGACTAAGTCACTCATTCCCCCAGCTGCTGCAAGCGTTCTAATGGCTCGTCCTGCCATTCTCTCAGGAATTCTCGGGCCAAAGGAGAGTGCCACACCTAAGGTTATGTCCACCCTCAAGGGGGAGCCCAGTTCCAATAACTAGTTGATATGAGGAGTACAAAGGCCCAATTCCTTTGCCTCAATTTGTGACGCCCCTGAAGGGCCACCCCGGCTCTAGAACTTCCCATGGGATCAACTGTTATCCCCATTTTTAACTTACCAGAATTCAGTCTCTCCTTCTGCCGATCCTGGTTCTCTCCTTTAGAGATATTACCTCAAGCAAGTGACAAACTTTTTTGTCCTAAAGTTGTATTTCTTCATCTGTAAAATAGAAACAATGGAATGCCTCCTTTGTAGATTTGTATTAAGGTTTCAGTTAGCTGACCTATGTAAAGCATTTATGAGACTTCTGGTATATAGGAAACATTTTATTTTTTATTATAAATTCATTAAAAATTATTGTAGGAATATACTGAGCAAGGTAAGCCACACAAAGAGTAAATATATGAATCTATTTGTATGAATTTTAAGAACAGCAAAAAAAAAAGCTGTGATAGGAAAAGAAATCAGAATAGTGGTTGCATCTAAACTCAGGTTGTGGGGGCGAGGGGTCAAGGAGCAGGGATTGACCGAGGCGTGACATGAAGGAACTTTATGGGATGAAGAGAATGTTCTGTATCTCAACCGAAGTATAGGTTACATAAGTATGCATTTGTGACAATGCATTAAACGATACACTCAAGATACGTACATTGCACTGCATGTAACTTACACCTCGGTTTGATTTATTTTGCTAAGTGAAAGCAGCCAGATATGAAAAACCAGTTCTTGTATGATTCCATTGTATGGCATTTCAGAAAAGGCAAAACTCTAGGGAAGGACAACAGATCAATGGTGTTCAGGGGCAAGGAGTAAGAGAAGGGGATGACTGCAAAGGGGCAGCACAAAGGAATTTGGGAGTGACGGAATTGTTCTCTCGTGACTGTGTTCACAGATACACAACTGTATGCACTAGCCAGAACCCACAGAACTGTACGCCATGAAGAGTGACTATTACTGTAAGTTAAAAAAATAATAATAATTTGCCAGGTAGCAGAGGGAATGCAAAAGAAGATAAACTATAACGAACAAACCTAACTGTATTACAAATGAAAAATAAGCCACGAGGAGGGAAACCAAATTTACTTTGGAAAGCTGTATTTTGACCAGATACGTAAGACTGACTACAAAAAGAATTGTCCAGAAATCCTCTACTTTAGTTCAAAAATTTGTTTCTTACAACATTGTGGATTAGTGATTGTGAAACTGTTTTATGTGTATACCAGGGCTGAACAAGTAAACATGTTGTAGGTCCTAAAAGCCAGTTTCTTCTCACTGTCCAAGAGACATGCTACAAACCAGGAAAGAGAGAAGACAGGAATAAACACTGTGGTGTTGGATTGAATTGGAATTGGAGGTCTCAGTATGAATGCATGCTTTTTGATGGATGCATGGATGGAGATTGTGTGTGTGTGTGCGCGTGTGTGCATGTGTGTGCCTAGGATAGTGCACATTCGTATATTTTCAAAGCCTGTCAGCTCGGAAGGCCTAGTAGCAGTGACAGTCCAGTAGAAATGAGAATACCTATTGCCTCCCCAGATCTAGGTTTCTAAAACACCATCCTAGGAAAAGGAGGAGGGGAGGAACAAGAACAAGGAGAACCAGGGCTCTGTGGCGCGATGGGGGCTGTCAGAGGGAATATAGAATCCGAGTTTCTTCTAATGGAAAATAAAGATTGACAAAGAAGAAACTCCAAAAATCTGCCTTAAAAATTCCCTCCTTAAATAATACCTAAGCTGTGCGTGTGCAGGGGAAGACTCTAGGAGACTTACAAGAGAGTAGCTATTGGAAGCTGAAGGTTGTGCAGAAATTTCAAAGATCACACATGCCAGGAGTTGGAGGTTAGTTTTTGGGCTCATCTGGAGTGGAATGACCTTGGTAAAATACATACCTACATAAATATATACATAGTGGGTTTCGATTACGTCGCTAGAAATGTCACAGCCTGAGAGTAAGTCCCGTGCCCTGCAAGTAAGGACTGCATCTTACAAGTCGGTGCAAAACTGAAATAGATCTATGCGTTTAGAGCCTTTTACAGGCTCAGGGTGATCCATTAGTACTATAACTTCCTGCCGTAACAGAACCTGATCTTCAGAGGAAGATACAATAATTAAGAGCCTTTATCAAGTATATTGTTCACAAGATCCCGCAAACAAGAGTACTAGACACGCAAAGCAGCAGGAAGATGATCTCTCAATTAGGAATATATAAATCAGTAGAAGCAGACCCAGAGACCAGATACTGGAGTTAGCAGACAAGGATTTCAGAATAACTGTGAATAGTATGTTAAGAAAAATGGAGAAAGGGGCGCCTGGGTGGCTCAGTCGTTAAGCGTCTGCCTTCGGCTCAGGGCTTGATCCTGGCGTTCTGGGATCGAGCCCCACATCAGGCTCCTCCGCTGGGAGCCTGCTTCTTCCTCTCCCACTCCCCCTGCTTGTGTTCCCTCTCTCGCTGGCTGTCTCTCTCTCTGTCAAATAAATAAAATCTTTAAAAAAGCAAAGAAAAAGAAAAATGGAGAAAATGTGGAAAAACTGTAGAAAATGAAAGACAAGCTGCAAATCTTCAAACCAGCCAAAGAAAGGACATGTTGCTTTCAAAGGAGCAACAGACTGAAAATTTTCCAGAAGAAACTACGGAAGCAAGAAAACAAGGACTTCTGACATCCAAAGGTTTGAATGGTGGGGAGGGGGGATATCAACTGCCAGTGTAAAATTCAGTGACCTAAGAAAAATATTCTTCGAAAACGCAGACAAATTGAAGATGTGTTCCAACAGGGGTTTTTAAAAAGCAAAAGCTGAAATAATTAGTCAACAGCAGAACTGCACTTCAAGAAAAACTAAAGAGTGTTTTTAGGCTGGGGTGCCTGGGTGGCTCAGTCTGTTAAGTGTCCAACTCTTGATTTTGGCTCAGGTCATGACCTCAGGGTCATGAGTTCAAGCCCTGTGTTGAGCCCCACGTGTGTCTCTCTCTCAAACCTTTAAAAAAGAGTTTTGAGGCTGAAGGAAAATCATGTCATGTGAAGACACATAACTCCAAGAATCAAGATCAGCAGGAAACAAAATGTAAGTAAATATAAATGAATGTTGACTGTATAAAAGGAGCCCCAGGCCACTGACCCACCCAGTCTATACCAACAATACTGACAAGGGGAGACCCAGAAAGTGACTCTTCTTGTCCTCCCCTCACACTAGATAAAACAATTTATATAAAAAGATTCCCCAGTCCCCATCACTAGAGATAAGTGGGGTCCCATGCAATTATCCCCCTGGTCCTCTCCCCAAATTAGAGACAATGGGATCTCCATCCAGTGGTCCCTCCATGTCACACCAACACTTGAAAAATGGGAGTCCCAGATAAGCAGTGACCTTACAATCCCCTGGCATCAGAAACAATAGGAGCCCCAGCCTCATACTTCCCAGTTACCCCTAACATCATGAGGGTTCCATCTGATGGTGGAAGCTTGAGCAAGTGATCTCCCTTATCCCTCCAGGATTAGAGATGATGGAAACCCCAAAAAGCAGCTTAGAATCCCCTACACACTAAAGGAGAAAGGAGCCCCAGCAAATGTCACACCATTCTCACACAACACAAATCCTAGCTTGCCTCCCTTGACTCCATCAGACTAGATCTAGTACTCCCAGCAAAGAGTAACCTGTCTCCCCAAAGGCAAGCAATACCAGTTTCAACAGGCAACACTCCATGTTCTCTAACATAGGTGTCGAACATTCCCAGAAAACTGCATCTCTTCCCATTACCACAAAGTTGAAAGAAGGGTCAGCAAGCAGCACCCTTAACCAAATAAGGAGGGAAGCCCGCAGTGCAAATCCCTCAAGTCTTCCCCAACATGAGATGACTGCCCTTGTGATGACCCCTCCTTTATCCCAAACGCAAGGAACAATCTGAACCCCAGCAGGCAACTTTTCAGCCTCTTCTTGCAATACGGATATCTCTGTCCCCAGGTTATAGTGGATACATAGAGCCCCAGCAAGCCAAGTGTCCCCTGTCCTGGGGAATGTTGAGGACCCAGCCTCAGAATACGGAAGACAATCGTAGTCCTGATAGGCCAGCAGATAGCCCAGGCTCCAAGATCCCCTTATTCAGGTGAGAGGAACTCTTCCTCTGACATTTCCTGTCCTAGCAGACCCTTCTTATCTGCTGCATTCCCAGTTGACCTTCAAAAGGGGCACTAGTGGGCAAGAAAGTTTGGAGCTGGGGTCAAGGCTGAGAGGGATAGAGAGGGGGAAAGGAATAAAAGAAAGTAAAGGGGGAAAGGAGACCTTCCCAGTTGTTCCACCCCCACACAGAAAATTCACGGGGCTCCAAACAGCGACACTGAAACCAGGCTCTTGGGAGAAAGCGAGCAGAATAAAGGAATTCTGGCTTGATGAAGTGAAGTGGACTTGGGAAGAGGTGGGTGCATCAGCTAGCCTCCAAGATCACCACCAAGGGTCCTTGCCACCTGATATTCATGTCCCGTGCAGCCTCCTTCCACACCGAATCAGACATGACCCAGGTGATAAGCACAGTGTGGCAGAAATGACAGTTTGTCATATCTGAGGCCATGTCATGAAACACATTAGAGCTTCCTCCTTAGCCTCTTAAGTTGCTTCCTCTCCAGGGAAAGCCACCTACCCTTCCATGGAGATAGTCAAGCAACCCCAGGGAGATGTCCACATGGAGAGGAACCAAAGTGCTAGCCACGCAATGAGCTGCCTTGAAAGATCTCCCAGCCCCAGTTTCTCAACTCTAATTAATAAGTGTGCTAAAATATTTAGGGGTGAAGTCTCCTGCTGTCTGCAACCTACTCCAAAATGCTTTTTTTTTTTTTTTTTTTTTTAAGGAGGACGGCTGGCTGGCTGGCTGGCTGGCTGAAAGAGGAATGGATGCAGCAAAGCGAGTGTAGTGATGTGGCAGGATCGGAGGGCGAGATTGTATTAGGACCGCCATATCAAACTAGCGCAGACTGAGTGGCTTCAACAACAGAAATTTATTTTCCCACAGTGCTGAAGGTCCAAGGTCAAGGTACCAGCAGAGCTGGTTTCTCCTGGGGCTTCTCCCCTTGGTCTGCAGATGACCACGCTCTTTACATGGTCATCCCTCGAAGTGTGTGTGCTCCTGTCATCTCTTGGTCTGTATGTTTTAATCTCCCTCTTTTAAGGACACTAGTCAGATTGAATCAGGGCCCACCCTGATGGCCTCATTTAATCTTAATTCTTAAAAGGCCCAACCTCTGAACGTAGTGGTTATGAGGTACCAAGGATTTGGGCTTCAACATATGAACGTGCGGGGACAGAATTTGGTCCACAACACGAAGTGTTCACTGTAAAATTCTTTCAAATTATCTCCATACTTGAAAATTTTTCATAATAAACTGGGTGCAAGTGATGTGCTAAGTCAGTAAAGGAGAAGTGGATCGTTTTTGAAAATCACGATGGAACCACACATTGGTCTATGAAATACGCATTTTATTTAATTCAAATGTAAAAATGAAGCTATGAAAGCCCTAGAAGAAACCAAGGCAGAAATATTTTATATATAATCTCAAAGGAGAGATGGTCTTTTAAAACTATACATAAAACAAGAAGAAATAAAAATTAATACGTTTGATTTCATTTTTTAAAATCTGCATGGCAACAACTAGAGGCAAAAAAAAATTTTTTTAAGAGGAAAATGTTGGCAACTCATCACCAAAAGCTAATTTATTAATTAATATTAGATAAATCCTGCCAACCAAAGAAAAAGACCAAGAATCCATTGAAGAATATGTAAAGGCTGGAAAAGAGCTCACAGAAAATACAGAATAGTTTCAACAGAAGAGATGATTCCCAAATTAACCCATCAAAAAGAAAAATACGAAAATACGGAGATTCCTTTTTTCATGTATCAGATTGGGAACATTCTTTTTTAAGTTTATTATGTTAACAGCCAGGATGTGGGGAGAGTGGCACGCCCACACCGCTATGACTGGGACGTGGATTCGAACCTCTGCCCACAGACACGAGCACCTGACCGGACAGGGCGAGCCCACCAGAGCCCCGTGGGGCGGGGAGAGGCGGAAACACCCGAACTGTGGCAGCGAAATCGGAGAAAGCGGACACCCGGCGGAGGGAGCCCAACGGAACCAACCGGCACGGAGGAGCGGGGAGAAGCGGAGGGAGGCGACGCTGCACGGAAAGAGCCGAAGATGGGCGGAAAGAGCCGAAGATGAGCGGAAGGAACCGAGGTCTGGCGAAGGGCGAGGCGTGGGCGCCGCGCAACGGGAGAGGTGGGAAGTGGCGGAGAGAGCCGAGCCAAGTCCTCCCTGGGAAGGACGGAGGTCCTGGGAGGCAGAAAGAGGAGAGGCTGGCCAGGCAGGAGCGGGAGGCGGAGGCGACAGTGGCGGAGAACAGGGCTACCGTGCCCTGCGGGAGGAGCCCTGGAGGCGGATCCCCGAGCCTTCCTGGCGCCCCCGCGCGATGGCGGACGCCGCTCTCCCGCTGCGGGTCTCTCTGCCCCTCCAGCTCTGCCGCTGCCCACCCGCCCCGCAGCGTGTTCTCCCCGCGCTGGATCGCTCGGGGCTCGATGCCTGGGTGGAGGCTGGCGCCGATGCCTGCCAGTGGGGATTGACTGCCCTGGGCTGCGGCGTCTGATCGGGGCTGCGCTCCTGACCCAAAGCCGGGGGAAGGCCGCCCGGGTGACTTGGACCGTCGCCAGCAGACGCGGGGGTCTAGGAAGAACCCCCGGATCCAAGAGGGAGGCTGGAGTGCAGAGTGTGGGCCCACTCCTGACCGTCTCTCCAATTCCAACAGCAATGCAGTCTTCAGCGAGACCTCGCTGGCCACCACCTGTCCCAACCTCTGCCCCTTAGGGCCCTTGCTGAGGGCGTCATCAGTGTTTGCACTGAGAGGAGCCAGCGCTGGGATCCTTGGCCACCAGTAGGTTTTCCCAGTCTCTGCACTATTGACATTTGGGGCTGGGTAACTGCTTTGTAGGATGTTTGAGAGTGATGTGGGAAACAAGAACAATCATAAATTTCCTTACTACCTATTGACGAGTCTTTGGAACTGGCAGGGTGACGTTCCTTTAGGAACTCAAGTGCTGGAATGTTGACGCTTTGCTTAGGGCAAAGTATAATCCTAGCCCAACCCCCCTAATCCTGTAAGTCTACTTAATCATATAAAAATTCCTTTAGAAATTTCCTTTATCTTTAAACCCCCCAGGATACATCTTGGCAGTCATCCTGCAAGCATGTAGCCCACTGATACAAATCTGAGGGGTCTCATGACTAAGGTTTTATTAGACGGTAATAAATGACATTTTCCCAACAACAGCTAGCCCCCTCAAGGTCCTGGAAACCTTGCTTCCAAAATTCCTTAGAGACTTACGCTATCCCTAACCCCCTCCCAACTTGAAAGTGTATAATGGGCCACTCATCGTGACCCCCGTGCAGCTCCTTCTGCCCACGGGTCCTGTCCCCGTGCTTTAATAAACCACCTTTTTTGCACCAAAGACGTCTCAAGAATTTCTTGGCCTTTGGCTTTGAACCCTAACATTCTTTTCTACATCAAGAGTACTCCTGGCCCCCACCCACTAGTGCCAGTAGCAAGCCTCTTCCCCCTAACCTTGTGACAAAGACGGATGTCCTCTCCCCCAACCTGGTGACAAAGACAAATGTCTTCAGTCATTAACAGAGGTCCACTGGAGTAAAGCGTCACCCTTTGTTAACGACCAGTGCCCTTGACTTGCTCTTTTCTGAGCTACGTACTAAAGTTTTTTTTTTTTTTAAAGATTTTATTCATTTATTTGACAGAGATAGAGACAGCCAGCGAGAGAGGGAACACAAGCAGGGGGAGTGGGAGAGGAAGAAGCAGGCTCCCAGCAGAGGAGCCTGATGTGGGGCTCGATCCCAGAACGCCGGGATCACGCCCTGAGCCGAAGGCAGACGCTTAACCGCTATGCCACCCAGGCGCCCCCGTACTAAAGTTTTATGCTTAGAATCATTTTAAATCTCTATCTTGGGTCACGACAGTCCTTCATTGTTCACCCATCTCTCTTGCAGCACCCATTTTGCTCCTGGATCTTGGCCCAGTGATGCCCCCACTTGGGAGCCGCATCAGACACCTCAGGTTTGCCTGCGGGACACTGGCTTAGGCAGAGAGCCCAGGCCTGATCCTCTTTTCAAATTTCAACCCCAGAGAATCCTTTCATCCACCTCCTGTTTTCCACAGCAGCCTCCACAGGAATTTCATTTCTTGGGAGAGCGTAGTCGACTTGGGGAGAGCAGGTCCCTAAGAGCTTCCTTTCTACTTCATCAGAAGTCCAGCCCCGCTCACCAGCAGCTGCTGCAAATTCCCACCTCACAAAGACAGTCTCAGTAGCTCTGCCCTGCAGCTGGTTCTTGGGTCTTTTTCATTAATTCTCATGATATTTTCCTTCTACAGGTGCTCCCGGTTTGCATCCGGATACCCGTTAATTTACCAACTTGGGGCTAGGAATTTTAGGTAACCTCCTCCACCTGATTTTTTTTTCAATATGTTCAAAAAATTGTAATTTTAACTGAAATTTATACTAAAATTTGTTTCTACTATGGAAGATGGAAGGCATAAAGAATAGTATAAGGGTTCCGTGTAATAAATGAGAACAGGGTAATATAACTTGAATATCACTATTTGCCACCACTAATGACAGACTGAATCCACCGAGCTGTGAATCTTTGTTAATTTCAAAGTCGGATTCTTCCACGACATCAGTTGCCTGCTGAAGGATGGTCACAAAACCATTTAAGAATTCATCTTTCTAAAAACAGAACAGGAACACGATCATCAAGCCTTCATTTCCAACTATTATTCCCCTAGAACAATAGACACCAGACTTAAACGTTAAGTGAAAGCATGGATTGCAGGAAGCAAAATCCAAACTGTATTAAGCTCTGCAAGACATACAACCCCATTCCTTCTAGAAATAATTCACACACACACACACACACACACACACACACACACACATATCATCACCATCATCGTCGTCATCATCATCATCAGCTTTCTCCACCCCCCCAACAGGGATGAGCTATGGAGATTGAAGAGATTTCACGTACAGGTCAACCAGTTGCAAACCGTGGATTTTACAAAGATCCTTAATCAAGTGAAACGTAAAACCAGGGAACTAACAAACAAGATAATTGGGGAGATTGGAAAACTAACAAGATCTTTGATTATGGGCAGGACTTATTTTAATTTTAGTATGTGGTAATGGTGTTGTGTTCCTGTTCTAAAGATCCCTGTCCTTAAGAGATACTGAAATGTTCACAGATAAAATCATACACTCTCAGGAATCGGCTGCGCTTTCATCCATGGGAAGAACATTCAAATTATTTATGAGTTGACAGTTTTTGAGGTAACATGACGGATACGTGGGAGTTGGGTTTTCTCTAATCTCTACCTCTGCAATTTTGAAAAATTTCAGAACAATATTTTCATATCGTATACTCAGTTTACTGTTTGCATCACAATACTTAAGAAAAATTTAACATCACAAATATATGAGTCCCTCTGAACGTTTGTTTCTGATCCTTTCTGATTGCATGTAGAGATATCCACCATGTAAAATCTAGAGTTTTTATTCTAATTTAACTTTCTTTGAATTCCTTAGGCCCTCTGGGCCATTAAACTAAATGCATCCATCCCTGAGGTCGCTGATCTCAAGGAGCTGTGCAGACCAGCTGATCCAGAGAGTAATCTACTTAGTTCTTTCTTCACGGATTGCCATGAATTCTCCTTTCTCCAAAGTTAGTGCTGTGGCTGGCACAATTAGCTGCGTGTTTAAGTCACCTAGGTAAGTTTCTTTTTTTTTTTTTTTTTAAGATTTTATTTATTTATTTGACAGAGAGAGAGAGCCAGCAAGAGAGGGAACACAAGCAGGGGGAGTGGGAGAGGAAGAAGCAGGCTCCCAGCAGAGCAGGGAGCCCGATGTGGGGCTCGATCCCAGGACTCCGGGATCACGCCCTGAACCGAAGGCAGACGCTTAACCGCTGTGCCATCAGGCGCCCCACCTAGGTAAGTTTCAAAGTACTGTTGCCTTCCCCACCCCCTACAGATCCTGACTGGGATCCAGTCCTTTCCAATTTTACCAGGTAATTGTAATGTGCTGAGAAGCCTGAGAAACTCTGAAATGAGAAAAAGGTCCTCAACTTGCAGTCAAAAAACTTGGTGTTCTTACAAAATAAATTCTGTTGTGGGGCCCCTCCCACAGCCACTGTCAAACACTTGGTCTGGGACGTGTCCAGGCACCCGGAGCGTCAAAAGCACTCCAGGTGTGTTTCACACAAATCAGGGTCCAGGACCGCAGCCCCCAAAGCAGCTGGAGGAGTAGCTTCTCATCTAGGCTGTCCTTTAGACCCCAGGGGATTTCTTTGTAAAGTTGCTGCAGACCAGGCCGCATCCTGCCTCAGCAGAAGAGAAGGGCTGGGACCAGACACGGCCATCAGCAGTTGTAAACCGTCCGGGTGATTCCAGTGTACGTCCAGGCTGACAGCAATTGAAACACATCATCTGCCATTAATCACGATTCAAATCAGGTGATGCCAGATGATAAATCTAGATTCTTCCGCTTCCTCCGGGCTACCGGTCTGCAAGGGCAACAGACACCGTTTCACCTCAGTGTGAGAGGACCTACGTCCAGGCTTTGAAGCAGCTTTTGGAAGGAAGAGGAGCTCTGGACGAGAGGCTCAGCGATCAGGAAGTAAGTGCTATGAGAGCGGGGCACAGTGCGTGGTCTCCGCAAGAAGAGGCAAAGGGAACACCAAGAAAACCCCCTGGATGGGGGGGGGCGGTTTGGGGCTCTCCACTCTAGTGATGATGCCTCCGCTGGCCGCTCGCTGGCCCCGGGTGCTCGCTGCCCGGATGCCAAATTCTCTAGGTTATGCGAACCCGCACAGATATCGTCTAAGGATTCCACCCCCTTGCTTTACCCCGTTGAGTCTCAGGTCACACTGGGGTGTCTCTCACTGGGCGAGCCCCTCCGGACCTGTAACAGCAGCGCGGGTAGGTTTTGCCAGCTTTAGTGTTTTACAGGCAGGGAAGGGAACCACAGCGTCACGGGCTTGGGCGTGGGTTAACTTAGGTTCGCGAGATGGCTCTTTAATATTGCGGCCGCTGTTGTCTGCGACTTGTTGCTGCGGGGCGGGGGGGTGGGGGTGCTCTCCCGAGGGTGCGCGTGCGGCCGGTTTCCAGCTCGGGGCTACTCCGGGTCCCGCGGCCGCACGGGGGCACGTCTGCGGTGGGCACGCACTGAAGTGGGGATTGTTCGTGCGCGGGGAACACGGGGGTGCATATGCAACTTTAGTGGGTGCTGCCAAGGAGCTTTGCCAAGTAAACCAACAACAGCCAATAACCGAACTGGTCCTACGGATCTAAACCCCCACCAGCTGTGCGTGAGTGAGCCGGGCCCGCGCCTGGGCTGCGCTTGCCTTTGCTCTTTCTCGGTTTTGCTCGTGTGATGTGTATACAACAGTATCTCACTGTGGTTTTTATGAGCATTTCCCTGAAGCTGAAGAGGTTAACATTTTCCCCTTCGTGACCGTTTGTTTCTCCTCTTTTATGTAGTGCTTATTCAAGGTTTTGGGGGGGGGGGTTACCCATTTTTCTTTCTTTTTTTTTTTTTTTTTTAAGATTTTGTCAGAGCGAGAGAGCACAAGCGGGGGAGGGGGGCAGCAGGCAGAGGGAGAAGCGGGCTCTCCACTGAGCAGGGAGCCCGATGCAGGACTTGATCCCAGGACCCCAGGATCATGACCTGAGCCGATGGCAGATGCTTCACCGACTGAGCCACCGAGCCGTCCCTTTACCCATTTTTCTTTTTTCTTTTTTTTTTTTAGATGAAAGCACATATAAGGTATTTATTTATTTATTTTTTAATTATATTACGTTAGTCACCATACAGTACATCCCTGGTTTCCGATGTAAGGTTCGATGATTGATTATTTGCATATAACACCCAGTGCACCATGCAATACGTGCCCTCCTTACTACCCATCACCAGTCTATCCCATTCCCCCACCCCCCTCCCCTCCGAAGCCCTCAGTTTGTTTCTCAGAGTCCATAGTCTCTCATGGTTCATTCCTCCTTCTGATTATCCCCCCTTTCTTTATCCCTTTCTTCCCCTACCGATCTTCCTAGTTCTTATGTTCCATAGATGAGAGAAATCATATGATAATTGTCTTTCTCTGCTTGACTTATTTCACTTAGCGTTATCTCCTCCAGCCTTTACCCATTTTTCTAATAGATGTTCAGAATATATATTTTTATCTGACAAAACTCTTTACGCACCCTGGCTTAATGGACTTCACCAGATATAGAATGCCAGTCTCCTCTCCCACTCTGGTATTCCAACCTTCTCCCTGGTAAACTTTGAGGAAAAGTAGCTCCTAATAGATCTTGATATGAGCCAAGTTATAATTTTCTCCCCTCTATTTTGTGTTTTATTGTGTCGTAAGAAATTTTTTTCCTCCTCAGTTGTGAAGCTGCTCTTCTGTAATTTCTGAAAGCCATTGTGGTCCATGTTTAGATCTGACATTCAGAACATAAATGAAGGTAAGATTAAACCCGGCAAAAAGGCGGGCTACTAAACTGAGTACAGTTCAAGAGCAGACATCCCAACAGAAGCATGAGGTGAACAGCGTTGGAAAACTCCGGACAGAATTAGAAGACAGGTGGGATGTGATTAAAAGAGGAGCAGAGAGAACTAGGGGAGGAAATGCTGTCAAAAGTGAAGAAACACAGCGTGTTCCAAATTGCCAAAGGACATCAACCCCCAGATTCAATTAGCCCAATCCCCCCTAAGCAAAGTGAAACCATAACCAGCTACACACCACGGTCTCAAAACCAAAGAAAATGAGAAAGATTTTTAGAGAATACAGGGGCCAAATAAGCAGGAAAATGGACAGCTGACATCCCAACATAAATAAAACAAGACCTTAATGAGAGCCATTTTTAAGTGTTAAGTCTCTTGTCGAAGCAGATTTCCATACCCAGCAGCAAAATAAAAATGCCTGAAGAAATGTGTAAGCCGAAACATTTCATTGTTAGAAGGCTCGAATTAGAAAAAATACTAGAGTAAGTTCTTCAGTCCAAAGGAAAATAATTCCAGGTTGAAAACTGGAAATGCAGGAAGGAATGAAGGGCACCAGAAAGGTTAGTATATAGATAAATATTATGGAATAATTATTTTATAAAGCTACCCTAGAAAAGTCTCATAAAGATTAAAATAATGTAAGATTAAAACAACGGTAATACAAAAGTCAAGGTAAAAATGGGATTAAAAGTGTTTTCATATAGTAGCTTTTGGGGGGGTTATGAAAATAATTATATTAAGCTCTATTAAGTGAAGGATTCACAATCATTGGTGCAAATTCACAGAAATTTGTATGTGAATCTAACGAGATTGTAGAGGGAACAATGAAGTAACGAAATATTCAAAGGAAGTCAAATGAAGAGACTAAAGGAACATTAAAAAGTTAGGTAAGAGGGGTGCCTGGGTGGCTCAGATGGGTAGCTCCTTCTCCTACCGATCTTCCTATTTCTCAAATTCCATAAATGAGTGAAACCATATGATAATTGACTTATTTCACTCAGCATTATCTCCTCCAGTGACGTCCATGTTGCTGCAAATGTTGAGAACTCGTTCTTTCTGATGGCTGAGTAATATTCCATTGTATATATGGACCACATCTTCTTAATCCAGTCATCTGTTGAAGGGCATCTCGGCTCCTTCCACGATTTAGCTATTGTGGACATTGCTGCTATGAACATTGGGGTGCATATGGCCCTTCTCTTCACTACGTCTGTATCTTTGGGGTAAATACCCAGTAGTGCAATGGCTGGATCATAGGGTAGCTCAATTTTTAACTTTTTAAGGGACCTCCACACTGTTTTCCAGAGTGGCTGTTCCAACTTGCATTCCCACCAACAATGTAGGAGGGATCCCCTTTCTCCACATCCTCTCCAGCATTTGTTGTTTCTTGCCTTGTCTATTTTTGCCATTCTAACTGGCGTAAGGTGGTATCTCAGTGTGGTTTTGATTTGAATTTCCCTGATGGCTAATGATTTTGAACATTTTTTCATGTGTCTGTTAGCCATTTGTATGTCTTCATTGGAAAAGTGTCTGTTCATATCTTCTGCCCATTTTTTGATTTATTTGTTTCTTGTGTATTGAGTTTGAGAAGTTCTTTGTAGATCTTGGATACCAGTCTTTTATCTGTAGTGTCATTTGTAAATATATTCTCCCATTCCGTGGGCTGCTTCTTAGTTTTTTTGACTGTTTCCTTGGCTGTGCCGAAGCTTTTTATCTTGATGAAGTTCCACAAGTTCATTTGATCTTTTGATTCTCTTTCCTTTGGAGATGTGTCATGAAAAAGTTGCTTTGGCCGATGTCAAAGAGGTTACAGCCTATGTTCTCTTCTACGATGATGGATTCCTGTCTCACATCGAGGTCTTTCATCCATTTGCAGTTTATCTTTGTGTATGGTGTGAGAGAGTGGTCAAGTATCATTCTTTTGCATATAGCTGTTCAATTTTCCCGCACCATTTATTGAAGAGACTGTCTTTTTTCCACTGGATATTTTTTCCTGCTTTGTCAAAAATTAGTTGACCATAAAGTCGAGGGTCCATTTCTGGGTTCTCTATTCTGTCCATTGGTCTTTGTGTCTCTTTTTGTGCCAGTACCATGCTGTCTTTGTGATCACAGCTTTGTAGTATAGCTTGAAATCAGGCAATGTGATGCCCCCAGCTTTGTTTTTCTTTTTCAACATTTCCTTGGCGATTTGGGGTCTTTTCTGGTTCCACACAAATTTTAGGTTTGTTTGTTCCAGCTCTTTGAAAAATGGCATTGGTATTTTGATCGGGATAGCATTGAAAGTGTAGATTTCTCTGGGTAGTGTAGACATTTTAACTATGTTAATTCTTCCGATCCATGAGCATGGAATGTTTTTCCATCTTTTTGTGTCTTCTTCAATGTCTTTCATCATTGTTCTGTAGTTTTTAGAGTATAGATCATTTACCTCTCTGGTTAAGTTTATTCTGAGATATCTTATGGTTTTTGGTGCCATTGCCTCGTCTAATCTGTTGATTCCTTCTAGTTATTGAATTTTTCATCATTTGGTCCCTTTTCGTATTTTTTATCTCTTTGCGAAGACCTCGCTGATGTCCTCCACTCTTTTCTCAAGCCCAGGAAGTATCTCTATGGCCATTACTTTGAATTCTTATCAGGCATATTGCTTATCTCTCCTTCATTTAGCTCTTTTTCTGCGGTTTTGTCTTTCTCTTTCATTCAAAATATATTCCCGTCTCCTTATTTTGTCCAGCTCTCTGTCTTTGTTTCTATGTATTAAGAAAGTTAACTATGTCTCCTGATCATGAAAGCAGTGCCTTTCTGAAGAAGAGATCCTGTGGTCACTAGACCAGGTATTTCAGGGGTGCCTACTGTGTGGTTACTATGTGTCCTACAGTTATGACTGAGCCTCATTTCCTCAGCTGCAGTGGTCCGCTTTGCATGTTAAGAGCGTCCCAGGCAGGTTTGGGTCCCTGTGCTGTTAAGGGGCTAGTCTGGCCTGGGACAGGTTTGTAGTTGGCAGTCAGACCAGATGGTTGCCCTCAGCCCATTTGCCAGGACTGTAGTCACACTGATCGGCAGCGTACTCTCTGCATTGCCAGCTATAAAGTTTGGCTTCTGAGACTACAGGCACACTGGTGTGTGTGGTTGTCTTCTCTCCCCAGAGCAGGTGTCACTTTGGAATGGTGCTGGTCCCTGCTGGGGCTGTTTGGAGGGTGTGTTGGGCAGTAGCTGCTTTGGAAGGATTCCTGCTGAGTGGGGCAGGTTGGTTGGGGGCAGATCCTCAGGAGAGCTCGAGGGTGGGACAGGTGATGCTATCAAGGCAGGTGCAGAGTGTTCCTGCTGGTTCCTGAAAGTGTCCTGCTATCTAGGATGGGGGGTGTTGTGCGGGAAGAGGGCGAGAAATGGTGTCCACCAGCTTTTTTTTTTTTTTTTTTTTTTTTTAATTCTTGGAGAAGTCTCCTAAAGATCCCTGACCCTCCAGGGCACATTCTGAGATTGGTAAATAAATCTTCATGTCCCCCAAGGACCTTTTCAAACTGCTGCTTCTATCCTCTAGCTCAGCAGGCTTGTTCTGCTGTATCTCTTAGGGTGGAGACTCGGTTTCCTACTGCCTCTAGCTGTCCCAGAGCTGAGCATGCTCATTTTTAAAGTACCTGGGATTAAGCTCCACTGACTGTAAAAAGTCAGGGAGTTAAGCCCCACTGGTTTTCAAAGCCAAATGTCATGGGGACTCCTCTTCCTAGTGAGGTCTCCCATGTCTGGGGCACCTGCTGTGGGATCTGTTTTTCTTCCTTCTCTGTGCTTATGGTGTCCCTGCTGTTTGTCATTAGTCTCGCTGGGGGGTTGCAACTGCATTTCCACCCCTCCTACCATCTTTCATGTGGTCTCCTCTCTGTTACTAACTTTGGACAGTCTGTTCTGCCCATCTTTGGGTCCTTTTCTGGGCTATCTACACTGATGTGGCAGATATCTCCATGTATCCGTGGGTTGTGTGAGCTAAGGCGCCTCTTACTCTGCCATCTTCCCCGCATCGCCAATTATTCTTCTATTTGCCTTTTGATAAAATCTGATCGCTTTCAGAAGGTTACTTCACTTTTTAAAAATCTTAGTTCTCTAGGTAAATTATTTCTCTATTCCTATTCTCCAAGCCCTTTATTCTTTCTTTCATCTGGTCTGCCTTGTTGCCAATGCTCTCTATTGCATTATTCACCTCATTCACTGATTTAATCAGCTCTAGAATTTACTTGGTTCTTTCTTACAGTCTATTTGGTAAAGAACTTCTGCTCATTAACTTTGTTACTGAATTCACTGAATTGTCTGAGAATTCCTGCAGCTCGTTCAGTTTCTGTATAACAACGATTTTAATTCTGTATGAGTTCTGTCACAGTATTCCATGCCTTTGTGTTTGGTTGCTGGAGAATTGTCATTTTCTTTTTTAATATTAATTCCAGTGTAATTAACATACAATATTAGTTTCAGGTGTACAATATAGCGATTCAGCAATTCTATGCATGACTCAGTGCTCATCACAGTAAGCGTGCTCCTAATCTCTTCACCTATTTTACCCATGCCCTTACCCACCTCCCCTCTGGTAACCATCAGTTTGTTCTTTTGTTCCTCTGTAGGTAAGTGTCCGGTTTTTTCTTTTTTTCTTTATTTGTTTTGTTTCTTAAATTTCACATATAAGTGAAATCATCCAGTACTTTTTCTGACTGACTGACTTCACTTAGCTTTATTTGTCTGGATCCATCCATGTTGTTCCGCATGGCAAGGTTTCATTCTTTTCATTTTGTTTTTATTTCAGGTATTTTTCATTTCTTCAAACTTATTTATCAGGAGTGACTGAAATGAAAAATATAATTGAGTCCCATCATCATGGAAATGGCTTTAAGAGAAAACTGGTCAGATGAATATTATTGCTTCCCATTTTCAACCAGCAAATTGTTTCCATTAATAAACAGACAGCCAACAGTCTATCAAGAATGCTCAAGATATGTTATATAATAAAATATGCCTTTTCAAAGGTGTTCGGGGGGGAACTAGGAAATAACTTGTCTGATGAAATCAAGAAGTTCACATAAGACAAGCACAAAAGCACCGCCCAGGCCTCTGAGAACATTGGACCACGCGCCCTTGAAAATAAAAGCTGTGGCTCTTTCCTTGCAAGCAGTCTTCCTCCAGCAGCCCAGTGTGCTTGTGTACAGGGTGTCAATTCTTTTACATCCTGACTGCATCACCATACAGTGATGAACAATGTCGAATGGATAGGAAGTCGACACAGCAACCACCGTGACAGATCGTGCGATCATTCAGCTGACAGAGACGTGCATCTTCTTGGGATCGCGAAGCATTCCCTTTGTAGGGTATAGATTCTGAAGTAGGCCTCTGCTTGATAGATGATAATACCCTGCACCGACCATTAAAGCCTTGGTACGGGTCCTCACTCCCATCAGATTTGTAGATCTTAACCAGGTGGTCACTGAGGCCTCTGAATTCCCTTTCAGCTCCAGCTTTACCCACTTTGTCCATCAGCTGCCGGACGGGTATGAGTAAAATCGAGAGGATACACAGAACACAAGGATGCGGCCCCAGCGGCACCGCCTGTTGCCAGATTCCCTGCAAAGCAGCACCAAAACTAGGTTCTCTTGTCCACACCACCCGGAAAGATCTGCTTGTATGTCTTTGAAGGCACAGTTAAGAGCCCAAGTGGGGAAGTATCAGATGACCTGGGCCAGGTTAGCATGCCAGAAGGACAGGACGCCCTGCTCCTTGGACATATGAACCCTGCAGTCTGTAATGCCCTTGTATTGCTTATCTGAGGATTTGCTTGCTGCATGTTGCACCTGTAGCAGCAGCCTGACCCACTCCGTAGGCACGGCTTCAGTCCTGGGAGGTGGCCGCAGGCACTCCACCCACCAGGAAGTCCTTGGCAAAGGACACAGTGGCATCTGTCATGTTGCAAGGAAAGGGGAGGTGGGCAATGGTGGGACTGTGGTAGGAACCAGCTGGGACTCTGGAGCCCTGGGCTCATTCTTTCTTATGACTCAGTTATATTCCATTGTGTGTGTTTTTGTGTGTGTACACACACCACACCATCTTTATCCACTCATCTATTGAGGGATACTTGGGTTGCTTCCATAATCTGGCTCTCGTGAATAATGCTGCAATAAACATAGGAGTGCACGTGTCTTCTCAAATTAGTGTTTTTGTATTCTTTGGGTAAATACCCAGTAGTGAAATTGCTGGGTCATATAGTAATTCTATTTTTATTTTTTTAATGTGGGTTTTTCTCCAGGTTTATTGGGAAATAATTGATATACATCACTGTACAAGTTTAAGGTATACAGTGTGAAGGTTCGGTTTACATATATTGTGAAATGATTATCATATTATGTTCAGCTAACATCCATCCTATCATATATAGATACAGTAAAAGAAAGAAAAAAAATTTCCCTGTGATTCGAACTCTTAGGATTGGGGTGCCTGGGTGGTTCAGTCATTAAGCATCTGCCTTCGGCTCAGGTCATGATCCCAGGGTCCTGGGATCGAGCCCCGCATCGGGCTCCCTGCTCAGTGGGAAGCCTGCTTCTCCCTCTCCCTCTCCCCCTGCTTGTGTTTTCTCTCTCGCTACCTCTCTCTCTCTCAAATAAATAAAAAATTTTAAAAAGAACTCTTAGGATTTACTCTCTTAACTTTCTTATATATAATACAGCAGTATGAGCTAGAGTCCTCATGTTGTACCTTGTATCTCCAGTACCGACTTACAACTGGAAATTTGTAACTTTTGACTCCCTTGCTCCAATTCCCCCTCCCCGCACCCTCGACCTCAGGTAACCACATGTTTGATTTCTTTTCCTATGAGGAGTTTTTGTTGTTGTTTAAGATTTCACATGTAAGTGAGATCATACAGGATTTTTTAAAATTATTGTTTAAATCATGATAAATGTATTCTTTAATCCCCATCAGCTATTTCTTCCATTCTCCCCTCCACCACCTCCTTTCTGGTAACCATCAGTTTGTTATCTTGGGTTAAGAGTCTGTTTCTTGGTTTGTCTCTTTTTCCTTTGCTCATTTGTTTCATTAAACTGCACATATAAGTGAACTCATATGGTATTTGTCTTTCTCTGCCTTATTTCACTCAGCATTATACTCTCTAGCTCTATCCGTGTTGTTGCAAATGGAAATACTGCATTTTTTATGACTGAATAATATTCCACTGTAAATATATACCACATCTTTATCCATTTATCTGTCGATGGATGCTTGGGCTGCTTCCATAGTTTGGGTATTGTAAATAACGCTGCAATAAACAAAGGGGTACATGTATCCCCTTGAATTAGCGCTTTTGTATTTGGGGGTAAATATCCAGTAATGTGATTACCGGATCATAGGGTAGCTCTAATTTTTAATTTGAGGAATCTCCATTCTGTTTTCCTCAGAGGCTGCACCAGTTTGCGTTCCTATCAGCAGTGCCCAAAGTTCATTTTTCTCCACATCTTGGCCAATGCTGTTGTTTCGTTCTTTAGTCATTCTAACGGGTGTGAGGTGATATCTCACTGTGGTTTGATCTGTATTTCTCTTATGAATGATGTTGGGCATCTTTTCATGTGTCTGTTGGCCATCTGGATGTCTTCTGCCCATTTTTTAATTGAATTATTTGCTTTTGGGGTGTTGAGTTGTATTAGCTATTAATGTATTTTGGATACTAACCCTTTCTCAAATATGTCATCTGTAAATATCTCCTCCCATTCAGTAGGTTGCCTTTTAAATTTGTTGATTCTTTCCTTTGCTGTGCAAAAACATTTTATTTTGTCGTAGTCTCAATAGTTTATTTTTGCCTTTATTTCTCTTGCCTCAGGAGACATAGCTAAAAAAAAAAAAAAGGCACTATGGTTGATGTCAAAGAAATCATTCCTGTGCACTCCTCAAGGATTTTTGTAATTCGGGGTGTCACATTTAGATCTTTAATCCATTCGAGTTTATTTTTGTGTATGAGGAAAGAAACCAGTCCAGTTTCATTCTTTTACACGTACCCATTCAGTTTTCCCAGCACCATTTGTTGAAGAGATTGTCTCTTTCCTGTTAATATCATTCCTCCTTTGTCAAAGATTGACCATATCATCATGTGTTTATTTCTGGGTTTTCTGTTCCATTGATCTATGTATCTATTCTTATGCCAGTACCATACTATGATGATTACTACTGCTTTGTAATATACCTTGAAATCTGGAATTGTGATGCCTCTAGTTTTTCTTTTTCAAGGTTGCTTTGGCTATTTGAGGTCTTTTGTGGTTCCATACAATTTTAGGATTGTTTGTGCTAGTTCTGTGGAAAATGTTGTTGGTATTTCTAAAGGGATTGCACTAAATGTGTAGATTGCTTTGGGTAGTAAAGACATTTTAACACGATTCGTTCTTCCAATCCATGAGCATAGGATGTCATTCCATTTCTTTGCATTATCTCAATTTTTTTCATCATTGTTTTATAGTTTTCAGAGTACAAGTCTTTCACGTCTTTAAGTTTATTCCTAGATATTTTATTGGTTTTGGTGCAGTTGTAAATGGGATTGTTTTCTTAATTGCACTTTCTGCTACTTCATTAATAGTGTATAGGAATACAACCGATTTCTATACATTGAGTTTTGTATCCTGCAACTTTACTGAATTCATTTATCAGTTATAGTAGTTTTTTGAAGTATTTAGGGTTTTCTATATATATAGCACCCTTCATCTACAAATAGAATTTTTCTTTTTCCTCACCAACTTGGATGACTTATTTCTTTATGTTGTCTAATTACCATGGCTAGAACTTTGAGTACCATGCTGGATAAATGGTGAGAGGGGACATCCCTGTCTTGTTCCTGGCATTATGGGACAAGCTCTCTTTTTTGCCATTGAGTATAATGTTGGCTATAGGTTTTTCATATAACGCCTTTATTATCTTGAGGTATGTTCCCACTAGAGCTACTTGGCAGAGGGTTGTTTTTTTTTTTTTTAATAAAAATGGATGTTGTACTTTGTCCAATGCTTTTTCTATATCTATTGAAATGATGATATGGTTTTTATCCTTTCTCTTACTGATGTGAGGTATCGTGTTGATTGTTGCAAATAATGAACCACCCTGCATCCCACTTGATCATGGTGTGTGATTTTTTTTAAGTGTGTTGTTGGGTTTGGCTTGCTAATTTTTTATAGTTGAATAAAAGTTATTTTATTCTATTAAGATATTTCATAAGGTGCACAGCTTCCAACCCCAGACCTCTCTATTATCTATACCACCAGGTACAATGATTCTTCCTGAATAAATCTGCATCAGTAAAGTGGTAAATCAGGATGCGCTTAAAACAATGAAATGAAAAAATCAGAGAAATCTTAGTAGAAAACGTGACAGGCCAAGTCTTACCAGATTGGCTTCCTGACCTCATTTCCATCTCTGATGGGAAGCACTGCTCCTTGTTCGCGGGCGCTGGGACACCACCAGCTCAGGCTTCAGCTGGGTCGGCAAGTCCAGGCAGGAGCGCCCCTTGTGCGGTTGGTGCGTGTGTCCCCACATTCTTGTCCAAATACTACTTTGTATTCTGTTTAATGCCTTTACTAGCATGGAAGTGATACTCTGCACTTTGTGTGTGTGTGGTTGCACTGAGGACTACAATACGCATCTTTTATTTATTTATTTAGTGACTCATCATACAGTACATCATTAGTTTTTGATGTAAAGTTCCATGATTCATTATTTGCACATAACACCCAGTGCTCCGTGCAATACGTGCCCTCCTTAATACCCATCACTGGCCTATCCCAGTCCCCCACGCCCCTCCCCTCTGAAGCCCTCAGTTTGTTTCCCAGAGTCCATAGTCTGTTGTGGTCCATTCCCCATTCTGTTTACCCCCCCTTCATTCTTCCCTTCCTTCTCCTACCGATCTCCCTGCTATTTCTTATGTTCCATAAATGAGTGAAACCATATGATAATTGTCTTTTTCTACTTGACTTATTTCACTTAACATAATCTCCTCCAGTCCCGTCCATGTTGCTGCAAATGTTGGGTAATCGTTCTTTCTGCTGGCTGAATAATATTCCATTGTATATATGGACCGCATCTTCTTAATCGAAGGGCATCTTGGCTCCTTCCACAATTTAGCTATTGTGGACAATGCTGTTATGAACATTGGGGTGCATATGGCCCTTCTCTTCACTCCATCTGTATCTTTGGGGTAAATACCCAGGAGTGCAATGGCTGGATCGTAGGGTAACTCTATTTTTAACTTTTTAAGGGACCTCCACACTGTTTTCCAAAGTGGCTGTTCCAACTTGCATTCCCACCAACAGTGTAGGAGGGATCCCCTTTCTCCACATCCTCTCCAACATTTGTTGTTTCTTGCCTTGTCAATTTTTGCCATTCAAACTGGCGTAAGGTGGTATCTCAATGTGGTTTTGATTTGAATTTCTCTGATGGCTAATGATTTTGGGTTTTTTTTTCATAATATTTTTTATTATATTATGTTATTCACCATACACTACATCCCTGGTTTTTGATGTAAAGTTCGATGATTCATTAGTTGCATATAATACCCAGTGCACCATGCAATATGTGCCCTCCTTACTACCCACTAATGATTTTGAACATTTTTTCATGTGTCTGTTAACCATTTGTATGTCTTCATTGGAAAAGTGGCTGTTCATATCTTCCGCCCATTTTTTTTTTAAGATTTTATTCATTTATTTGACAGAGACAGCCAGCGAGAGAGGGAACACAAGCAGGGGGAGTGGGAGAGGAAGAAGCAGGCTCATAGCGGAGGAGCCTGATGTGGGGCTCGATCCCAGAACGCCGGGATCATGCTCTGAGCCAAAGGCAGACGCTTAACCGCTGTGCCACCCAGGCACCCCCCGCCCATTTTTTGATTTGATTATTTGTTTCTCGTGTGTTCAGTTTGAGAAGTTCTTTGTAGATCTTAGATACCAGTCTTTTATCTGTACTGTCGTTTGCAAATATCTTCTCCCATTCCGTGGTTTCCCTTAGTTTTATTGACTGTTTCCTCTGTAGTACAAAAGCTTTTATCTTGATGAAGTCCCAAAGGTTCATTTTTTTTTTCTTTTGTTTCCCTTGCCTTTGGAGATGTGTCATGAAAGAAGTTGCAATGGCTGATGTCAAAGAGGTTACAGCCTATGTTCTCCTCTAGGATTTTGATGGATTCCTGTCTCACATTGAGGTCTTTCATCCATTTGGAGTTTATCTTTGTGTATGGTGTGAGAGAGTGGTCAAGTGTCATTCTTTTGCATGTAGCTGTCCAATTTTCCCGCACCATTTATTGAAGAGACTGTCTTTTTTCCACCGGATGTTTTTTCCTGCTTTATCAAAGATTAGTTGCCCAAAGAGCCGGGGGTCCATTTCTGGGTTCTCTATTCTGTTCCATTGGTCTATGTGTCTGTTTTTGTGCCAGTACCATGCTGTCTTTGTGATCACAGCTTTGTAGTACAGCTCGAAATCCGGCATTGTGATGCCCCCAGCTTTGTTTTTCCTTTTCAACAGTTCCTTGGTGATTTGGGGCCTTTTCTGGTTCCATACAAATTTAAGGACTATTTGTTCCAGCTCTTTGAAAAATGTCCTCGGTATTTTGATCGGCATATCATTGAAAGTGTAGATTGCTCTGCGTAGCATGGACATTTTAACTATGTTAATTCTTCTGATCCATGAGCATGGAATATTTTTCCATCTTTTTGTGTCTTCCTCAATGTCTTTCAAGAGTGATTTATAGTTTCTAGAATATAGGTCCTTTACGTCTCTGGTTAATTCCAAGGTAATGTATGGTTTTTGGTGCTATCGTAAAAGGGATGGATTCCCTAATTTCTCTTTCTTCAGTCTCATTATTCGTGTATAGAAATGCAACTGATTTCTGAGCATTGATTTTGTATCCCACCACATTACTGAATTGCTCTATAACTTCTAATAGTTTGGGGGTGGATTCTTTTGGGTTTTCCATATAGAGTATCATGTCATCTGCGAAGAGAGACATTTTGACTTCTTCTTTGCCAATTTGGATACCTTTTATCCCTTTTTGTTGTCTGATTGCTGTTGCAAGGACTTCTAGTACTATGTTGAATAATAGTGGCGAGAGTGGGCATCCTTGTCGTGCTCCTGATCTTAAGGAAAGGCTTCCAGCTTTTCCCCATTGAGAATGATATTTGCTGTAGGCTTTTCATAGATGGTTTTTATGAGATTGAGGAATGTACCCTCTATCCCTACACTCTGAAGTGTTTTAATCAGGAAAGGATGCTGTATTTTGTCAAATGCTTTTTCTGCATCAATTGAGAGGATCATATGGTTCCTGAGTCTTTTCTTGTTGATATGATGTATCGCGCTGATCGATTTGCGAATGTTGAACCACGCTTGCATCCCAGGGATGAATCCCACTTGGTCATGATGGATAATCCTTTTAATGTACTGTTAGATTCTATTAGCCAGGATCTTGTTGAGGATTTTGGCGTCCATATTCATTAGGGAAATCGGTCTATAATTCTTTTTGATGGGGTCTTTGCCTGGTTTGGGGATCAAGGTAATATTGGCCACATAGAATGAGTTTGGTAGCTTTCCTTCTGTTTCTATTTATTGAAATAGCTTTAGGAGAATAGGTATTATTTCTTCTTTGAATGTTTGGTAGAATTCCCCCGGAAAACCGTCCGGGCCTAGAGTTTTGTTATTTGGAAGGTTGTTTATCACTGACTCAATCTCTTCATAATTAATTGGCCTGTTTAAAAAATCAATTTCTTTCTGTTTCAGTCTTGGTAGTTTATAGGTTTCCAGGAAGGATTCCATCTCTTCCAGATTGCTTAATTTATTGGCATATAGCTGTTGATAAACGTTTCTAATAATCCTTCCAATTTCATTGGTGTTGGTCGTGACCTCTCCCTTTTCATTCATGATTTTATTAATTTGGGTCCTTTCTCTATTCTTTTGGATAAGTCTTGCCAGTGGTCTTTCAATTTTATTGATTCTCTCATAGAACCAGCTTCTAGTTCTGTTGATCTGCTCTACTCTACTCCTAGTTTCTAATTCATTGATTTCTGCTCTAATCTTGGTCAACTGCTTCCTCGTGAGTGGATTAGGCCTGTCCCTCTGTTGCTGTTCCAGCTTCTTGAGGTGAGAATATAAAAACCGCATGTTAGATGTTTCTATTCTTTTGAGCGAGGCTTGGATGGCTATGTATTTCCCCTTTAGGACTGCCTTTGCAGTATCCCATAGGTTTTGGACCGTTGTGTTTTCATTCTTGTTGGTTTCTATAAATTGTTTAAATTGATTTTTGATTTCCCGGTTTATTGAGTCATTCCTGAGCAGGATGGTTATTAGTCTCCAAGTGTTTGAGTTTCTCCAAATTTTTCCTTGTGGTTGAGTTCCAATTTCAGAGCGTTGTGGTCTGAGAATATGCAGGGAATAATTTCAGTCTTTTGGTTTCGGTTGAGACCTGTTTTGTGACCCAGAACATGGTCTATTCTTGAGAATGTTCCATGGGCATTAGAATAGAATGAGTATTCTTTGGTTCTGGGGTGTAGTGTTCTATATATATCTATGAGGTCCAACTCGTCGAGTATGGCATTCAAAGCTCTTGTTTCTATGTTGGTTTTCTACTCCGGTGATCTGTCTATTGCTGATAGTGGAGTGTTGAGGTCCCCTACTATTAACCTATTTTTATCTGTATGTCTCTTTATTCTGGTTAAGAGTTGGCTTGTGTATCTTGCTGCTCCCCTGGTGGGGGCATATATATTTATAATTGTCATATCTACTTGTTGGATACATCCTTTAAGAACAACATAGTGCCCTTCTGTATCTCTAACTACAGTCTTTAGTTTAAAATCCAATCTGTCTGTTATGAGAATTCCTACCCCAGCTTTCTTTTGAGGTCCATTGGCATGAAAGATGGTATTCCATCCCTTTACTTTCAGTCTGAATGTATCTTTAGGTTCAAAATGAGTCTCTTATAGACAGCAAATGGATGGGTCAAGTCTTTTTATCCAATCTGCAACCCTGTGGCATTTTATGGGAGCATTTAGGCCATTTACATTGAGACTGATTATTGACAGATATGATTTTAATGATGCCATGCTGCCAGTAAAGTCTTTGTTTCTATAGATTGTGACTTTCTGTTCTGTATCACTCTTGGGGCCTTTTTACTTTTATAGAACCCCCCTTAATATCTCCTGTAGGACTGGTTTCGTGGGTACGAAATTGGTCAATGACTGGCGATTCTGGAAGGTCTTTATTTCTCCATCCATTCTGAATGATAGCCTTGCCGGATAGAGGATCCTTGGCTGCATGTTTTTCTCTGAAAGAGCTTGAAAAATGCCCCTCCAACCCTTTCTCTCATTCCAGGTCTATGTAGACAGGTCTGACGTAATTCTGATGCCTTTGCCTTGGTACATGAGAAATTTCTTTGCCCTGGCTGCTTTCAATACTGTATCCTTGGATCTAATATTTGCAAATTGCACTATGACGTGACGTGGCATAGGTTTGTCGTAGTTGAGCTTGGGAGGGGTCCTCTCTGCCTCTTGTACCCGAATGTTTGTTTCCCTTGCTAGATTAGGGAAGTTTTCAGCTACAATTTGTTCAAATATCTCTTCTAGACCTCTGTTTTTCTCCACCCCCTCGGGGATGCTGATGATTCTGACATTGGAAGGTTTCATTGAGTCAGTAATCTCCCATAAGCTACATTCTTGAGCGTGGATTTTTTTGAGTCCAGATTCTATTTTAGCTTTGACTTCTACTAACCCATCCTCCAATTCACTGATACGTTCTTCTGCCTCATTCACCCTGTCCGTCAGCTCCTCTAGTTTTGACTGCATTTGGCTCATAGAATTTTTAATTTCTGCCAGATTCGCTCTCATTTCCACCCTTAGAGATTCTATATTCTCATTAACATTTTCGTTAATACTTTTTCAAGTCTACACATCATCTTGACCATTGTTACTCTGAATTCCATTTCTGATAATTTGGTTACATCCATATCCATCAGTTCTGTGGCAGAGGACACAGACTCATTGTCTTTTCTTTGCTGGGGGGGACTTCTCCTTCTCATCATTCTGATGAGGAGAGGTTGCGGGGTTGTCCAGAGCCCAAATTATTGACCGGGACCCAGGCTGTGCACCCTCGTTTTATAGGGATCTTAGGGATGTGGGCTTCTTGATTTTTCAGCCTGCCTTCTGGGGGAGGGGCCTGCCACGCCGATACTCAGGAAACCCTGTTTGGGTACAGTCTCCATGTCCCCTGCGAGGGGGATGGGGATAGGAACACTGTGAGCCGGTCTTTCCAGGCTTTTGTTCTCTGGTGGCTTTCCCTGGCGGTTTGTTGTGCCTCTTCAGAGAGTCAGAGCAGCAGTGGCCGAATCTCAGCCTCTGTCTCAGAACAGAGGGATCACGGACCGTTCTCCACTGATGATCTGGCCACTTTAACTCTGTTACTGTTGGTGCTGCTCAACCCTGCAGCGTCCTGGGATGTGCGCCCCACAGCTGGCGTCCCAGCCCTCACTTCCAGGGCCGGTGGGTCTCTGTCCTTTGTTTCTAACACCACCAGCCTCCAGCCGCCAGCCGCCCCCATGTGCTCCAGAGCTTCCGGTCTGAGTCTGGTTCCAGTGAGTACACCGGAGCTCCGTTTCAGTCTGGTAGCGCGCGTGCACCTGGCTCATGGTCTCAGTCTGCTGTTTTGCGGGTGCCGGCCCAAGAGTCCGCCCGCTCCCCCGTGCAGGTGGCTACTGCTTCCCGACACCTGAACACGGCGGCTCCCTCCCCCTTCCATTTATCTTCCGATATCTGTGCGCGGTTTCACGGCTCCCCGCTTCGTACCTCAATACTCAGCGCTGGAGATGTTCATTTGTAGAGATCCAGATGTATCTTCCTGCGTCTCAGGCTGATTCTGTGGATGTTCAGGCTGGTCTGGTACCTACCCAACTCGACTCAGGGGACCAGCTGAAAAAGGGGTCCCCTACTCCTCCGCCATCTTAACTCCCCTCTCAAAAATTGAGCTACCTTATCCAGCAATTGCACTACTGGGTATTTACCCCAAAGATACAGACGTAGTGAAGAGAAGGGCCATATGCACCCCAATGTTCATAGCAGCATTGTCCACAATAGCTAAATCGTGGAAGGAGTCGAGATGCCCTTCAACAGTTGACTGGATTAAGAAGATGTGTTTCAGGGGTGCCTGGGTGGTGCAGTCGTTAAGAGTCTGCCTTCAGCTCAGGGCGTGATCCCAGCGTTCCGGGATCGAGCCCCACAATAGGCTCCTCTGCTGGGAGCCTGCTTCTTCCTCTCCCACTCCCCTGCTGTGTTCCCTCTCTCGCTGGCTGTCTCTCTGTCACATAAATAAATAAAATCTTTAAAAAAAAAAATGTGGTCCAGCATGGTGCACTGGGTGTTAGATGCAACAAATGAATCATCAAACTTTACATCAGAAACCAGGGATGTACTGTATGGTGACTAACATATAATAAAAAAAAACAAAACAAAACAAAGATGTGGTCCATATATACAATGGAATATTACTCAGCTATCAAAAAGAACGATTTCTCAACATTTGCTGCAACATGGACGGGACTGGAGGAGATAATGCTAAGCGAAATAAGTCAAGCAGAGAAAGACAATTATCATATGGTTTCACTCATTTTTGGAACATGAGAAGTAGGAAGATCAGTAGGAGAAGAAAGGGAAGAAGAAGGAGGGGTGGTAAACAGAAGGGGGAATGAAGCATGAGAGACTATGGACTCTGGGAAACAAACTGAGGGCTTCAGAGGGGAGGGGGGTGGGGGATTGGGATAGACTGGTGATGGGTAGTAAGGAGGGCACATATTGCATGGTGCACTGGGTGTTATACGCAAGTAATGAATCATAGACCTTTACATCAAAAACTAGGGATGTACTGTATGGTGACTAACATAATAAAAAATTATTATAAAAAAACTACAACTCCTAGAGTATTGATGAGGTTATTGATATTACCTTTTAATCCTTGAACTAGAGCAGTTCTTGACATTGTTGCGGGAGATAATTATTTTTTTTAAACTAAAATAAAATTCACATAGGATGTACTGTATGGTGACTAACATGATAAAAAATTATAAAAAAAATTCACATAATATAAAATTCACCATTTTAAAGGGTACAATTCAGTGGGTTTTAGTACATTCACAATGTTGTACAATTATCACTACAGTCTAATGCCAGAATATTTTCATCATCCCAAAGGAAATCCCATGCTAATTAAGCAGATAGTCACCATTCCACCCTAAATCTAGCTCTGGCGAACATGAATCTACTTTCTATCTATACATCTGCCTGTCTGGATATCATATGTCTATAATCATAAAATATTTGTTCCTTTTGTGTCTGGTTTCTTTCGCTTAGCATAATGTTTTCAACACTTATAAGTATCAATAATTCATTTCTTTTAATGGCTGAATCATATTCTGTCACATAGATATACCATATTTTGCCCATCTACTCTCAGTTGGACATTGGGGTTGTTTCCACTTTTGACCATTAGGCACAGTTCTGTAAATATTCATATACAAATTTTGGTTTGGACACCTATGTTGAATTTCTTTGAGGAAATAAGAGTAGAAGTGTTGGGTCATATAATTCTATGTTTACTTTTTTAAAACAAAATTCACATTTAGGTTGAAATAAACTCCATGAATTTAATGTTTTACACCAAAAATGACAGCATTTTCTATTATTACTAGATAAACCAAAAAAAACACTTATTTTTGTAGATTTCTAGGTTTTGCCCAGAAATCAAGATAAATCAGTAGCTATAGGCTTCGGGGCGGGGGGGGGCAGAAGAAAAACAACCTATCAGTTGTGTCTATGGCTTCTGATTCTATCTTGACCATGAAACAGAAGGGCTCCACATATACCTGATAAAAGCCTTATGAAGAAGTAGGCTCAACAAAGGGCTGTGAACAGCAACAACCAGATAAAGTATTTGTCTAGTGACCCCTGAGGGCTTCCTCAGGGACCATTTTTATTTACATTAATTTTTCCTATGTATGAGCCATCCTGTTTTGTCTCTTTGTATGCCTTGTAATTTTTTGTTGAAAACTTAATATTTGGAATATTATAATGTGACATCGGTGGAAATCAAGCTCCCCCCTACCCAGTATTTGTTGTCGCTGCTTATTGTAATTGTTGTTAGGATGCTTCGCGTATTTTCTAATCAAATCTTGCATACCCAGTAGTCTTCGTCATGTGTGGCCACTGAACTCGTTCCATTAGCCTAGTGATCAGCCAGGAATTTTTTTAAATTCCTTCAATGCTAGGAATAAAAACAAAACTTTTCCCTAACTTTGTGGACGGACTCTCCGTGCATGTTGGAGCAAGCCTTTAACATGTAGGCATGTGGTTACAGCTCTGCTGTAACCTTCACTTCTTGTTTGGATGAAGCCTGAAGGTCAGACAAAGATGAGAGTTTAGGGCCTTCTCAGGGTTTTGTGGGTTTTGTTTTGTTTGTTTGTTGATTATAGGCCTAACACTGTGCATGGCCTTCTAGATTCCATGGAATATATGGGAGCTTCTCAAAGTCCTTATTCTCTGAAGTATCTCTTACCCCAGCCTTTTCTCCTATGCATTAGTTTTTCTATAATTTTCTCCAACTGTTATTCCTGACCCAAGGTGGCGGCTAATACGTTTACCTTTAAAAGTTTTCAACAAAGACCCACCCAGGTAGCCAACTCAGCACTAGGAAAGTTTAAGAAAAGGCAAAATAAAGGTAGGTCTTTGAAAACGTCCTTCGGGGAGCCACCAGATAGCTCAGAACAACCAAGCACAATTTGTAAGAGTAAGGTCCATAGTGTTCCTTCTGGTATTAGTAATCTGTGTTAGGAATATGGGGGGTTGTTTTCACGCTGGGGGTGGGGAATGGCACTAGAGTAAACTGAAACATCACGAAGCTCTCTTACCAACATTAGCTGTTTTTTCTTCTTCATTAAGCATTTCCCTTGTTGTAAGCTTTTTTTTTTTTTTATTTGACAGAGAGAGAGAGAGCACAAGCAGGGGGGAAGCTGCAGAGGGAGAGGGAGAAGCAGACTCCTCGCTGAGCAGGGAGGCAGACACAGGGCTCTATCCCAGGACCCTGGGGTCATGATCTGAGCCGAAGGCAGACGCTTAACCAGCTAAGCCACCCAGGGACTCTTGCCTTGTTGTAAGCTTTTGATTGAATGCCAAAATTCTGAAGAAGTTAATTCTGACTTTTTTGGGGCCAGATTTTTTTTATTTATATTCAATTTAGTTAATATATAGTGTATTATTAGTTTCAGGGGTAGAGTTTAGTGATTCATCGGTTGTATATATCACCCAGTGCTCATTACATCAAGTGCCCTCCTTAACTCCCATCACCCAGTTACCCCATCCCTCCACCCGCTTCCCCTTATTTTTTACTTTTTTGGAAGGACATACTGTTAGAGTTCTCTGCCATTTTTGCTGACATCCTATTCTTATTGTTTAAGCAACTGATGTTTAAGTTTTCAATCGCCTGTGGTGGAAGCGTCCTAAATAGTCCAGAATCACATCCACGAAAATAATCTTGGAAAGGCCATTTACTTTTCTAAGAACAAACACTAGATGAGCTCGAAGGTGTATATCAAACATTACAGCTGTTAATAAAATGAAAATCAGCTAGTAAATTAACTGACATAATTTTACATGTACATGTTTGCTTTAAATTTATATTAAAAGATACTGCATGTATTTGATCTGATAAATTTATTGGATTTAATCAACAGCTTGATTAAAGGTATTTATCCCTTGTGCATAGAAACAGAAGTTTCTAGGTATCGAGGAGTTATGGATTCAGATAAGCCTGGGGCCAAATTCCGGCAAATTCATTTACAGCCTGGGAAGAGACACTGAGTTTATACGCATCATCACTGTTGTCGGAGTTAAATATAGGACCACAGTCCTGCTCTCGTGTTTGTTGCAGGTTTTGTAAAAATAGTTCTAAAAATAATTCTTTTTTTTGACTGGCCTCATTTCACTGGCCTTCATTTGACTGGCCATTTTTTTTTGACTGGCCTTCATCTGACTGGCCTCCTGGCCAGTTAGCTCAGTTGGTTAGACCGTGGTGCTGAGAAAAATAATTCATGTTCCAGGGTCAGTCATGTAAGAACATCATGTAAGTACTTCTGTTTTCACCAAAATCACTTCATGGGACACTTGGACTGCAATACATACAACATCATAGATGCAATACCTGGAGTCAAATATGCTCATTATGTCAATATCTTCTGGCATTGGGTGAATTCCCAAAAAAGTATAGATTTTGCTAATGTTTGATTCTCCTATGTTTTAAGTTGTGTGGATATTTCACAGCATTTCATCCTACATTAGGAAAATTTTTTGGTATAATTTCTAATAGTTTGAAATTAAAGTCCCCAATGGTAGAATTCTCAAAATAGATATAACATTTACAGATCTACACATAACCACTATGAAAGAACTATCCATGTCGCCTACTCCTGTTGACCTTGAGACAAAAATATAGTCATGATGTTGTATCACAATGAAATACCACCAGGTACCATCAGGTTTTCTGTCCGTATCCTACATCTGAAGAATTACCTTCCAGGGAAGAAGCATAGATTATATCTCTTATAGAACGCACTTCTGTTTCTACCAAAAGCGTTTCACGGCGGGCTTGGGCCATGGTGTACACAGCATCACAGATGAAATAGAGTAAGACACGGTCATTAAGTCAATATCTGGCATAAGCTCAAGACTTTGGTGGGCGCTTGCCATTTTTCCACATAGTGATCCAGAAAGTGAACAATCACAAATTTCAAGCCAAAATTTACTGAAGTTAAGGTCCTCTGGATATTGGGAAGGATTAACTGCCTTGTGAAAGTGCATAAAAGCAGGGATATCCCTCTTCTGGTGTGAAATGAAAACTTCCACGGAAAGAATGCCAGACGTGGCCCATCTTATACAAACAATATTGCACTTTGCTATCATGATCCACACCTTCTCCAAGGTTAACTAGGATTCTGTCATCCTGCCAATGGTCATGAAGCTAGCTACATGCGCCTTTGCAGATGAAACTCTGGTCCTGGTTATGAAATTTATGTCACTTGGTCCATACCTTCTCTTAGCGGTAGGGATTTGCACTATGAAGTCCACATGCACCTTTCTGTGCCTTCTGTTTTCAGGTCCTCAAGGAGCAGCTCCCTTTGCCTATCATCAGAGAAAAAAAAAAAGTGCCATCCAGGTCCAGCCAAAATGCAGCAATAACCAGATTATTCCACGGAGGAGAGAGCTGTCCCTGGGGGCCATCTGATAGTGATGGGAACTGGTCTTTATCATTCAGAATGGGATCAAAAGAACCATATGTGACCTGAATAAGAAAAGGAAAATAGGATTCTGAGTTTACTGGATTTTGGAATGTCTTCCTTGGGAAGAGGGTACGTGAATTCTCTATGTGAGAGGGAGAGTGACCAGATGATTTGGTGAAAAGGGACTATGGTGGACATGACGCAATTCTCATTTCATTCTGGGCACATAGAAGACCATGTTTCCTAGACCCCTTGCTTTTAGAAAGGATATGTGGTTACTTCTAGCCAATGGCATCACTTTTAAGCCAAAGAATAAAAAATGATGTGTGTTATCCCTAGGTGCTTTTCATCTCCTTCCTTGGCATGAGTTTCGGATCACATACCAACAAGATCATGGTGCGTCCATCAGCCTTGCCCTATGTGCCTAGTAAAGCAGTCCGATGTTTGATGCAACAAATCTTTAATTACTGAACTCTTAACTAGGGGATTAAATTTATCACCACAGCATTACTATGTTATCCTACCCTCTCAGGTTTTCTAAAAAATAATTTTTCCAGAATAGAACCCTTTTAATGTAATGCTGCTATGTTCAGGAGTAATGTCTCCCTATTGCTATTGGCCACAGATCAGTCCCTAGGAAGAGACTCTGAGATAGAGGGTTTCTGTGGGAAGTGAGGAAAGGCAGGAATGGAAAGGAGAAGCTGAATCAAAAAAAAATAGTTGCAACCGAGTGTCAGCCAATCCCAAGGATCTCTGGACTGGGACAACCCTTTAGCATTGTCCCAAATGAAGTCCGGGAAAACAAGCTTCATCTTCCCATGTCTGCCAGAGATGGGCCTCTGGCTCTTCCCTAAGAGAGTTGCATCCTTGAGTAAGGTCACTTGCAATGATGTGGGCACTTCTTCTGAGGTTGAGCTGTGAGCTGGCATCAGTCAATATTCTCAGTCGCTGTGGGTTGGATGCCTTGTCCCTGAGCACAAATCTGGGCTCTCACATGATCTATTGCATTTATTCACCTTCTTCCTCTTTCTCAATCTGGTTAATCATCTCACCACCTGAGAACGTCCCTGGGCTGGCATACATACACACAGCTTCTGCCTTTTCTTTTTTGATTGAGGAAAAGGCATTGGGGAAAAGCAAAACATCTCTCTCCAGAACTCAGGCCCACTTAGCTGTGGGCTTTTGTAGAGCCCCAGAAGTGTTCCAGTCCCAGCTGAAAATTCTGACACTCTTCCTGTAACAATAACCACGGGTTCGCTGTGTCTCTGGCAGCTGTAGACTGTAGAATAGTCTGACTCCCTCCAGAGAACCAAAACAGGGCAGGCTCCGAAGGAAAGGCACTGTAGAGATCAAAACCCAGGGATGGGTGGGGAAATGGGAATTCTTGTTAACCACTTCGGTGGTGAAGAGAAGGGCCAGAACATATTGGTAGTTCTTCAAGAACGACCTAAACACAGGGAACAAGATTAGGGAGGATGGTCAAGTCATGTAATTCAGGGACCAATAGTAAGCCAAGCCAAGGGGAGGAAGGGTTTTAGACTCACGTTTTCCATTCAGAGATTAATGTCTATTGGCTCATGGAGATGGTATGAATGATTTCCCAAGGCTCTAAAGATCCTGGCATGGCTCTCTTACTCAGCTCACTGTGTCCAAATCACCAAAAGAGGTCTGCAAGCCACTGTGAGTGGGATTAGGTGGCATTTAGCTGAATGATGTAGCTGTCAACTGGACAGTGATTTTGTTGGCCATAAATGGAAGGTGCATCAGCGTATGGACAAGACAGCAAGACAGTCTCCTCTAGGTACATAAGTAAGGAGTGCAAGAACCATCTCATATGCCATTTTGGAAAGAGTTGAATCCCAAATGTTGGGAGCCAAGATGCAAGCATTCCTTGTTTCCCTTTTACATCTAGAATAGTTTAAGTAACACTGGACTTGCCAAGTCCTCAAATACTTTGGAAGATTTCTTTCTGACACCGTGTTCACCTGGGACATTTTAAGGGACTTTTACAGTTATCTCCTATTCTAAGTAGTCAGCTCCTCTGAAGCCAATTATGTTAAATTGTATTTTTCTTGAAAAATAAACATTTCATCCACATTTTCTAGTTTACATTCATAGACTTCAGCCAATTGTTCCAATAAGTTTTCTTTTTTGTGGTGAATTCTCCTTCATTATTTCTTATTTTATATGTGACTTTCCTTATTTTTTTAATTTCATTAGTTAAAAATATAAGTTCTCTGATATTTAAAATATTTCGGTGTTTTGTATTTCCTAAAGAATTAATGTCGTCTTTCCCTTTGTTAATTCCTATCTTCTCCTTTCCTTGGCATTATTTTGGCATTTTTCTAACTTTGTGAATTTCAAACTTAAACATTCTGAAAATCAATTCTGGGTTGTTAATTATAATAAATTAAATGTTTTCACACAAACAGTGCTCTGGCTGTTTTCTAGTGGTTCTTATATGGTTTCAAGATTGCGACTGTCTAGATAATGTGCAGAATTTTATTTGGGGTTAACTCTTTACTGAAATATTATGAGATATTGTTTCAATAGCTCCTAAGTAGTAGTTACATTTCAAATTAAAATCAGTCATTCCTCTGTGTTCAAATAATTTTATGTGTATTACTTCTACTTTGGGAATTTTAGCTTTTCTTGTGTTGCCTAAACCTGTCTTTTTCCTCTCCAAAAACCTTTGAAAGAAAACCGTAGACGTACATACAGAGGACTGACTTGATGTAAACTATAGTTGACCCTTGAACAATGTGGGTTTGAACTACACAGGTCCACTTATTCATGGATTTTTTCAATAAATTCAGAAAAGTACTGTAAGTGTATTTTTCTTATGATTCTCTCAATGACATTTTCTTTTCTCTAGCTTGCTTTATTGAGAATACATAATGCATGTAACACACAATATGTGTTCACTGACTTTATATTGTCGGCAAGGCTTTCGGTCAACAGTAGGCTATTAGTACTTAAGTTTAGGGAGAGTCGAAAGTTGTGTGTGGACTTTCGAGTGTGCACTGGTTTGGTGCCCCTAACTCCCACATTGCTCAAGGGCCAACCCTATATCCTCTGCACTAATTATGCTCTTCGGAGCTTTCTTCCCCTTAGTTTCATGTGTTTCATGAATGATCATAGACTAGAAGAGGTGAATTCACTTTTTTTTCTTTTACTTTTAAGATTTGCCTTATATCTTACTTTCTTTATGGAGGCAATCTTTTTGCTATTGGAGTACAAAGCCTGAAGACCGCTTTAAAGTGGTCTTGTTTCATTATCTATTCCTCAGATTTAACGTGTCAGGTGTTAAGTTCATGACCCTGTGCCTAATGGGTAGAAAACCTGAAGAGATCATAAACATCAACGAGGTTAGATTTGTACCCTAATTTTCCACACAGCACACACAGCTCCCAGAGAGAGACTGCTTTACCAGTGGTGGTTAATAAAGTCCAGGGTACAGTGCCAGAAAATGACATGGAGGATTCGCTTACCTATTTTTTTTTTAAAGATTTTATTTATTTATTCGACAGAGAGAGAGACAGCCAGCGAGAGAGGGAACACAAGCAGGGGGAGTGGGAGAGGAAGAAGCAGGCTCATAGCGGAGGAGCCTGATGTGGGGCTCCATCCCAGAACGCCGGGATCACGCCCTGAGCCGAAGGCAGACGCTTAACCGCTGTGCCCCCCGGGCGCCCCATGCTTACCTATTTTCTTGAGGCTAGAAGGACCATGACACAAATCCAGATAATGAAGGAGTTATTTTTGTCCCATTGCACTGAGAAATCTAGACGTGATCATTCTACAAAACATGGTGGCTAATGAATTCCAACAAGGTATCAAGAATAAAATTGGGTGGGAGGAGTTAAAATGGTGGAGGAATAGGAAGGGGGACCTTAAGTTTGTCTCGTCCCCCAAATACAGCTAGAGAGTGATCAGATCATTCTGAACACCCAAGAATTCAATCAGGGATCTGAGAAACCAAATGTTGCGAGTCTACAAGTAGAGAAGTGACCGCCATTTGTAAGGTAGGAGATGCGGAGACCTGAATCAGGTGTGATATAGCAGAGGACAGGGCGGTGGGGAGGGAGCCTGCCTACCGAGGCCACCGCAAAATACTGTCAGCAGCAGATTGCAGAATCCGAACTTTCAGAAGTCGGCTACCATGGGGGACGTGCCTGACTTAACGGTGCTCAGGTGGTGAAGCAGGGCGGAATCCCAGGTGTGATAGTGTGGTCTCAGGATCCCTGGGGTCGCAGGAAGAATGGGGATGCCTAAGTGCAGCGAAGTCCCCAGGCATAGGAGCAGGGCAGCCAGCTAAGAACAGTGCGGGCTTTCTGCTCTGCGTGGCCATAAACCGCGAACCGCGGCACGGATGTGCAACCACTTTCCTGGCAGCGTTCTGGCAAAAGGCAGAAGCACGGTGAGACATCCCCCCACCTGTCCAGGAACAGCATGCGTGAGCTCGGCAGGAGTCTGTGAAATGTGGCATCTTGAAACTCAGCTGTGTGCCCGAGATAAAAACATTCGGTCACAGGCCAGGTGAACAGAGTTCTGACAGAAACTGGGGAGACAGGAGCGATTGATTGCTTCTCTGTGAGCGCTCACTAAAGAGTGGGAGACAGGAATTTTCAGTTCAGGGGCTAGAGAGCAAGGCATACCCATTCATCCTGCCCGTCAGTGCTGGTAGCAAAACAGCGCCACCTAGTGGAGTCCAGAGCAGCTTACACTGAGCCCGGCCTCTGAGCACAGGAGGCACATTTCCACTAGAGCAAGTCCACGTGACACTCAGCACAACAGGCCCCTCCCCCAGAAGACCAGCACCAATAACTCGCTCTCACCAAGTTTACTGATCATAGAGGGCTGCAAAGCTGCAGTTCTTGGGGAAAACCGTATATAGCATGCTTTGTATTTTTATTCTTTAGTCTTTTAGTATTATTTCAGTTATTTTATTTTTTCAATTCCTTTTTTATTCTTTAATTTTAATTTTTTACATGTACTTTATATTTTTTGTTTCTTTTCATTGTATTTTATTATATATGCGTATATATGTGTGTACATATATACATGTGTGTTTCCTTCTTATTTTGAGATCTAGTTTTGTTTTTGTTTTTAAGATTTTATTTATTTGTCGGGGGAGGGCACAAGCAGGGGGAGCAGCAAGCAGAGGGAGAAGGAAGTCCAGCTGAGCAAGGAGCCTGACATGGGACTCAATCCCAAGACCCTAGAATCATGATCTGAGCCAAAGGTAGACCCTTAACTGACTGAGCCACCCAAGCGTCCCAGAGATCTAGTTTCTTTTAACGAGCAGACTAATACACACTTGGGATCTAGTTGTGTGTTTTTCCCCCCTGCTGCTGCTGGTTGGTTGTTTTTTCTTTCTCTCTTCCATTCTTTTCTGTACGAAATGACAAACAGAGAAATTCACCCCAAAAGAAAGAACAGGAAGTAGTACTCATCTGCCAGGGATTTAATCAGTATGGATGTAAGTAAGATGTCTGAACTAGAATTTAAAAGCAGTGATTATAAAGATAACAACTGGGCTTGAAAAAAGCATAGACGATACTAGAGAATCCCTTACTGTAGAGATAAAAGAGCTAAAATCTAGTCCAGCTGAAATTAAAAATGCCATTACCAAGATGCAGTCCCAAGCAGAGGCCTTAAAAATGAGGATGAATGAAGCAGAAGAGTGAATCAGTGATATAGAAGATAAAATATTGGAAAATAAAGGAGCTGAAGAGGGAAAGAAAACTATTAAACAAAGGTAGACTTAGGGAACTCAGCAATTCCATAAAGCGAACTAATATCCGTATTATAGGAGTCCCAGAAGATGAAGAGTGGGGGGGAAAGGGGCAGAAGGTTTATTTGAACAAATTATAGCTGAGAACCTCCCTAATCTGGGGAAGGAAACAGGCATTCAAGTCCAGGAGGCACAGAGAACCCCCCATCAAAATCAACAAAAATAGCTCAACACCTCGACATACTATAGTGAAGCTTGCAAATTACAAAGATAAAGGGAAAATCTTGAAAGCAGCTCAGAACAAGAGGTCCATAATCTACAAGGGTAGACACGTAAGGCTGGCAGCAGACCTGTCCACAGAGAGCTGGCCAGCCAGAAAGGACTGGCATGATACATTCAATGTGCTAAATGGGAAAAATATGCAGCCAAGTATACTTTATCCAGCAAGGAGGTCATTTGGAATAGAAGGAGAGATAAAGAGTTTCCAGGACAAACAAAAACTGAAGGAATATGTAAACACTAAGCCAGCCGTGCAAGAAATATTAAAGGGGGGGAGGCTCCTGGGTGGCTCAGTTGGTTAAGCAACTGCCTTCAGCTCAAGTCATGATCCTGGAGTCCCAGGATCGAGTCCCGCATTGGGCTTCTTGCTCAACAGGGAGTCTGCTTCCCCCTCTGACCTTTCCCCCCTCATGCTCGCTCTCTCAAGTAAATAAAATCTTCAAAAAAATTAAAAAATTAAAAAGAAAGAAATATTAAAGGCGATCCTTTGAGGGGAGAGAGAGCCCAAGAGTAACAAAGACCAGGAAGGAACAGAGACGATCTACAGCAACAGTGACTTTACAGATAATACAATGGAACTAAATTCATATCTTTCAGTAACTACTCTAAATGTAAATGGACTCAATATTCCAATCAAAAGACACAGAGTATCAGAATGGATTAAAAAACAAAACCCATCAATATGATGCTTACAAGAGATTCATTTTTGACCCAAAGACACCTTCAGATTAAAAGTGAGGGGGTGGAGAACCATTTATCATGTTAATAGACATCAAAAGAAAGCTGGAGTAGCCATTCTTATATCAGACAAACTAGATTTTAAACCAAAGACCATGATAAGAGATGAAGGACGCTATGTCAAAAAGGGGTCTATCCAATGAGAAGATCTAACAATTGTAAATATCCATGTCCCTAACTTGGGAGCAGCCATATAAACCAATGAATAACAAAATTAAAGAAACTCATTGATAATAATAGTAGGGAACTTTAACACCCCACTCAGAGCAATGGACAGATCCTCTAAGCAGAAGATCAACAAGGAAACACGGGCTTTGAATGACACACTGGACCAGATGGACTTCACAGATATATTCAGAGTGCTTCATCCTAAAGAAGCAGAACACACGTTCTTTTTGAATGCACATGAAACATTCTCCAGAACAGATCGCATACTGGGTCACAAATCAGGTCTCAACCAGTACAAGAACATTGAGATCATACCATGCATATTTTCAGACCATGGTGCTATGAAACTTGAAGTCAACCACAAGAAGAAATTTGGAAGGACCACAAATACGTGGAGATTAAAGAACAGCCTACTAAAAAATGAATGGATCAACTAGGAAATTAAAGAATTTTAAAATACATGGATGCAAATGAAAATGAAAACACAACTGTTCAAAACCTTTGGGTTGCAGCAAAGGCGGTCCTAAGAGGGAAGTATAGAGCACTACCGGCCTTCCTCAAGAAACAAGGGAAGTCTCAAATACAGAACCTAAACTTACACCTAAAGGAGATGGAAAAAGAACAGCAAATAAAGCCTAAACCCAGAAGAAGAAAATAAATAATAAAGATTAGAGCAGAAACCATTGATACAGAAATTTAAAAAAAAAAAACAGTAGAACAGATCAACAAAAATAGGAGCTGGTTCTTTAAAAGAATTAGTAAGATTGATAAAAACCCCTAGCCAGACTTACCAAAAAGAAAAGGGACCCAAATAAAATCATGAATGAAAGAGGAGAAATCACAACAACACTGAAGAAATACAATTATAAGAGGTATTATGAACGATTATATGCCAACAAATGAGGCAATCTGGAAGAAATGGATGCATTCCTAGAAACATATAAACTACCAAAACTGAAACAGGAAGAAGTAGAAAACCTGAACAGATCCATAACTAGCAAAGGAATTGAATCAGTAACCAAAAATCTCCCAATAAACAAGAGTCCAGGGCTGGATGGCTTCTCAGGGGAATTCTAGCAAACATTTAAAGAATTAATTCCTATTCTTCTGAAGCTGTTTCAAAAAAACAGAAATGGAAAGAAAACTTCTAAACTCCTTCTATGAGGCCAGCATTACCTTGCTCCCCAAACCAGACAAAGACCCCACCAAAAAGGAGAATTACAGACCGATATCCCTGATGAACATGGATGCAAAAATCCTCACCAAGATACTAGCTAAGGGGATCCAACAGTACATTAAAAGGAGTATTTACCACGACCAGATAGGATTATTCCTGGGGTGCAAGCATGGTTCAATATCCACAAATCAATGTGATACACCACATTAATACAAGTAAGGACAAGAACCACATGATCCGGGGCGCCTGGGTGGCACAGCGGTTAAGCATCTGCCTTTGGCTCAGGGCGTGATCCCTGCATTGTGGGATCGAGCCCCACATCAGGCCCCTCTGCTATGAGCCTGCTTCTTCCTCTCCCACTCCCCCTGCTTGTGTTCCCTCTCTCGCTGGCTGTCTCTAACTCTGTCGAATAAATAAATAAAATCTTAAAAAAAAAAAAAAAGAACCATATGATCCTCTCAACAGATGCAGAAAAAGCATTTGACAAAATACTACATCCTTTCTTGATTAAAAACAAACAAAAAACAAAAAAAAAACCTCCACCATGTAGAGATAAAGGGAATAAACCTCAACATCATAAAAGTCATATATGAAAGACCCACAGTGAATATCATCCTCAATGGGGAAAACCTGAGAGCTTTTCCACAATGTCAGGAACAAGGCAGGGATGTCCACTCTCACCACTGCTGTTCAACCTAGTACTAGAAGTCCTGGCCTCAGCAATCAGAACAAAAAGAAATAAAAGGCAACCAAATCAGCAAAGAAGTCGTCAAACTTTCACCCTTCAGAGACAACATGATACTCCATGTAGAAAACCTGAAAGACTCCAAAGAATTGCTAGAACTGATACAGGAATTCAGCAAAGTCACAGGATATAAAAATCAATTCACAGAAGTCTGTGTTGCATTTCTATACACTAACAATGAAGCAGTAGAAAGAGAAATAAAATAAGTGATCCCATTTACAAGTGCACCAAAAACCATAAGATACCTAGGAATAAACCCAACCAAAGAAGTCAAAGATCTGTACTCTGAAAACTACAGAACACTGATGAAAGAAATCGAGGAAGACACAAAGAAATGGAAAAACCTTCCATGCTTGTGGAGTAGAAGAACAAATATTGTTAAAATGTCTATGCTTCCCTAAGCAATCTACAGATTCAATGCAATACCTATAAAAATACCACTAGCCTTTTTCACAGAGCTGGAACAAACAATCCTAAAATTTGTGTGGAATCAGAAAAAAACCCTGAATAGCCAAAGGAATGTTGAAAAGGAAAACCAAAGCTGGAGGCATCACAATTTCAGACTTCAAGCTCTATTACTAAGCTGTGATCATCAAGACAGTTAGGTACTGGCACAAAAATAGACACACAGATCAGTGGAGCAGAATAGAGAAGCCAGGAATGGGCCCTCAACTCTATGGTCAACTAATCTTTGACAAAGCAGGAAAGAATATCCAATGGAAAAAAAGACAGTCTCTTCAACAAAAGGTGTTGAGAAAATCGGACAGCCACGTGCAGAAGAATGACACTGGACCATTTCCTTACACCAGACACAAAAATAGACTCCAAATGGATGAAAGACCTCAATGTGAGCCAGGATCCATCAAAACCCTAGAGGAGAACACAGGCAGCAGCCTCTCTGACCTCGGCCGCAGCAACTTCTTGCGAGACACGTCTCCTAAGGCAAGGGAAACAGAGGCAAAAATGAACTATTGGGACTTTGTCAAGCTCAAAAGCTTTTGCACGGCAAAGGAAACAGTCAACAAAACTAAATGGCAACCTACAGAATGGGAGAAGAATTCCTTCTTGGCCATCAGCTCTAGACCTCACCCCACCAAACCTCACCTACATTCCCAAAGTACATCAGAGGGAATTTCCTCAACTTGGTAAAAAACACATGTACGAAAAAACTTACTACATAGATCCTACCTCATGGGGATACCTAAATATATTAACCAAATACTAACAGATCAGAAGGGAGAAATAGACAACAATACAGTAATCATAGAGGACTTCCTCCACACCCCACGTTCAACAGTGAATAGATCATCCAGACAGGAAATCAATAAGGAAACTAAGTGAAAGAAGTCACTCACAAAAGACTGCACGTGACATAATTCCATTTCTATGAAATGTGCCAAATAGGAAAATCTATAGCAACCATAGATTAGTGGGCTGGAAAGAAACCAATAGTGGGTATGGGATTTCACTGTGGGGTGATGAAAATATTCCACAGATTGTAATGATGGTCACATGACTCTGAAAATACCAAAAACCACTGATTGTACACTGCACAAGCCTGAATTTTAAGTTATACGACTTATACTTCAGTAAAGCTTATTTTAAAAATTCAGGGGCGCCTGGGTGGCGCAGTCGTTGAGTGTCTGCCTTCGGCTCAGGGCGTGATCCCGGCGTTCCGGGATCGAGCCCCACATCGGGCTCCTCTGCTGGGAGCCTGCTTCTTCCTCTCCCACTCCCCCTGCTGTGTTCCCTCTCTCGCTGGCTGTCTCTCTGTCGAATGAATAAATAAAATCTTTAAAAAAAAAAAAGTAAATAAAAATTCAATATAGGCAGAGACATAAGTGCTTGAGTTAGAGAAATAATAAAACAAAAGTGGAAAAATAAGACTTTACTATATAAACGTGAGCACTTTTTAAATTCTCCACACCGTCACACAATCAAATGGCCAGACAGAAACTGGGGGTAAATAATTAAATCCGTGACAATAGGCTCGGATCATTATTAAAGAGTATCATGGATAAACAAGCAGAAGACCAACACCCCAGGAGAAAAATCATTAAAGATAAAGGCTATGAATACTTTATTCACAAAGATGTACAATGGCCTATAGATGTAGGCAACAATATTAAGATTCTAATCAGCAAAGAGGTACGAATTAAAATAATGTCTCTCAAGTAATACAAAAAGTAGAATGTCTAGTTTGGCAAGAATTTAGGAAGCGGACGACCCCGTTCTCTACTTACGGTGTTGTAAGCTGCGGGCTTCCCAGCCGGCACTTGACAACATATACCAAAGCTGTACAGAGGTTTCTTTTGATCCAACAATTTTATGAATGTTGAGGATTTATTAAAAAGAATGGATCATCATTCATTTACTGTCACATACAAGCAGTAACAATGGCTAAGTATTGGCGTATCTATATGAAATGACATTTGAAGGTATTAAAATAATAATGTCAATGTACATTTACTTAAATTCTGTTCGTGATGTAGTATTATGTAGGAGAAGCTATTTGTGCAATGAAGTTGACCATATTTATTCGCATTATAACCCACAGAGTTTAGGAAAGGAAAATTCCAGAGCTTGACAATCACATGATGCCTGGGATGCTTCTGCCCAGAACGGAGATGGTGTATTGGATGGATGGAGGTTTCCGTGATTTGTCCTGCATAATGACCACCCCAACCTGACCCTAGGCAGGCAGGCTAAAGAAGGTTATTCGTGAGACTTGTGCTGCCTAAGTGACCTCGGGAGCCTGATGAGTTGACATTAGCTGGCCTCCAGGTCAGAATCAGCCCTTCCGGTCTGGACGCCGAGAGCTGTAAATCTTGCTTTGCATCCCCTCCTGCTCCAGCCTGGGCTGGCCCCCCAGAATGGAATCCGGGAGGGGAGGCCAGCACATCTAGCCCAGCCTCCTTGAAGATGTAGAGACATGATAACATAGAAATGCGGCTGGCTCCAAACTGCACGTAGGCAAACAAATATTTAACTTCGGACCCGTCACTGGCCCTATAAATACGGCCCTTATGGGGATGGTCGGCGGGAAGTCCCACCTGAGGGGAGGACACTCTACCTGAGCCTCTCAACTGGGACTCAGCCTGCTGTCTCCACGGGGCGTCCGCAGCTGATGAGGTTAGATGTTGTAAGTGCCGGGTTTGACGTAACTCTTTCTTATTCTCCTTTACTGCTTACTATTGCCCTCACCTATACGCAGATTTCCCTTTTTCTTCTTTCTGTTCCTATTAGATTTTTATAATATCAATAAAGTGTTTCTTCCCCTTCAAAACCAAGAGTATGGCTGCCATGAATCTTTTTCTTTAGAACAGATGGCCAGAAAACTGCTCGGGCTGGAGGACAGAAGGCAGAGTGCAAAGTGTGGCCTCCAGCCTCGTATGACATTACTAAAGACTCTCACACCTCATCCCACACTGGCCTCGTGGACAGAACAATTCTCTTTCCCCCACACAATGCCTGAGATCAGAAGTTCCCTCACCCCCTGATATGCAGCCTCCTGCCGTCCTAACTTGGGTACAGTGAAAGTAATCAGTAGCCTCCGTCATTATCCCACCATTATTTATGAGATAATTTGCATAAAATACTCCAATTTCATATTGTGGTTAAGATTGAGAGAGGGAAGAAAAAAAAAACCAAGAGGGAAGGAAACATGAAATGAGATGGCCAGAAAGGAAGAAGAGGTCCTCACACGGATGAGAGAAAACAAGACCGAAATTCTAACCTCAAAGATCAGCAGCCTGACCGTCAATTTCCTCCAATGCAACGGCACCTACTGAAATGACAAGTGTGAAGTAATCCCCCCAAAAAACTATTATGGACAGAGGCACCCCATCGAGAAGAGTGAATTGTGCACCTCATTGAGAAGCTCTGGGGATACTTCCATCCCGGGGCTGTGCGCCTGTCTTCCTTCCACCCTGGTGAAAAAACAATTAGGAAAAAGATGTTGTTCCTCATACCTCTATAATTATGGTCCATGACCAGTACACCTTCCAAGGCGGCGGTGAAGACAAGCTCATTCCACGATAGAGAGCTCCATAATCCTGTGCCCACAATTCCCATGCCTACAAGGAGCTTGGGGTGGTGGTCAGACTACTGCTCTGAAAGACTTGGCAGGGTTAGAACAAGCTGGTGTTTGAATCAACAAAGGACCTTGTAGCATAATTTCATCTGATGTCTTAGCAAGAAGATAAAGGGTAAACATCAGTCATTGGTAATGACCTATTTAACCCACAGAGGATGCTTTATTTCAAATAAATATTCATTTACCTCAAATGTATTTATCTTGTATCAACAACCTAGCTTGACATCTTAAAGAATTGAAGGAAATAATATAGGTTAGAATGGAGATAAAATAGTCAAGAGAAAACAGAAAATCAACAAAGTTGATTCTTGGAAAAGATCAACAAAATTGACACGACTTTAGTTACATGGACTAAGACAAAAGAAGAGAAGACTCAGATTGCTAAAATAAAAAATGAGTGTGGGGTGCTACTATTGATTTTAAGAAACAAAAAGAATTGTGAGTGCTATGAGCAATTATATGCCAACAGACTGGACAACCTAGATGAAATGGACCAATTCCTAGAAACACAGCCTACCAACACTGAATCGTTACAAACTAGAAAATCTGAATAGACCTACAACTAGTAAGAGGATTGAATCAGTAATCAAGAACTTTCCAACAAAGAAAAGCCCTGGACCACACGACCTCACTGTTGAATTCTACCAAACATGTAAAGAATGGTTAATATCAATCCTTCTCAAATGCTCCCCAAAAATTGAAGAAGAGGAAACACTTTGTTACTCATTCTTCGAAGGCCAATAGTACCTTGATCCCAGAGTCAAAGACAATACGAGAAAAGAAAGCTACAGACCAATATCCCTCATGGATATTAATGGAAATATCCTCAACAAAATGCTAAAAAAAACAAATTCAGCAACATATTCAAAGGATCATACATCACATCAAAGTGGGATTTATTGCTGGAATCCAAGGATGGTCCAACATATGAAAATCGATCAATATAATACAACATTGACAAAACGATGGTGGGAAAAACCCACATGATCTCAATTGATGCAGAAAAAGCATTTGAAAAAAATTCAACACCCTTTCATGATAAAAAACACTCAACAAAGTAGGAATTGAAGGAAACTTCCTCAACATAATAAAGGCCATATATGAAAAACCCACAGCTATCCTCATACTCAGTGGTGAAAGTCTAAGTGTTTTCCTTAAGATCAGGAACAGGACAAGGATACCTGCTTTTGTCACTTCTAGGTAACATGATAGTAGAAGTCCTAACCAGAGCAATTTTTTGGCAAGAAAAAGAAATTAAAAAGCATCCAAACTGGAAAGAAAGAAATAAAATTATCTCTGCTCACAGATGACATGATCTCACATGTAGAAACCTCTGAAGATCTCTCTCTCTCTCTCACACACACATACACACACACAGCACGTGCACTGCTAAATGAATTCAGCAAAGCTGCGGGATGCAAAAATCAACACACAAAAGTCATTTGTGTTTCAATACACAAAAATTCAAAAAGAAATTTTTAAAAAAATTCTATCTACGGTAGCATTGAAAAGAATAAACATCTTAGGAATAAACTCAGCCAATAAGGCAAGAGATTTGAACACCGAAAGCTATAAAACATTGCTGAAAGAAATTAAGGAGATGTAAGTAAATGGGAAAACAGTCCACGTCGTGGATCAGAAGACTTTGTATTGTTAAAACGACCATACTACCCAAAGTGATCTACGCATTCAATGCAATCCCTATCGATATTCCAGTGGGGTTTTTTTTTTCCCAGAAACAGAAAAATCCATCCTAAAATTCATATCAACTCTCAAGGGATTCTGCACAGACAACAATCTTGAAAAAGAAGACCAAAATTGGAGGCATCACACTTTTTTTTTTAAGATTTTATTTATTTATTTGACAGAGAGAGAGACAGCCAGCGAGAGAGGAAACACAGCAGGGGGAGTGGGAGAGGAAGAAGCAGGCTCATTGCGGAGGAGCCTGATGTGGGGCTCGATCCCGGAACGCTGGGATCACGCCGAGCCGAAAGCAGACGCTCAACCGCTGTGCCACCCAGGTGCCCCGGAGGCATCACACTTCTTAATCTCAAAGCTTACTACAAATCTACAGTTATTAAAACAGTGGGGTACCGGCACACAGACCAGTGGAATAGACTCTAGGGCCCAGAAATAAACCCTCATATACAGGGTCAAACGATTTCCAACAAGGCCAAGACCATTCCATGGGGGAAAGGACCGTTTTCCCACAAATCATACTGGGGCAAGTGGCAACTGGAAGGTAAGGTGGGAGTTTGCCTGCATCGAGAAGCCAGGACAGAGCCCTTGAGAAGGCACCATTCCTTGGGGTGACCGGCCCTGGGTGGCACGAGATTCCATTGGATTATTTTGGCCTTTGAAAGGGAAGTGTTTCATGTTTACTGTGTTAGACACTTACTCTGGATTCAGATTCGCCTTCCCTGCACACAGTTCTTCGGTCAAAACTGCCACACACCGACCCACAGATGCCCTATCCACCATCCCTGTATTCCATAGCTTCTGTTGGGGGACTCACTGCCAGGCCGTGTGTGGACAACGAACAGGAGCTCAGGGATTCCCTGACTTGCCCCGGTTCCCACCATGCCGACGGAGTTGACTTGAGAGAAGAGCCGAATGGGCTTTGGACGACCGAGGGACAGTGTCCCCCATGGCAACACCTTGCAGGGCTGGGGTGAGGTTCTCCAGGAGGCTGTAGATGTTCTAAACCAGCATCCCATTACATGGCACTGATTTTCCCATAGCCCAGATGCAGGAGTCCAGTGACTGAGGGTGGAAATGGGAGGGACACCCTTCACCGTTACCACTAGTACCCCTAGGAGTCCACTAGCAGAGTTCCTGCCCATCTAGAAGCCTTAATTCCTAAGGGAGTTAGACTTCAACCAGGAGACACGTTGATGGGGTGCCTGGTGGCTCAGTCAGTTAAGCATCTCCGTTTGGATCGGGTCATGATATCAGGGTCCTGGGATTGAGCCCTGCTCAGCAGGGAGTCTGCATCTCCCTCTCCCTCTGCCCCTCCCCCCCACTTGTGTGCACGCTTTCGCTCTTTCTCTCAAATAAATAAATAAAATCTTTAAAAGAAAAAAAGAGGAGACACGTCGATTCCATTGAACTGGAGGTTAGGACTGCCTCTGAATTTACAGGCAAAGAAAGAAATTTTTTTCAGTACTAGCTGAGATGACTGACCCGGATTACCAAGGGGAAATCGGTCTGCGGCTCTGCGGTGTGGATAAGGAAGCCTGGGTCTGGAGTCAGGAGATTCCTTAAGGTTTTCTTAGTATCACCGTGCCCTGTGATTGAAGTCACCGGAACACTAGAAGAAACCAATCCAGGTGGGACTAATGGCCCAGGCCCTTCGGGAATGAAGACTGGGCTCCCTCATCAGGCAGAGAACCACGACCAGCTGCGGGGCTTGCGGAGCACAAAGCAAATATGAAATAAAGAAGGAAGATAGTTTCCGCCAGCTATGAAAAGCTAATCAGTTGCAAAATGGACATTTGATTGTTCCACTCCTTCCTTATTCTGGTATGAATGAGTGTGTATTTAATTTACATGAATATAAAACACAAATATTGCACATATGTGACCCTCACTGCAACCATGAGTCCCTGTCGGGTGCCTCCCAGTACACTATTAGCCAAGGATGCAGTAGACTGTCCCTCCCAGCCATATGGTAGGCGCGCGACTTAAACATTCTTGTGCGCTGGGTCTGCTCTCAGAAGCCTCATGGTCCTGCACGAGAAACCCTTGCGACCCCCGTGCCTCCTGCCTGGCCCCGGGTTAGCCCTGGCACCTGGGCCTGCTCTTTCTCTTCGGAGGGAAGGTACAGACTTACCAACTCTCCTTATCTGAGCCGCTTTCCGGGAGGACTGTGCCATGTCCGGAAGGGCCTGGGTTCGTCCTCACTGCTGGCTATCCCGAAAAGGCCTCCCTGGCAGAGTCCAGCCTGCTGTGTTTCTGGGCGACACTTGCAGCCATCACAAATGTGGCAGACAACCCCGTGTGTCAGTCGAGTCGTCCGGGCCTTGCTCTTACCGGGTGTTACCAGGGGGTGATCTTTAAATTGCCAGGTGGTAACCCTTTAGGTCCTGGTCATGCGGGGGGTGGGGGGGTTGGAGCTCAGGCCGAGCTCAGAGCAGCGTATGTAGCTGACCACCCAGATTGGAAGCATTTCAGTATTTCAGTTGGTAAGGCTGTGTCCATGCTTGTCCACGGATCATCAGTTTGGGGGTCTCCCCCTGCTGGACCCCTACCCCTGCCCCCTCATGACTCAGCTTTCAAAGCTCCAGACAGGAAAGGTTCACAGCCCCATGCCGTAACCACAGCACAAGCCCGGGGAAGACAACACAGCCATGCCGGGGCTACACGCTACACAGGCTCGGGCCCAGCTGCCCCTCTTTAGGACAAATCAGTAACAACACGACTGAGTGTAGAAACTGGTGATTGCTGAGACCGGGGACCTCAGAACCACAGGCACCCAGAAGCCACCCTCGACAGCAAGGGAGAATGTGGGGTCACTCACTGACAAGCGTTCTGGTCCCTTACCCTTGCAAACCGGAGCTCACCCATGATCCATCAGGCCCCCGCCAGAGAGGACGGACCATGATAGAGAGGCAGGGGCCCTCTAGGGAATTTCAGCCCTAAAAAGAATTGAATAAGAAAGTGTGGGGAGGCTGGAAACCCTAATTCACAGGGAGCCATGATGTTTATGGACCGAAGCCCAGCTGTAGCCTGAAAAGCTGCATCACAAATCATTCCCTCTGATGGGAAACAAACAGGAAAAGGAATTCAGAGGTCGTGGACAAGGCTCTCAGGAGACTCACACCTAGGTAAAGGGTCAATCAGGGAGCCCCTAGAGGGGCCTGAGGATGGAAAGTCCTGCCCACCCTCCTGGCCTTGTCCCTTCCACATGCACGTTCTGAACTTTTTTTTTTTTAAAGATTTGAGAGAAAGAACGAGAGAGAAAGAGAGAGCGTGCATGCACCAGTGGGGTGAGGGGCAGAGGGAGAAGCAGACTCCCTGCTGAGCAGGAAGCCCAACAACACCAGGATCCCCGGGACCCCAGGATCATGACCCGAGCCAAAGGCAGACGCTTAACCGACTGAGCCACCCAGGTGCCCCTGTTCCAACCTTTCAAACGGTTTTCCCCCACTAAGGCTGATGCGGTTCCAGAGACTGAATGAGAAAACCACAAGTTCCTAATATTTGGTCAAAAGAAACCTGCCTCCAGAGTGAGGGGAGTTGGGGGTCTTCTTCAGGAGCCAAGGCAGGACTAGCCCTTCTCCGTTCTCCCCCTACAATCAGCTGATACCCCAGAGGAGTTCTTAATTCAAGTAGAAAGGTGAGATTCTGTACGTCTAACAGATGAGCCCAGGAACTCAAAGAACCACACCACGACTCCCAGGCTGTAAAGAAACACGACTCGAATATTTACTACTTACGACAATTATTGCCCCTCCCCAGAGGGAACACTGAGGTAGGGGAGTCAGGGAGTTGGGGCAAGGTCATCCCCAAGATCATGATGGGGGGAAACCATGTTCAGGAAGGTGAGGGGATCCCCCCACCCCGTCATGGGACTGGTGAACAGAGGAGCTGGGGGTCCCTCCAGTGGCAGCTTTCAGAGACCCCAGACCCACCCTCAGCCCAAAGCATTACTGAGCGCCCGAATTCAGCCACTGTCGGCCTGCGTACTCACTCAGCCCTCGGCTTGAGGACGGCTAGCGCTTCTCAGCCTCGAAGGACCGTCGTATCTCGCTGACCCACTGGCAGGGGCTGTAGCTACAGCACAGGGGGCCACCTGTGAGCTACCAGGAGCCACACCTCAGGTGTCCCTCCCAGAGCGAGCCAGCAACTGGAGTCCAGATGCCCCAGGGGTCGCCGTGCAACCAGGTGTCCACTGACGGGGGCCACCACCCGACTCCTGCCCAGGCCTCCTCGCTCAGCCTTGATAAGGGGCTCCAGGGCATGAAGCCACGCCCCCAGTTGCTCCTCGGGCTCCAGGTTGTAATGATTTGCAGCCTCCCGGAGCAGCAGCTGGATCTCCCTAATTATTCCTGGGGCGGAGGACAGGTTGCAGACCCAAGGAAGGGAGCCAGAGAGGATCCGCCCCAGGAGGGTCTCGGATTTCCACACCCATCTGTCCCTGCAGTGAGGCCACAGCTGCTGACCTCATTCTTTTTCTGGAAGTTGATCGTTTCCCCCTGGAAAGCAGCAGCCAAATTCCATCAGAAACAGTCCCCCTGGCCCGTCACGACGCGGCACCCCCACGGCTTCTCCTGCTGCGCTACCGCCAGGGCCCACCAGGGGGCAGCCACGTGCAGAGACGGGGCCCGACCTGGCGCCAGGCTCTGGGCTCCAGAGAACCGGGACAAGGGAGCGGGGTCCAGAACTTCCAGCCCAACCCTCTCTGATGACAGACGGAGAGACTGAGGCCTCAGGCAGAAAGGTATTGCTTGCGCACTGGTGTGCTTCCTGCATTGGTGGAGCCCGGTTTCTCTCCCCTGACAGCAGGGCCGGAGGGAGAGGCTGAGTCGGGCTCCGGCAAGGCCTCCTACAGCTCTGTAGTCAGGCAGCCCTGAGCTCCCTCTGCACAGGGAACCGGGACCGCGGCTTAGGTGGGCGCTGCCCTCACTTAACTCTAAGACATGACGCCCTCGCTCCCAGGATGGCTCATGAGGTGCTGAGGGGCCCCAGAGGCCACAGGCCCTGTCCCCCTGTCCCCCTGCCTTCATCCACCCCCAGCCCGACCACTGACCAGGGGCCCAACCTCTGAGCTCTTGGTGGGTGTCCAGGCACCCAGCCAGGGAGAGAGATGGGGTGCCAAGGGGTGCCCGGTTGAGTGGCTCCTGGCTGCCTCAGCCCCCAGGGGTCTCTAACCCCAGCCAAGGCCCAGGATCACCGCTCTAGGAACCCCCAGGGTTTTCCCTACACAGAACCCTTCCTTCATCCGCTCAGGAAAGGGACCCCCAGGTGCTACCACAGACTGACAGAGTCCAGGGTGTCCAGGGCACTGGGTGGTAACCCTTCACTTCCTCTTTTACATGGAAAGTTCTGACTTCCCATCAGGAAGGATCCATTAGGAACCCATCTGTTCCATGGACACTTCTCATCCCCATTTGGGGGATATGTCATTGCCCAGTAGGCACCGGCCGAGACTCCTGCTGGGACTGATTAGCGGTGACTTTCTACCTGGGAAGACTAGCGGTGACTGGTACAGGGGCAGAGTGGGCAGTTGCAGACTCGGACCCAAGGCTAGGCAGACTCTGTGTCCCCCTGGCCCATGGGATCCCGCAGTGCCCATCCCTGGTGTAGGCAGTGTGCCCTCCCGTGGAGTTTCACTGAAGACAGAAGGAGCAGTGGGGGGCTGGCTTCCTGAGGACAGAAAGAGCTGGTTTAGGAAGAAAGGAAATCAAACCCACCATATCCACCCAGCAGCCAGGAGAGGATTGCCAGCTGATGGACCAGCATGGAAGCCAGAGACCTGCTAATTCTGCCAACTGCTAACCATTCTGGAACCTTCCAGCCAACACCACTACATCCCACCAGCAGGGCCTCCTGCTCTCAAACTGCTCCCCTGTGCCCGGGACCAAACACACTCCTCCTGCCAGTCTAGACAAGACAGGCTAGATGTCTGGTGTGAATGTCTGACCGTCCAAATAGAATTAGGGCCCAGGAATTGTGTCTACTTCATTCACTGAGTTATGCTAAGTGTCTAAAACAGTGGCTGAATGTAATGAGTGGGTGCTTAAGACACACTGTTGACTGAATTAACTCCAACCAGAACCTTTCCAAGATATCCGAGTGGGCTAGGAGCCCCTCTGCTGCCCCGAGAGATCCCTCATCTGGCCACACCAAGGACCAGGACCAGCTAGATAAAATCTCAAACCTCCTTTACTCGTGGAGGAAAAAAAAAAAAAAAGTTGCTTTCCATATGATTTTCCAAACTCAGGCCACAGGCCGATGATGGGTGAGACAGATGGCTTCTCACGAGAGCGAAGTAACAACCAAGAACAGCCACAGCTCAACCGCAGCCCTTTCTGCAGAGCCAGGTGCTAGGTAAGCACCTGCCAAGGATCCTCCATTAGTTCCTACAAGAACGCTCTGAGGTTGGTCATCTGTGACCCCACTTTCCAGAGGAACAAACTGAGGCTCAGAGAGATGCAGTGACGTTCACAGGACACACAGCGAGCGGTGGGCAGAGTCAGCACTGCGCGGAGGAGGGGTGGGTGCTACCCGGGTGAACAGCTGGTCCAGCAGCTGTCGGGTGGTGCTGAAGGCCGGGCATGGGAATGGGAAGATGGTGATGTGGAGTTAGTTTCTACCTGGGAAGACTAGTACCATGGGCTCTGCCAGTTTCCCCATCGTGCTCGCCTAGAGGGCCCACGTCCTACAGCTCTCATCCATGTTCAGGGTGGACCCATCTTCACACTGGGCGGGACAAGGAGGGACACAATGTCAGCAGCATCACTGTGAGCCACCAGGAGGATCGTGGTCTGGAGTCTACTAGGAACTCCCAGCCCCTCAGTGACGTGAGCAGGAGGCAGGACAGCAGTCCCCGCAACGATAAAGGTTCTAGGCTTTAGAAGTACTATTTAAATTTAGGGGGACTATTTATACAATTAGTGCCTTCAAGGCATTTTGTTAGCTGGGGAACAATAGACCTCCCTGTATTAAGAGCTTGTATTAAGAGCATTGTCCAAGCAAGTCTTCAACAAACATCCCCATTATAGAGATGAGAATCCAGAGGCTTAAGGATGTCAAGTGGCCGCTTACAGTCCTGTGGGTCGGAACTAGGACTGCGCACACCAGGGCTGCATGACGCAGCCTCTAAGCTGAGGGTTGGTCTGCCCCTGATGTGGAGGGAAAGGCCCTTCTCAGTTTGGAGACAGCATACAGGGTGTGTCTTCTGATCACTTTAAAGCCACTGATTTTTCTTTCACATTAAAGGGAGTTTTGAGGGGCACCTGGGGGCTCAATCTGTTAAGCGTCTGCCTTCCGCTCAGGTCACATGATCCCAGGGTCCTGGGATCGAGTCCTGCATCGGGCTCCCCGCTCAGTGAGGAGCCTGCTTCTCGCTCTACCCCTCCCACTGCTCGTGCTTTCTCTCTCTCTCAAATAAATAAATTAAATTAAAAAATAAAGGGAGTTTTGAGACCCTCAGTATGGAGATCCCAGAATCAGAAAAAGGGCAAAATTCAAAGATACTCATGATTTATTTTTAAGTGAAAACAACATTAATTTTATTCGCTAATATTCATATGAATATGTGAAAACTATCTTTCCACCCTCCCACCTAGCTGGGGTGGGGGAGAGTGCAGGTGCAGACTCCTTCGGGAGTGAGACCGTGAAACTACTGCAGAAGCCCTAGGAAGGTCCAGAAGAATCCCCCGATTTGGGGTTCTGGGTCCTGCTCATTCATCACAGCATCCTGGATAGAGACTCGGGCGTCCGCTCTCACCTCAGACGCACCCTGGCTGTTGGTGGTGGCCTGATGCACCGGCCCCTGCCCGGGGAGATGGAGTAGTTGAACCCACCCAGCAGCTCCTTCATGATCTCCTGGGTGGAGCTCTGCCAAGACAGGATCTGGTGGCCAGGGAGGAGGCTTTAGGGGCCTTGTAAACCCTCCACAGGGGGAGTACCCCACCACAAATTCTTCTTCCAAGACCCAGCACAGAGGAGAATCTGCATAGACCTCCAGCAGGGAGGGAATGAGATGACACCTCGAGGGTTGGAATGTGGGTGGAGGTGCTTGGTACCCAGAACTCACCTTCCCATCCTGCCAGCCATGAGCTGGGGGTGCACATGACAGAGTGCCAGGTTTCCCACACCTGGCAACCTGCTCCTGCCCAGGAAGGCACCCCCTCCCGTTTCCTGCCGTACCCCCTTCCCTCCACACACACAGGAAGGGGGAAAGGGTGTGGGGCTGCCCTGGTGGGATCACGGTTGTGGCCTGGCCTGGCCTGGCCTGTCTGGGCTGCCCCGTGTTACCTTAGGGTACCCTGTGCCGAGAAAGGCCCAGAAATAAGGGCTGAGCCAATGTCTGCAGCGACTGATAGGGTTCTCACTCTTGGCTCTCCCGAGGCCAGAGCCTCGGAAAGTGGGGAAATGACGGGACCACACGCTGCTCTGTGGAGCATCTCTGGTCAGGTGAGCTGGGTGAGGGGCTGTCTCTAGAATGTGGGTGCCTGGGGATGAGAGTTCTAAGTCCTATTGGGGGTCTGTCACCAAGGAAGTGAGGTCACTTTTTCAAAGTTCCATTACCTGGGCCCTTTCTGTCATTGAAACCCACCCAAAGCCTCCACTAGCCTGTTGACTGCTCACCCTCCTTGGCCGTGTCATCTCCATAACTGTATACCAATACCCACCACAGTCTGCCCCGCCACTCCTTGGGAGTGTAACCAGGGTCCCAGGTCGGAGGGGTCAGAACCGAGTTCAGTCTTCTTCTTCTCTGTCAGTTCTCTGTCCTGGAAAAGCCCTTGTGCCACTGGGGGCCTCTTCAGCCTCTTAGCCTGCACAGGAGAGATCTTGCTAGAAACTTCTTGCTCGCAACGTCTTCAGGTGTATGTGACATAACACCTGCAACACCTGTGGGCTAGAGTCACATGTGTCTGATGAGGGCCCAGCAGAATGACTGCAACCACTTTGCTGGCTTTCATCTGCCTAGACCTTGAAAGTAGGTCTGAGCAACTTCTTTCTGTTTAATTCATGGAGGGGGAAGGGTCTGGGTTTGTAGAGTCTTCTAGGCAACAGCATGTTCCTAAAAGCTGAGTCAAAATTAAATCTCTGTAGATCAAAGGAGAATGATGTCAGCATCATAGAAGAAGAGGCCCCTCACTTTTCTCCCTCTACCTCCCTGCCAACAATAATTTGGCATCTGTCCATAGACGAAAGTGTCTTTATGAGAGCAGTGGGATTCAGAACTATACACTACAGGACCCGGGAGCAGTCTCTCCTACCTGTGCATCTGGTAACATGCAGACAGAACTTGGTCCCAGGTGTGGACACGGCAGTGGCCCGTGAACTGGTTCCAGCCCGTCTTGGCCACTGTGTAGGAGCCCCTGGAAAATACTGTCTTGGACCGTGACACATGGTTAAGAGACCCTCTGTGAAAGTCCATGTTTCCAGAGGAGAAGTTTCAGCACACCATTAAAGCGTGTGTGTGTGTGCGTGTGTGTGTGTGCGTGTGTGTGTGCGCGCGCGTGCGTGTATGTGTATGTGTGTGTGTGTTTGAGTTTGCACGTGTGGTGAAGGGTTTGGATGCACTGGCAGATTCACTCCCGGAAGGCTTTAGAGAGACGCAGGTCCTACTAGCTGCACTGTGACTCCCTCCAGAAGCCCACCCATGTGTTGCTGAAAATGCCTCACCTGGGGACACCGCAACTGCTCTGTGTGCCTCACCCAAACACAGCGCCCCTAACCACTTGCTCTCTGTGTGACCCCAAGGGTGGAGGTAAAGGTGAGCTTTGGCAGGCAGCCAGTGAGCATGTGCAGAAAGCTGGCCCAAATCTGCAGGCCAGGGAGAGACCACAAACTTGAGCTTTCACGTCACTTTTGGAAAAACAAAAGGGAGGCTGTCAGCACCTGGTTTGATGTATCGCTGGACCAAGAGAACACATACAAGCTGAAAAATTCTGCCGTGTAAGAGAACGATGAGCACCAAGGTGTATCCATAGTGGGCCCAAGAATTCCTAGCAGGGCTGTGGACGGAATTTCTCTCCTGAAATTAGTTAGTGAAGATGGGAGGACGTGACTGCTACTGCAATACAAAGACAGCAGTGCTGAACTTTAAGGAACATGAAAAGCCAGGGAAACTTGACACCGATGAAGGATTACAATAATCTTCTAGTAACTGATCCCAGATACATGGAGACGTGAGATTCGCCGGAGAGAGAATTTGAAATAGCTGTTTTCATGAAACTCAGTGACACAGAAGGTAACACAGAAAAAAAAAATGAAATCAGGAAAGCAACATAAAAAATGAAACGGGAAGTTTAACAAAAAGATAGAAATCATTAAAAAGAACCAAATAAAACTTCCAGTACTGAAGAATACAGTGAATGAAATTAAAAATGCAATAGAAAATACCCACAGCAAAATGGATCAAGCAGAAGAAAGAATCTGTGAGGCAGAAAACAGGAATTTTGAAACTACCCAGTCAGAAGAGAACAAAGGAAAAAGGATTAAAGAGAGTGAGAGGAGATGAAGTGGTCTGTAGCATACCATCAAAAGAGCCAATCTGTGAATCTGGAATTAGAGTTGCAGAAGGAAAAGAAATCTTCCAAGGGGGCTGAAATCTTATTCAAAGAAGTAATGGCTGAGAATTTCTCAAATCTGGGGAAAGATTGGGATATCTGAGTCCATGAAGCTCACAGGTCATCAAACAAACTCAACCTAAAGAGATTCTCTCCAAGACATATTATAACAAAACTGTCAAAAATCACAAAGAGAGAATCTTAAAAGCAGCAAGAGAAAAGCAGCTTATAAGTTACAAGGGAAATCCCATAAAGCTCTCAGTGGATTTCTCAGCAGAAACCTTAAGGCCAGGGCAGAGTGGAATGACATACTCATAGAGCTGAAAGAAAAAAATCACTAACCAAGTATACTCCATCCAGCAAAGTTACTCTTCAGGAGGAAGGAGCGAGAAAGACTTACCCAGACAAATAAAAGCTGAGAGTAGACATCACCTCTAGGCCTGCCTTTAAAAAAATGCTGAAAGGAACTCTTCAAGATGAAATGAAAGAATGCTAATTCATAATACGAAAACAAAAAGCATACTGATAAAAGTAACTATATAGTGAAGTTCAGGATACTCTAATAATGTGATATAATGATGTGTTAAGATTCTAGTTACTCCTCAAAAACTGTAAAACTTCTAGAAGAAAACAGAGAAAACACTCATTCATATTGGTCATGGCAATACATTTTTGGTTTTTTTGTTTGTTTGTTTTTTAATTTTTTTTTTAAGATTTTTTTTTTTATTCGACAGAGATAGAGACAGCCAGTGAGAGAGGGAACACAAGCAGGGGGAGTGGGAGAGGAAGAAGCAGGCTCCTAGCGGAGGAGCCTGATGTGGGGCTCGATCCCATAACGCCGGGATCACGCCCTGAGCCGAAGGCAGACGCTTAACCGCTGTGCCACCCAGGTGCCCCATTTTTGGATATGATACCAAAAGCACAAGCAACAAAAGCAAAGTAATAAGTGGGACTGCATCAAACTAAAAGCTTCTGCATAGCAGAAGTAATCAAATGAGAAGACTATCTATGGATTGGAGGAGAAATATTTGCAAATCATATATCTGATAAGGGGTTAATATCCAAAATACATAAAAACTCATATAACTCACAAAAACCCAATTAAATATCAGCAGAGGAGTGAATAGGTTTTTTTCCAGAAAAGAAATACAAACGGCCAACAGGGATATGAAAAGATGCTCAGCATCACCAGTCATCAGGGAAAAGCAGATCAAAGCCACGTAACGTATCGCCTCACACCTGCCGGAGTGGCTCTCATCCAAAAGACAAGAAGTAACAAGAGAATGTGGAGAAAAGAGAACCCTTGTGCACTGTTAGTGGGATTGTAAATTGGTGCAGTCACTATAGAAATCTGTTTGGAAGGTCCTCAAAAAATCAAAAATAGAACTACTACATGACCTGGCAATCCTACCTCTGGGTACAAAGGCAATGAAACTGAAGCTGGATGAGATATCTGCACGCCCATATTCATTTTGGCATTATTCACAATAGCTGAGACACAAAAACAACTTAATGTCAATGAACGAATTGACAAAGAAGATAGTGAGTCATATCTCAATAAAGCTGGGGGTCATATATAGGGAGTCATATCTCAATAAAGCTGGGGGAAATTTTCTTTTTTTTTTAAGGACTTTTTATTTATTTATTTGACAGAGATAGAGACAGCCAGTGAGAGAGGGAACACAAGCAGGGGGAGTGGGAGAGGAAGAAGCAGGCTCATAGCGAAGGAGCCTGATGTGGGGCTTGATCCCATAACGCCAGGATCACGCCCTGAGCCGAAGGCAGACGCTCAGCCGCTATGCCACCCAGGCGCCCCTGGGGGAAAATTTCTAATATTTAAATGAGTAAATAAAAATGCCAAGATTATACTGGTACAGCACTTTAAAAATAAACATATTTTGGAAAAAATATAAACATAAAAATGACATTGCAAATGTTGGGGAAAGGAAGGAATATTCCATGAATTCTCTTGGATCACTGGATGACCACAGGTAGATGGAAGGGAAGGAAACTCTATGATGTCTGCCAGTCGAATTAGAAAAAAATAAGTGGAAGAAGCCAAGTGAGAAACATAAGAACAGTTACTACACACACAATTTAAGCCACAACAGCAGGATTAATTCGTACATTTAATGTGAGGAATCCAGAGTGAAATCCAAAGTTGAAAAGTTGGCTGATTGACAGTAGCGCTGCTCCTGACATTATTAGAGAAATAAATGAAAGCCACGTGTCCACTGAAGAAAGTAAATCCCACTAACGGCCTAACATCTGATGCAAGAATTGTGTAGCTTTGTCCTTCAACCTTCTGTTTATTTTAGGAATCACATGAGTTAAACTTAAGAAGGCTTACTGCTCCCAGAATGTGTTTTATTTCTTAACCCATGCAGACTGTTCCTATTGGACCTTAACAAAATAATGTAGCACCTGATAGCCCTACACCTGAGGCCGAGAGGGAGAAGATCTCCATGGCCACCATGACCTTGCCCCTTGCTGGTAGATGGGGAAGGGGGTGACCCAGACCCTGCAGAACACCAGCATGCTGGATGGCAGGAATGTGGCTTCACTGAGGGTGTCGGGCAGGTTCTGGGCCAGGAAGGCCACTGCGAAGCTGTCCAGGGCTGAAGAGCTCAGGGATCCTGGGACAGAAGGCAGCGACCGTGCCCTTGTTGCACATGGTAATGATGTGGTTGTGTTCAGAGTGCGATCTGTATCAATGAAGGGAGGAGAGGTTCCCAGGCAGAGTCCACAGATGATGACTTGGATAACGGAGTAGATAGGAATGATGACACCAACCACTGCCTCGTTCTTTTTCCTTGTGTGGTGACCTTGAAAGCCACAACCACGGTAATGGCTTTGGCCAGGACAGTGGAAACAGCCACAGGGAAAACAACTCCAAATGTGATTTGTTGGAGGATGCAGGTGGCTGTGTTGGGGCAGCAGATGAAGAGTAAGGAGCGGAAGAAGCCCAAGACAAGGGAAGTGAGCAGGCCGTAGCTGAGAGCCCTGTTACTCGCCTTGACTATGGGAGTGTCTCAGTGCTTCACAAAGACCCCCAGGACCACAGCCATGAGGACAGAGAAGCACAGATCCATCCCCAAGGGGTCCTTCTAAACCAGAAAGGTCACCGCTTTTTGGAGGCAGTGATCTCCCTCTGTGTTGGTGGACTGATGATCTGGACACCTTCCATGCTGATCCACATCTGGGAAGAAGTGCCAAGTGTGTTCAGCCCAGGCTCAGTAATCTCCTACTCACGGGCCCCAGCGAAGCACACTGTACAAGGTTAGCCAAACGTCCTCCTTCGTTGCTCCAGACACCACAAAAAAGAATGCTTGGCGTGGGACGATTCCCACTTAATGCTGCCTACATCTTTAGGGTTCAGTAAACAAAACTATTATTCTTCTCAGTATCTGTCTTCCATATTCATGGGGGCATTGTTTTTTTCTCACAAGAAAGCTGAAATCCCTCCTGGTCTCGCTGTTATATCTCTATCCACTGTGATTTGAGTTATTCACTCAATGAGCAAGAACTCTTTGGGAAACCACCATAAGCTAGATAACTTGCTATGTTCCAGGGAAACAGAGATGACCAAGTCAAGAGACCTCACTCCTAGGGAGCTTCAAAATGACTCTCTCTGCCATCTAAAATGACCTCCAATACATTCCATCTTGACTTCACTCCCACTACCTCTGTTAAGATTCTAGTCACTTCTCTCCTATGTCATCAAAGTAACTCTCTGCTCTGGCTCCCTGCCCAGCCCGGCATCACTAGTGACATTTCCCTATGTAAATGTGCTCATGTTTATCCTACACTAAAAAAATCCCACTAACTCTTAGAAAGACCAAAAGGATGCTACATATATACCCAACATTTGCAGCAACATGGACGGGACTGGAGGAGATTATGCTAAGTGAAATAAGTCAAGCAGAGAAAGACAATGATCATATGGTTTCACTCATTTATGGAACATAAGAAATAGCAGGGAGATTGGTAGGAGAAGGAAGGGAAGGATGAAGGGGGGGTAAACAGAAGGGAGAATGAACCATGAGAGACTATGGACTCTGGGAAACAAACAGGGCTTCAGAGAGGAGGAGGGTTGGGGACTGGGATAGGCCGGTGATGGGTATTAAGGAGGGCACATATTGCACGGAGCACTGGGTGTTATATGCAAATAATGAATCATGCAACACTACATAAAAAACTAAGGATGGGGGCGCCTGGGTAGCGCAGTCGTTAAAGCGTCTGCCTTCGGCTCAGGGCGTGATCCCGGCGTTCCGGGATCGAGTCCCACATCGGGCTCCTCCGCTAGGAGCCTGCTTCTTCCTCTCTCACTCGCCTGCTGTGTTCCCTCTCTCGCTGGCTGTCTCTCTGTCACATAAAAAAAAAAAAAAATCTTAAAAAAAAAAAAAAAACTAAGGATGTACTGTACGGTGACTAACATAAGATAATAAAAAATTATTATTAAAAAAAAGGATGCTATAAAAACTTGGCCTTGTCTACCCCTACTAGCTCTGCTCTAATTTTTAAGATTCCCAAATCCTCATGCAATTCTCAGACTGTTTCTGCCCGCTCACTCCTGCAGGTACTAATGCATGTTTTTTTCCTTCTGCATGAGGCATCATTCCTTCTTCTATGTGTTCCTTTAAAATTTTCTTTTCATGGGGCGCCTGGGTGGCACAGTCGTTAAGCGTCTGCCTTTGGCTCAGGGCGTGATCCCGGTGTTCTGGGATCGAGCCCCACATCAGGCTCCTCCGCTGGGAGCCTGCTTCTTCCTCTCCCACTCCCCTGCTGTGTTCCCTCTCTCTCTGGCTGTCTCTCTCTGTCAAATAAATAAATAAAATCTCTAAAATAAAATAAAATAAAATAAAATTTCCTTTTCATATTTAGAACTACAATCTGCCTGGAAAACTCTCTTCCTTCCTTTGAAGGAAACAACAGAGTCAGCAGGAGAGATGAAATTAATTATGGACACTCTGGGACATGGGGGTGCAGGGGGAAGGACAGGACAGGTGATGTCGAGAGCCTTGGTCCATCCATCCACAGACCCCTGAGGCCCCCTCCAGCATAAAAATCAAGCAGAAGATAAATGAAAGGCACTTACTGCTGGAACATGACCCCCCCCCCTTACCCCAACATCAGAGACCAGGAAAACTTCAGCAAATTACCTCTATGACAAGTTTCTAGAAAAATATAACTTGCCAAATGCGACTAGATTCACAGGGTGGCACTGGAATGTTGGAGTCTTCCAAGTTTTTCCAGGGCTTTGTTTCTGAATCTTTAAGGGATACATGCTGGGACAGCCCAAGGCAAGGGCATCTGGGGCCTGTGCATGTAGCATCCTGCACCTGTGGGTCACTCTCTGAGGAGTGAGGGGAAATAGAAGGAACAAGACTGGCACATGCACCCCTGTGTTCACTGCAACATTATTCACAATAGCCAAGATAACGAAACGACCCATGCCCATTGATGGGTAAATGGATAATGAAAATATGATTTTGTATAAGCAGATCTAAGCAGAATATTATTCTGCCATAAAAAAGAGTGAAATCTTTCCATTTGCAGCAATATAGATGGACCTTGAAGGCATTATGCTAAGTGAAGAACGTCAGACAGAAAAAGACAAATACCATAGGATTTCACTTATATGTGGAATCTAAAAACAAAAACAAAACTCAGTTCATGGATACAGAGAACACACTGATGGTTGTCAGAGGCAAGAGATGAAGGGGGTCAAAAGGTACTACTTTCCAGTTATAAATAAATAAGTACTGGGGATGTCATGTACAGCATGGTGACTATAGTTAGTAATACTGTGTTGTGTATTTGCAAGTTGCTAAGAAAGTAAATTTTTAAAATTCTCATGACAAAAAAACGTAACTCTGTATAGTGATGGGTGTTAATTACACTCCTTGTAGTGATGCTTTTGCAATATTTTCAAATACCAAATCATTATATTGTACACCTGAAACTAATATAATGTTACATGTCAAGAATATCTCAATTTTAAAAAGAAAAGAAAAACTGGGATCTGTATTAAAAAAAAAAAAAGACTGGCACAGGAGGATGCCTACCAGGAGAATCATGATGATGTCAATACCAGGGATTCATATTATCTAATACTTGGCAAAGACACTCTATGTGCCACACATGAAATGACTCTTCATCTGCACAATACCGGAAATCAGGTCACTATGCTATTTTATTAGTTTTCTCTTGCTGTGTAACAAATTTAACAACTTAAAACCACACATTCATTCATTATCTCACCATTTCTGTGGGCCAGGAGTCTGGACATCATTTAGCTGGGTCTCAGGGTCTCTCAAGATGCAATCAAGGTGTCTGCCAGTCCACATTCTCTTGTGGAGGCTCAACTGGAGAAGAATAGGCTTCCATGCTCATTCATGTTGTTGGCAAAGTTAATTTCCTTGTGGTTATAGGACTCATGACACCAGCTTTATACTGGCTGATGGCTGGAAGCCACCCTCAGATCCTAGGGGCAGCCACATTTCCCTTCATGTGACCCCTTTCTTAGGCAGTTCACAATAGGATTGTTTGCTCTTCGACACCACTGGTAAAATCTTTCTCCAACCTGCTAACATGAACTCTTGTATAGTATTCCATAATCATGGGAGTGACATTCCATCATCTTCTCCATTTTCGATGAGTTAGAAACATGTCATAGGGATGCCTGGGTGGCTGTCAGTGAAGCGTCTGCCTTCAGCTCAGGTCATGATCTCAGGGTCCTGGGATCAAGCCCCGCATCGGGCTCCTTGCTCAGCGGGGAGCCTGCTTCTCCCTCTGCCTGCTTCTCCCCCTGCTTGTGCCCTCTCTCTCTCTCCCTGACAAATAAATAAATAAAATCTTTAAAAGAAAGAAAGAAAGAAAGAAAGAAAGAAAGAAAGAAAGAAAGAAAGAAAGAAAGAAAGAAAGAAAGAAAGAAAGAAAGAAAGAAAGAAAGAAAGAAAGAAAAAGAAGAAAAGAAAAGAAGAGAAGAGAAAAGAAAAGAAAGAAACAAGTCACATACCTGCCCATAGTCAGGGAGAGGGGATCATACAAAATGGTAGACACCAGGAAGTAGGAGTTATTGATGGGGGGAGGGGTCATCCTAAAGTGTACCCACCACAGCTATTTTCCCCAACATGACAGGACAGAAAGGAAGATCAGTGATGTTCCTTCAACCCCCTGAAGCCCAGGTACCACACCTGTGAAACACAGGGTCGTCCTGAGCATTCCGCCATGTGAGCTTCATGAAAGGACCCCATGCACCGTGGGACTCATTCCCTGAAGCTTGAGAATGTGTATTTATAATAATAAAAATACTAATAAAGCTACTTACCTGTATTGAGCTTATACCACGTGTCGGGCTCAGTGCTTAATGCCTTTCCAGTCTTACCCAATTTAATCTCAGAATGACCCTGCAATAGAGGTTCTGTGATTATCTTTTTCTAAAATTGAGGAAACCGAGGCTTAGGGAGGTTTAATGGGTCGTCTCAGACTGCCTGGTGAACAACCAGCCAATTCACAAATCTCTGACTTTGAAGTCTTGTTGTGAACTAGCTGGAACCTCCGGAATACCCTTAACCACGGGAGCTCTGCCTTCTTCCTTCCTCTACTGCTCAGCATTCTGTATTTCTCAGGGCAGCCATGGAGGGACTGTGCTCAGAAACCTCACAAGGGGGGCGCCTGGGTGGCTCAGTTGGTTGAGCGTCCGACTCTTGGTTTCAGCTTAGGTCATGGTCTCACGTCTTGAGATCAAGCCCCACGTCCAGCTGTGCACTCAGCATGGAGTCTGCTTCAGGTCCTCTCTCCCTCTTCCTCCCACTCTCTCTCCTCTCTCTCTCTCCCTGCCCAAATAAATAAAATCTTTTTAAAAAAGAAAACAAACCTCAGTTCCTTGTTTCTGCTTAATGCTGGAATGCCAGATGTACCCGTAGGTCCATCAATCAGAGCACAGTGGAATGAAGCAACTTGCTGTGCTCTCTGATTCATTTTCTAAAGCGGACAGTGAGAGCCTCCCTGAGGTCCTACCATCTCTGGTGTGGTAGATTGGGTTCCCCAAGGAAAAAAACTCTGCGATCTTTCAGCCTGCCATCATCAGACAAGTGAGTGAATCCATCCTGAATCATTCAGTCCAGCCAAACCACTGGCTGACCCAAGAGGTTAGACACAGAAGCCTGGATTTAAATAAGTGCTGGCCTGGCTTATGGAATGGTGAGAAATAACAGCTGTTTGTTGTTTTAAGCCACTAAGTATTGGAGTGTTTGTTAACAGCAACAAATAGAGAGAAGGGGTTAGTTTATTGACATGGGGGAGTTTTATCAGGGGGTAACCTGGGATCAGCATCTGTAAGGGAGGGAAGCGCGTCTGGGCAGAGGAAAAACATCACACTGCAGGGCATCTGCAACCAAAACCTTACCTGGTCCCACAGGGAGCACTCTGGCTGTGGTGGTCCTTCAGAGCTGTCCACACTGCACTGTTTACTGGGGCTGCTGTACCGAAGGACCACAGACTGGGGGGCTCAAACAACAGAGATGTGTTCTCCCACAGTTCTGGGGGCTGGCAGTCCAAGATCAAGGTGTCAGCAGGGTTGGCTCCTTCTGAGGTTGTGAGGGAGAATCTGTCCCTTGCTTCTCTTCTAGGCTCTGATGCTTCCCTGGAAATCTTTGGTGTTCCTTGGCTTGCAGGCGTATTGTCCCAGTTTCTGCCTTTGTCTTCACATGCCGTTCTCCCTGTGTGTCTGTGTCCAACTTTCCCTTTTATAAGGATCCCAGTCATATCAGATCAGGGGCCCACCCTACTCCAGTATGACTTCACCTTAACTAATTGCATCTCCAGTGACCCTATTGCCAAGGAAAGTCACATTCTGGAGGTTAGGATTTGAACATACCTGTTTTGGAGGGTTGGGGGGGACACAATCAAATCCATAACAGGCACAGGGGCCAGATCTTCGTACCCCACATAAACCAGTCATTAGATGTGGCTGCCCTAACAGAGGGACCGTAAGTGTGGGCAAAGCAGCTCCCTTAAGCCTAGGAGAATGCTGGCAGAGGGACTCAGTTGTGAGCCCCCAGCCGACGACAGCCCAACAGCTGGAAGGGTGAGTATCTGGGTTCTGAAGAGGTGTTCTGGATGGTGCACTACAACGTCAACTCCAGCAAGCATGGCGGGGTATTTCCCACAGCACCCGCTACGTCTACCACCTACCACATAGGTCCACTACCTACCCACTAGATGTACTACAGCATCCACTGCAGTGCCCACCTGTGGCTCTGAGTACAACAAGGGAACCTTCTAGAGGTGCTGGAGGTGTAAGACTCCAGGTGAGTCGCTTTGAGGGCACAATCTCAGGCAGCACAGTCAGCTTCATGGGGTTGAAACCATGCCCCAGGAGATGGGTCAGCAGCACCCAAGGAGATTAGAGACCAAGAGCTAGAAAACGTGACCCTCATCACACATAGTCTAGACCACCTGCTAACCACGTCAGCCCTGTTAAGAGTATCGCTGCCCTCTTCTGTGGAGCACTTTGGAGCTACCAAAGCTTTCATGTGCTTCCTCTCACTTGTGCAGTATGCTGGTGATAACTGTCTCATCTGTGGTCATGCAGCACACACTTGGGGCAGAGTCATGGCCAGAGCTTGTCCTTCCTGGCTCCCAACCCTGAGCCATTCAATTACTCACATCCCCATTCCAACCCAGAGCCCAGACAGAGCTCGTCCTCTGGTTGCAAGACTGTTGCTTATAAAGCCCAGCCAAAGACCATGCTTCCTCAGCCTTGCCGGGTTCTCACTGAAGTTCGGGAGTCTTGGATGGATGGATAGATGGGTGAACAGATAGACAGACAGGTGGCCGAATGGGCAAACAGGTGGGTGGATAAATGGATGGATAGGCAGATGGGTATACAAACACATGGATGATTGAATGAACAAATGGATGGATGGAAAGAGCGAAGGAAGGAAGAAAGGAAGGAAGAAAGGAAGGAAAAGAAGGAGGGAGGGAGGAAGGAGAGGCAGAAGGATGGCTAGATGGATGGATGGGCAAACATGGGCAGACTGAACGACAAATGGACAGATGAATGGGTGAATGGTTGGGTAAATGGGTGGATGAGTGGACAGATGGATAGATGGATGGATGGATGGAGTGAGACTGTGACCAGAAGACCCACCCAGTCAACACACAGAACTGTGAGAAATAAATGTTTGCTATTCTAAGCCACAAAGTTTTGAGGATGTTTGTTACACAGCAATAACTAACATGTGAAGTCATGTGACTCATTCCAAGTCACACAGGGAGCTGAAGGCAGGGAGTCCACCTCCTTACCCACTACACTCTGTGTATAGCTTGTGCAAGGCTGCTTAAAATCCTCTTTCAATCTGTGGTCCCCTACTGACCACCCACCCTGGGGTTAGGTCCATGCTGCCAAGATGACATTAAAAGTATCCAATATGTAAATCTTCAGCAGGTGGAATGGAGAAAGATCCTGGAGATTCCCTCGTATTCCTGGAGTGAACCCCTTAGTGCTTGCATCATGGGAAGGTCTGGGGGTCTTTGGGGTAGCAGTTACTTACCAACTGGTATGGAAATAGTTCAATATTTAAACCACCAGTTCAACCGTACAGGTAAGTACTAGCGGATCACCAGCCCTGATTATAACAATATTTAACCTCCCGCTCCATTGTTCTGAAGAACCCATAGGTTTGTTCCTTCTTAAAACAAATCCCCACAACTTCCAGATTTCCCTTAACACAGCCCACCCCATAGCCACAATCCCACACAGGTCATGGGTCCTTGCTCGAACACCACACAAAAACAAGACTATTCTCAGATAATTTATTCAGAATTTTCATATAAACAGGTAATTATCCCATATTTTACATGCAGAGCAATTTCAATATTCAAAAAAAAAGGCATATTCTGTACATGGTGCTACTTGGCTCTTGTAGGAAAACATTGAAAAAATAATTGAGCTTTTGGTGGGCTTTGTGTTTCCGAGTTGTTTTCCACATAAACCAAGGCACACTTGATCCTGTGCAGCTGACAGCAGAAGGGAAGTGTCTGCTGCTGACATCAGGGCCGACACCGTCCCCAGGCACACAAAGGAGAAAGACTACGCAAGCCATTCCTGAATGTGTGCATAGACACACATTTGTCTTGGAAGTTGTTCCTTCCTTCGAAAGGGGACCAAGAGCCTCAGATTCACGATCTGGTTTTTAACAAGGACTTTTAGGGCCCACATCCAAATAAGAATTTGGCTGGAGGTTGTTTCTGGACCCTGACTGGTATGAGGTGACTGTGAGCTCAAAAAGTCAGTGTTTCCCACTGCTTCTGGGGGACCCCAAAGGAACCATTCACCTTCAGCTGTAGCCCCTGAAAGTCCATCCCATTCTTTCAAACACAGGAACAAATTAGCCTTTGTTATTTCCATCTCAGCTTCACCTCCAGTGTAAATCAATATTCTAAAAAACATTCTGGAAGGTTTTCTGAAGGGATACCATTCTATGTGCACCATTTATATACAATCAGCATTTCCCTATTCCCTACCCCCAACAAAACCATAATTTCTGAAGAGCCTGAGATGTCAAGCACTTGCTAAGTGGTATCCAAAAGACATTTAACACCGAACTTCCACCCACCGTTAAGCAGAAAAATGATTGTCCCTGGGACTACAGCACATTCGTCATCTACCCAGATGGCTAGCATGGGCCATGCTCTGATGGCAATGCTGCCCACCGACCACTGTTTTGACAGCTACAAATGAACACCTTCCAACCCAACAAGCACATCTTATGGCAGATTGTCTGCTCTAGCGCGAGACAGTGGAAGATTTGCCCATCAATTGGCAGCAGTCTCCAATGGTCACAGGATTGTATGCGCAGACCCTTACATCAATTCTTACACCTTCTCCGTTGTGCTCAACATCTCTCCAAGAGAACCAGCAGCATTTCTTCCTACTAACTTGAAATAACAGGAAAGCACCAAGGACAGCTCCCAGAATACAAACATTTCAGAAGTGTGTTTGACATCACTGGTCCTGGGAGAAAGTAATGTGCTTGCTATTCTCCTCCTGGAAGAAGAAACTACTATGTGGATTAGGCCACATTAATGAAAAGGGTTTTAATGAGACATCTTTAAAAGCAAACAACAAAAATGTCAACCTAAGCTGGCTTTGTTGCTTTTTTTTATAGCCCATCACTACAAGCCCCCCCTAGTAGAGCCCATCACTACAAGCTCCCCCAATATAGCCCAACACTACAAGGCCCCCAGTATAGCCCATCACTATAAACCCCTTCTCCAGGGCAACCATGACTTTCTAGGACCCAAAGTTGTTAGAGTCAACATTATGTGATGAAAAAGGCTTATGACCCAATGGCTGCTTGCTCTTCTCACTGCAGTAGCGGAGACAGCTAAAGGAAATAGACAAAATCCCATCTGTGCAGGTGGGCCCAGCACTCCACTGTGCCTCTCCAGGGTAAGCACAGAAGGGTGAGCCCATGGGGGCAGTGACTAAAAGTATGACAGGGGCAGTGAGGTTTGGCAAGTATGTCAACAGGCCCCCTGGCCATTCCCAGACTTACAAATGGGTTCTCAAAGCCCCACAAGTTCAAACAGTATTAGCCTGAGGTCAACCAAACACAAGGGTCCAAGGTTTTGTTGCTAAAAAATGCACTCAGCATGCTGGTGGGTTTCGGACTGGAATTTCTCCACATTCCCCCTTTCCACTTAGAGAACAGAAATGCTACATCAGGTGTTTGCATGTGAGGTGCCCCCAAGTGCAATTTGTTCCACTCCCAAAAAGCATCGGGGCTTAAAAGGAGCAGGAACAAGCCATGGAGAGCCAGGGCACCTCAGTGCTCACTTCAGGGGGATGCAGTGGGACAGTGGGGATGCTGGCTTTGCACTAAAGCCTCTTTGCCCCAGCAGGAGATGGAGTATCTTCTCCTCCCCAAAGGAAGGCCGCTCAGGCCTGGGCACCCCACACATCAGATACATCACGATGGCCTGAAATTCAGTTCCTGTCTGAGAGCACGTCAATGGATGGAGGATCAAAACATAGTGGAGGGGGACTGCATTCAGAGAAGATTATCAGCCAGAAAAAGGATCTATGCTCCCACGAAAACCATACTTTGTCCCAACTCCCTCCCTCAAAATTCTTACTGGTCCCTGGCATTTGGAATCAGCTGATACAGATTTTCCCTAATTCAGATTGGATCCAGGCAGAATTCTGAAGTCTCATGATGTCCATTATTGAACCACATCCTAATGATACACTGAGGTAGACTGTGCTGGAAAAAAAAAAAAATCATTACCCCACATTCACCGGTTTATTTTTCTTTGATAAAAATTTACATGCACTCCATTTTTTACGAAAGTGATTTTTACAGTGATTTTTATATATTAAAATAAATAATTTTCCCCTAATATAAGAAAACCTTTCTGAATTAGAAAAATGTGAAAATTGTTGCTAGTGTCGTATACGGCCACTACAAATTTACTATGAAAAGAACAAAATACCTAGACCTATGTGTTCTTAATTTACGTACAGACCCTCTTATATGTACAAAATAAATTTGGCGAAAATAATTTCTGTACTCTTGTTCCTTGTACCCAATCACTGAGGCTCCCCAGAAATATTTCACATGCTGTAATTTCTCAAATCATATAAATAAGATCGTGATAGGCAATTGGGAGGTGTGTCTACCTGTGTTCTTAATCAAGAATTGAGAAGGGTCAGAGGTCGCCATTGTCTCGCTCCTGTTCCTAAGCCCACAACTTTTAAGAGAAGCGGAGAAGGAAGCAATCAAAAACTCATGAGAAAATGCTCTCAGGGAGAACCCGTGGGTGATGATTCTGATGAACCAAAGTAATGAGTTCACCATGTTCTTTGAGCAGCTGTGATTCTTTCCCCAAAGGGAAGAAACGGGATTCACGCCCATCCAGAAGTTCTTGGCGGCGTGAAGGTCCTTAGCGGTTTCTCCTCCAGACTCTACTCGCTTGGGGACTGCGACATCGTAAGCACCCGAGAGTTCTGCTCAGGCCCCACACCTGGCCCAGCTGAGGTCGCCGGGCGCGGAGCAGCTTCTGGGAGGTCAACTCTGAGGACAGTTGGATGCCCTGAGGGTGGAGGGGACCGACAGATGCATCTTGCTTCATATTGCTTTAGTGTTCTCCAAGTCCACGGGGGCTGTCGCACTTTGGGGTTTGCTTTTGTTGTGGTATGTGCACACCCCGTCGAGGAAGCGTGCGAGGTACACACAAGGAACCAACAGATCCAAGGGCCACAAGGGTGTCTGAATGCGGGACTCCGCTCCGGGGGGCTGTCGGCTCACCCAAGCACAAACCAAACCATCCACCAGCCCCAATCGCCCACACCCTCCGTGTGGCCTCATCACGTCCAAAAGGGTCAGCAGCTAATGTGGCTTTATTCCCAGAAAGGTGGGTGTCTTTCTGACCAAACTTATCGGCCGCTGGTGCTTCACGCCCCCTCTGCACACAGGCAGACCGACCCCCGAGCCCGCCCCCCTCCCCGGGAACCGGTTAATAACTTACGAGGCTGACGTTGGAGAGTTTTAAAAAAATTAAATATGTTACAAATATATTCTCAAAACTCTTAATCATCTCAGTTCTTCTTTTTTTTTTTCTTTTTCTTTTTTTTCTTTTTTATGTCCTAGCTTTGTTTGGTCTTGAAAAGATCCATTATCACTCCAAACTACTCCCTTGGCTCCTGGAAAACATTTTTACCAAAGTGAAGGGAGAAAAGACTCCTGAGACTAGGCTTGGGGCAGAAGAATCCGCAGAGGGCACAGTCTCCCAGTAAGAAAGAAGGAAGGAGATGGGAAGGTCAGGAGCTCGAGAACAGCAGAACCTTCACGAGCGGACCCCCAAAGCGTCAACTCGGCACGAACGCTTGGCACGCGCGCGCACGCACACACACACACGCGGACACACGTGAGCCACACGCGGGGACTGCAGATCCTTATCAAAAGTATAAAAGCAGCAACTATTGGTCAATTTGAGGAACTGATTTTGTGAAGAAAAAATATATATATATCCTTCAGCCTGGATGAGAAGAAAAATTCCTGAAGCCCACTCCGGAAATCCTGGATTCTACTGGAACGGGGTTGGCTTTTTTTTCTTTCTTTCAAATTTTTGTTCCACAAACAAGTTTTATGCTTTATACTGTAGCTAAGACACCAGGAGGAAAAAAAAAAAAAAAAGATGTGTAAAAAATAGGTGCTTGCTCTCAATCTACTAGAAAAAAATAGTCACATCCTGGCTTAAAACCGCAGTTGCCTATGAGGACAGCAGCCGAGGAAACCCCTTCTCCTCCAGGGTCACAGTTAAATTCTCTGACAGCTCGTCAAATTGGCAATCAAACACATGTTTTTAAGTCGCAGAGGAACAGCAATGGATAGCAGAGATCTCTGAGCTCCGTCTGACACTGTGGGAGATTCACAGAATCCTGAGTTTTCTGGAGGCCTTCAAACCAGAGGAAAGTGGAGATGGGAACCCCTCCGCGAAACAGGCGTTGTTAGGAAGGATTCGACCTCGGCAGAGTCAGAATCCGTCCGTTTTTCTTGCCCCCATTCATGTGGGTGTAGGGGATGTGCTCCTCGTAGTTTCGCTTGAGGCCCAGGGAGGACCCTCCATCCCGGCCCCCGGCCTCCTCCCTCTGAGAGTGTGAGGCCCGATCCAGGGGGACACTCTCCATGTCCTCGAACTCCATCTCCAGCTCCTCGCTCTCAGGCGCCTTGTTCTCCTCGCTATGGAAGAAGGAAACTTCCGGAAAGCTGGGGTGCAGGTCGTCCTTGAGCAGGTCGACGATCTCCAGGAAGGTGGGCCGCATCTTGGGATTGAACTGCCAGCACATGCGCATCAGGTCGGTGCTGCAGGACAGAGGGACACGTCAGGCATGCGTCCGGGGGCATCCGGCCGAGCAGTCCCCACCCCAGCCCTGTCGCCTGCGGCCCACACCCACGAGAGCAAGTGCCAGTGTCAGAAGGCGGCCACCAGTGCAGGCAAAGGTCAAGACGAAAACGGGATTTCTACCGGTACTTTAAAAAAAAATAAAAAAGGTTTTGGAAAGAGAGCCAAAGGGGCTGCCTCCTTCCCAGGCCAGATCAAGAAGGGCCCCTCTTGATGCACCCACATGTTGGACAAGGTTGATCATTTTATATGGTCCTGATTTTTTTTTCTCCCGTTTGGTGCGTTTCATAAAGTTTAATTCCTACTGGGGATGCTTGAAAGACCTCCCTGTGCCAAGGAACAATCTTTCTAGGGTCAAAGATCCTTCAGGGTTGAGATGCTTGAGGCTTGATGGGGCAGCTGAGTGGACCGAACCTAGAGGGTCAGCTCTGAGCAGCCACCTTGCAGGCCTAGCGCTCACGCTCACCAGGGTGCTAGCAGGGGGCTATCACCCGCCTCAGCCAAGAGCACACAGTACAGGTGCTGAGGGCTTGGGGTTTCTAGTTTACCTCTTCCTCTCCCCACTACAACTACCAAATCTGGCCCCCTGAAGTGTCTCTGTAAATAAAGTTTTATTGGCACACAGCCACGCCTCTTCACTTATGCAATGTTCATGGCTGCCTTCAGGCTACACGACAGAGTGGAGCAGCTGCAACAGAGAGCTACAGGGCCCACAAAGCTGAAAATATTTACAATGCGGCCCTTTGTAGAAAATGTGGACCTCTGCCCTAGGGCCCACCTAATTTCCCTGGGCCTGGAACTACAGTCAGCTGCTGTAGTTTCCAGCTGGCCAGGAAAGGACTCTCGCGAAGCCACATTCAAAAATACTCTGCTCAGAGTTTCTAAATAACTCAGCTTCATACTCTTTTTCATATGAGGTCCCTTCCACCTGGGTTTCCTAAATTAACAGTCTTATTCTTTGAGGGATGAAGCCTCAAAATGGCCTTTCCCCCTGGATTTTTCAGGAGGGCACAAACTTTTTTCTTAAGAAACACTGATAAAGGACTTTATACATGAACAGTCTCATGGTAGAAAGAAAACATCCCAAACATAGAGAAATACAGTTGGCACACAACTCTCCTTCAGATCTAACCTCTTGCCTTTTCTATCTGGAGACATTTGGAAATGTAATATATACACACTTTTTATACTTAATATTTAAACATAGGCTTATTCATCAAGTTATAAAATATTTTTATAAGCATCATTTGAAATTTCAATTGCTATATCATTTTATTTTATTTTATTTTTTAATAGTTTTTTTTTTTTTAAGATTTTACTCATTTATTTGTGAGAGACAGAGAGAGAGGGAGTGTGGGCACAAGCAGGGTGGAGAGACAGAGGGAGCGGACTCCCCGCTGAGCAAGGAGCCCGATGCGGGACTCGATCCCAGGACCCTGGAATCATAACCTGAACCGAAGGCTGATACTTCGCCGACAGAGCTGCTAGGTCATATTAATTTATAAAGTTACTGGCAGTTCTCCTATTGTTGGGCACTTAGATCATTTCCATTTTTTGAAACTTTAAATAACATCCTCTGAGCAGCTATTAACAACAGGGGGATAAGAATGATTATCTAGGCCATCCACTTCCAGCACTGAGTATTAAAACTCTCTTTTCTTCCATTCTTCCTTCCTCTCTTTGCTCATTTAGGAAGACAGTACTTTCCTTCATTTTACTCTATATTTATCGGACTATTAGTGGGACTGCACAAGTCTGCAAGTGCTCAATGGCCCGCTTGTATGTGTTGTCCGTTTGGTCCTATAACAAACATTCATTTATTTTTTCTATGACCAAAATTTACAACAAAAATCAGGGGAGCAGGGAGATAGGTAACACATATTCTTGACCAAAAAATAATTTTAATGTTTCTGCTTCTGATTTCTTTTTTTCCCAATTCTGTTGAGCTATAATAGACATGTCAGATTGTATTCATTCCCTGACAAAATGTTAAATATATTAAGGACCGACAGTTACACATAAATACCCCACCCCGGCTACCCAGGTTCCTTCTCCCATGCGGGGTCTCTCTACAACCTTCCACAGGCATGCTATGCAAGAAAGCACAGGCGTAAAGATACGGCACGCAAACACAAGCACGTATATAGAGGTACGACACGCAAACCAAAGGGCAATGCCTTTTTGATGAAGAGCCCACACTCCGCCCGGTCTTCTTTCCACACTTACACTCTCTCTGGACAATTGTCGGGTTGATCCAGATACCCTCCATCCATGACGAATTTCAACACCTGTTCATTAGACAGACCCTGGTATGGCTGTTCTGCCAAGCTGGTGATTTCCCAAAGGACCACGCCAAAGGACCTGCCGACAACAGTTGAAAGTAGTAACGGAGAAGCCATGAAAACACACACACACGCACGCACGCACCCCTCCCTGGTTTACTAGAACGTGGTCGGCCAGTTAATTAAACAATTCGTGCTGCATTCAGAAATGCCTAGATTAGTCTCAATCGGAACATAAATAGCCGTGCAAGGGTCCCCCGACATGACCTCCCCTTCACCTTCTTGATCAAGGGGCTGTGAGGAAAGCAGGTTTTAACTGGCCCCCTCTTGCCGGTCACACGAACGGAACGACCTGGGATTCGAGCCCAGCACTCTGTCCGCCGATCCATGCACCACTCACCACATGTCAGAAGAAGTGGTAAAGACCCCGTCCTTCAGGGATTCCGGGGCCATCCACCGCACGGGGAGCAGACCCTTGCCTCCTTTCCGGTAGTAATCCGTTTCATAGATGTCTCTGGTCATCCCAAAGTCTGACAACAAAGGGTTCACATGGTCTTAACATTCAGCCTACAGCCCTGTCTCCATCTTGCCCCATTGCCTTACAGAGCCCTCGGATGGGCTCACCTGCCCCAGGTGTGTGCTCACCTGGGTGGTGGCCAAATCCCGTGAGCACAGATTCTGAGGGTACTCATGGGGATGTGGAGGGAAAGGATGGGCCACCACGTACAGGGAAGGAAAAGGAAGCACGAAGTGGGAAAGAAGCGACATTCCGGCCCACGGCCTGGGAATCCCATTCTCGGCAACACTTCCTTCCCACCCATGACCTTGCAGGCATCCCAAACTTCCGAACCAAAGTGTTGGGTCTCGGAAGCCAACCTGCTATTCTCCACTAAATATGGTCCCACCACTACCCAGCTGCCCAGCTCAAAAGCCAGGGTCGGGTCCCCTTTTGACCACGCCCCTTTCCTCATACCCACATCTCAGACATCGGGGAGTCCTGCCTACTCTAATCCAACTCTCCCTCTCCATCACTCCAGCCCCACCCAGGCTCACCACCATCTCTCACCTGCAGGACCTTCCCTCCGTCTTGACCCTGACAGCCCACCGCCCAAGAGAAGCTACATAAATAGGGTCACGTTATTTCTTGCTTCCCACGGCTAACGGAGGATAAGGTCTTTTGGGATTATAAACAGGATGACATCACTTCCGGCCTCCCTTGCGGATAATGTCGTTTGGGATCATAAAGAGAATCACGTTACTTCTAGCTTCCCACTGGCTCCTTAGGATAACGGCTAGATGACTCACTGACTAATAAGGCCCTTCCAGGTCTGGCTCCTGCCTCTCTCCCTAACCTCACAGCTCATGCTGCTCTGCTCCCCTCCACGTTCCTTCTATTCACACCACATCTGCCATCCTTCCGGTGTCAGGCCTTTGCATACGCTGGAATGCCCCCTGGGATGCTGTCATTCAGGTCAACTCATCCTGCAAATTCGGGCCAAAAGGCTGTCTCCGTGCAGGGAGAGGCTTCTGCTCTCTACCATGGAACTCTTTATTTCCTTCAGTCCTCTTATCTCCAGTCTTCCTCATCTTGTTTACACAAGCACTATTTTACTGTTCATCTTTGAATACCCCCGTCCAGTAGAACCCTCCGTGATGAAGAATGCGGTCTACACTCACGCTGCCCAATATGGCGGCCACCAGGCTCAAGGTGGCGAACGCTCACTTGCAATGTGGCCAGCGCAGCCAAAGGAATACATTTTTAATTCTAGTTCATTTAAGTTAACTTGAATGTAAATGGCCAAGGCGGCCAGTGGCTCCTGTGCTGGGTGATGCGTGCGGGCAGAAAAATCAGGGCGACTTATCCATCATCGGTCACATCTACGGGCTCCTAGTGCGACGGCTTCCGCCACCAGGGAACTCCGTTATGATCCAGAGCAGGAAATGAGCGAGCTCACGAGCACGTGTGATCGCAGCCTGCGGGCCGGGCCCTCTTTGCACTACTGGAGAAGACTGAACTGCTCAGGACAGACAACTCCTTCTGCGGTCACACTGGGCCCGGGCCACACATTTCCCAGCAGAGGGCCAGACGCACCTCCAATTTTGACGGTGAAGTCGTGGGCGACCATGCAGTTTCGGGCCGCGAGATCCCGGTGCACGAACTTCTTGGCGTTCAGGTAGGCCATCCCGTCGGCGATCTCCGCCGCCATCTGAATCATCTCTTGCAGGGTAGGGGGAGGGCGGCCGGGGTTATTCTGAAGTCGAAACATGGGGTCGGGTTCAGGGACCCGGGCGCCCGGCGGCTGGGAGCGGGCGCCCTGCCGGGTCCCCGGAGCCAGCTCACCTCAGCCTCCGGCCGCAGGGAGCGGAGGTAGCTCTTCAGGTCTCCATGGGCCATCAGCTCCATCACCACCAGCGTCGGCTGGCCCTTGGACACCACCCCCAGGAGGCGGACCTGTGGAGTGAGCACCGAGCGATCTTGGGGGAGGGTCCGGGGGAAGGCTTCCACCCCCCAAGGTCCCCCCATCTGACGTCTGCGATGCGCGTGGCACCCTGTGTGGGGAGCCCTGGTCTGTCTGGCTCAAATGCCAGGGTCAATGCCTTGTGGGGACAGGGTAGTCAGGGGAGGACGGGGAATTCAGGACTCATGGTCTGGGGGGAGGGGGGAGCAGAGAGACATGTCCACACACAGCAACACTCTGAGGCAGACCCTTGGAGATCTCCTCGGGGGCCCCGAGCAGATAAGGCACGTTCCCACCTCCCAGGCCTTGTACTTGCTGTTCCCTCTGCCTGACCCCTCTGTTCCCTGCCAGGTCGCCGTGGCTCAGTGCCTCCGTCCTTAATACACCTTCCCCACACCCACACTCCCAGCCCCTGACTCTGCTCTCTGGTTCCATCCTGCCGTGGCTCCGGCTCCTAACGTCCTCCATAAGGAACTTATTGGGCTTAGGGTCTGTCTCCACGGCCGTGCTAGAAGCTCCGTAAGGGGCAGGAAGCTGCTACGTCGAAGAGTCAAGACTGGGGCTCAGCACAGAGCAGATCCCCTCAGCCACACGTGGCAAGGAAGAAAGGACGCAAGGCTCGAGGAGAAGCTATGGGACCACGTGGGAGCAGCAGAGCAGGAAGTCTGTGCCGACTTGGGGTGGGGGGACAGGGATGCGGGGACAGCGTGGCTCATCCATCATGTGTTCCAGGGTTACAAAGGGGCCAGGAAGAGGGAAGAGACAGAAGATTCTGGAAAGCAAGGGAATGAGTCTGGCTCCATGCAAGGTGGGAGAGGATGGGATTCAAGAAGCGGGAAGGGAGGGAGCCTCCCCCACACCTTTAGGGTGCTTAGCAGAGTGGGGGACAGGCAGGGGGTCCACACCTAGAGTCCTCCTGCTCTGTGCTGGAGGAGGGGGAAGGACAGACGAGGGGAACAGGGAAGCAGGCGCGGAAGGACGCCTCTGTCGGCTTCGGGGCAAATGCAGGACTCACCACGTGATGACAGGTGAAGCCCTTCATGACTGAGGCCTCGTTGAGAAACTCGATCCTCTCCCGCAGACTGGCCGACTCATTGACCGTCTTCACCGCCACGCGGGTCTCCGCCTCGCCCTTGACGACGTCTCTGGCGTCGCCTTCGTACACCATGCCGAAGGAGCCCTGCCCCAGCTCACGCAGCAGAGTGATCTTCTCCCGGGGGACCTCCCACTCGTCCGGCACATACACAGAACATGGAAACACTACTCCTCATTTATCTACACCGTGTCCGCGGTGGACCCCCAGCCATCTCCCACCAGAGGCCCCCCTGGCAAAGGTTCACTAAGGGACTCCTGTGGTCCAGGACTTGTGCTGGGCACCGGGCACAGAGCCGAGAACAGGACAGCCGTGGGTCCCTGCCCTTCATGGAGGGGACAGCAGATGCTTGGGATGGAAACACCACCAGTCCAGGGTCCTGGCCAGTAAGCGCCGAGCTGAGCCTGCCTCCTCGTCCTTTCTGTCTGATTTCAGCCCCGCCACCCCACAATGCTACTTCCCATCTGAGGCTGTTGTTTCTGCAAAGTGCCAAGGGCCTGGCAACCGCTGGACATCCCAGTGAGCCCATCCGAGGCCACCGAGCGCCGGCTGATCGGCAGGCAGGCTGCAGCCGTGTGAATGAGCCCCGGCGGGGTCAAAGGATCTGCCCAGCTCAGCAGAGCCCAGGCGGCGGACCCACCGAGTCCTGAGCTAACAAATGCTGGTTGTTTCAAGCCACTAACTTTGGGGTGGTTTGTTACACAGAAAATGATTTGCAGACGAAGGCACAAAGGCCTCATAAGAAAAGCCAAAATGGTTCCTGCTGTCCTCCAAAGGGGGACTAAATTGTGTCGTGTCCCCCCCCCCACCAGAATTTATGTTGAGGTCCTAATCCTGGTACCTCAGAATGTAACTATATTTAAAGACAGGGCCATTCCCGAGGCAATCAAGTTCAAATGAAGTCAGTGGGGTGGCTCCCATCCCATATGACTGGTGTCCTTACAAGAAGAGGACACTGGGACACAGACATGCATGCAGGGACAACCACATGAGGACCCGGGGAGAAGACAGCTGTCCACAACCCACAGAGAGAGGCTTCAGGAGAAACCAACCCCGTTGACATCTTGATCTCAGACTCCCAGCTTCCAGAACCGTGAGGAAACAGAATTCCGTTTCCTAAGCCATCCGGTCCGTGGTGTTTGTTACGGCAGCCCCGGCAAACCCCGACGGTCACCGGGGCCTCGGGCAAGGACACTACAGAAGATGAGCACGCACAGAAGCTCAGTGGGGGCACCCTGTCCCCTGGGGCTCCGAGCCGGGGTCTTTCCCTGTGTGTACCCCTCGGCCCAGGCCTTTCCAGCCTTAGAGAACCTTGAGCTCCAACTTCCAGCTTTCACCAGGCACCCTTGTGCACTCGGCCATTCCTGCATTTCCAGAAGGAAGCAGGGCAGTAGGGTAGAGAGGCAGCCCTGCGTAGCCATCCTGGCCTCACCCCTTATCGCGGGGTCCCGTGGCAGCCCTGAGGTTCAGCTTCCCCACCTCCAGTGTGCAGAAACAATGCCAACCCCAAACTGGGAGAGGAGGCCCCTCCGTCCGTGTTCATTCCCTCCTGCTCCTGCCTCCTGCACACGCTCCTACCTGGAACGACCACCTCTCCTAGTTTCCCTATTCTGATGCCTTAGCAGCCGGGGCCTCGATGACCTTGGAGGGGCTGCCCTGCCCAAGGGCAGCCGATTCCTAGAGACAGCACATGACTTGCCTGTGAGAGCACCTTCTATCTGCAAAACCCACCAATCCAGAGCCCAAATCCTAACCCCCACCTCTAGGGGACCCACTCAGCCCCAGGGCCAGGCCCTACACCCCAGAACCCACTGAAATCATCAAAACAGCCAGTCCTTGCTCTTATCCTGCCTTGCCCTCCCAAGGACGCCACAATAAAGGTTCTTGTCCACCTTCTCCCACACTCCCTCATCAGACCTGATGAAAACAAATCCTGGGTGTCCTTAAAAACATCACCCCGTATCCCCCGGAGGCAACAGCGTTCACTCCTCCCAAGTCACTTTCTGATTGCTGCTGCGTGAAGTGCTTTAGAAACTTGTAACGTGGCAGATGCTCTCTCCTCGGAAGGAGAGTCTTATCTGCAGGGGCTGCTCACTGCCCTTCGTACAATCAAGGGAGATACAGGTGTCAGTCCGACGCTCCCACCACCAGCATCAGCGACCCATTCGTGTTCAGCCACCACCAGCAGGTGATAGAGTCCCTGGCGCCCACACAGCCTCCTGCGTACCCCATCTTACCCTTCACTCTTGTCTTCCCCGCCCCTTATCCCCAGTGTCCGACCCCCACCTGCCAGCCTGGATAGCAAGTCCGTACACAGCCCTCTGGCTCTGACCCTCGGCGTGGTCTCTGGCACAGTCCCAGGTTCCACCCACCCAACAGCTGGGACCCTGGATTCTCTCTCAGCCTCCCAGCCCAGCTCACGGGCCCCAGATTAGCTCAATGAGCCCATCCAAATAGTGCTAGACAGCGGGTGTCTGGCTGCTCCCAGGAACACGGTCTCTGCAGCAAGGGGCAGGTCTGCGTGCTCACGTGAACAAGAGGGCTCATCTCGGCCTCCCCGGGTGCCAACTGCCGACTTGCACTTGACATTGATGGCCAAGAGCCCCAAAGGGCAGGATTCTGGCCACACAGGGGGACGGGGAGGGTACTCACCATCACTCGCACTGAGGTACTCAGGGTTTGAAGAAGCATACAGCGGTCCCAGTGGCCCATCCGGCTGCCTGGAGGAGAAAGAGGAAGACATTCCAGTTCGATATTCTCACGGGGCTCCGGGTCACTCGCGGAGGGGCTACAAGCTCCCGATGCCAACGGCAAACCGTATCACCAGCAACCCTGTGTCCCCGACACAGTCTGGGGTGTCAGGAGTAGAAGCCCGTCAGACTACTTACGCACATCAACGTGGGACCATAAACTATAATTTATGCTCATCCATTAACACCTAAAACCCTCGCCCTTTGCGGATCTCATCCCAGCTCATGAGAAACAACTGCTAAGTTTTCAGGAAATCTGACAGCAGGTTGTTAATACAGCCATCGTCCAAAATTAAATGACACCGGCTTACGATGAGATGAAATGATATTGAGAGCAGAGCCCACCACTGCCTGACTAGCATACAGCTTCCTACTATCACCAGTGGGATGTCTGCAGCTTGAAATTGGCCACAGCAGGAATATATACGTCACAGAAAGAAACAGGACGCTACCAACCAAGACTTGATCTATTGCTCTGTTGTCCGTCCAGGCTTGAGGAAGGGATGGCACAAAAATGTCAATCAGATTAAACTTAAAAGTGTGTCATCTCGGGGCGCCTGGGTGGCTCAGTCAGTGAAGCGGCCGACTCTTGATTTCAGCTCAGGTCATGATCTCGGAGTCGTGGGATCGAGCCCCACGTCGGGGCTCGGCCCTCAGCGCAGAGTCTGCTTGGGATTCTCTCTTTTCCTCTGCCCCTCCCCCTGCTCTCTCTCTCTCTCTAAAATAAATAAATAAATCTTAAAAAAAAAAAAAAAGGATGTCATCTCTGTAGCCACGATGTTGCAAATGGCAAAAAAAAATTTTTTTTGAGAAAATGTTCCTCCAGCACAGTTCTACCCGACTGAGCGAAGTCACTTCTTCGTTGATGAAGCTATGCCTCTTAGTTCATTTGCACCTTACTCCTACGAAAACAAAGTATCAATCCACATTCAGGCCGGGGCTACGCTCCCTCATCACTTGCAGCCACAGGAGGGCTGTAGATACAAAGGCTCGGGGTGGGGGGCGGGGGGCGAAAAATCTACCAAAACATTTGGTGAGAATCAACCAGCTGGAGGGAATTTATGATAGAGTGTTACGTACTTATTATGACCATTACCTGTAAGTTGCGTGCTATCCACATCGCTTATGTCAGTCAAATTTATAACACACTTAGCTACAGCTCTCCCTGTAACTAGGCATACTTCCTCTCCTGGAGAGCCGGTCTAACAATTCACCAGATGCCACTGTACCCACCTCTTTCTCAGGAACAGGTAAATACTTCCAATCACAACACTGAAGAGAAAGACAAAGATGAGGGGGCCGATGATGATTTTTGCAATATTCGATGGGACATCTACTGAAATAGAATGAGAAAATAAATGGTTCACATCAAAATGTGTTCACATCACAAATCACACCTACGCCTATAATGGGAGCCCACACGCATCTGCCCCTTCCCTTGTCCCCAAGCCTCTCCACCGGGCTCCCGGGCCCTTCTTTTCCAGCAGTCCTAAAACACCACCTGGCTCCACAGGGCTGGGCGGCAGGCTCAGAGGCCTTGACCCCCAGACCACTGCCCGCTGCCAGCCTTCCCCCTGCCCTCCATCCAGGGCCAGCTTCACGGGAACGTAACCCCGGCCATCGCCCAAGTCCCCACACTTGGTAGGGCCATGCTCCCTAACACTCCACTGTCACCATCTTGAAAGTCTTAATAATTTTTAGGGGCACCTGGGTAGCTCTGTCAATTAAACATCTGCCTTCAGCTCAGGTCATGATCCCAGGGTCCTGGGATCAAGCCCCACATCGGGCTCCCTGCTCAGCAAGGAGTTTGCTTCTCCCTCTCCCCCTGTCCCTCCCCCCCATGCTCGTGCTCTCTCTCTCAAATAAGTAAAATCTTAACCAAAAAAAAGTCTTCATGATTTTTAAACAAGGGGCCCTGCATTTTCATTTTGCAGTGGGCCCCACAAATTAAATAGCCTATTTTAAGCCCAACAGCACCTCTTACAAATGAAAAATTCACCAGGACCCTGGGTGCTAAGGCGTCCTCCTCTCAAAAAAAAATCCTTTCAAATAATTCACCGAAGAAATGCTATGGAGCCTTCATTTTTTAAATTTGCACGTCAGGCTGAGTTGTCTGTTTGTCCACATGCCCGTGTATCCAGACTCTCCCAAGCCAAGGAGGAAAGTGGGTTCTAAGGAATCCCGGAGGACACCTGGTCCCTGGTCCCTAAGGTCTTTCCTATCAATAGCGGTTTACCGAACACTTAGGAACACACCAGGTGCTATCTGAAGTGCTCTGTGCTGGTGATTTTACTTAATCATCACGTAAGCCAAGGCGGGAGGGGCCGTGGCTAAGACCAGTTAACAGACTGGGAAAAGAAGCTCAGAGACTGGAGGGGTCTTGCCCCAAATCCCAGAGCTGACCCCCCGTGGCACAGGGATTTCAAGCCAGGCCATCTGAGGAAGTGCTCGGGGGCCAGCAACACCCTGAGATGCCCTCCTGCCCCTCCCTGAAATGACAGCCACCTGCCTCCTCCCCTTCCCGGCAGCTCCCGGCCACAGACAGTCTCCGTAAATATTTGGTGGCTGAATGGAACATGAGAAAAGGAAACCTATCCGTCACCTGCGTTGTCTGCATATCCCTCCGTGTCCCTACTTCAAAGCAGCAGGGAAGCTGGAGGCCCCACGTGGCCGGGACTCAGCAGGTCTCAGGACACAATCTGAGAGCCAGGCTGCACCCCCCACACGCCGCCTCGGCTTCCCAGACCCCACAGTCCTGCTCACACCGCCGATTGCCATGGCCACTGGAACCAGGGTGAAGAAAGGGAAGCACCCAGGGTGCAAAATTTGAGAACTCTTGCTCTGTGCCCTGGAGACGTAGGGTCAGCCCTGGGGGTGAGCGCCTCCTTAAAATTTGCCCCTTGGGTGCCTTGCTTGCCTCCCCGTTATAATATAAAGAATTCTAATTCCCCAGAGTTTTTGCTATCTTTGGTAATGCCGGGCTGTATTTCCTTGAACATGTATCTTTTTTGGACATCTCTGATCATTTCCTCAGGATAAATTTCTAAAACTTCTAAAATTTCTTTTTTTTTTAAAAAAAGATTTTATTTATTTATTTGACAGAGAGAGAGACAGCCAGTGAGAGAGGGAACATAAGCAGGGGGAGTGGGAGAGGAAGAGGCAGGCTCCCAGCGGAGGAGCCTGATGCAGGGCTCGATCCCAGAACGCAGGGATCACGCCCTGAGCCGAAGGCAGATGCTTAACAACTGAGCCACCCAGGCGCCCCACTTCTAAAATTTTTCTTTTTTTTTTTTTAAAGATTTTATTTATTTATTCGACAGTGTTAGAGACAGCCAGCGAGAGAGGGAACACAAGCAGGGGGAGTGCGAGAGGAAGAAGCAGGCTCATAGCAGAGGAGCCTGATGTGGGGCTCGATCCCATAACGCTGGGATCACGCCCTGAGCCGAAGGCAGATGCTTAACTGCTGTGCCACCCAGGCGCCCCATCCCACTTCTAAAATTTCTAAAACCAAAATTTGTTGGTTCACATAGCAAGAGCCTTTATAAGATGTTTGATACATATTATTAAAGTAGGATATTTTAGGAGCACCCAGGTGGCTCAGTTGGTCAAGTGTCTGCCTTCAGCTCGGGTTGTGATCCCAGGGTCCTGGGATCGAGCCCCACGTCGGGCTCCCTGTTCAGTGCGAAGTCTGTTTCTCCCTCTCCCTCTGCCCCTCCCCTCAAGCTCATGTGCTCTCTCTTGCTTGCTGCCTCAAATAAATAAATAAAAATCTTTTAAAAATTAAATAAACTGCTATATTTTAGCACTCCCCAACCACGAAAAAGTATGTCCATGTGTCTATACTCTTGGACAACACGAAGTACTATAATTAAACAGAAACAAAAGCCCTGCCAATTCAATAAGTTAAAAATTACATCTTGTTTTAATGTGCTTTTTTTTTTTTTTTTTTGGTATGGTGTTGAGGTTGGACTTTTTTTCTTATGTTTTCTATCTTTACATATTTTTTTAAATTGGCTATTTAAGTTCTTTGCCTAGTCTTGTGTTAGGATACATATATGTTCTATTCATGTACCATATTTATATTTATATTTATATTTATATTTATATTTATATTCATTTTATATCAAGGATATTAACTCTTTGTCAATGATGTCACAAATGTTTCTCCCACTTCGATGTTTTCCTTGGAATTTTATTCACGGTATCCCTGGTTCTTGAGAGACAGACTCCAAATTCTTAAATTATCCTGGGTAATAAGAGTGTCTTTGCTACTGACGAGCCCCTTGGAACACACCTGAGCTTATGCTATGAGATGAGACGACCCAGGATGGGGGCCGGTCACCAGCAGACCAAGCATGTGATTGGAAGGTTGGGGCCTGCGCCAGTCTGACCTCCAGGGGGCAGAGGGGCTGGAGATGAGTTCCATCACACAGCCAACGATATGATCAGCAATGCCTAGCCAGTGACACCCTCGACACCAGAGCTCAGGGGGGTTCCCTGGCTGGTGAACACACGGGTAGGCCGGGAGGGCAACGCCACACATCCTGATCCCACCGGGAGAAGACACAGGAGCTCAGCGTCCTGGACCCTCCCGGCCCTCCCCTCTGTTTCTTCGTTTGGGTGGTCCCAACTGATAGCCTTTATGTGACACCATCCTTGTAATACAGCACTTTCCTGAGCTCTGCGAGCTGATCGAGCTAATGACTGAATCTGAGGGAGGTCGTGGGAACCCCTGAGTTTGCTGCCAGCTGGTCAGATGTGCGGGGGGCTTGGAGAACCTTCGATTCGCACCTGCCATCTGAAGTGAGGGCCGTCTTGCTGGGAACCGTGCTCCTAACCTGGCAGGTTCTGTGCTCACTCCACTAGGCGGCATCAGAATCGCAGTGTCGCACACCCAGCTGGTGTCCGGACGCTCACCCCAGCCTTGACGCTGGCCAGAGCCTTCCCAGCAAGAGTCACTTCCCACTTTCCAAAGTCCCACCAGGCCTGGTATGTGACAGTCCAGCCGGCCAAGCAGGAGCCTTGTCTCACCTCTCCCACCCAGGCTCCCACTCCTCCCAGTCTAGAATCTCCCCTCCTTCCAAGTCATTTGTTCACTCGGTCAAGTGTCTAGGCTCCTATCACATGCCAGGATGACCATCTTGTTTTGTCCCCACTTGTACATTCTTCCGGGTCTCACTCAAGATGTCACCACCTCCAGGAAGCATTCCCTGACCACTTCAGCCTTCCCCAGCCTCCCACCCTGCTGTCCACAGTGTGCCCTGCTCACCCAATGGCAGCACTCACTGCCTGCATATCAAGAGCACATCTGAGACTCAGTAGGCAAGCTCCCATGTTCTCCCTTGGAGGGCACAACCCATCAAAAATCAAATATTAGGACACTAGTAGCGGGAGCTAATGTATTCATCAGACATGCCGTGGGCCAGCCACTTGACATTCATCATATCACCAAAACCTCCTTTCACCTCCAAGGGGGGGGGGGGGCTCCTATTATTATCCCCATGGTCAGATGAGGAAGTAAACGCTCAGAGAGGGCAAGCACATTGCCCAGGTCACACCGCGGCAGCCAGCAGACCCGGAGGCCAAGTCCAGGGCCAGTGGGCACAGCCTCCAGGCTTCCCCGGCCATCCTCTGAAATGTCCTGCCATGTCCAGCCCCAAGCGCAGACCCAACCAGAGTCGCCGCGGAGACTTACAATAGTCTGTCACGTAGAAGTAAGTGGCTTCTGTCCAGGAGCCGTTGCCAGCCAGGGAGGTGGCCCGGACTCGCACGCTGTAATTCCCCGGCGGCAGCCCACGCAGCCTGCAGCCCCGCTCCAGAGCAAAGTGTCTGCGGGAGACACAGAGGTGCAGCTCCTGCAAGACAAGGGCGCAGAGGGGGCGGGTGTGTGGTCGTCCTTCGCCACTCGGGAGTGCCCATCCCCCATCGCTCTCCGGGGAAGGAGCAGACGCGGAGGCTGTCATCACGGATAACAGCCAACCTTCCTAAACCGCAGGCCACGCATCTGACCTGGACCGGTTACGACAACCGCCCCGGGGCGCCGCCTCATGCCGGAGACAAGGATGCGGGGGGCCCGGGGCAGAGGTCCGTGAACTTCGGCTGTAAAGGGGGCCGGACGGTCTCTGTGGCCCACTCACTTCTGCTGCTATAGCGAGAAGGCAGCCGGAGACCAATCCCAAATCCGTAACATCCGTCCACAGACGGACGTGGCTGTGTGCCCACGGAACGTGGTGGACGCCCGACGCCGAACTTCACCTTCAGTTGACACGTGTCGTGACACTATGCTTCTCTCGACGTTGTGAATTTTTTTTCCAGCCATTTTAAGATACGAAAGCGATTCTTAGATCTCAAGCTGTACAAACCCAGGCGTACGAAAATAGTTTGCCGACCCCTGGTTGAAGAGACGAAATGGTTGGTCGGAGGTCTCCTTGCTGGTAAGTGCCTGGGCCAGCCACCCTTCAATCCAGAGCCATCTGGCTCCCAACCTTTTTGGAACCACTGTGGGGCATTGTCACCAGGCCGCTCGAAAGCCCCAGAAGGATGGGAAAGAAGAGACCCACATGACCTAAATCAAATTTCAGGCTTTGCCCCCACACCTCCTGGCCTCAAAACCAAACACATGCATGGGCTTAATGTCTTAAGGTCAAATTTTAAAGCTCCTTCCTTCCCCTGGTGCGGCCTCTTGATTTGATTTGATGTATTTGACCATTCTGAAAAAGAGTGGGCACCTACCTCCATCTCTGAAAACAGAGAGGAGATAAGTAAAGCACACACACCCCAGTGATAACTGCGTACACAGAGATCAACCCAGAGCTTAGCAGGAGAGGCGAGAGGCTCACTGGGAAGTGAGACCATGAACCCTGCACGCGTCGGGCCAAATTTTAAAAACTTTCCAAAACAGCTCCAAGTTAATAGTGCATGCAGAGAGCTGGACTGGAAAATTTTAGTGGGCAGAGAAAGAAACGTAAAAACTCCCGTGCTCGTCATGTGACAATAACAGCAAGAAAACAGATCGGGCTGGATCAGGCTGGCGGCAGGGGTGGGGGCTCCGGTCCAAAGGTTCCTCCAAGTCCGATGAGTCACCAAGTAGAACGGGACAAATAAGCAAATATAGAAACCGAAGGTAGCTGCTATCGGGGACAAAGGGGAAATGTACCCTCTAAGGCCGGCCACGGACCCCACACACCTCATCGGGTGAGAGGACCGGGAAGGGAGCCTGAAGGGAAGGAACTAGACCCTGAGGCAGCTGTCTCCACAGATACCGAGAAACAAAAACAAAAAGCGAAATGAGAAGCGAAACCTGACAAAGAGTAAAGAAGCCAATGACATGAAGGTTTGTGCCAACAAGGAAGAAGCTAAAAACCATGAAAGACACTGAAAGATAGGAGAACACCACAAGTCAAAAGCCATGCTCCTTTCAGGGAGGGGGTGGTCCCTGGGGCCAGGGTCTTCTGAGCAGAGAGGAGACGAGGTAAGAGGGCAAATGACTCGAATGTGAGATTCAGGGAAAGAGAGATTCGAAAGTGAAGCAGCTAGAGGTGATCTCAGCTACTAACCTCGCAAATACCAAAAAAACCCCAAAACCAAAAACCAAAACCAAAAAAACCTCCCATCAAATGTTACAGACGATTTTGTAGATTTTGGCAAAATCATACCCCAACAGTATTAATGGTGTGTAAACAAAAAAATTTTTTTACAATATTTTCTTACTTTTTCAAAGTGATACCAGGCAATAAACAAAAATACTGGAGGTGATCCACCATCTTGTCCATGAAAAGGTTTTTTAAAAGGTGATCGTAATTTCTCCCTCTCTCCTATTTCCAACCCTCCACACCCAAAATCTGTTCCCCTAAAGGGCAAACAGGGCCACTCTGTCTGGGATTGGTGCTGCCCCATGGGGGACAAAGGCTTAGTGGGGATTCCTACTGGTGACTCAGGAACGGGGGAGGCAGTCCAGTGGAAGACAGCTGGGAGCATTTATGCCAATAGGGTACCCAACTGTCCCAGTTTACCCAGGACCATGGGGTTCCTAGGATGTAGGACTTCAGTGCTCAACACTGGCAAATATGATGCAAATGGGAAAGAGCTGGTCACAGCAGCAGGAATAAAACCAAGGAGGGTCTGCAGTGGAAATGTGTTGCTCACTGCCCAGAATCCATATTCTCTTCCTTGCTGCCAACAACACCCCAAACTCTCTTTGGAAGCTGCCCCTCCCCCTTGAGGGGCTCTTGCCTCCCATCCTCAACCCCACCCCGGTTCCAGGGCCGAGCCCAACTGCCCGGGGCTGCCTGAGGCTGATGAGTCCCATGGGTTCAGGGAAAGGCACAAAAACTCAGGTCCAAATGAGCCATCAGGAAAATGCACATCGAGATACCATTCACAGCCACCAGCGTGGCTCTAGTCAAAAAGATAGCCCAGAACACGTGTCGGCGACCGTGTGGAGAAACTGGAACTCTCAGACACTACCGGTGGGGACAGAAAATGGTGCAGCCACTTGGGGAAAGAGTGGGCATCTCCTTAAAAGAGCTGGCACAAGACCCAAGAGTTCCATCCCTTGATATGCACCCAGGAGATCTGAAACCTTACGTGTCCGCACAAACACGTGCACGCAAACGCTCTGAGCAGCATTACTCACAACGGCCAGAAGGTGAAAACAACCCAAATGTCCATCAACAGATGAGTGGACAACAAAATGTGGTCCATCCACATGTGGAGTATTGCTCAGTCATGAAAAGGAAGGGGGCGCTGACACGCTGGCTCGGAAGGACCTCGGAAACGTTACGATGATGACAGACGCCAGCGACAGAAGGCCATGTGCTGTACGATTCATTTATAGGAAGTGTCGAGAACAGGCAAATCCAGAGAGACAGAAAGTAGGTGAGTGGTGCACAGAGGCTGGAGGGAGACGAGGCAGGGGAGATTGGGGGATACTTTTTAGGGTGATGAAAATACTCTGAAATTGATGTGGTCATCGTCGCACAACTCTGTGAATTACAAAAAACCACTGAACTGTAGGGGGCGCCTGGCTGGCTCAGTTGGTAGAACGTGCGACTCCTGGTCTCAGGGTTGTGAGTGTGACTCCCATGCTGGGTGTAGAGATTACTTAAAAACTGTAAAATATCTTAAAAAAAAAAAACCACCATTGAATTGTATATTTTATTTTATTGTATTTAAAGATTTTATTTTCAAGTCATCTCTACGCCCAAGGTGGGGCTCGAACTCACAACCCCAAGATCAAGAATTGCACGCTCCACCAATTTTATGGTATGTGAATGTATCACAATAAAGGTGTTATTCTAAAACAAACAAACAAAAACCCTCAGGCCAAGCCTGACTTTATGGCTCCCAAAACTAAAAACTTTAACTCTCTGGCCATTTATAGAAAACGGTCTCTGACCTAAGTGACCGCCCTCGGCGGCAGATGGTAGATTCCAGAGCCCAACAGCCTGGATTTAAGCTCTGGGTGTGTGACCCTGAGCGAGCCCACTCAGCTCCCCCACACTCCTGGCCAAGAAAGGAGACACTAACAGATCCCACCTGGTCAGGTCACTGCGAGGTTCAAATGGACGGCTGCAAAGGACTCCGTGCTGTGTCTGGGACAAGGGCAGGGCTCCGTCAAACCCGGAGGAGATGCGACTTATATGCTTGAGGTCACACGGTCAAGGGGAGAATTATCCGCAGGTGATTCAAGCCCCGGCCAGCGTGCCTCCAGGCAGGAGCAGACCCCAGCCCTTCTGGGGATGTAGATGCACCCCACAGTAGTTACGGGCGCGGCTTAGGGCGGGGGCAGGCCAACGCCAGCCTGCTGCCTGTTTCTGTAAACACATGTCTCATCGGCACACAACCGTACCCATTAGCGTGCATCGCCCCTAAGGTGGCTTTCAAGCTGCAACAGCAGAGCTAAGTATTGGCGACGGAGGCCGTCCGGCTGCAAAGCCAAGTATGTTCAGTACCTGGCCCTTGACAGAAAAACAAAGGTACCAGCCCTCGGGTTAGAACATCGGAGCGTCTTGGGTTTGAATCCTGACTGTGTTCTCACGGACCCTGGACAAAAAGTTCTGGCTGCCTCCATACCAAGCTCGCTGGGTTATTCTGAGGATTTCCTGCATTTCATCCGTCCTGAGAGGCATATTATTTTCACATTTTGGCATTGCTGAAACTGCAAAGCAGCTCAGAAGCAACACCAACTTACAATTAGAATTGGCAGCATTTTCGTTTTTAGCAGTCCCTAGAAATCATGGGGCCGCTTGGCCTGACTCAGACGAGATGAAACAGGATCGAGGAGATACGGCTGTGTGTACAGTGTGTGATGTGTGCGAGACACACGGTGACCCCTCAGGACAGCTTGGCTCCTTTTCTGCTCTGCGTAGACGCCCTATCTTGGGCATCTCTGCGTTCACCCACCACCCCGCATGGCGTCTGGCAGTGAACGAAACGTTCCTTATTATTAAGATCTTAAGTGATTTCTCCCCAGACTCAGAGAAGTCTGTCGAAAGTGAAACGGGTCTCCTGTCATGTCAGGAGGGACACAAATGCAGGCTGCCATCATTTGTCTTGTCGGACGGGCTGAAATGGGAGAAGCGATGTGAGAAACTGAGGGAATAAGTCAGTTTGCAGATGGGCACACTTTGCAGATTTCTCACCCGTCTCCCTGGAAAGTTATAAATCGAGGCATGGAGTCCTAATGACAACACAGCTAACTGGCGAAGCGTTTGGGTCCGGATTTAAGAAGAGGGAGGGGTACCAGCGACAGCTCTGACACACCCGAGCAGCAGGAGTCTTACCTCATCACCGTAGCGTCGGTAACTCACTTCATACAACACGATCAGACCGTTGGGCTCCTTTGGCTCCTGCCACATCAAGTGAACAACGTTGTTCTCGAAGATTTCGTGGGTCACGGGGCCAACAATGTCGTCTGCCTTAGCTGTAAAGAGCAGTGTTTAGAGCCTGGCACCTGACCCCTGGATCAAATCCCACCTCCACCACCTACCCGCTGAGCAAACCACCTCGGGGCTGCTTGCGTAACTTTCCTGTCTCCCACCTTCCTCGTGGGAAAATGGTCACGTAAAACTCACTTCTTCACGGGACTGTCTACATACCTGTCTACCCATCTGTCCATCTAGCTCATATCCCCCTGGTTCTGTTTCTCTGGAGAACCCTGATTAATACCATACATGTGGCGTGACTCGTGCAATCAAACAGTAACACAGGCAAATACGGATGGAGCCTAAGGGCATTCTGCTCAGTGAAATCGGTCAGACAGAAAGACAAACACTGTGTGATCTCACTTATACGTGGACTCGAAAAAGGCAGAAGTCACGGATAACAGAGAGCAGAATGGTGGTTACCAGGGGCTGGGGGCGGGGCAGGGCGGGGCGGGTAATGCAAGGATATGAACCAAAGGGTACAAACTTCCAGCTTAGAAGACGAAGAAGTCGTAGCGATCTAACGTACAGCATGGTGACTAGAGTTAACAATACCTTACTACACACCCGGGACGTGCTAAAAGAGGAGATCTTAAGTGTTCTCACTATAGAGAAAGAAGTGGCAGCCATGTATTGTGACGGAGGGAGCAGCTAATGCTACGGTGGTCATCATACTGCAACACGTACACGTATCAAATTGACACGCTGTACACCTTAAACATACCCAATGCTGGAGGTCAACTGGTATCTCAATGACGTCGGGCGCAAATGAAAATAAGAAACCATAAAGGCAGGTGAGTTCAAGTACACATCTACGCTGCCTAACGGACAGAGAGCTGCCCCTTGGTCAGCCTGGGTCTCCAGGCGCCACGATGCGACCACCCACCTTCGGGCATGGTCCTGGCGCTGACATAAGCCGCCACGCTGCACCTCTCCTCTGGGGAGTCTTGGTTGCAAGCCTGCAGCTCGATGCGGTAGCCAGTGAAGTGACGCAGCCCAGAGATGACCAGGGATTCCTTGTTCACCACTTTCTCGAAGGGCTTGTGCTCCTCCGGGCTCGTGGGTGCGCTGGTGGAGGTGTTGGGGAAACCCGGAACCGTGGGCGGGGCCGCCGTCACATTGGCAATGTCACCGAGGGCCCTGCGTTTCCGCGATGGCCTGTCATGAAAGCAGGGCACACATGGTCACGCGATCGCCGTCTTTTAAGACAAAAACGCTGCTGGGGAATAAAAGGCTCAAAAATCAAAGACTGGTGCGGTGGGGATGCAAGGAGGCACACAGATTAAATGCAGGTTGCCCAGAATTACAACCCAGAGCAGCTTTCAGGATGCCCTCGAGGGGACGGGGACTCCAGGACCATCCACAGGGGACACACACCAATATTCCCCTCAACATGCTTGATTTCACGTTGTCATGTCGCAGATTAATCAGCCACCCCGGGTCAGTGTTAAAGATGAGATGCCCAAAGCATGTCAGAATCTAACTTCAGGAACCCTGTCAAACGGCATGAGCCCAACAGCCCAAACTACCGGCCAGCATCATCAGTCTAAACAGGAAACACGCATCTTCTAATTCTTATGACCACATAGGGCATCTGCACCATCGTAGTGACTACATTTCAATTCTTGGGTTAAAAAAAAAAACTTACCACTCAAGTGGGTTAAAAAAACAAACCCATGCAGTCGACACACATTTCCCCCCAATTAAGAAGAAATTAAGAAATAGATTCAATAGCCTAAGAATTTATAAACACACATACACAAACAGCATAGAGAAAATTTATATGATTCATCATTCCACTGCCCTCCGTTTCCTGGGTGCAATTTTTTTTCCCTAGAAATATTATGTGTAGGTATAATGAGGACCAGGCTAGTTTTGTAATCCTTTGTTCATTTGTTCTGTTGGAAACATTCATCAAAGAGCTCCCTTAAAACACAACGCCTTGAGTACTTAGCACAGAATTGATGTTTTGTCTTTTTCAAGGTGAAGGTTTTCCCTCCCTGGTACAAAAGGAGCACATGCTCACTGCAGAAAACTTGGAAAACTGGAAAATACTCAATTTAATGCACGAACCATAAATGACCAACCATTCTCCTATTTTACTTAATACAAATATGCCTCACGTTATTGCATTTGGCTCTATTGTGCTTTGCAGATCCTGCATTTTTACAAACTGAAGGTCTGTGGCCGCCCCGCGTCGGCCAAGTCTACGAGCACCACTGTCCAGGAGCATTTCCTCACTCTGTGTCTCTGGGTCACCTTTTGGGGATTCTCCCACCATTTCAAGCCTCCTCATTATTATCATGTTTGTTACGGCGACCTGTGATCGGTGGGTGCGGCTCACTGAACGCCCTGATGATAGCTTGCATTTTGCAGCAATATTTTTTACTTAAGGTGTGTGCACTGTTTTGTTAGACGTAATGCCATGGCACACCTAGTAGACTAGTCTGGTATCAACACAACATTTATACGCACTGGGAAATCAAAGATCATGTGACCTGCTCTACTGCAGTATTCGTCTTACAAAGGTGGGTCTGGAACCGAGCCCGCAGGACCTCTGAGGATGTCTGCGGAGAGTATCCCCAGGGTTTTTTGCTCTTATAAATATTGCTTTGATCATTGTTGGATTGTCTTATTAGATCCTAAAACTAGACTCTGAGAAGGGAAATCGCTAGGCTGTGCCTCTTCATCGGTACAGCGAAATTGCTCTCCGGGACCTTTATACTGACCGGCGGGTGGCGGAGGGTGTCTCACCAACAGCCCCTGAAACTGCACCTCGGGATAACCTCATCAGTACTCAGAGCTGAAGGGTTCTTTGGGGTTCATTTGTTTCTTTGCTTGCCGATTTTCAACCCAAGAGATTGACTGAAAAACAAGGCACTGTTCCTTTTTCACATCTCTTGATACCATCCCGTGTGAGCTCGCCTTTCCTTCCTTGTGTTTCTCTAGGGAAGTGTCCTCCTTTCTCCTCCGTTTTATGATGTTCTAGTGCTTTCCTCACTGTTCCTACTCTGCCTGTTTATTCACTAAGGATATTAACACTGTATCAACCCTACGACCCGTGACTTTTCTTTAAATGATTGGAAACTGTCTTTCACATGTATCTGGACAATCTTGGCGCTCAGCAGACGTTTACATTTTCTCCTTACAGTTAATTCTCCATGGCATTACCAAGGTAGTATGGCAGTTACAAAAGGGAACGTCTCCTCTGTTTTCTGTTCTAACTGTTCCTAGTGCATCGCCGTGCTTTTTGTTTATTCATATTGTACCTTCTTTCCCAAACTCTCCTCTAAGAGCCTCATAGTTGACATCCTTGGGTTTTCAAGGAACACACTAGAAAAAGAGTCCGCACACTTTTCCTGTCGATGGTAGGAAGGAAATATTTTGGATTTTGCGGGACCTGTGTCACCAAGTTCTTTTTGCCTCTACTCAACTTCCAATGGCTTTCCAGCTATTGTAGCTTGAAAGTAGCACACACACAGTGTAAACAAACGGGAGTGGTTGCATTCTGATAAAACTTCATTGACAAACACACACACACACACACCCGCCCCACCCAGGGCAGCCAGCCTGCCACGCCCCTAACGCCACAGCACGTCCACCCCTTGTGCGGGGCTATCTGCGAATCTCAATGACGTTGCTTCCCACAATCCATTCTTCGCTATTCTCATTTCTGTTTTGGGTCTTACTGCATTGGCTAGATACCCAGGAACACGTTAATTAGTAATGACGACACTGGGCTTCCTTCTCAACATAACAGGGACAGTTTAAGTACCATGTTAGCCTGGTGTTGGTTTCATCTAGGTAATATTTATTTACCTTGTAGCAGAAGTATTCTACTCCCGCTTTTCTAAAAGGCCTCTTTTTCACTCGTTTCCCTAAATTAGGAATTGTTCATTAATGCTGTCTCATGAGATTATCATATGATTTTCCTTACTGGGCCCCTTGATGAATTATCCTTATCTCCTGATCATAAACTATCCTTGTACTTCTGAGTGAAACGATATTGTCAGCACGCTGTTTCATTCAGGACATTTGGACCTGAAGTCTCACACTGGCTGGTCCTGGGCCTTCTGTCAACAGAGCAGCTACACCAAGTTCTGCTAAGGGGCGTTATGTTACTTTCATAAATGCCCTGGAAAGATTTCCATAGATCTCTATGCTCAGAAAAGTTTCCATATTGGGGGCGCCTGGGTGGCACAGCGGTTAAGCGTCTGCCTTCGGCTCAGGGCGTGATCCCGGCGTTCTGGGATCGAGCCCCACATCAGGCTCCTCCGCTAGGAGCCTGCTTCTTCCTCTCCCACTCCCCCTGCTTGTGTTCCCTCTCTCGCTGGCTGTCTCTATCTCTGTCGAATAAATAAATAAAATCTTTAAAAAAAAAAAAAAGAAAGAAAAGAAAAGTTTCCATATTACAGAGTTTGAAATAACTCATCTGTAAAATTCTCTGGGCCCAGGGCCTTTCTGAGACGTAATTTTTAGTCATTTACCAAAGTTATTAGAATATTTAATTTTTTCTGCTTCATCCTGAATCAGATCAAATTAAAACTTCCCTCCTCATCGAAAGCTTGAAATTGAATAACCCAAGACTGTCAACATTAAAATCTTCCTTCAACCGTCATTTTAGTTCACCCGTTTTACTTCTGGTTATTTGTGGTTTTCACCCTTATATTTGCAAGTTCAGCGATCTTGATGTCCCCTCCCCTGCAATACATTTCTATTTTTACCTTTTTAGGTTTTTTTCTTAACTTGCAAAATCACTGAAGGCTACTAATTCACATCGAAGCCCAGCTTGGGCAATATTCTACAAATTTAAGGTACATGATATTCTCATTCCCACTATTTTCCAAAAGGACTTTAATGAAAGTCTCCACGTCTGCTTCTCCCGAAAGGTATCAACGTGATCAACTTCAAATCACCAAGAAGCACTGTTCTGTTCAAATGTTTGAAGCCAATTTTTAGTTCCTACTGCACTGTAGTCAGAAGACAAACCCTACGTGGTGGGGGGGGATGACACGCATTAAAGTTATTTGTATGGTCTCTTCATATGCAAAGACCAGTGATAGTTCTTGGACAGAAACCAAAAAGAGACTCACGTTTGCAAGATTCAGAATATTTCCATCCAGGCACAAATGCGCCTTTTCCCAAATGACCACGACACTAGTGCCTGAGGAATAACTACCAAGAAATAGTTGTCCAAACAACTGGAAACATGAAAAGTTCTCATCAAACAAGCCGAACGTACATGCAGTCACCCCCTGCTCTCTGTGGTTTTGGGTTCCCACAGTCTCCGCTGCCTACACACCCCACAATCTCATACCAAACCAGTGGCCCTCAAGCAGGGCCGGGGCTGCCCCTCTTCCTCCCCCCACCCCCTCACTGGGGGACGTCTGGCGTGTCTGGGGACATGGTTGGTTGCCACTACTTGGGGGAACTGTGAGCTACGGGCGTTGTGAGACCAGAGACCAGAGATGCCGCTCTTACCACGCACAGGGCGGGCCCCACAACTGAGAATGATCTGACCCTAAATGTCAGTACGTCTGAAGATTTGAGAGGCCCTGATCTGGACCCACGCCTCCAATGTCTAGGCCTTTCTTTACTGCAGGTTATATTCCAAATCGCCACTAGAGGTCAGATCAGGGCCACACAAATAAGCCTGAAACTAAGCAGCAAATCCGCCGCTGAGAGAATAAAACCCCTCCCCATGGCCCTGACCTGCCTTTCCAGTCTCCCCTCTGGCTCCTCCCAGGGACCCGTGATTTATCCCAAGGCCTTCCTTTCCCCAGCTTCTCTCTGCCTGTCCTCTCCTCCAGGACAAACACCCTTGGGGCTTCAAGACGCAAACCGGAGGGAAGCCACCCACCCGGTCTTCGGTGGGGTTCTGCAACACGGCACACCTTTGCTCTCACGCCTGCAGCCCCGTACTTGTCACACCAAATAAAAACATTCTGCACACAAAGCAGGCTCCCCCCACTACCTGCGGCACGTGGCTCAGACTCAGCTCCAGGCATAGCCCGACCCATGCCGTAGGTGCCGATAAATGTATGTTCAGAGAGTGAGTGCATGGAGGGAAATGTGTGGCATCTACCAGGTGCCCAGAAAGTACCCCCTCTATTCTGTTTTGTTGGTTTTTTTAAGCCCCCCAACGTGGGGCTCGAACTCATGACCCAGAGATCAAGAGTCACTGACTCCACTGACTGAGCCGGCCAGGCGCCCCTTGATTCTATTTTAGTAATAGTGCGTTAGTGCGGATTTGTTCCCGACATTCACGCCCAGAGCCCATTGGAGGGTGAAGGCAGGTCACGTAGGAATTCAGGAAGCCTCTGGTCTCGGCAGAGCAGCCCACCGCATGCATTAAAGCCATGGACGCCTCTGGAGTCTCAAAGGCACACGGCATGCTTCCTGCCCTGCCTGGCCCGCGGCCCCGCGCTGGGCAGCCCCCAGCGGCCACGCAGACCTCCTGCAGGTGAGTCGTACCTAGTGTCCTCAGCACCAGGGCTTGAAGAGGATTTTCTGTGAAAACAAAACCAACCACTTTGAGGACAGACAGAACTCGTTCAGACAGACCTCTTGCTTCTGGCACAATGGAAGCCACATTCCCTCTGAGCAGCCCAAGGGTGCCCTGCCCGTGGACTGTGGACCACGTCTCCCACCCGCCAAATGACATCGTCTCCACCAGATGCAGGGAACACAGCAAGGCGGGCGGTGGGGGGAGTCAGAGAAAATACCCCGCCCCGGGAGACCTGGCCAGCTGGGGTCCCCCTCAGATGCCAAACTTGACTACATTTAAACATCACAACTGACTCAGCCGTTTCCTTACGCCCAGCAGCATTTTGTTTTTAACGGGTAAAACAGTAACCGCCCCTATGACAGTGATTAATGCTCTTTTGGACTCAGGGTCATGGGGAAAAAAACCCAAGAAAGAATTTTTTTTTTAAATGTCACACATCGATGGCTCTGGGAAAACGTCTATTCATATGAGAAGCGATGGTAGGCATTCAAAGGGACCCATTTTAGAATCGTATTTTATCCCCACGTCACCCTTTTGGGGTTGCGATGCACTTTGGAAACAGCCCATTGCATGAGGCATTGCTGGGGGGCCCGTCTGCTGTGGGCGGTAAGGGGAGCGGGACAGGAGGCGGCTCACAGCCCACACCCCTCGCCAGCTGCTGGAAAAGGGGTCGGATCACTCGCCAGCTCAAAACACCGGCTTTGGACCCATGAAGGGGAGGGGACGGCTACTCTAAAGACCCATGAATGAGTACGATACAGACAGCGCTGGTCATGCCGGGTGGGGAGGCAGGGACGCCGCTCCTCTCCCTGCACAGGACGGCCCCGCGGCAGAGCACGAGCTGGCTCCAAACGTCCACAGGGTCAAGGCTGTGAAGCCTGGGTGACTCGTGTGCTCCCACAGTCCGAACAAATAAGAACTACTGTTATCTGCACTTGACAGGTAAGTAAACTGAGGCATCGAGAGAAGCGTGCCATTTACCAAAGCGTCTCTGCTTCTGGGAAAGGCAAAGACAGATAAGTAGCCTGGGGTCACTCTCACTGCAAACCCTCTCAGGACCGACGTACATCAGCAGATCCCTGCACTCACTAAAGGAAACTCAACAGAGTTAAATAGAAGCCTCCGGGTGTTGAAGATGCCATAGAAATTTCCAGAAGGATGAGAAGGCTGGAGAGATGAACAGAGAATGCTCCAAGCTTGAGACCTGAAGATAAACCAAGCGTGGGGCCACGCAGGCATTCCTCAAGGGTGCCACAAAACCTCACGGAGCTTATTTAAGAACGCCAACGGAGGCCCGAGCTGGGATGGAGTCTGGGCCACGTGGGAGAGCACATGTTGAGGGTTTGCGGGTTTTTTGTTTTTAACTTTTCCCCATTTGGAGTGTTTATTTGCCCTTTCTGGGAAGGTTCCTACTGAATCTCCTCCTTTCCCCGCCCACCCCTGCGTCCCCTCCTCGTCTTGTTCCCCAGGTAATGAACACCCCCCCCTCCCACCGCCGCGGAGCCAACGAAGAGTCCTGACCTGGGGACGAACACCACATTGTGCAGGTAATCCTCGAAGGTCTTCCTGAACGAGGACTCCTCCAGCTCCTTGAGGATCTGAGAGTCCGTCTTGGGGCAGGAACAGCACTCGCCGGCAGACTCCTCGTACTCACTCTGGTTGTGCTTCTGCGAGCCCTCGGCCTCGAACGGCGGAGACCAGGTGCGGGAGGGCAGCTTCAACCCTAGAGACAGGCAGAGCGGGTGGCCTTGGATCCTCCCCCCGACCCCGCAACACACACACCGCCAAGGGGGTCTTCTCGGGGGTGCTGGCATATGGGACACCTGTGCATGTCAGGGTGTTCCAGAAACCAGAAGATGCCATAATCCCATTGGGCTGGAGACTGTAAGGTAACCAGGTATGTCCCAGCCCCACAGAACCTACAGTCTAGTGGCTGGTAATGGGCGGGGGGGTGGGGAGGCTACATAATAAACACACACACATACGCCCTGGGTCAGCTGGCAGGGTGAACGCACAGAGGGTGTCGGGCTGATGCTTTTCACAAGGTGGTCTCGGAGGAAGTGACCGCTGAGCAGTCCCAAATGACAGAAAGGAATGAGCTACGCACACATCTCAGTGTAAAACAGTTCAGATGGAGCAAAAAGCAAGTGCAAAGTCCCTGGGGTAGGAATTTCCTTGGCATGCCAGAAGACACCAAGAACCCCAAGTAGCTAGCAGGACAGAATGAGAGACAGGACGGTGGGAGGTGGGATTAGAAAAAGACTGGGGGGCGGGGGGTAGGTGACATGAATGAATCAATCAGCCAGTCAACCATATAAAGTGACGGGAGGCCATAGAAAGGGTCCGCCCTACAGACCCAGTGGTTACAAATAAAAGAATCTACAGTTCATTCAGGAGTCCAGAAGTCAGAGTACAGCAGTGGTTCTTCCCCAGGGTTGTGGGGTGGGGGGTGATTCTGCACCATCCCCCACCCCCAGGACACTGGACAAGGGCTGGAGGTGTTCTGGCGGTAAGGAACGCTGGGGGGCGGAGGAGGCTCTGGCACCTGGGGGGTGAGGCCGGGAGTGCTGTTCACCATCGGACAAGGCACAGGACAGCCCCTCCCCAGAGAACGATCCGGCCCCAAATGTCAACAGGGCTGAGGTGGAGAAACTGCACAACGTGAGGGGAGATGGGGGAAGACTTTTTTCAAATAAGCACAGAAAAGGGATTGAAAAAAAAAAGAATTAAAAAAAAAAAAAAAGAACACCAACTTCTGGAAGGCAGTGTCCTAAAAACACAAAGTCGTTTTGTAAGTACCGCAGCCGGCCGTGAATCGACCCCTGAGTCCAATCCCAGGGACACCTGCCATCCACCGTGTGGGCCACAGAGACGCTTCAGGTGTGACTGCGAGGATGAATGCTACTCTCTCCGGGCAAAATCCACGGAGGGCCCTGGGTTCACCTCTCCCGCCGCCAGCATTTGTGCCCGAAGCCTCCTAAGGGCTACCGAGCATTTTTTTTCCTCTCCCCTTGAATGGGTCCTGGAGACAATGGGCTCTAAGTACCTCCCCATGAATGGTGAGTATCCACTTGGAAGCCCAAGTATTTATACAGCTGTGAACGGCTACAAGGGACTCTTAAAAATACTTCTGACATTTATTAATAGACACAGACTAACCTGGCTGGGTTACCCATTACAGGGACTGGTCAGGGCATTACGGGTAGAAGAAAAAGGTCGGGATTCCTTTGTCAGGGAGCATCCTGAGAATTTTCTGGAGAGGAAAGGACTTTTTCATCAGGCCAGACACAGTTCCTCACTCCTGTTACCCTCTCCGGCCCCCACCGCAGGGCATGTAGTGTCCCATGGTTTTTCTGTGATGACAGTAAAAGTATAGGTAATGGGACACCTAGGACAGTCCCATCCACACAGACGACAGAGGAGACGGTGGGCGCCAGGGCTGGGGGAGGGGGTGGGGAGTCCGTGCTTCATGGGGACAGAGTCTGTTAGGGAAGATGAGAAAGTTCTGGAGACGGATGGTGGGGACACCAATAAGTGTGCTTATCGTCACTGAACCACGCACTGAAAACTGGTTAAGATAGTCAATTCTCTGTTGTATGTATTTCACCACAATTTTTAAAAATGCAGTTGATAACACTGTATTCTAGAACTGAAATATGCTAAGGGAGCAGAAGTTAAATGTCCCCCCACACACATACACACAAAGACAAAAATACGAAGTGATGGGCGTATGAACGCACTCCCTACCTGGGAGAAATCCCTTTATGGCATACGTGTGTATCAAAATCATCCTGATGGGCACTTTCAATATCTTACAGCTCTACCTTTCAGTGTCTTATAATTCAACCATATTTCAATAAAGCTTGGAGGAAAAAAACCCACCGGTAATACTAATGGGAAACCACGACTAGTCATAGTAAGCTTATTTATTTTGCGTTTTTTTTTTCAGATTGTGGCAAAATCCATGTAACATAAAATTTACCATCTTAATCATTTCTAAGTGCACCGCTCCGTGGCCTTAGGTGCGTTCACACTGTCGTGCAACCACTCCCACCCTCCGTCTCCAGAACTTTCTCATCTCCCCGAACTGAGACTCTGCCTTCATGAAATACTGACTCCCCTCCCCCTAACCGAACCCTGGCTCCCGCCATCTACCTTCTGCCTCTGTGCACAGGACTCCCCTAGGGACCTCCTATGGTGGAATCGGACCATAGCTGTCCTTAGTAAGTTTATTTTTCAATTCCATAAATTTTGTGATCATTACAAATTAAGCCAGGTTTAAATGGCCACATTGTAATGATAGATTTAGACTTCCAGAATTAAAGTTGTTACTCCTTAAAAAAAAAAAAAAAAAAAAAAAAGGAAAGCACTGAGGGCCACTGCTGGTGGTGGTTCAAGCTGGTGGTTTCGGTTACTCGAATGCAGGGCCAACAGCTCACAGCTAAGCCGAGGCCTGGGCTTGCTGCTGAGTTATATAAAGCATCTGAGGAGATAAATCACGTTTGCAAGCCTCAGCTCAGGCGGGGAATGAGGTCACAGGCATACATATAGCACATGATCTTAGAGCTGGGACAGCTCCCGGAGATCATCTGGCCTCCTGCCCCTTCTCCCGAAAAGGAGGCAGCCAGTGACAAGCTCGGTGACTTGCCCAAAGCCCTACAGCAGGTCAGAAGTCCAGCCAGGAGTCGGCTTCAGGCTCAAGGCCTCCGCCATGCCTCGCCAGAGGTCCCTGAGCCTCTGCCTCCAAGGTCAAGGGCTGAGGAAATCACTCACTCAAAACAATCTAAAGAAAAATAAATACAAACATAAAAAAACAAACAAAAAACTAAAGGAAAAAAAATGACATCTGTTTCTCCGGTTTGATGGGTTTTTTTTTTAAATCTGGCTTTAAAAGTTTAAGCTAATTTATACAAACTAGTTTGAGGATCAAATAATTTCCTATTTTCCTGCAAACAGATGAAGCCTGTTAAGTAAACGAGATTGAAGACTGCGGGGGGGGGGGGCGGGGAATAATCATCACTAGTATAAATTTTTCATGGAAAGCACAGAAGGGAACACATTATCACTCCTCGCTACCTCAATCCTTACAATGTAAGGGTCTAAATGTAGGGGCTAAAACTCTTCCCTGACATTTGTCATTAACCTCTCGACTCCTGGCTTAGCCCCAAAATCCAGGGGGTGAACAGAGCTGCATCCCCACAGCGGGCAAGGGGGAGGGGGAGAAAATTTCAGAAGGAAATCGTGCCAAGACATGGGAACTGTCTGGCTTTGACGCGAGTCTTCAGAGTGTCGTGAGGCGGTGATATGTAGAAATGTGTCCGTGTGTTTTTGTACAAGATGTGGGCACCTGGCCCCACACTTACACTGGGAAGCCAGCACGGGGGGAGATGCTTGCCCGGAAGCAGAACCAAACGGCTCATCTGCTCCCACACTCCCCGCCTGCACTCACCTTTGAGGCAATAATCCAATTCATACAGCTCACTGTCTTCTGCCTGCCTCTCCCAGAAAACCAGGTAGTGTGTGATGTTGCCGTTGGGGTCAGAGGGAGGCTTCCACTTCAGAATAATCTGGGATGAGGAATTCGAGACGGAGATTGGATCCAGGGGGACGGAAGGGTCTGCAAAGGAGAAGGGAACAGGTGCTTGGTGAGCAGGAGGGGAACCGAGGGTGGGGCGGACGTACGAAAGAACACACTGGTTAGAGATATCACGGGGATGTTCACTGCAGTGTTATTTAATAGCAGAGGAAACCGAGGACGTGTGGAAAGCTCACCGGGCAAGCGCACGGGGTACCAAGTTACAGTCCATTCATACCACAGATCACACAGCCATACGTTTCCTCATTTATGCAACAGAAGGCCCACACTGGGTGCCAAGCTGTCTCTGTTCCAGGCACTGGGAAGACGCTGGGGAAAGGGAGGGCAGTGGGAAGAGATGAATAAACTCACATTTTCCAGGTAACATCTGCCCCACGCTGAACCCAGTCACCGGGTAACTTTCAGCACTTGGATGCCAGGCATCCACATCTCTGAGACGGCACCTCCTCTAACACCCCCCAAAACGCACCACCTTCGGGCTCCACAAAACCTGCCCCTCAAGAAAGCAGATGGCTGAAGGACTCAGCGAGGGGTGGGGGAGTGAGGCTCTCAAGGCAGAGGGCATCGTGGGTACAAAGATCCAGAAGCTAGAAGCTTCCAGAAACTGTGGAGTCCTTGGTATTGCTGGAGGAGACAGGAAGAGGGGGGCATCGGCCAAAAGAGCTGGGCTGGCTCCTAAGGCCTGGAGTGAATCCCACGGGGCAGGGTTTCTCACCCTCAGTGCTACGGACATTTGGGGTCAGATCATTCTTTGTTGTGGGGTCTGCCCTGTGCACAGATGCTAAGCAGCATAGAATGCCTATAGCCCCACGTCCACCGTCATCGCAACCAAAACTCGCCAGACATCACCAAATGTCCGCGGGGGGGCAGAATCACCCCAGGGTTGAGAACCTCTACGATCAGAGAAGGACTTAGGCTTTATGGAAATACAAACCCCACTGAATTGCTAAGAAACAGTCCAGCCCCCTCCAAAAAAATGGAGGGGGGAGGAGCACAGAGATGAAATAAAAATAGCAAAACGTTGTAATTGCTGAAGCTGGGAGATGGTCCGTGGGGCTCATTTTTCTCCTACTTTTGTGAATTTCTGGAAATTTTCCAGAATGGGAAGGAATACACACACACACACACACACACACACACACACACACACATATAGCTTATTGCCACTGCCTTGTCCTTTGAAATTATAAACTTCGGCACCCGGCTCTTTCAGAAGCCAATAACCACATCAAAGAGTACGTCCTGCAACATCACCATGCCAACGTGTTCAAGGCCAGATGTCCATTTCACGTAAGAAACACTCACTAGTGGCATCTGTCTGCACATAGATGATGTCACTCTTGGCCCCGTACGTGCGGCGTTCATCAGAAAAGGTGACCAAGGTCTTGACAAAGATGGCATACTGGGTCCAGGGCTTGAGACCCCGCATCAGCCACCCTGGGTGGTTCTGTGACTTGGGGTCATTGGACCGCAGAGGCGGGTCAATGTCCACCACCGTCCAGCTGTTGGAGCCACACGCGTCCTGCCCGTCGAACTCGGTCACATTCTGATAAGGGCTTTCAAGACAAAGCAGAAGGCGGCGGTTATCATTCCATGACTCTCGCTCTGAGGACCGAGAAATGCAGCAGGGAAGGTGACATCCTACAGGGTTGCCTCCTGTTCACCGACAATCTTCTGCCACAAGGAAAAATGACACAGATCCCAGAGAGGAGGGACCCCTAGCTCAATTTTCTAACTATATCAGTAGTGATGACGATACCAACTACCTCGATACTTATTGGTAAGACCGCATGAGAGGGGCGCCAGGGTGGCTCAGTCAGTTAAGCATCCAACTCTTGATTTCGGCTCAGGTCATGACCTCAGGGTTGTGAGATCAAGCACCGCATCAGGCTCTATGCTCAGCATGGAGTCGGCTTGAGATTCTCTCTCCCTCTCTGCCCCTCCCCCCACCCCCTGTGTATGTGCACTCTCTCTCTCAAATAAATAAATAAAACCTTAAAAAAGAAAAAAAAAGACTGCATGAGAGATTGTGTGCTACTTCTCGGCACACAAATAATAATATTCTTCGAAGACGAAACAATTATTAATATGAACACTATCAAGACTTCCATCACCTCCCTTTAAAATTTCAGCACAGTCAGGGGTCCCTGGCTAGCTGGGTCAGTGCAGCATGCAACTCTCGATCTCAGGGTTGTACGTTCAAGCCCCATGCTGGGTATAGAGATTACTTAAAAATAAGACCTTTAAAAAAAATTTTCAGCACAGTCGTATACAGGAGACCCTTGAACAACATGGGTCGAACCGCGTGGATCCACTCACGTGCGGATTTTTTACAGTATAGGACCATATACGCTTTCCCTCCCTTATGACTTTTTAAATAACATTTTCTTTTCTCTAGCTGACTTTCTTGTAAGAATACAGTCTATAATACATATAAAAAATACGTGTTAATCGACAGGTTATGTTATTGGTAAGGCTTCTGGTCAATAGTAAGCTATTAGTAGCTAAGTTGTGGGGAATTCAAAAATTATATGTGGGTTTTTTTATTCGGGGGGTGGTCAGTGCCCCTAATTTTGGCATTGTTCAAGGGTCAACTGTATTCAAAATGACCGGGTGTTGTTTAATGGGGACAGTCTTAGTTTGGGAAGAAGAGAAAGTTCTAGAGACAGACACTGGAGACAGGTGATAACACTGCGAATGTGCTTAATGCCACTGAGCCTACACAGAAACACAGCTCAAATGGCCAATTTTATGTTACGTAGGTTTTGCCACAATTCTTTAAATGTTGGAAAAAATACAAAATAGACACAAAAGTCAATCTTTAAAAACCCACTAAGTGGACTGAGCAAGTTTTGTTAAGGGTATCTTGGTGAGATATATGGACGTGAGGCAAAACGGAACATTGCTGTAGGGAATGGGCCAAAAGAAACCGGTTTGTTTTAATTTCTGGTTTTAACAATGGGGGTGTTACTAACCTCACATGCCATCAGCTTGTGAGATGGCAGAAAGGGACTTATGACAGCTATTCCCCGAGGAAGAGAGAGACAGGAGTCTCAGGGGGAACCTCGAACACACACAACCCCCACACCTCTTTACCCTCCTACTTACGCCTCTTTGTAGAAAAGCATGAAGCCCAGGAGGTCTCGGAAGTCAGGGGGCCAGTATGGCTCCCATTTCAGCAAGATCTTGTCATATGATGTCCGAATGTAAGAAAATTTAAGGAGTTCATTTTCACCTAGGAAAGATTAAAAACAGTAACGGTATTAAAAACTTGTTTCAGTCCAGCCCGAAACAGGGGATCCTATATCCCTAAGAGCACCCGTGAGAAGGGGCACGTCAATCTGCTATTCCCTGGATGGGTCTCACTCCCACGCACCTTCTCCCGGGGTCTGGGGGCAAGAGCTGGTCATGGGAGTTGGCCGCGACCATCAGCCAGTGACTTGGCCAGATGCTCAACAGAGTAACGGCAGTCAGCACCGAACCGAGAAGGCCACCAGGCCAATCACTGCTGGGAAAAGTGATTTTCAAGAGTAACATTTGTCCGGGCACAATATTGTCATATGTGTGGGCTTTCGAGCCTTACATGTCGGAAGACATAACTCCAGTGCAAAATGAACACACACCAAGGGAGTGCAGAGAGCGTGCAGATCTTGGAGAGACAATACCTTAGAAAGAGTGCAATGTAAGCCCTCCCTTAAGCTCCACCCCAACCTTGCGCTCTCCCTCCCCTGAATTCCCACACTCTGCCGCAAGGACCCAACTCTACGCGAGGGTATTATATGGAAGCCTTGGCGCCTCAAGGCTCAGGTGTCCCTTCAAGAGAGCACCTGCCAGAGGAGTGCAGTCAGCTAGCAGCCTCCAGCTCTACAGCCGCTAAGGGACCTGCTACAGCATTGGAGCCAAGGCCATCCACACAGAGGAATCAAATCATTCATTCATTCATTCAATGCCGATGTGGCACCTTCCAGCATCAGGCACTGTATCTCTCTAATCACAGAGATAAGATACACCTGTCCTCGGTATTTCAAACTAGAACTCTGTGAGACAGAGTTGTTTTAGCTCACTGGGGGCAATGACACCTGCCCCGAGGGCCAGTGCAGTGCCCGAGGAGGAGGGCAGCCACCTGGGCTGGAAGGACCAGGACATCCCCACTTACAAGACGCCTGGTCCCCATTGGTCTTCAGGGCAATGTCGTTCCTCTCCTGGCGCCCCTTGGTTCCTGAAACTTCCTCCATCTTGTGAATTTCCGACAAGCAGAGTTTGGGATTATAGTGGAAGAAGAGCTTCCCCTGAGTGATGGTGAGGTTGTGTTTGCTCCAGTCCCACAGCTGCCTTAGGTTCTGGTTGTCCAAGGCGTAGAAAGAGTAGTTCCTATGGAAACATACACAAACCTAGTCATTCACTGGCTTGTCACCTCCAACGCCAAGACAACAGGGCCATGGCTGGAGTTGTGACCCTGAGGAGCACAAAAACGGACAGAACCTGGGTCCTTGATGGCACTGCTGGACAGCCGTCCTCAGACTTGTTGCTCATGAGTCTATCTCCGTCTGCATGAAACACAGCTAGTCTGGCTTTCTGCTGTTTTACTGACCTAAATAGAGTCAGCAGACCTCGAGGGGAGAGGATCTGAGAAATGAACATGGACAGCTGGGGCAAGGAGAGGAGTTCCATTTTGTACATGTGGCATTCGAGGCTTCCAGGGGTCACCCCGCTAGAGACAGGCTTGAGAGTAAGCCAGGGCTAGAGGTCGCAGCACACATAGGACATCATGAGAGACACAGCCAAGGCTGGGAGCCCAGCACACTAACTCTCAAAGGCAGGTGGAGTAAAGGGATCTGGGAGGGAGATGAGGAGGCAGGGAGAGTATCTCCAGGAAGTAGAATCCTATGGGCCAGAGATGAGAATTTCAGCAAGGAGCAGGTGCAGCCAATGTCAAAGGGGACCAGGACGTGAGAAGGTACAGGACACAACACTCCCAGGTCCCGGTTAAGCCAGCACTCCAACTCATAACGAAGCCCAAAGCAAATCTGGAGGGCACAAAGTCTGAGCAGTACCCCCTGCGATTTCCCAGGAGTGACTGTATCAATTTCCTTGGCTAGATCTCTCGACACGTCCCAGCACATTCCTTCTGCAGACACTGTCTCCTAACAGATCCTTTGGGGGGGCTTTAAAAACCCCTAAGTTCTATCATTATAAGTATAGCTAATGATACTGTATCACATATTTAAAAGCTGCTAAGAAAGGAGATCTTTAAAAAGTTCTGGTGGCTCAGTCAGTTGGGCGCCTGCCTTTGGCTTAGGTCATGATCCCAGGGTCCTGGGATCGAGCCCCACATCCAGCTCCCTGCTCAATGGGGAGCCTGCTTCTCTCTCTCCACCACCCCTGCTCATGCTCCCTCTTGTTATCTCTCTCTCAAATAAATAAAATCTTAAAAAAAAAAGTTCTCAACACAAGAAAAAAAATTTGAACTATATGTGGTGATGGTTGTTAACCAGTTACCATGGTGATCATTTTGCAATATATACAAATACAGACTCATTATGTCATACACCTGAAACTAACATAATACTGCATGTCAACTGCACCTCAATTAAAAAAAAAAAAAAAAAACGCAAGTTCCCCCCCACCGCCCCCAGTTTTATTGAGATATAACTGATTTATAACACTGTATTCGTTTCAGGCATCCAACATTACGATTTGCTCTTTGTAGATATCGTGAAATGATCACCACCATACGTTCAGTTCATATCCATCACCTCACATGATTTTTTTTTTAAAAAATTGTTTCTTGTGATGAGAACTTTTAGGATTTATGCTCTTAGGGCGCCTGGGTGGCTCAGTGGGTTAAGCGTCTGCCTTCGGCCCAGGGCGTGATCCCAAGGTCCTGGGATCGAGCCCCACATCAGGCTCCCTGCTCAGCGGGGAGTCTGCTTCTCCCTCTCCCTCTGCCTGCTGCTCCCCCTGCTTGTGTTCTCTCTCTCTGTCAAATAAATAAAAAAAATTTAATTTAAAAAAATAAGATTTACGCTCTTAGCAAATTTCAAATGTATAATGCGGTATTGTTAACTACGGTCACCATGGGTACATTACGTCCCCACGACTTATTTATTTTATGACTGGAAGTCTGTACCTTTTGACCCACGCACCTGTTTCCCCCACCCTCTACCCCCGCCTCTGGCAACCACCACTCTTTCTCTGTATCTTGAAGCTTGGTGTGGTCTTGTTTTTGATTCCTCATATAAGTGAGGTCCTACAGCATTTGTCTTTCTCTGACATGCTTCCCTCAGCGTAACACCCTCAAGGTCCATACGTGTTGTTGCAAAAGGCAGGATTTCCTTCCTTTTTATGGCTGAGTGATATTCCACCGTATGTACCAGCCACATCTTTCTCCATTCATCCGTCCATGGACCCAGGTGTTTCCGTGTCTTGGCAAAAACCCCTCAGTTGTTTTAACTCCCGAACCCCCTAGTGAGCATTCGGGCCACACACGGAACCAGGCCACGTACCCGATTTCCAAGGTCTCTCCTCGAATCAGCCGTAACTTCCGGAAAAAGGAAAGGGACACAAGAGCGTAGGATCTCCGGATTTTCAGATACCCGGAAATTTCTTCAATGAGTCCGAGGTTGGCCTCCAGCTCAGCTGCCAGGTTGTCTAAGGAAAGGAGAGAATATCCAGTGAGCTTCTACAGAAATATTTTAATCTTCCCATAATCTCTCACAGTGAGGCGTCAACCTAGAGGCTTCAAGTGACTTCGAAGTACCCTGATCAAAATGCCTCGTCCTTAGAATACCACCCAAAGCCTTTACTGCAGGGTCTGCAAGTCCCTATATAAGTGACCAGCGCGCGTTTTTTTCTCATCCTTTACCTTGTCTGCCCGCCTCCAGACACATGGGCCTCCCCACCATCCCTTAAGCCAGGCATCCTTCTGCCTCAGGACCTTTGCACTGGCTTCCTCCTTTACCCAGAATATTATTCTCTCATAGATCTGCTTGGTTTGCTTCATCTCCAGCTCAAAGCATCTCCTCAGAGCAGAAACCCTTCAAAAATAGCAGACCCCTTTATTCTCTTATTCAGAGGCTGGCCAATGACAGACAGCCCAGTGGCCAAATCCAGTCTTAGATTTTGTAAATAACGTTTAATTGGAAAAGAGCCACGCCCATTTGTTCACAGGTTTTCTTTTTTTTTTTTTTTTTAAGATTTTATTTATTTATTTGACAGAGATAGAGACAGCCAGCGAGAGAGGGAACACAAGCAGGGGGAGTGGGAGAGGAAGAAGCAGGCTCATAGTGGAGGTGCCTGACGTGGGGCTCGATCCCGTAACGCCGGGATCACGCCCTGAGCTAAAGGTAGACGCTTAACCGCTGTGCCACCCAGGCGCCCTGTTCACAGGTTTTCTGCGGCTGTTTTTACAGCCGCAGAGTTGAGTAGTTATGGCAGAGACCATCCAGCCTGCAAAGCTGAATACATTTATTATATGGCCCCTTATAAGAAGACGTTACTGATCTCGGCTCCCCCCATTACCCTGCTTTACTTCCCTTCCTAGTGGGGTCCACCCCAAGTTTAAGTTATACGTTGATGTGTTTATTTGTAAGATCCATCCTGCCTGGGCTTTGCTTTGTTCGCTGTGAGTATTCGATAAATGTTTGCTGAATAAATAAAAAAGGGATGCCTTTTTGCCTGCGACGGTATTTCTGGAAACACGGGCCCCCAGACCTGACACAGGGCACACGGCCTACTTGTTAAAAATGCAGATCCCTGCGTAAGAACATCAATTTCCAACTCGGAAAATTAGACTCTCTGGGTAGGCGGGGCCAGGACTGAGCTTCGAATTTCAGGTCTGGAAGCCAACTCCTCAACTGACTCCCCTGGTGTGTAGATGGGAAGGCGGGTCCCAGCCGGCAGCAGCCCCCACCCCCCGAGCACTCACTGCCCCCTCGAATGTTGATGATGAGGCTTCCGTTGACAACAGTGCAGCCTCGAAGCTCCTGGGCAGAGGTCACCGAGTCGATGGTCTTCTCGCCCTCCAGGATGTGGCAGACCTTGGGACAGGGGCCCAGGCATGGGGTGCACATCAGGCTGAAGAAAGAGCGGAGAGAGGGGGTCAGGGCACCCAGGACCCCACGTGCCAGGACTGCTCAGGGTCCCAAGGGACGGGACTTATGCTGTTACCCTAAGGTTGGGCGCTTCAACCACAGCACCGCTGACATCTGAGGCCGGAGAATTCTCCATCGTGAGCGTGTCCTGAGCCTGGAAGGCAGTGCGCAGCCTCCCTGGGCCTCACCCACTCGATGCCAGTAGCACCTGCCCCTCAGCACGACAGCCAAAAATGTCCCCAAACATCGTCCCCTGTGGGGACAGGGGACAAATCACCCCTGGTAAGAACCACCGTGTAAGGGGCAGGCGCATGCCGTCCTCCATGGTGGCAAGTCCTACAGCTTTACCCTGAAGGCAGGGGACTCATGCTTTTCTCCTAAAACGATGGGGCTCCTGCCATTCCCCAAAGTAATGGGATTGACACTGCACCCCAAGGAGGATCCCGTTCTACCCCGAAGACGCAGGACTCACGTCATCATACTCAAGGGACGGGACTTGCGTGTTAACCACAGTGATGGGAATTATTCCGAGCTGATGGACCTTCCGGAGGATTTCCACGGCCCCATACCACGGTGCTGCTGTGCCCACAGGGCAGAATTTGGGCCGCCGCCCCCAAGGAGACCGGGTGCTTGCTGTTGCGTGGGGTCTGATGTGCCCACGCCTGCAACACCACCTCTCACGGGATAGTGCATGACGGTGGCAGCCCTCAGCTTGGGTGACTAGAGCCTATGGGCCTCGAACACACAGCCCCCGGGAGTCCTTCGGGAACCAGCCCTCCCCCACCAGGGTCTGACATGGGTTCTTGGCTAGCACAGCACTCCTAGGTCCAGGCAAGACACAGGATCCAGGCCAGGCTGGGCACCATCTTCCAACCCCCTGGGGGACTCAGAGGTGGGCACGCACCCAAGTCAGTCCAGCAAGGGTTTTACCAGAATTTCCCAGAGGGAGAAACTATCTAAAGTACTTGGCACGTAGAAAACAAGAATCGTTAGTCCTTGCTCTGTTGACCACTTTTTATTAGTGGTATCACTGTGGCTACCGTGGTTGGTTACCCACCCCTGGCATACCCAGTTCTTCAGAAGGACCTTGGTGACGGCAGTCCCAGGTCCGGGCACAGAGCTTCAGAGGCCCTGGGAATTCCCTGAGAGGAAGGAGCATCTTTGTTATGCTAGTGAGATGACGGTGTGGCCCTCCCTGCGTAGCTTTGGGATGGGGGCTGGTCACCAAGAAGACCACAGACGGGCTCAGATTTGTGGATCTTTCAACCACTGAAGATGGAGTTGAATCACACGGTCAAGGAGTCAATTATCAGAGTTACATAATGAGAGCCCATGGAAAATTCTGGACACCAGCTCGGTGAAGTTTCCTGGACAGTGAATGCAAACACATGCTGGGAGGGCCATGTCCCTGATTCCACGGAACAGAGCTGGGACTCCCCATGATAACGTGCGCGTCCTTAATAATAAAGCTGCAGCTGTAAGTGCCGTGTGAGCCCCCGACAGTGCGCTCTGACTGCCAAGGCATCCATTTCAGAAGACATCGCTCTGGAATAAACGCACCCCCAGCTGTAGGGCCCAGCTCTGAGCAACCCCGCCAGATAAGGAATTCGGCTGCCCCGCCCCTGAAGCTCCCTCTTTCAGAAAGCCCTGGGTGGCCCAGATAGGTGACTGCCTGAGTGACCCCACTTCTCCCTCCCCACCCCAATTCCTCTTCCTACGCTTTAAATTCACCAGTAAAGGGTGAACACACGAAACCCTGGACACCCCGCCCTCGGACCCTAACGAAGACAGAGAGCCCCAGGTCCACACTGCCTCTCTCTTTACCCATGATCTTGCTGTGCGGCCCGCGAGGGTGCCGTGTGCCCTCCTGCGAGGACTTGTGAGTCATCACCCTCGTTCCTCGAAGTTCCCGGATAGTCTTTGCTGAAGTGCGTCTAGCGATCATAATAAGAACCACAAGGGCCAGCCCAGCCATACATAGAGGCCCTGATGGGGAAACATCTGGAGCTCGCCACAAGCAACGTGTGCCTCCTGGGCGAGCCCTGCCGGCGTCCCTAACCGAGGGCGCTACCATGAACAGGCTCAGGACTGGCTGGAGGTATGGCTTTTTTTTTTTTTCTTTTTTTTTTTAATACTGTGACCTGTTCTAGCAAATTACTGAACCTAAAAAGGCTATGTGAGAACCCCTACATGTTTTGCCAACTGATGAGAAGTATGGGTGGCCTGGGTACCCCAAAGCGTGGCCGGCGTCTGCGGGGAAGCAGTGCTGTGGAGGACAGAGTCTGATGCTCACTCCGGGTAGCCAGGCGCAGAATCGCACTGTAGACACCCGGTTGATAGCAGAACAGCGGGGCGGAAATGGACTAGGGACCAAATGTTTGGGTTCTTTTGTTGATTCTGCAAATACTCCCGGAGCACCTACTGTGACAGGTGATACTCCAAGCCAGGGGCCAGCCAACGACGGCCCGCGGGCCAGATCCAGCTGGCCACCTGTCTTTGTAAATAACAGTAGGCTGGAACCGACCGCACCCATGGGTCTGCATATCATTGAGGGCTGCTCTTGCACTATAGGGGCTGAGCTGCCTAGCTGCAACAGAGGCCATATGGCCCTCAGAGCTGGAAATATTTACTATCTGGCCCTTTGCCAGCCCCCGTTCTAAGCTGCAGGCATGCATGAGTGAAACAGACGATCTACTTTCCCTGTGGGAGATTACAACGGCCCCAAGTTGTTTGCAGCCCACCCCACCACGAAGTGCCGTGTGCGTCCCCATTCAGGGAATCTGGGCTTGGCCACGTGACTTGCTTTGGCCAATGGGATGTTAACAGATGTAACGCAAACAGAAGCTTGAGAAGTACTTGCACACCGGGGCAGGCCCTTCCTGGCTGCGGGGCTGAAGAACCACACAAGGGCTGCCCATCCGAGATATGAGAGGCTATGCTATAGCACCCAGTCGTGGCCGGTTCAGCCCAGACCGGACAAACCGCCCCTCAACCCATGAAATCATTATAAATCACAAATGAGTGTTGTTTTAAGCCACTAAGTGTTGGGTGGTTTGTTACACAGAAAGAGCTCACCGATACACTCGTGAAACATATGGTCGGGTTGGGTAAAAGTAACAAATCGCAATTAAAATATCAATTAGCCGTAAATGCCATGAAGAGTGAAAATGACGCCATGGGCCAAGAAGTGGCTGAATGCTAATTTAGACAGGGTGGTCAAACAGGGAAGGGTTCTTAGAGGAAGTAACTTTCCGGCAGGACCTGGTTGACAAGAAGCTGGCCTGGCAAAGATCATTCTAGGGGGAAGGAACAGGGATGCCCGATGCCCACCACACTCTTAACATTCACCCCAAATATCAAGCCCTCCTCGTCCCAGGAAAGAGCACCCCGGCGCTCCCACCAGGAACCTCAGAGTGACCATAGATACTGGTGGGGCTTTTTAATGAATCACGTGGCTTCCCAGTCCTCTGTTCCAAAACTATCAGAAACCATTTCCCAGATAAACCACCAGAATGGAAGAAAACCTATCTGGTCCTATTTGATATCAAACCACATTAGAAAATGAGAGCACTGGAGTCTTTCGTCAAATAAAAGCTTCAGAAGGAAAGCTAGTATTAAAAAAAAAACCAACAAAGTAAAATATTGCTGGGACAAGTTATAATTGGCATCCCTCACTTTGCCTTCGTTCCCTCGGTAAAGGTCCCAGGCTTCATAGGACAAGCTGCCAATCTCCCGGGGTTTGGGCTCTGGGGATGGCTGCACCATCGGCCAGCACATCAAAGAAATCCTCCTCTACGTCTCAGGTCTCAGTTACGGTCAGGAAAAAAAAAATACCTTTTATTTAAAGCCAGTGTCTTTGAAACAAACATCTCACCGGAAGATATTAATATCCATGCTTTATTTCCAACGTGGAAAAAAAACACAAAAAACAGAAATAAATCAAAAGGAATATGGTCATTTTCCCAACCTGACTGATAAACTGGCCAGGGGAAAAAAAGGAAAAAAAAAAAAAAAAGAAGGAAAAAAAAATCTCCGTCTGGCCTCCAAAGGTGATTTATAGAAGCCTATTTTTGGTCAACAAAGCCACTTGATAGGTTTTATCAAAAACAAGTAAAACAAAACACGTTGTACTTGCAGGTTTCACAAACACTCAAAGAGAGGCTCGTAAGAACTGAAATAAAGATTGTTTTCCTTCCCACCCACTCCACCCGGGGAAATAAAATTTCCCACCAGAACACGCTCGCTTGGCTAATTCTCAAGTCTGAAGAGGAAGATTTTTTACGTAAGCAGATCAGCTCAAGGCCCCTTGACGTGCGTCTGTTTCTGATTTGTTTTTTGTTGTTTTGTGGGCTTTTTTTTTTTTCAAACCCTCAACACAAAAACCAGGAAACAGATTTTTTAAACTTGGTTACAGCCCCGAGACACCGAAATAGCTCATCTAAGAAGCTCACAGCACGAACAAAAAGTCTGCGATGTGCATAGGAAATTTGACTCACCCCCAAAGACAGAAAACCGTATTCCTCACCCGAACATTAGGGAACGAACGGTTTGATGGCACTGTCCTTCAAAATGCAGCAAAGTTCTGAGACGAGTCTAGAATGGAGCCTCTTCCTCCTTGTGCTCCGGGCTAATCTCAGCACGCTGTCTAGCTCCAGCGTGGAGAAAACATAAAAACCTCAGCTCTGTCCTTGGCTGTAACATTTGGGCAGCCGCATCCCCGGGGACAGTCCTGTCCATGTGAAGGATTCTAGTGGAAACCAAGGACTCCTGTCTTTCTGTCTTCTGTTCCCAAAGCCAAGCACAGAAAAACTTTTAAAAATGGTGTGTTAAGACAGGAAAATATTTACTCCCTCGTCCTTTACGGAAAGTTTGTCGACTCCGGCTCCAAAGACCAGGACCAACACAGGAGGCAGGAACAACATCCGACGGACTCAAGAATATCGGTACGCGGCAGCCACCCCCTCGCTCGCTGCCAGTTAACTCTAGTTTTTCACACAGTTTTAGCAGGTGCCACCCCCCACACACCACTACCACCACCAACCCCGCGTCGCTTCCCGTCTTTGCAGCCCCGCCGACCACCACCCCCGGCCACCCAGAAACTGTACCCAGGACTCACTTGCTGGAATTCATCGTGTAGCCAGAGGGGCACTCGGGGATGCACTTGTTATTGTGAATGACGTACTGGTGGCAGCCCTGTCTCCGGGAGTTCTTGCATTTGTTGTGCAAATCCTGGCAGAAGCTGAAGTTCACGCAGCGCCAGTCTTGGAAGTGGTAGTACGGGGGCGGGCAGGTCTCCACGCACCTGCCATCCAGGTAGAAGTTGCGACAGGCCACGCACTTGGTGGGGTCATCGGGCTCGGAGCAATTGCCTAAACACTCGCTGTGGCAGCAGAGGCCCTCGGCGGTGCAGCCGTGCGACTTGCAGATGGTGGGACAAACTGGAGGGACAGAGACAACAGCTGGTCAGCAGCTCTGCCCGACTGCCGTCTGCACAGGACGGCAAGTCCAGATGAGGGAGGGCAAGCCAAACAAAATAATAACAGTAAGGGTCTCGCTACTACCGCACTCGCTTCGCGCCAGGCACGGCTATTAACTCAGGTCAGCCCCCCCACCCAACCAGTGGTGTGCTCCTAAGCGTGTGAGACCACGTCGGGGAGGCAGGCAGGCAGGCAGAGAGGCTCTGACTCGCAGCATTTGCAAAGCGCCCTGGTGTAAATACCCCCACCTTGGTCCACTGGAAGCTACCAGCAAAATGCTGCTCAACGTTGTGCTGAGGAGAGACACACAGTAAGTAGCCCAGCGTTAAACAGCATCTCCACCGTTAGCTACAATAGTAGCACATAACCTCTAATGTGTAAGTAACCAAAAAATGTAGGGAGAGAATAGGAAGTGGTGAGCTCTGAGTATTTATTACCGCTGTTTTTAACATGATTTGTTCATCGTGAGTCAGTACTGTGTACATTTTCCTAACAGCTACTTTAATAGCTAGTTCACGAATTTCCTGAAAATCTGACAGTCGGTTCTAGCAAGCTGGCTCCAGCAAGCTTCTGCAGCACCCGTATAAACAGATACATTATTAGGGCCATTTCCTCCGCGTTACAAACGGGGAAACCAAGGTACGAGAAGGTGAAGCAAGTCACCCAAAGGTCATTTATCACTTCAACAGACATCTGATTGCCCTGATCTAGCTGTTGCAGCCGAGGAACAACGAACAAGGTGCAGGAACAACAAGGTGGCCGCAGCCCCTCCTTCCGGAGCACAGGGTCCGATGGAGGAGGTAGGTTCGTTCCTTAAACTCACAGATGCGCAATCCCATAAGCCACAAGCACGGAGCTGGAGGTAAGGGGAGGGGACATGTCTGTTGCAACCTGAGGAGATAATGAACAGGAAGAAAAGAGAAGCCCCTGCAGATGGGGAGGCCAGAGGCTTGCCTCTGATCTCGTGGCTGGGGGAGTTTCTGGTCCCCTGCAACTGAACTTGTCCACCAAAGGCCGGACTCTGCCCCGGGTTCCCGCAGCAGCTCGTCACCCACCCCCTCTCTCCCCATGTCTCGCTACTCATCGCTTCCTAATTACCCCTTGATTTCAGTCCCTTGGCATCTGGCCTGGTCCTTAATGACCAGGCCTCCCTGCCCAGGCTGTCGGCAAATCTGTCCGTGGACAAATGGATTCCCTGAGGCTGGACAGACCTCGGCCGCGGCACGGCCTGTTCTTGGAGTCTCTTTCTTCGCTCACTCACTCTGCACGGCTTGAAACACGGTTTGGAAGCTGGGGAGTGTTACTGACCCCAAGTCCTCAGGCTCTTTGGTGCAGCAACTTTAAGGCCCCAGTGGACCCCAACGACTGGCCCCAGGAAACAGAAGGGGCCCCTGAAGCTGCATTCACACAGGAGCAGTGCTGTCTCATGGAACTTTCTGCAAGGACGGGAACGTTCTCGAGACGCACTGTCCAACACAGTAGCCACTTCTCCCCTGTGGCTCTTGTGTGTGGTTACTGCAATGAGGAACCAATGTTTTTTAATCGTGGCAAAATACACACAGCATAAAATCGACCATCTTAGCCATTTTTAAGGGCACAGCTCAGTGGCACAAAGTGTACTCATGTTGTCATGCAACCATTCCCACCATCCATCTCCAGAACTTTCTCATCTTCCCAGACTGAAACTATGTCTCTCTTAAAACACGGACTCCCCACGCCCTGCCCAGCCCCTGGCTCCCACCGTCTACTCTGACTCTGTGGATGGGTCTCCTCTGGGGACTTCCTGGGAGTAGAATCAGACACTATTTGTCTTTTTGTGACTGGCTTGTTTCACTGAGCATAAGGTCTTCAAGATTCATCCACGGTATAGCAGGTGTTGGACTTTCTTTCCTTTTGAAGGCTGAATAGCCTTCCACTGTGTGTACATACCACCTTTTATGTATTTGTTCACCCATCAATTGGCTCTTGGGTTGTTTCCACCTTGGGGGCATTGTGAATAACACTGTTAAGATCATGGATACACAAATACCTCTTCAAGACTCAGCTTTCGATTCTCCTAGAACTGAAAACTCCAGAAGCAGAACTGTTGAATCACATGGTAATTCCATTTTTAATTTTTTGAGGCACCGCCATACTTTTTTCCACAGCGGCTGCACCGTTTTACATTCCCACCGAGAGCACACAAGGGTTCCGATTTCTCCTGAGGAACTACACTTTTCACTGTGTTTCAGTTTTGATTTTACCAGCCATGGGTAGCAACTGGCTTTTGCATTGGACAGCAGAGGCCTCCAGAATGAAAATAAACTTCTTGCCAAGGCCTACAGGTCTCTTGTGGTCTAGCCTGCTGGCTTCTTAGAGTCCTTCTCCCAGCCCCAGGCAGCAGCCATCTGGGTCTCCTTTCTGCTCCCCCCGCCCCGTCCACACATACACACACACACACACACACACACACACACACACACACACACACTCCTACCTGAGGACCTTTGCATCTGCTGTTCCTGCTAGCTGGAGCGCCCTCCCCGTTATCCTCCCATGACGGCTCCTTCGTGACCTTCAGGTCCCAACACTTTAGAGAGACCTTCCCTGACCTCCCCACTGGAAGTCACTCCTCCCCCCTTCTCAACCACGTTCTAACACATTATCTGATTACATTTCCCTTACGGTATTTATCACTCTCAAAAATTACACTGCGTGTTTGTTGACCGTCTGTCTAGAGGGAAGGCTAGAGGACAGGCCGTGCCCGCTCCATTCACAGCTCCAGCTCCGAGGACACCCACTCCTATGACGGGGCTGGCACCAGCCGGAGTTCAGTACGCTCGGCTCCAATCAGACAGGAGGAAAAGGAATGACTTTGGAGCAGTTCCAAGTACCCCATTTTCAGCCACTGGCTCAAGAATGCATCCACGATCCACCTCCCCCCCGCCCCCAGTTGCAGGTGCTCCACAAAGACCATGAAAATACACGCAAATGCAAACCCTGGGGCATCACACATAGAGCATATTCTGATTTTCTACGCCACGGGCCCAGAAAGAACAAGGAAGCTGTAACAGGAGCAACGTGGGTGATGGGAGAAGGTCCGTAGAGGTTTTTTAGGGATTACATGCCGCCCATTAGAGTCGCACTTAATTCTACCAAAGACTCCGGCAGGGAGAGGGTAAGTACGTCTCTCCATCTCACAGAAGCAAGGCCACAGGCCGTTGTGAGAAGCAGCAGGGCCAAAGCTAAACCCTTGATCTTTTGGCTCTGAATCTGGTATTTCTGGGTCTAAAGAATCACCGAGGCCATCCACTGGGTCCATGCAGTTAAGGAAGACGTGACCTGGATTCAGCTTGGGCAACACAGAGCCCACCACCCCACAGGCGCACCGTAAGGATTTCCTTAAAGAAGCAACAGCCTCGGTTTTCTTGTTTATAAAAGGGGATAACAGTCCCTTAACTTCTCACAACTAAACAAGATGATGTGAATAAAACACTGGATTCTTTGGGGGATTTTTGTTTGTTCTGTTTGTTTATTAAGTAGGCACCAAGCCCCGCATGGAGCCCAACATCTCAGCGTTGTGAGTTCAAGCCCTGAGCCGAGAACAAGAATCAGATGCTTGGGGCACCTGGGTGGCACAGCGGTTAAGCGTCTGCTTCGGCTCAGGGCGTGATCCCGGCGTTGTGGAATCGAGCCCCACATCGGGCTCCTCCGCTAGGAGCCTGCTTCTTCCTCTCCCACTCCCCCTGCTTGTGTTCCCTCTCTCGCTGGCTCTCTGTCAAATAAATAAATAAATAAATCTTTAAAAAAAAAAAAAAAAAGAATCAGATGCTTAACCAGATGAGCCACCCAGGCGCCCCCCCACCCCCCGCCGGCTGGATTCTTTGATCAACCTACAGGTTTTATATAAGTTAGCTACTACGGGTCCTATTATTACGATCATCATCGTTATCAATGATCTGTCTGCAGGGCCCCAAGGGCTGAGACTCAATGGCAGGAAGCAATATTTAAGGCAGACAATTACCTAGGACTCACAAAGACCCCACCCTCTGGGAAGGCACATGTGAGAACAGGAAGGGCTCTATTTCCTGGGCTGGAGCTGTGTCTGAGGGTCAGCCCTTGAGTTCAAAAGCAGCATTAGCAAAGACCCAACAAAAACTTCCCAAACACATAAGCCTTCCGGCCCAGACAATGCCAAGAAAAAATACTCAACACTTGCACACAAGGCCGGAAGCTGACAGCAGGAGTTTCCAATTTTAAGCTGGAGCCCACCTGAGAATCATCTCATTCCCTAGCAAAGCAGCTGGCAAGCTTTTTCTGCAAAGGGTCACAAAGCAGCCCCAGAGAAGCCACGCGCACACGCGCACACGCGCACACGGGTGTGACTGTGCCCAGCGAAACGTCACAGAAGCAGGAAGCAGGCAAGGGGCTGGAGGGTTTGCAGGAGTTGAGTTACTATTCCTATCAGGGCCTAACTCCAGGGAGTCAGATGTCATCTCACAGATGGATATGCTGTAAACGATTTATTTTATTTATTTATTTGAGAGAGAGAGGGAGGGAGAGAGAGCACAAGCAGGGAGACAGGCAGAGGGAGAAGCAGACTCCCCACAGAGCAGGGAGCCCGATGCGGGGCTTGATTCCAGGATGCTGGGATCATGACCTGAGCCGAAGGCAGACACCCAACTGACTGAGCCACCCAGGTGCCCCGCTGTAAATGACTTTTATCCACCAGAAGACACAACCTCCCAGCGAGGACAGCGTTGTGGCCCCAGAGGACATGAAACAGCCCTGTATCTAACTTTGCAATCCTATTTCAGAGAGAACAAACCCTTTGGCTTTGCCCTCCTGCAGTCCCCCTCACTAAAGAGTTAAAAAGAAATGTGTTGACGGATGTTCTTCGGCTTTTTTTTCTTTTTACATAAAAGTCGTGTTTTTCACTTTTGAGGACTATGCTTTGATAATGATAAGCCACCAGGGGGTGTCTCCCATTCTGTTTCCAAGTACTTGAACTTTTTTAACAGAAATGCCACTGGGCCAGCCGCTGCCCCCCTCCCCAGGCAGAATTATGAAAACCACAGGTTGTGCAAGATGAAAAACGACCAGATGGAGGACTTTCCTCTCCCCGAGCTCCTCCACCAGCCCCCTCTCATAGACACCGATCCCCAGCCCCAGCTGCAGTCCCAGCAGCTCAGGCTCAGAGGGCCACGGCCCTAGGCTGTTTCTGCCAAAGACAATGGCAGCCTCTTCCAGAAAATGCCAGGCAGTCCAGGGGCTGCCCACTTTCCCAGGACAGGTGCATGCTACATGTGTAGGAAGCATCCACCCGGACCTTCCAGAGACAGCAAGTACCAGTCCTTCCTCCTCCAAACACACAAGTCCTTTGTCCATCCATCTCCGTCTCCCTCACAAGCTGCCCTGGACTGCTGGCCCCAATTCCCTCCCACTTCTCCCTAAAGGTTCCCCAAACCCCTGGCCTCCAGTTACACTAGGAGAAGCAGCCCCAACCTTCCCGAAACTTGACCTCAAGTGGCTTTTCCACTATGCCCTGCTGAGAAGATTGATAACTGAACTCTAAATAAATCCACAGAGTATGGAGGTAATGGCGTCAGAATCCTCTGGTTAGACCCTCTGAAGGAAGCGCGACACTCCCACCAAATGATGCCTGCCCCAGAGGGAGACCTACAGAAAAGGCAACTTACTTAAGAAGAGGGGATTCAAAGCCGAGGAGGCAAGTGCAGTTTGGCCCCATATTTCTCCTGCTACAAATTACCCTGCAGACGAGAGAGAATGTGTGTGTGCAGACATCTGGACAAGGGTCATCTTCACCCTGCAGGACATTACCAGTTGGGTTGATAACAGCAAAGGACTGGAAACAACCTAAAGGTCCGTATACGGAGACCACGTGAATAAATGACTGTGGATCCAGGCGTGGAATAGTACGCAGTTGTAAAACAGAAAGCAGCTCTACGCGTCCTGATGCTGGAGTCACTTCCAAGGGAGCACAGAGTGAAGCGAGCAAGATACAGAACAGTGTCTAAAGAACTCCGTGGAGGGGCGCCTGGGTGGCACAGCGGTTAAGCGTCTGCCTTCCACTCAGGGCGTGATCCCGGCGTTCTGGGATCGAGCCCCACATCAGGCTCCTCCACTATGAGCCTGCTTCTTCCTCTCCCACTCCCCCTGCTTGTGTTCCCTCTCTCACTGCCTGTCTCTATGTCTGTCGAATAAATAAATAAAATCTTAAAAAAAATAAAAATAAAGAACTCCGTAGAGAAAGGAAGGAAACACACATAGCGGGAATACAGACCAGGGCAGCTCATTTAGAAAACAGTTTGGTAGTTTCTTACAAAGTTAAACGTGCGCTTCTTATCCTTACCACACAACCTATGGGTTTACTCAGGTGAAATGGAAAACAAACAAATCTCCCGTGTTCACACAAAGACCTGTATATTCAAATGTTTATAGTGGCTACATGCGTAATCACCCCAAACTGGAAACAATCCAAATGACCCTGGACTGGGGAATGGATAAACATTATACCTCCATACAACGAACACTAGAGAGCAATCAACTAAGAATGATGAGCTGACACCCACAGTAACGTGGATGAATTTCAAGTGTGTTGTATTGAGCGCAAGAAGCCAGTCTTAAATACTATATGCTGTATGATTCCATTTACAGGATATCCTGGAAAAGCCAAAACTGTAGGGACAGGGGACACATCAGTGGGTTGGAACTGAGAAGGGGCTAAAAAAGGGTCCAGGGGAATCTGGGGGGATGATGGAACCATTCCATATCTTGACTGAGGTGGTAGTCACACGAATGTATGTATCAGTCAAAATTCGCAGAACTTTACACCAAAAGCGGGCAGATTCTGGTATATATAAATTTTATCTTTAAATGGGAACCGGGGTGGGGGGGGAGAAAAGGTCAAATGAGACGTACATCCCTCCGGAAGGGACACAAGAAATGTGCCCCAAAACTGTGGGGAGGGGAATGAGCTTGGAGTGGATGGTAGGCAGGACATCCTTACATACCAGCAAATTTGGTGGGGGTTTTTTGCTGTGTAGGTGTACGACCCTTTTAAAACTAACATCTATTTGAAAATACATTTTTTTAAAAGCCTCTGGTAGACAATAAATAAATACTATTGATCAACCATACAATTCTACCCCCAAATTCCCCAGTAAAATTATATGAGAAAAGCTGCCTGACATCACCGGGAGCTTTTACAAAGGTTTTCTTAAGATCATTTTTGCTATATTACAAAATCAACAGCCAAAGCAGCTAAATAAGAAGTGTGGTCTTAGATTCAAAAGAAAGTCAGGGAAAAAAATAGTATTGATGAAGACAACACTGGCAGGAGAGATGAGATTTATGCACAAGCTTGTGGATTAAAATATTGCATCATTGTTAACTTTCTGATTCTGCTCATTGCACTGCAGCTGTGCGAGATAATTTTCTTGTCCTTAGAAAACCACTGAAGAATTAGAATTACAAGTAAAGGCCCAGTGCACCAGCAACTGATTCTCAAAAAGCTCAGGAAAAAAACAAATATATGTATATAATGTATGTATATAAATGCTTTAGAGATAGAACAAATAGGGTAAGATGTAAACAACAATGAATCTAGATACAATTCTTGCAACTTTTCTGTAAACCTGAAAACTACATCAAAATTAAAAGGTTAAAATAAATCCAAAGTAAGGTTAATAGGCTAGGAGAGTGGGAAAGACTAACGCAGCGCCGCGTTGCAAACGACATGCTTAGAAAACGACATCCACCTTTTTTTTTCCTCTTTGCCTTTTTTTTTTTTTAAGTTCAAATCGGTTTGGTGTTCCTTAATTAAGAAGCTATATGGTAGGGGACGCCTGGGTGGTGCAGTCGTTAAGCGTCTGCCTTGGCTCAGGGCGGCTCAGGGCGTGATCCCAGCGTTCTCCGATGGAGCCCCACATCAGGCTCCTCGGCTGGGAGCCTTCTTCTTCCTCTCCCACTCCCCCTGCTTGTGTTCCCTCTCTCGCTGGCTGTCTCTCTCTGTCAAACAAATAAATAAAATCTTTAAAAAAAAAAAAAAGAAGAAGCTATATGGTAAAATGCAAAACTAAAACCAAAGGAAAAAAGCCACTATGTTTCCATAGCACGACATATGTTAATAACATTTTGTTACATTTCTTTCCAAACCCTGCAGTTGGGGAAAAAAAAAAAAAAACTCAAGATTTATTATTCCCAAAATTACTGCTTTCCAGAAATTTCCAAACGGAACAGTTGCGTCATGGGCCTGCAGACACATTCCCCGCAGGGCCCATGGCTCTCCCTGGAAGTATGAATTTTATAAACTCTGCAGAGTCATTTACCCGGTTGCCATTGACAGACCTTCTCCCCCACGCCCGCCCGATCCCTGGCGGCGGAGGTTCGAGCCCCCGAGCCCAGAGCGCGGGCAGCACAGCCTCGAGAAATTCCACCCCCTGGTGATTTAATGGTGGGGTAGGGGCCGGGGGCGAACTTCTGACAGCGGGGCGGTCAACAGACGCCCTTTCCAAGTCCGCGATCCACGAGAAGCGACGACTGCAAGGACGCGTGTCCTTGAAGCAGGGAAGCTCCCCCTTTGCTTCCCTGACAATGCCGCCCCCACGCGCGCGCACCGATTGGCTTTCCAGATGCGTTTGGAATCGAGTTGCGAAGCTCTTAGGAGACATACGGCGCACGCAGGCCAGGAAGGGGGCGGGCCCAGGGGGAGGGGAGGGGTGCTCCCCGTTAAGGCAGCCTCAGGATTGGTCGGTGGCAGGCATCTGCGTGTGTATAGTTACTAACGGGCGGGCCCAGGACGGGAGAGGCCCCGCCCCTCGAGCCAGCGGCGTCCGCGCGCCGCACAAAGCCCGAGGCGCGTTCCGTTCCGTAGACTCCGGGCCGTGCGGTGGCGGTGGCCGCAGCGCCGCCCTCGCGTTCAGCCAATAGACGGGCGTGTTGCCGGAGCTCTGGCCCCGCCCCCAGGCGCGCGGGGCTCGGTTGGCCTGACTGGTGCTCGGGCCGTGACCGCCGCTAGGCGGTCCGCGCTGAGGGGGCCCCCGGGAGGGCCTCCCGAGGATGCAGACCCTGCAGGACGGGCCTGCAAAGAATGGAACTTCGGAAAAAGTTAAAGAAAAGATGAAACCGAGTGTGTGGGCCGCCCCAAGCAGCCGCCGCGCGACTTGGGCAGCTCGCGAGCTGGGCGTGTGCCCGGGAGGAGATCGGGTCACCGCGTGGCAGCGCCTGGGATGGCCGAGGGGCGCCCTGGCCCCAGGCTTACTCGCTAGGGGCCCAGAGAGGGGCAGCGGCTCTCCAGGGTCAAACAGCAAAATTCCCCAAATTGGAGGCCGGAGGGAGCGGCAAGGGAAGAGTCCGCACAACCGGGACAGCGCTCTCTCGGACCCTACCCCCAGTATTTCCACCCATCACTCACCCAGAAAACCAAGGGCCATACTCATAAATTACACTTTTAAGAAAATCTACAGGCTTTTAGCGGGGGGGGGGGGGGGGGTGCCCTCCAGCCAATGTTCCCTATAGATTTGAAGACGTCAGACCTGGGTGCTCCGTGTGTATTTGCAATTCCAGTAAACCGAGGCAGCGAATGGGCATTATCTCTAACCACCTCCCCCCAACAATACAGTTTAAAATGTATATTCCATTTGCCGAGTACAACGTTCAACCCACATCGGTTAGGAAGCTATTAATCCTATTATTCAAACAACCATCTCCTTCTGAGGCACAGAAAGGCTGCTTTGCTAATGCTAACTCAGCTAGCAAGGTCAAAACTCGAACCCAGGTCTTCCAAGGAGAATGGTGCTTGGTGTGGCATCATGGAGTTCTTTGGGGTTTATTCACCTGTTCCTCACCCTGGCCCACCTGGATCTGGCCCCTTCGAGGCACTGGTATGCAGAAATGAATGGAGACACTGTCTCTTTTCTCTCAATAAGCACTGTGAAAGGGGAGACCTCGCCTGTCTTATACTGGGTCCCAGAGCCATGCACACAGTAGGTGCACAATAAAGCTCATAGTGGGGGAAAAAAAGGTAGGGAATCAGGTGACTAGCTTTATCCCATGGGGGAGGGGCAGTACGTGCAAATGCATGAATCATCGGGCCTGCCTTTGGGCAACTATAAACAGTTCAGAGTTGATGAAGGGCAAAGTACAGGGGAAGAGGCATGGGAGGTCAGGGCAGACAGGAAAGTTAGGGAGCCGAGGGGCTTGGACTTTGCGCCTCCGGAGGAACCAAAGAAGGGCTTCAACCAGAAAAGATACCATCGGATCCATGCTGGGGGCAATTTTCTAGCACTCTGGTGGACAGCTGAGGAAGGCAAGGGCAGAGGGGACAGGAAGGAGGAGGCTGGCTTCTGAAACCACCAGGGACGTGGAGCCTTCAGGACTTATCTCCCAGATGGTTCCCAAGTTTCCACTGCGGGCCGCTGGACAGGACTCATAAGACAGGCAAGGAAGCTGGGTCCTCAGACTTCCCTGACCTGGGTTTGACGTGTAGAGTCCAGAACATCTGCTAAGTCACTCTTCAACCCACCCCAGCCTGGTCCTAAAAACCACTCTTGCAAGGTGCGAGGACCCCACTTTGTTTATTGTGGACATGTTTAAAGTTGTGTTCATTTGTGTATGTAATACATACACGTGTTAGGCAGTGACTCTAAGAGTCACTTTTTAAAAGTTGTTTCCACCTACCCAGGTTTGTGGCTTCTTGAGCCCAGGTAAACTTTAAAGGCTATTTGGAAATGAACAATGGCAATGGCCCAGCTTAGGAGATACAGGCATAGCTGCTCTTGGGGGCAAAATCACAGCCTTAATTTCTTCTATAAGGTACTGATCAATCTAGTAAAATAAGCACTTAAAACACGAAGTGAAGTTATTCCAATAATATTCCCAAAAGTATTACCAGAGCTATCTATAATTTTTTACCAGGTTTTAAATTATGGGGGTGCCTGGGTGGCTCAGTTAAGCGTCTGCTTTCAGCTCGGGTCATGATCCCAGGGTCCAGGGATCAAGCCCCACATCGGGCTCCCTGTTCTCCCTCTCCCCCTACTTGTGCTCTCTCTCTCTGTCAAATAAATAAATAAAATCTTTAAAAAGAATAAATAAATAAATAAATAAATAAATAAATAAATAAACATTTCTCTTTTCATTCTTAATTTTACAATATTTGTCCTCCCCCCCCCCGCTAATTTTTTTCCCTTAGTTACATTACTTCATAAATTCTTTGGAAAACAGCACTGTCCTATAAACGTTCTGCATTGACAGAAAAGTTCTGTGTCTGTCCTGTCCAAGTTTACTAGCCACCTGTAGCCACTGAGAGCTGGAAATCTGTCTGATGTGACGGCAAAACAATTCATTTTCACGTGGCTGGTGGCTACCTTACCGAGCACTGCAGCTCTAGAAGACCCAGCTCTTGAATTTGTCAGTTCTATTTGTTTTCTAAACCAGTCAGTCTCTGTTAATTTATTATTTCCTTCTTCCTGGGTAGATCTGTTCTACTATTTGTTGTGTCGTTTTTGTGATTTCTGTAGGCGATCGCTTATGGCCCTGCATGTCTCTGCATCCACTCCACGGCTTCCTAAAGAGCCTCTCCTTCCAGTACTGAGCTCCTCCCTAACCAAAGTTAAGAGTTGTGTTTTGTTTTTCATCATCACATGGTAGGAGTTTGTCTCGCATGCTTGTTCAGTTAAGCTTTTAAAAATTAATTTCCACTTACGTTTACTTGCAGCAAGCGATTAAGGCCAGTGCAATGTCTGCTTTTTGGGGCTGTGTTGGGGCTGTTTTTTTTTGTTTTTTTTTTTTTTGAGATTTAACAGATGATTAATTTTGCTAAATATTCCAAGAGAAGAGCGCTTTCAAATGTGTATCATTTGTAGAGTACAAAGTTCAGTCTCTATCGGTTACCACGATCTTATTAACCGTATTATCCAAACTGCTTGTTGCTTAATTGAGGTTTAGCTACATGATCAAGACTGCGCTGAGGTTCCCCAAAGGTTTCTCAATTCTTCTTGTATTTCCTACCATTTACTCTCGGAAGTTTGATGCTGTGCTAGCGGACCCGCATTAAGGATTGTCCCTTCACACGAGGCAAAACCTTTCCTTTACTCCCTAATAATGCCTTTGGCCTTGAGTTCTCTGCATATTTTTCTCTGCTGCTATTTACACACATGGTCAAGTGTTCTGCGTCATTTTTGGAATTAGGTATAACCATTTTCTAGTTGGGGGGGGGGTGGAGACAGAACTGCAGCCTCCATGGGAACAAGGAAGTAGAAATGGGGAATGTCAGAGTTTGAAATCTGTCACTGTGGAAGGTCTGAATTGCAAGGAGGGTTTCCCTGGGGACAATCTCAACCATAAAAAGGTCCAACGGCTCACATGACTGATGGCTTTTCAATAACAAAGTACACGGTGGTCTTGAATGTATACAGGTAGACAGAAGCCAGTTTCCTGGGAGCTGCTACACACATGAGCTGGGAGGGTTTAGACACAGTGACAGGGAATGGAGAAAATCTCCCCAACTTCTCAAGGACAAAAGTAAACAGCAGAATGTACTGCATTTCTGCAGAGACACACCATGAAGTTGAATCGAGTTTACTTTAAAAAAAAAAAAAAAAAGACACCTATTTCAAATTCCACTGTGACCAAAGGGAGAAAATCTTCGGCTCATTTCCTTACTGAGTTGGTTCCTAAAGCTAGTCTGGCTGCTTTATTTTCTTTCTAGAAAAGACCAGAAGCTCCATGTGTCATCTCCATGCCAAGAGCCCCATGGCTGTTCTTGGGACACTAAAGTGTGTATACCTCAGACACTGCTATTTTATGGGAGGGTGGGGGAAGAAGTTCTCTGATTTGGGGGAAAACCCATTTCCTGCCCATGTTTATTTCAGCCACGGAAAAGAAAGAGTTTGCCCTTTTGCCACTGGCCTCAGACTTTGCTAGCTCTTTAGACCCACTTTGCAGCCCTCCGTCTACCTGAGCAAACAGCCCATCCACCTGCCACTTCCTGGCTCCACCTCTGTTTACGCTGCCAAGTCCGGGCACACACTTAGGGAAAGTACACGAAGGAAAATAAAGCCGGAGAAATGCTTTCCCATCGGACCAGATGCCTGGTATCATCTAAAAAAGATGGGTAGTTTCACCACACCCAAACAAAGTCACCTTCTGTCCTGATGGAGAGAAGGCTCATTGGGCTCTTTTACACGCACGCTATGACCACGGAGGAATTGTGCTTCCCCACCAGGATCAACAAGGTCCATGCCCTCGCTCTCTGGCCAGTATTTATTCACAGGTGGATTGTTTTCTGCACCATGGAGATGCCCTGGAAACCCCTTCGACCTTTACAGACAGGCTGCCTGACTGTGAACTCTTCGTTTCTTAATTAAAAAGTTCACTAGGGTGCTCGCTTTGGCAGCACATATACTAAAATTGGAACAATACAGAGAAGATTAGCATGGCCCCTGCGCAAGGATGACACGCAAATTCGTGAAGCATTCCATATTAAAAAAAAAAAAAATTCACTAGGTAGCAAAACACATCCCGTTGCCAGTACCCCCCCCCCCAATCTTCCTTTTGGTCCCCTCCGTCCACAGATCTGAGCTCCTACTGAGCCACAACACCATCCTAAACTCTGGACGCAAGCTGGTGAACAGAACAGACACAGCTCCACATACCTCTTGGGGAGACAGACAGAAGGGCTCGGGAGCAAGGGAACATTTAGTTACATATCAAGAACATTTAGTTACCAACAGTGCTGACACTCCAGACAGTTCACAGGGGCCTGTTAATTTCCTCGGAGGGTTATTCTGTAAAAGCTAACGTGTTTCTTTCTTGCATTGAACAGCCAGAGAGCTAAATGCCATCTTCTGGCGGAACCCTCTGCCTTGCCTTAGTCCCCACGGCCTCCCTCTCCATCGTCACCACTTGGAATCAAGCTGCTATCCAGACAGTCAGCCACACATCCCAGTCCCTTGGCCACCAGGACTGGAATGTGGGCCGTATAATGGATGGGCTTGGGGAAATTCTGCGTTGTCCAAATCTGCTCTCTGGAGGCTTTCTCGTCAGACCTGGGATCCGTAGCTTCAAAGCACCCCAGCATGGAGCATGAAGAATTATGACTTCAGGCAGACCTGGGTTTGGGTGTGGATGCATGCTACTTTCTGGTCACATGACTCAGCATTCCGTGCCTCAGTTTCCCCATGTATATACATGGGCATAGTAATAGCAGCTTGGGCTAGCTTGAGGATCAGATGGGATAATGCATGAAATGTGCTCTGCACAGCGTCCGGCCCCATGCAGAGCAACAATGTCAGGTATCTCACGTGTCGGCCTTGATTCCTCCACAAAGTGGTGGACCTCCTACAACCCACTGGCGGGCAGGCATTGGATGGATTAAATGACCAAATCTAAAATATGCCCCAAGAAACTTTCATTCCCCTCCCCCCAAAGTATTTTTGGGGAAAGTGTGTTCATCCACAATTTTGTAGGTTAGTTCTCAATCGGCTAAGTATGGGACAGAGGTGGGGGAGGGGAGGCAGACAGATTTGGTATCTGGTGATCCTGGAAACCCAGCCTGTCACTGTGCTCCATTCAGTTCCCTAAATGCAAACATTTCCGTGCTCTGTGCTAGGCAGCCCGAGGCCAGGCAGGCGCCCAAGGCAGAAAACACGGGGGCTGTCCGTGCTACCCAGGATCACCACTGGCCAGCACAGGAAGGTCCCCGCCAGACACTTCTATGTGTCCATTCGGATCCAAATCCAGTCTCTCCACGTTTGCATCAACCGCACACTCACCTGCTCCCCCAAAGGAAACAGCTAACATGATTGTCAGGGATCTAAGCTCAACACCGGATGTGCTCTTTCTATAGCCCAACAACATCGTAAAACCACCACACTTCCCGATGCTACCTAACGGCCTTTGAGACCACTTGGAAGTTTCTAGAAGAGCTCACCCACAGTAGCAGAACACTGGAGACTGAAAGGGAAAACACAGAATGCCCAATTTTCCTCTCAGAAATCAAGATTTAATAGCCCCCTAAGGAAACCATAATTGGAGGGCTTTGGGGCACATTCCTCCCCGAGGCCTGTGATTATGGAATGCTGGGAAAGGTTGGGAATTGGGGCCTTCAGTGACTTTGGGCTCAAACTTAAAACGACTAAGACCCAAAGCAAGAGGTATAACTGGGTCCCTTCACACACACACAGACACTAAGAGAAAGGCTGGGGGGAAGGAAATCCTCATGCAGAGAAACAAACCTTCAGCCTCAACAGAGACACGGCTCCCCCTCTGTGAGGTCTCCCCAGCCTGGCTGAGGCCAGGGGGCGGTGCACAGAGAGGACAGACTTGCAAGGGGATTTATGGTGAAGACCTGTCCCTTGCACCCGCAGGAAAACAGCTCATATTTGGCTCACAGACCTCCACTTCTTGGAACTGCTCTCAGGCAATGATAGCCACCCCTCTGAGATGTCACTGCGCCTGTGCCACGAACTCCCTGTGCAGCCACTGGCCGGACCTGCGTGCGGGTTTGGCCTTCCTGGGCACGCCCCTTGCCCTCACTCTCAGCTCACCTGGAGTTTCCCTCCGTGGCATCTGAAGATCAAAGGTGCACCTTGGTTCTCAAATAGACATCCACCCCACATACTCGCCGAATTTCCTTCCTATCTGTTCCTTGGCAGTCCTCACCCCTCCCCCCCGCTGCCCATTATTCACAAAGAGTTCCACAGGATGCAAAGATAAAAATTAATGCACTTTTCCTTAGCAACCAAAAAAAAAAAAAAAAAAACCACCTTGGAAAATTAAACAGCAGGTACCCAAATAGAAACTTTGCATTAGAAAAACGGGGTCACTCACAAAGACACACAAGCATCATAACCTTGAGGAACTTCAGAGAACAATCGTCACATGTGTGAGAAACCAACAGCCAGGGAAACAGGCGTGGGAAGTGGCCAAGATAAACACTGGCCCACTGGTGCCAGACCGGAGACCCCTCGCAGGAGAGGTGGAGGAGGCAGCTACCGAGCTGACAGAGGTGGTCTAAAGGAGGGATGGGAGGCAGGGCTGTCATCGGTTCACGGTAGGCATGCCAATGGCTACAAGCTCAGTGCAGAGAATCAGGTCCAAGGTGGCATCTGCCACTGCCTGACTCTGAGCTCCTAGGCAAGTGTCTTGACCTCTCTGAGCCCCTTTCCCCTTTTGTAAAATGGAAGATCATCTGGCCACCCATTTGCAGAGTTGCTCTGAGGTTCATTCTGGGCCTTGATTGTGGCACTGAATGACCAGGCAATAAAAAGCAATTCCTTAAAAAAAAAAAAAAAAAAAACAGGCCACCCCAGGGCCCTTGCACATGCAGTTCCAGCCCCCTAGCAGCCACTTTGCTCCTGAGTGCCTCCCAGAGAAGCTTCCCCTCAAGGGCCCTCCCCTGACCTATCCACCTAATGGAGCCCCCACTCACCCCGGCCTGTCTTGTCACCCTGCCGTCATTCCTTCCTAGACTTATCAGCAACCTGAAATGATCTTGGGCGCCTATCTGTGGACATGTTTCCTGAACATCAGACCCACTGAGTACGGGCTGCATGAGAGCTGGGCCCTCTTTTTTATCCAGCAAAGAGCAAGGGCGGTAGAACAGTGGCCCCTGCTTTTAAGAACGTCGTCACGTGCCAGGGCTGAGAGCTCCGCCAGCCACAGTGAGTCTGGGGCCAGCCCTAAGCCTGGACATGACAAGACTGAGGACTTGCAGGTGACTGGCTGGGCCTCGGGCTGATGCCACCCGCCACCTATGAGGGGCCTGGAGGAGCCGGCTGATGCTGGAGCCGCGTGCACATGAGTGTGTAAGCCCACGCGGCTGGGTTCGGCTGGCAGCGGTTTTCTGAGTTCAGTTCGCCAGGTGTTTCTCAGAAACAGGATTGCGCCGAAGCAAACATAAAACGTGCATCCGGCTCACGTGGTTCTACTGTTCGCCATCGTGTCTTCGCTGGAATCTTCCAGTGGCGCGGGAGAGCAAGGCTGACAGTACGACCTCGGGTACAGGTGAGACCAGGTGGAGCGCTGCGGGGAATGGCCCACACCTGGAGGTGCCTGCAAACCCACCGGAGCCTGGGCGTCACCGTAATAATTAAGACTTGGTTCCTCCAAGTTCACGGTGCAGAGAGCAATGAATATATAACTTGCACCTCACCCCCGACAGCCCGAATAAACCAGACATTTATTTGAAACCTCTAGCTTCTGCTCGTAAATGTATGCAAATGTCAAGATCAACTCTGTAAAAGTTGTGTATTTTACCCCATAAAAGATCCATGTGGGTTTGAGGATAAAAATAAAGCGTGAGTAACTTACAAGCTGAACTACAGAATGTTCTCCATCGCCCCATCTTTGACTACGACTTCACCCGCCCTACTGCAATTCAAGAGCAAGGGCTGGGATGCTCTCGGCACTCGGGACGGCCCCTCCTCCAGGAAAATTCTGTGCATTTCAAGTACAAGGACAGCCCACTGCTTCACCGTTTATAAGAACAAAGGGCTGCAAATGTCCGTTGACTGCAGACTGGACAAGTCCATTACAAATGTCTTGGCCACAAAAGAAGAAGCTGCAGATGACTTGCAAGAACTGTTGTTCAGGGAGAAAGCCAAGGCACAGAGCGGTGAGGAGAGTGTATTTGTGCAAAAACGGGGGCAGACAGATGTGAGCGGCATCCACACACGTGTGCATACAATTCCTCTCTGCGGTGAACAAGAAACTCAGAGGAGCAACTGCTTCTGGGGAGACAGCAGACGCAGCAGGACCTTACTTTTCCCTGTACGCCTCTTTACGGTGGCTGACCACTGCATGTATAACACTCGGTTCTAAAAACCGGTTGAATAGATAAACTGTGATTAGACAGATATAAATATAAATGTATAGGTAGACACACAGAACATTACTCAATGTTGAAAAGGAAGGACGCTCTGACACCTGCTATAATTTGGACGAACCTTAGGGACATTACGCTTAGTGACAGAAGCCAGACACAAAAGGACAGATACTGCAGGACCCCACTCCCGGGAGGTCCCCAGAGGAGTCCCATCCACAGAGGCAGAAGGTAGATGGTGGGAGCCAGGGGTGGGGCAGGGGGTGGGGAGTCCGTGTTTCATGGGGACAGAGTCTCGGTTTGAGGAGATGGAAAGTTCTGGAGACACAGGCTGGGGATGGTTGCACGACCGTGTGAGTGTGCTTCACGCCACTGAGCTGTGCACTTAACCATGGTTAAGATGGTAACTTTTATGGTATATACATTTCACCATGATAAAAAAAAATTTTAGTAAAAAAAAAAAAAGATAGGTAGAAATCTGATGGTTTGAGCACGTAAGTGACAAGGTTCTGCATAATCCATGTTGCCATGATTTAATTCAAGGTAAAAGCCGAAAAGAAACAGGTGTCTCCTCCCTGTAAATGGGTAGAAGAGACTCTGGCCTCCCAAAACACACAAAGTTAGGAAGTCAACAAGAAGCTGAAAGCCAGAAAAGTTTGGATTCTGGAGTCCCCGCTCAGGCTCGAGTCCCTGCCCCAGTCTGCTGGCTATGACCCCACGATAGAAACCCAGCCTCCATGGGCCTCAGTTTCCGCATCTGTAGAATGAGCTAAGAAAACGACCCAGACTCCCAGGGACTGGAGTAGGGCGAATGAGGCACTCGCCTCAGGCACAAATGTAAAGGGGGTGCCAAAGCACAGTCATCAGAACAAACAATATTCTGAAAAATCAAAATTAAGGCCAAAAAGTCCATGGTGTAACCAAATACTTAAAACCACGATTCAGTGGGACCAAGACTGCAGTGAGGTGAGTAGGGTTAGATCCCATTTTTATTTAAAATTTTGAAATTTTGGGGAGCCTGGTTAGCTCAGTCGGTTAAGCATCTGACTCTTGATTTTGGCTCTGGTAGTGATATTCAGGGTAGAGAGATGGAGCCCCACATCCGGCTCCGTGCTCAGCACAGGGCCTGCTTAGGATTCTCTCTCTCCCCCTCTGCCCCCTCCCAGCTCATGCACGTGTGTGCACTCTCTTTAAATTTTTTTTAAATTTTATTCATTGTAAATATTTTCACCTTAAATTTGATATTTATTTATTTATTTATTTATTTATTCATTTATTTATTTTTATTTATTCGACAGAGATAGAGACAGCCAGCAAGAGAGGGAACACAAGCAGGGGGAGTGGGAGAGGAAGAAGCAGGCTCATAGCGGAGGAGCCTGATGTGGGGCTCGATCCCAGAACGCCGGGATCACGCCCTGAGCCGAAGGCAGACGCCCAACCACTGTGCCACCCAGGCGCCCCTGATTTTTTTTTTTTTAAATACAGCATAATACACTGAATATTTCTGGTGCCTCCTTAAATTTTGTGCCCCTATCCAGAGACCTCAATCTGTCCTTGATACAAGCAGGTTTAATTCTAGAAAAACTGACCCCTTGGGATCGAGTTGTTGGTTTAGCCAGCAATAAGGTAAATTCAGTTTTCAGGAAATGTTCCTGTCCTGGAACAGGGGACAATTTTACTCCACCCTCTGCTTTTTCCAAAGCCACCCTTTGAAAAGGACGTGCATGCCACCAAGCTTTCTCAATGACCTGGGGCTTCAGGGCCAGGTAAGTTCCGGATTTTATTATTAGTAACAAATTAAATTGACTCACAACAAAAGGAAAGCACACAATCCAGTGACCCTCTGAACCAAAGCATACACGAGCGCATTTGCACGGAAGCCAAATAATGAGCTGGGCGGCTGCCTCCTCTCCCACCGACAGAGCGCTTCGGGGCCCGTAGCTGGGGAGCGGGGAGCTGCCCCGTCAACGCCATCCGAAACAATCCACAAAGCTTATCGAGAGAGATACCATGCGCAAGAGGCAACAAATACACCTTCTGCCAAACAGAGCTTTGGAGGGAGTACTGATCTGTCCGAGGCAGGACGGGACCACCTGCCAGCTCCTTCCTTGCCAACTGCACACCTGGGAACTCTGGGGTGCTTTCCCAAGTCACAGATTTGGGAGATGTGGGACCGATCTGGGACTGACAATTCCACCATCACTGTTGTCTTGGACCGGGTTTCTCGACCTCAGCACAGCTGGACATCGAGAGCCGGATCATTCTCTGTCGTGGGGGGAGGGGGAGTCTGTGCAAGAGAGAAGGTTGAGCCGCATCCCTGGCCTCCACCCTCTAGATGCCAGCAGCACCCTCCCTCCTCCAATCATGACAACCACAAATGTCCCCAGATATTGCTAGAGTCACCCTCCAGTGAGAACCACTGCCTCAGAGCGTGACCGGTGGCAAAGACAGAAGGAAATCACAAAAGTGAGTGGGGCTGAAATCGGGAAGTTTGTCTGTCTGTCCATCCAGCCCTAAGGTACAGCTGCAGACGCTCCAGCACCCCACCCCACCACTGTCACACCTCAGTTTCCAGAGTCCCCACAACCCACGTCTCATATCTCCAGCTCAGCTCTCAACTTGCACACGCACGTGCAATCCACTGCATGAATAAATCTTAGAAAGAAAGAAAGAAAGAAAGAAAGAAAGAAAGAAAGAAAGAAAGAAAAGAAAAAACAAAAGAAAGAAAACAAAACAAAACCCAAGGCTCACCACTGATGGATGAATGCATAAACACAATGCAGTCCATCCACACACTGGAATATTATTCAGCCCTAAAAAGGAAGGAAATCTGATACCTGCCACGACGAGGACACTAGGCTCAGCGAGAGCAGCCAGACCCAGAAGGACACATCCCGCAGGACCCCACTCCCAGGAGGTCCCCAGAGGAGTCCCGTCCACACAGACAGAGAGGAGCTGGTGGGAGCCAGGGCTGGGGCTGGGGCTGGGGAGTCTGTGCTTCCTGGGGACGGAGTCTCCGTGTGGGGAGATGGAACGTTCTGGAGATGAACGGTGATGATGGTTGCACACCAATGTGAATGTACTTAATGCCGCTGAACCGGACGCTTAAAAATGGCTGAAATGGTAAATGTCACGTTATGTACATTTCCCCACACGCGCACACACACACACTCTCTCAAGGAGTGATAATGGTAGCCAGCCCCATAAGAGGTCTGCCTCCGCCGGCTAACCACATCAGGTACAAAATTATCCTTACTTTGTAAAGAAGGAAACAGAAGGTTCAGTAATTTGCTCAAGATCACACATCAAGGGCGTGGCGGATGGAGGCAGGATTTGAACCCAGGCAGTCTGGCTCCAGAGTCGGAACTTTTTCACACTGTAGAGTCTTCAAATTCAGGATTCCTAATTCTGACTTTCTGCCAACACCCCCTGCCTTCCAGTAAATTCCTTCCACTTCCCTGAGTGAATCTGCAAATGTTGCCTTTCTACCCATGATCACCAAGACGACGGGTGGGAACTGTGATGATCACAGGACCCCCAGCCAAGCCACACACACTCCTTCTCTGGTTGCCCTCGGGCTGGGCCCTGGGGACACAGGGGGGCTCACGCGTCTCCCAACCCGTGGGGAGCAGGACAGAATAGAGACCAACTAGAGCTCAGAGCTCAGACTGTGAGGTCGGGCAGACCCAAGGTCAATGACCAACTCTGCCCTTATGTGAAATCAGGCAAGTGAGCCAACATCCTTGGGCCTCAGTTTCCCCATTTGTACGCAGGGGTTAATGAGTAACAATCCCTACATAACAGCTGGTTAGAAAATTAAACATGCTGACGCACGGAAAGTGACTAACCCAGGTCCTAGAAAATCAGAAGTCCTCGATAAACAGAAGATGCTACTGTCACATATCCTATTACAAAAGTAAAAGTCTCTAACAGTCCTAGTGACAGGAGAAACCTACGAGCTAAAAGGGGACCAAGAACAGAGCCAGAATTCTGTAAGCCTGAGAAATGATTCTGGAAGAGGTGCCTGTGAATGTGGGTTTTTTAAGGAACAATGGCTGATACATAGGACATAGGCTCTTGAACTTTCTAGAACCTAAGCCAGTCGGCTAGTAACAGCCTGGCCAAACAAGATATAAATCAGCTCCTTTCAAGGATATTAACCCGATGAAGGGCTTTTCTCTTTGGGATCAAACTATGTACGTGTCCAGGGCCGCCTGGGTGGCACAGCGGTTAGGCGTCTGCCTTCGGCTCAGGGCGTGATCCCGGCGTTCTGGGATCGAGCCCCACATCAGGCTCCTCCGCTGTGAGCCTGCTTCTTCCTCTCCCACTCCCCCTGCTTGTGTTCCCTCTCTCGCTGGCTGTCTCTATCTCTGTCGAATAAATAAAATCTTAAAAAAAAAAAAAAAAAAAAACTATGTACGTGTCCAAAGGGGGGAAATGCAGTGTAAGAAGCAAACCAGGTTGGAGAGGAAACACTCCCCCTCCCCCAGAAGGGACGCAGGCAGTGACCTTCCCTCTGCTGGCCCTAAACCCCTTTCTTCCAATGACCTTTCATTTAGGCCCACCGCAGCGCCTGAGACAGCAGGGTCTGGGTCATGTTTCGCCTGTGCCCGCCCTCCATGAACATTTAGCGAACAAGTAAACCAATGGGTTGGAGGCAGCAGAAACCTCAAGATGCCTGGGCCGCCAGCTGCCTGACCAGAGGGAACTAGTCTTCAGCACTCAAGTTAAAAGTTAAAAGCTTCCACAAGGTCACAGAGCCAGGTCTCTTTAACCTGGCTAGAGGTCTTCGTTCCTCGCTACCGAGCTTGCCCAGGATTAAAAAAAAAAAAAAAAAAAAAAACTTTTCTACAGATGGGCCAAAGTTTGGGGGTTTTCAACCCACCACTACTAGAGTCCAAGGAGAAATAACCAAGGCCAGCTCCATGTCAGGCACTTGTGTCATGGGATCTGTGGACACTGTCTTGTGTAATCCACTCCACAACCGTATGAGGCAGATCCAATCATTTCCCTCAATTTTACGGAAGAGGAAACAGAGATGTTAAGTAAATCCCAAGGTCACACAGCAAGGAATGCGGAGAACCAGAATTCGAACCCAGGACTGCGGGCTCCAGGCCACGCATGTTACCGTGAACTCCAGTGAGCCCAGGCACACCCAGCCCTCTTCGGCAGCGTCAGGTGCTTCCCACGAGGACACGGGGAAGGTCATGGCTCCTCGTAATTGTCCTCTGTGTCACTGTCTAAATCTGGGGAAAGAATCACAACCGAAACACCACAATAATCTCCCAGATTCTCGATCCAGCAGAGCAGGCAGCTGCCGCCACCACGACCCACATCTGCTCACACAATCCCCCTTTCTCCGTTCCACGTCCTCAGGACTCCAAGACTCAAGCTCAGCGCTTTGCCTGGAGCGCTGGCGAGCCCCAGAAAATACGGAGTCTTCTTTCCCGATAACGTTCCCCGTTTCTGCTTCCCTGTCTTCCTTCGAGGACATGTTCGAACCACAAGGCCCTGCCTGTTTGGGAATTTGGATGAAAACTGAAACGGGTTCCTGAAGCCCATGGCCACGTTTGAAGGGAAAGTGGTGGAGAACACTCGGCCCTGTGCCGGGCACATCCTAAGCACCCCATGAATATTCATGGCTATCATTTTTCTGCAGAACGCCCGTTCAGAAAGGCTGCATCCGAGTCCAGGGCAGGCTGGTGTCTGGGCCCGGTGTCCTCAACAGACGAGCAGGTCTGGAGCGCCTGGGTGGCTCAGTCAACTGAAAGTCTGACTCTTGATTTCGGCTCAGGTCGTGATCTCAGGGTCGTGGGATTGTGGGGGGGGGGGGGGGCATCAGGTTCCATGCTCAGCGGGGAGTCTGCTTGAGATCTGCTCTCTCCTGCTGCCCCTCCCCTTGCTCCCACTCTCTCTCTGAAATAAATAAATAAAATCTTTAAAAATAAATAAATAAAATCTTTAAAAATAAATAAATAAATAAAAATAAAGGAGCAGGGGTGACTGGTGCTCAGCAGACAGCAGCAAGGTAATGGAAAGATGGTAGCAGCAGTTGGAAGGAGAAGGGACTCACCAACATCTGGCCCAGCCTGACCCTCTGGGCTGCAGCCGGAATGCAAATGCCTGGCCTCTGATGACCTTTAGTTGTCTTGGCCCTGAATCCTAACCCCGAACCTGTTTCCTACTTATTCCGCTAATATCTGACACTCGACACTCCCACACTGCCCCAGAACTCCGACACACGTGTGGCTTCGCTAACTAATGGTGACTATACCCACCTTGGCTGGCTCTTGCGCGGGGAAACAGCCATGTCCTTGGGGAGGGCCAGGCTGGAGTGATTATGTTCCCTCAGAAGAGGGTACAAGGAAGCCCGCTCGCTTCAGGGACAGGGGTGGCCGCTCCTACATGAAGAGGGCGAAGAGGGCCAAAACTACAACAGCTAAAACCAAAAGGGGCTACTGTGTGGCTGGAACTTTGCTTAGCTCATCGAAAGCATTCATGACCTTTCATTCTCACCCAAACCATGAAATGGAAGGATCTAGGAAAAGAACCTCAGCATGAAGAAATAAGGGAGCATCTTGAGAGATGAGCGTTGTTGGGGATGCGTTAAAGGGAATTCAGTGGGTCTCCAGGCACTGGTGTAAAATTCTGCTGCTGGGTGAAACCTAGGGAGACCAACAGTTCTGGTTTGCCTGAGACTGGTGGGTTTCCCAGGAAGCAGGGCTTCCTAAAACTAAGAAAGTCCTGGGAAAGCCAGGGAAAGTTGGTCACCCTTGTCACCTAATTATGGCCTCCAAGGTATTCACCTCTGGCCAATTCTAGGAGGAACAGGAGGCCAAAGTCAGTACAGGATCGTTCGTCTTCATCAAACTCCTATTCAACCTTCAAAACCCAGTGCAGAAGGTCCCTTCCTCTGTAAGGCAGAGTAGAGCAAGAAAGGCTGGGTTTCTGGAGCCAGACTTTAGGCTCAAATCCTACCTCTTTTGACAGTTAGGAGGGTCATGTATCCAGTAGATGGTGCCTAACAAATAATGGCTTGTGGGTGTTCCCAGGTGCTCTAGAGCCCTTAATCTGCTCTATCTGTTACCTATCCTTGTCCTTCCTTAGACCCAGCATTCCCTACTTCCCTTCTCTGAACCACCAGAACAGACTGACACACAATTTAAAAAAAAAAAAAAAGATAAAATCTTATAACATGTGCAAACCAGTTCATGCAAATCTCCATTTCGGTCTCTCTCCATCACCCTCAAGGCCTGACACCAAGCAGGGCTGTTTTCCACTTGGCTTTTCCTCTCCCGATGATTTCACAAGAGCCCACAGAGAGGCGTGCAGTGAAGTAAACAGGAAAGCTCTGAAAACCCATTCATGGGCAGCTCAAAGGTGCCGGGCAGCCAGCGTGTGCAGCCAAGTCTTCCGCCATGGGGACAAGGAGCCTCCGTGAAGCCACGGGAGACTTGCCGACGGCCCCACTCCAGGTGACCAAGCCACATCTTGACCAGAGGAGCAAGAATGCACAAAGAAACACACTGTTGCCACCAGAGGCCGAAGGTCTCAGCCAGTACCCTGCAAGGGGCAAAGAAGCTGAAAGACGTGCAGACCCGAGGAAGCGCACCGTGGTTAAATATAGCGGAAGGTGTTTTGATGAGGCTCATGTCTGAAAGTGGAGACGGTCCTCGCTAAGCAGCCGCAGGTGGGCTTTTGCACAAATAAACCCCGGGCCTTTTTCCACAGAGGCCCAGGGACTGTACAGAAAGAAGCCTCCAGACTCCATTAAATAGCCAGGTTGCACTTGTCTCTAAGTTGGCCTGCTGACCAGGAGAAGGTCAAGCCGCAGGGTCAGGGGTGGGGTGGGGAGGTCACAGCTGATGTGGGGAGAGGCGAGCACCCCACCCAGGTAGCAGGGGAAAGAAAGTCTGTCCCCAAGTGCCGCCTAACACCTAGACGGGCTTTCTTGCACTCCAAGCACCTTTCCAACGATCAAGCAGCTACTCCTCCCGACAACCTTAGGCACTATTATCCCCATTTTACAGATGAGAAAACCAAGGCACAGAGAAGTTAAGCAACCTGCCTGTGGTCACACAGCAAAGCAAGTGGCCGAGCCACAACGAGACAATGTTGCTGTGGGCCAGTGGCCGTCACAGGCATAAGATGATTCCTTTTTATTCTGTCCTACTGTGTGTGAAGAAGCACCCTGGGGGAAATGCTGAAAGTCCCCTTCCCTGGCTCTTCTTCCAGATTAGATTGGGGCTACCCGAGTCCCTGGACCCCACCCCGAACCAAACAAACTTGCCCTGTGCCCTGTGCTTTCCTAGTCAACGATGTCATTAATCAGGTGTTTAACAGATGGTATCCAAGAGGGTGGTAACCTGTCCGTGTTGCTCCCCGTCGCTTTGTCCTCTCCTCCTAAGCACAGTACCTGGGAAATCCATAAACCCACCCGCCATGGACTGTAATCACATTCCCTCGGATTCTTTGGTCCCCCTGGGGTGGAGATGTGGTTTTTGTCAGCAGGCTCCACAGCAATGCCAAACCACTGATTCTACACACACGTGGCTCACAGCTGCTTGCTCCAGGTTTCCATTATGCCATGAAAAGGAGAAAACTCTGGAGTGCCTCCCCTTTGCTAGATTCCACTGTCCCGGTCAAACAGGGGACAGTTCTGTATGCTCCTCCCACCCCCCGGGGGACACTGATGGTGTCTGGAGACATGTGTGGTTGTCACAACTCTGGGGGAGGGGGGCTACTGGTATAGAGACAGTGGAGGCCAGGGATGCCGTTCAGCACCCCACAGAGCACGGGGCAGGCCCTCACCACACAGAACGGGCTGCCCTTGATCGCCCAAAGTGCCAGGGCAGAGAAACTCTGCCCCAGCATGAGAAGGTCCCCCTCTCAACTGCATCAAAGCCAAGATCAAAACGTCTCTAACTTTGACACAAATTCAGAGGAAAAGTCTTGCTTGGCTACGACATTAAAAAAAAAAAAAAATGAAATGAAAATCGAAATTTAAAAAACGATGTGGTGGCGCCTGGGTGGCTCAGGCGGTTAAGCGTCTGCCTTCAGCTCAGGTCATGATTTCAGGGTCCTGGAATCAAGTCCCGCATCAGGCTCTCTGCTCAGCGGGGAGTCTGCTTCTCCCTCTCCCTCTGCCCTTCCCCCTCCCCCACCCCCGCTCGTGCTCGCTCTCTTGCTCATGCTCGCTCAAATAAATAAATAAGATCTATAAAAATTAAAAAAAAAATGTAAATGCCCAAAGAAGAGATAAATCCTAGAAACCAGCCCCGTTTTTCCCCCATACACCCACATCCCAAACAGGTTTCCCCTATTGCAAAAACGCGATAAAAACCCCTCGGGCGCACGTGACGCGTGCTCCCCCCACCCTTCTGGTGCTCTTGAGCAACACCCCAGCAGCTCCACTTGGACACTGGAAATATATGCCAGAGGAGACTTATTACACTAATTTCCTTCAGTAAACAGTTCAAATCTTACCTTGGAAACCAATGAAACAAGGGGAGCTGGCCGCAGGGCCCCGTGAATCCCTTCCTCTCAACACCAGCCATCAGGCACTCTGCGACCTCGACGCTTGGAGGGGTAAACACGGATGCGGTTAGAATGGCTTGGGTCTTCCAGCACATACGCTCCCCGTTTATGTTCCGTAGGCTTGGGGTGAAAGATCAGATGGCCAGGGAACAAGCAGCAACAGACAAGGTCAGAAAACCAAAGAACGCACAGCCCGTCTGGGACAAAGGGAGCAGCGCCGCGAAGGGGCTGAGCCGCCGTCATCGGGCGAGCACTTGCGTGTTTGCCTAAGGCTGATGTGCGTTCTCCAAAGCACGTTAGAGTTCTGTGTCTATTCTAGCCGGCTCAGAACCGAATTCGGGAGGTCGAGCTCCCCTTGCACCAACCCGCCCTTACTGCGCATGCTCTGGTCAATTACACAACAGTGTCTGCACTGAGCCCCGCGTGGTCGCGGACTGGAAAGGCACCCCACCTCCACGAAGACCCCAGCGGCCATACCGTCTTTCCGGCTGGGGTTCTGAGGTTTTTTTCCTGAAAACCGAAATGTGTCGCCAAGTATTAACAATGTGTTCTGGAAAGTGTTTTTCTGTTTCTTATTGTACCTGGAACAAGGTAGTCTGAGACCCACTCTAAGGTTCTATTTCAACACAGGAATGAGGGCAGCATCACCTGGAAAAAAACCTCTAGCAAACCTGGACCAGACTGTCCCAAACCTGGGGCCTCTCTCAGGGCACAAGAAACAACTCTTGTAGGTCCCCAGTGGGTCCTGCTCACAAAGTCAGCTTCTCTCTGGCTACCATTGTGCAGGGCAGCTCTGAGACCTACCCCAACCCCAGTGAAGACAGACAACGAGGGTCCCAAGAGTTCCCACGTCTGAAGCCCACGGTGGGTATGAAGAGCCTCCCTGAAAAAGCTGCTCCAGCATGAATATGGCCATTCGGCAGGAGGCAACAAACCAACACTCCACCCTGCTTGAAAACTGGGGTGGGGGCTTCAAGGCGATTTTAACAGCTTAACACACTGCATCTGCCCTCCTTACAAACAGACAACTGGCAGTTGTATCTCTCGGATATATGAGACAGTCAAGAGTTCATGATCACACCCCATTGACTAAAGGAGGCTAAAAACAGGAAGGTCAAGAGTCTTAACAATTATATAATTATCCTCCGCAGTAAAACAATTCAAGCATTCCAGTCCAATGAGGAGTGAGCCCGGCTGACCACGTTCAACTCTGTCATTTAACGCTGCTCCGAAAGTCCCTGCTGTAACAAGGTTAACAGCAATAACTGGCGTAATTATTGGTAAAGGGCAGCAAATCATCATTATCTGCAGGTGCTATGATTATAGAGTTAGAAAATCGAAGGAAATCAACTCCATGGCTTTCGGAATTAGTACACATTTCGTAAAGGAGCAGCGAACAGAGAAAACACAATCCCTGTCTCGTATTCTGGAAAATCACCTCATGTCATGCTTTTTAAAAAATCTCTCCCACGTTAGACAGACAGACAGACAGATAGATGGATGAAAACGTACAGCATGGATGGATGGGTAGATGAAAGAATGGGTGGGAAATAAAAAGAATGGCTAGATAACAGGTGGGCGGGTGGATGAATAGATGAGACAGACAGACAGACAAATGAGTGAATGGATGGACAGATGACTAGGGAGATGGAGGGACAGATGGATAGTTACATGGATGGTTAATGGAGCAATGGAGGGATAGAGAGAAAGCCAGTCAACCTAAGAACAGTGCTCACAAGACTCCTATTCTATCTGAAGAAAAATCATAAGACATGTCTAAGAATACAAAGGAACCCTTGGAAAAGTGGAAGGGTACAAAGAAATATTGTCAAGATGCCACTTCTCTCCAAATCAGTTTATAGACTTATCATCCCACAATAAAACCCACACAGAGCTTCCAAGTCTGTTGTGGTTTTTTTTTTTTTTTTCTCTTTTTCTTCCCCTCCTTTTTCTTTCCTGAAACTTTCTTACATCTTCTACATTGTAAGAAGAACGAACAAAGCTAGGGTGCTTTCAAAAGCTAGGAAGGAGGAAATTACATGGAAGATATTTCTAGGAACACTTTAGTTGTGACATGAAGGCAATAAGAAATGCAAAGATTGATGCTTGAGAATAAGGGGTTCTAACATCAGATTCCCCCGAGACCAAGGAAATACACAGGAACTCCCGTCCGTGACAGGGACCATTCAACACCCAGTGCTGACGAATTTGATTACTTGTCACAGTCTCACCTCTCGGCAAAGGTAAACCCCAGAGGTGTGTGAAAAGCATAGATTAAAAAAAAACAAAAACAAAAAACAAAAACACAACAACTAACATATGGATAGCTGTTTCCTACACATGGGAGGAGAAAAACTTTCCAGAATAAGACAATAAGGGAAATTACAAATTGGAGGGCAGATGGGAGCACAAGTCCAAATTTAGAAGCCTGAGGGGCGTGTGAGTATAAACTCCAAACCCCCCTCACGTCAACCCTGTTGAGGCTTTCCACCCATTTCTGTCTAGAGATGGGCCTCATGCAGGGGTCCTGGGGCTGCTGTTAACAAAGGACCACACACCACCTGGCTATGACATCAGAAATGTCTCACGGTTCTAGAGGCCCGAAGTCCAAAAACAAGGTATCCGCAGAGCTGGCTCCTTGGAGGGCTGTGAGGGAAGGGTCTTTTCCAGGCGTGTCCCCTTCTCTTACAGTTGATCATCTTCCCTCTGTAGGTATCTGTCTCTGTGTCTGGCTTCCCTCTTCTTTTAAGGACACCAGTCATTCGGATTAGGGCCCACCCTAATGATCTCATTTTGGCTTATTTCCAAATAAGGTCATACGCTGAGGTCCTAGGGCTTAGGACTCCAGCATCTCTTTTGGGGGGCACACAATCCAACCCGGAACAGAGCCCACTAGGGCCACAGTGGCAGGTAGGGTCCCAGAACGTGGCAGACGCCCCCGCTCAGCCACAGCAAGCCCACGGGTGCCAGAACACAAGAACCTACCTCTCTTCTCCACTTCCCTGACAGGGGCCCCCCTGCCCTGAGCACGCTTACCAGCACCCACTTCTGTCCCCCAACAGACCCACACTTCTTACTCTTTCATGCACTGAATGGCACTGCTGCCTGCCACGTTGCAGCCACCGAGCAGCTACTGGAGACACGGAAGATGAAAAAGCCACGTAGCTCCAGCTCTCCAAGTGGGACGAGACACTTCCGAGGCTGCCAAGGACTTTACAACACACTGGAGTGAAACCCCTACGTCGTCCCACAACTCATCTTATTGTCCTTTCCCTTTTTTTCTTTTCTTAAATTGTGATAAAATATACATAACATTTACCATCTCAATCATTTGTAAGGACAGGTCAGACATTCACCATGCTGCAGCCACCCCCACCCTCCGTCTCCAGAACTTACTCATCTCCCCAAACTGAACCTCTGTCCCCAGGAAGCACTGACCACCCCCCAGCCCCTGCCCCAGCCCTGGCTCCCACCAGTTCCTCTCTGTCTGTGTGGGCGGGACTCCTCTGGGGACCTCCTGGGAGTGGGGTCCCGTGGGATGTGTCCTTCTGGGTCTGGCTCCTCTCACCTCCTCAAGGGTCACCCACATCGTGGCAGGCGTCAGGGTTCCCTTCCTTTTCAAGGCTGAATCATAGTCCACTGTCTGGATATACTCTACATTTTGTTTATCCATTCGGCTGTTGGTGGACCTTTAGGTTGCTTCCACCTTTTGGCCACTGTGGATACTGCTGCTGTGGACGTGGCTACATGAACCTCTCTCCGAGTCTCTGCTTTCAATTCTTTGGGGTGTGTGCTCAGAGGCAGAACTGCTGGGTCAGGGGTGCCTGGGTGGCGCAGTCATTAAGCGTCTGCCTTCGGCTCTGGGCGTGATCCCGGCGCTCTGGGATCGAGCCCCACATCAGGCTTCTCTGCTGGGAGCCTGCTTCTTCCTCTCCCACTCCCCCTGCTTGTGTTCCCTCTCTCGCTGGCTGTCTCTCTCTGTCAAATAAATAAATAAAATCTTAAAAAAAAAAAAAAAAAGAACTGCTGAGTCATAGGGTGATTCTATGTTTCGTCTTTTGAGGAGCCGCCATACTGTTTTCCACAGAGGCCACGGCCATTTTACATTCCCACCAACAGCGCCCAAGGGTTCTGATCTCCCCACATCCTCGCCAACACTCTTTTTTTTTCTGGTGTCTTGATAGTAGCCGTCCTGGCGGATGGGAGATGGTATCCCAGTGGCCTCCAGCTTATTACTGGTATCTGTCCTTTCCCCGAGGGAATGTCAGCCCCCCAAAATCAGGAACTCATCTCTACTGTCCTGGCCACGTCCTCAGGGCCTAGAACAGTACCTGGCACTTAGCAGGTGGACTGGAAGCAAAAGTCAACTGACAAGCAGCTTGGACAGGCAAGATGGATTTGAGGCCATTTAAGGAGTTCGAGCCACAGGCCTCAAAGGCTGTTTGGAAGGACGAGGGGAGAAAGGGCTCCGGCTCTAGGCCCAGTCAGGCTGTGAGCGGGGGCAAAAGCTGCAGGCCAACTTGGCAGGAGCTGGGTCCCCTTGGGTGTGGTATCAATTTCTGTCCAAGCCTCAATTTCTTCCTCCATGAGATGGAAATGAGAATGGTGTCCACTTCATGAAGTCACCGAAGAGTCGGGACGAGAATCCTCGCAACGTGTCTAGCTTGCGACAAGGCACACCACCCTCCACAAACATCAGCTTACGGCCTCCCCGAGGAGAGACGAAATCGGGTTGTTCCTCACACAGCAAGGCCCTCCAGCACGCCCAAGAGCCCCAGAGGTCTGTGCAGAAGAGAAACTATCTAGGGAATGTGTTTTCAACAAAGTGAACGCCAAAGGAACACGTGTCTAGAGCCGGAGCTGTGGCCTTTAAAAGCCTCCAGCTTCCCCGCCTGGCTCAGGACGCGGGAAGCTCACTCCCTTGGCTGGCCCGAGACCTTGGGCGGCCTCTGCAGCAAGAGCCAGGAGCCGAGAGCCGCACCGGCCTGCTGAATCCCCGACCGTCAGAGTGGTTCACAGGATCAGCACAGCCTGGAAAGCAAGCAAGGGTGGGGGCAAAGCTCCTGATCCTGAACTTGGTTCTGCCAACACCGTTTTGGTTCAAAAGCTCCATGTTGTCTTGATAGAGTTCAAAGTCACTGGGTGTCTGGGGTGTATTTCTGCCACCACGCCATCAGCCACACATCCCTCTCCCGCCTCCACCAAATTCTTGGTCTCTGAATCCTAACAGCTCGTGGCAGTGAATCTCACCTTCCACAGCCTGCCAATGGCTCTTAAACTCCTCCAGCCGAACATTTCCTAGGCCTGGTCTGGAGCTCGGTTTCGCACTTCTGCATGAAAGACATGACAAGCCCAGAGTGACAAGTCCTCCCTGGGCCGCCCCCACCCTTTTCCCAGCCCCCCTCCCCACCATTCATGCATTTCTTTCTCCACTCTCCTTTTCTTCAAAGAATAAACTGAATGACAACCATCAATAATGATGACGATGATGGTAATCAAACAGCAATGCCCAGGGACAGGAGGAAGTCATTGGGAAAGGGCACAGAGGACTTCTGGGGGTGACGGCAATGGGCTCCATCTTGGTCTTGGTGGCAGTCGCACAAGTTGCATATTTGTCAAGATCCACTGAACTGACCACTTAAGATCTGCACTTTACAGTGTCCCGTTATTAAAATCAAAAAGAATGACCCAACAGCAACAGTGTGAATACATCTTTGACGACGAGACAGCCCCAATAACAGCAGCGGCGTAGCTAACTATAATGTTTACCATTCCTGCCTTAACTTTATTTGATCTTTACAACTTCATGATACGTTTCTATTCCCATTTTACAGACAAGGAAACTGAGGGACTTTGGAGAATTCCAGTAACTTGCCCAGCCTCCCACAGTTAGGAAGCGGCAGGGCCAGGTTACAGATCCCAGTAGCTCCCCGTGTGCCCGGGGATGTGCTGCCATGTGTTTTATACGATCACAGCTTTTCCAGAAACTTCCGCAACGAAGCCCTAAAGCCAAGCACTGCAACTGCCACCGTCAATGACAGCAGCCCCAGGTGGATACCGGCACGCTGCCCACTGAGCCAACCCGCCACCTGGACATCCGATACTTTCCAAGCAAGGATGGCAAGTCCCTGCAACTTTGAGCAGCTCAAGAAAGTGAAACATCTTTTTTTTTTCCTCCTAACTACTGAAAGATCTATTTATTCTGGCTCTTAACAAAGTTCTTTAGGAATCCAAAGCTAGAGAGTATACATATGTGTGTGATTTTTTATTCTTAACAAAACAAATATAGACAACGGGCCTTTTTTCCCCACATGCTTGACGTTCGACTGCCTCCCCCTCACACTCTTCAATCCATACTGCAATATCCCAGCTCTAAATGACTTCCTACTCTGTCCTCAATGTTTTATGTGCACCGTCTTACGACAACTCCGTGAGGAAGCTCGGACTGTATTCTACCTTTTACAGGGGGGAAAACAGAGGCTTTTTTTTTTTTTTTATCCCAAAAGAATAAACAACCTGCCCAGAGCGGTGAACAACGGGGTTGAGATTTAAACTCATCTGAGCCCTTAATCACAGTGACAAAGTGATTCCTCAAACATGACTTCCAAGTCGTTTGGCTTTGAGTCTTTCGTTTTGATAATCTGGTGTCTGTGGACACAACGCTGTCGATGGGAACTCCTGAACAACCTCTACAAAACAGAGCTCCGTATTCTCACCAGCTCCTCTCAGGGCTTACGACTTCATACCTTTGCTCGGGATACCCCTGGGCCCCAGAACACCGTACCCTTTTAACACTACACGTTGTGTGTTTGAAATGTGATTGCAGTCACTGTTAACGTCGGATCCTCGCAGAGATTCAGGACCTCATGTACAAAAAGAACAAACACAGGAAAATCCACCTGCAGACTTTTGCACAGGGAGTAAAATGCTGTTGCTCCATTTGAATGTATGTAGCACTGTGTTGGCTCAACATTTAGTGAAAACTATGGTCTTGGCGTAGTGAAGAGAAGGGCCATATGCACCCCAGTGTTCATAGCAGCCTTGTCCACAATAGCTAAATTGTGGAAGGAACCGAGATGCCCTTCAACAGATGACTGGATTAAGAAGCTGTGGTCCATCTATACAATGGAATATTACTCAGCCATCAGAAAGAACGATTACACAACATTTGCAGCAACATGGATGGGACTGGAGGAGATTATGCTAAGTGAAATAAGTCAAGCAGAGAAAGACAATTATCATATGATTTCTCTCATCTATGGAACATAAGAACTAGGAAGATCGGTAGGGGAAGAAAGGGATAAAGAAAGGGGGGTAATCAGAAGGGGTAATGAACCATGAGAGACTGTGGATTCTGGGAAACAAACTGAGGGCTTCAGAGGGGAGGGGATGGGGGACTGGGATAGGCCAGTGATGGGTATTAAGGAGGGCACATACTGCATGGTGCACTGGGTGTTATACGCAAATAATGAATCATGGAACACTACATCAAAAACTAAGGATATACTGTATGGTGATTAACATAACATAATAAAAAATTATTATAAAAAAATATGGTCTTGGCAGTCATTTTAAAAAAAAAAGTTATCTCTGGGGAGAGGAAGGCAGTTACGATTGGAAAAGGACATATGGGGGAACGCGCAGGGAGCCCGCGCTGTCCCGCTACTTGCCCTGAGTCCGACTCCCCTTATGATGACTTGCTAAATTCTGCAGATTCTATGCACTTTCCCGCGGGCAGGTTCCGTGGTACAACACAGTCAGGTGGAAAAGAAACTGAGCAAATTGACAACTGGAAGTACCAGGACCTAAGGATAAGATTTCAAAATTTGTTTTCATATGTTCAAATCACGGAAACGAGGGCTTGGGGGGGGGGGTCTTCTCCTCCCTTCTTTAAAATATTTCTGGAAATATATTTTTCACAAATGCTCCTGAGACCACATGCTAGAATCGGATCATCACTCCTGACCAGTCAGCCCTAACTTCGGCGGCAGCCCTCCCTTGCCGAACTTTAAACCTGGTCCACAGTCTAAAAACAAGGCAAGGTTCAACCTCCAGCTTTTCCCCCTTGAGAGATCCTGAGACGGTCATGAGACCACTGTTACACTTCTCCCTCTCCATGGACAGTCTTTAACTTCTTGAACTCTGACTCCTATACTTCCAATGGAAAACCAAACTAACATCTTTACTCCAAACTCACACGAAGGAGAAGTTCTAGTACGCTACGGAATGAAGTTCCGGGAAGGAGGGAGGGATGGACAGGTGGAGCACAGGCAATGTCCAGGCAGCGAAACCACTGTGTCTGACATCGTAATGGTGGATACTTGCCATTATACGTCATGCCGCTACCCAGAGGATGTCCACACAGCATGTGAACGTGAACGTAAACCAGGGACTTCGGTTAATAATCCTGTATCGATATTGGCTCATCAATTACAACAAATGTACAGTAGTTCCCCCCCCGCCCCAGCCAACCACGGTTTCAGTTACCCACGGTAACCACACAGTCAACCACACGGTCCAAGGTTCTGCTGCACCATCGGAGGGTCTGCCGCAGCCTGACGTGACGTCACAATGCCCATGTCACTCCCCGCACAGGCACTTTGTCACGGAGGCATTTTATCATCTCACATCATCACAAGAAGGGTGAGTACAGCACAGCAAGAGTTTTGCGAGAGAGAGGACATTCACATAACTTTTATTACCTTATATTGTTATGACTGTTCTATTTTGTTGTTAATCTCTTACTGTGCATAATTTATAAATTACACTTTACTACAGGTATGTGTGTACGGGGAAAGGCATAGTGTAGACAGGGTTCAGTACCATCCGTGGTTTCAGGCATCCACTGGGGTCTTGGGACAAATCCCCCATGGATAAAGAGGGGGTATGGCCGTACCACCTTAATGCAAGATGTGAATAGCAGGGGAAGCTATGTTGGGGACGGTGAGGGACTCTATGAGAAATTTTTTTTTTTTTACTTTCTGCTCGATTTTTCTATAAGCCTCAAGCTGACCTTAAAAATAAATGCTATTCATAAACAAACAAAAATAATAAAATCTGGCAAATGTCCTATATCTGGGGCTAGGGCTTCAGGTCGATTCTCAAAGCCACAACTTGCAGCTAATTAAATTAATAATATCACCTTGTTAAAAACTGTTCTTTAAAAGACACTGTTTAAAAAAAAAAAGTGAAAGGGTTAAGCCAGTAAACGGGAGAAAATATTCACAACACCTCTCTCTGACATCATTCTTGATTGCAAAATGTATAAATAATGAAACAAACCACCCCCCCAAGGGGGAAAAAAAAGGGCAAAGGATTTTAACAATCCTTCCACAAAGCATATACGGATGCCCAATACACCTGTGAAAAGATGGGCAACACCATCAGTCAGCAGACAAACGCAAATTCAAGCCATGATGAGACGTCCGTTCACACCCACTAGAAGGGCTCATATTAAAGAGACTGACAGTACCAAGTGCCGGTGAGGACACGGGGCCACTGGAACTCTCTCTTACGTCTCAGGGGGAATCATAATGTGGTACAAGCACTTAGGGAAACAGTCTAGTAGTTTCTCAAAGTTAAACCTGTGTCAATGCGTGCATGCCACTCCCAGGTACGTATCCAGGAGAAATGAAAGCGTATATTCCCACAAAGGCTCACACACGAATGTTCACAGCAGGCTTTATGCGTAATAGCCGAAAATGGAAAACCACCCAAAAGTTCTTTAACAGGTAAATATGAAATACTGTATGCCCACACAATGGAATACCCCTGCGTGATCTTAAAAAGGGATAAGCTGTTGATAAATGCGGTAACATGCGTGGAAGTCAAAACACGGGCTCTCTCTCCAGGAGCACAGCCTAAGGAAAGGCCAGGCACGGCACAGCGCAAAGGCAGCCCACGAAGCAGGCTCTTGCCACGAACAGAATCTGGCAATGCCTTGATCTTGGACTTACCAGCCTCCAGAACAAGAAGGAATAAATGTCTACTGTTCAAGCTATGCAACCGATGGTATTTTGTTAAAGTAGCCTGAGCTGATGGAGACCCCTGCCCAAGGCCAGCAGACATTTGCTCTATCCACATGGACAATCGTGACCTGCTTTCCCCAAAATGCCAGGGTCAAATGCCAGGGGATGCCAAAAATCCCAGCCGCCCACCCAAGGACAGGGCTGCTGCCACCCTCCTGGCTCTGTTCGCTTTGAATTTTCTCAACAAGGACCCCAGGGCATGGGGAGAGCAGGCAGACATGTGCTGGCTAACCGTGCCCAGCTGAGGACTCATGTGGGAGAGCCCCAGGAGTCGGTAACTAGAGTAAGAGGTCCACGCCTCCGTGCGACATCCCAAACCAGAGTGACGAAGGCACCTGCAGATCAGAGACCTGCCCGGTCCTCCCGTTCGCAGCACACACACACCTAACACGCCACAGGGCACGCTTGGTCTCCCGCAGAGATCCAGAGGCCTTGATACCCACTCTCAGATCCTATCACCTCCGTCTCAGAGAGGAGTTACGCAAACCGTACTTTGTTCTGTTAAAAAGAAAAACAATATAAAGTGAGAGGACAAGAGCCCTGCTGGGTTTCAGCTTGCTTTTGTACAGGATTTCACTGAGCTGACAAAACAGCTCCTTGCTCCACATCCCAGCTGATTCCAGTGAGAGTGCTGTCAGTTGGGCGGGGACTCAGCCAGCAGCAGGGGCTGTCCACATGGGGACCCCAGGGGAGGGACTCATGGAACTCAAGGTGGGCCAAGGCACGGCTCAGGATCGCTCCACACCGCATTGCACAGAGTGGGTCCAGAAGCTGTCACGTTGGTCAGGCCACCCCCTGATGCCTCAGTTTCCCCTTCTATAAAATGGGGAGGCTGAAATCTTGTCTTTCAGAGGGTTGCCGTGAGGATTCGTGTGCTCACCAGCACACAGCAAGGATCAAACAAATGTCAGAGCTTTGAATCCCCTGGCTGCGCTGCTTTTCCTTCCGACTTCAAATCTTAGGCACGGCCTTCGAATCCCCAAAGCCTCGATAATCACAAGAGAACAGTCTTACAAAACAGGAGGAAACGAAGTTTATCTGCTAAGCTACCTTCCCAGATACCGACACACAGAACCGAGCTCTGACCTACCTGGATCGGTGCCCTGACTGAGAAAAGGCCCAGTTGCCGGTTCATTCCAATATTCATGGGGTGCCCGTGGAATGCTCAGCCCCAAATGGGGCTGGAGGAGGGCCTGCAGAGGAGAATCAAGCCAGTCCCCAGCTCAAACTGGGCTAAATAGGGTGACACCGGGATCTGCCCCTGAAGAAAACATCTAGGGGGAAACTGATGCTAAAAGAAGAACGGCTCAGGGACAGTCTGATGGAGGTATCTGGGGTTGGAACCAAGTGGGGGGTAGTGTGGAGCAGAGATTTCACTGCTGAAAGATGCTTCTGGCTGGGAACCAACGGGTGAGAAATTAACTGCTGGGCACCACCCACATTACCAACTGACCTCAACAACACCTTCATGGAGGTACCACTATCCCATTTTACAGAGAGGGAAACTGAGGTTTGTGGATATTCGACTACTTACCCACCCAAGACCTCAGAAGTGTTAGGACTAGGAAAGCATAGGAATAAGAAGGAAGGTACTGGCCATGTGATCCTGGGTAAACTACTTAGTCTCTCTGTGCTCAGTTTCTCCATCTAGAGAATGGGAATAACAGCAGCACCTACTTCTTTGGGTTGTCAAGAAGATGAAAGGTATCAAGACCTACAAAGCTCTAAAAACAGCGTCCAACACAGAGTGAGCACCAGGGGTATACTTTTGCCAAAACTCTTTGCACCACTCGCTTCAAATGTGTGTCTTTTATTGTTTGTAAATTATAGCTCAATAAAACTATGAAAAAATAAAAGTTGCAAACAATCAGAGAAGTAAACAAACATAAACATCAGAATCTTTGTTGCAGCATTCTCTCACGCCAATGATAAATCGGAAACAACCTTACAACGTCCACCAATACAGGAATTAAAAGTCTGATATAGATTCATATTTACACTGGGAGAATATTAATAGATCCAAGAGGAAAAAGAAAAACAGACTGCAATACAGGCATCAGACAGCATCATATAACCTCATTTTCTTGAACACATTAATAGCATTCCAATTGACAGACATATGCTTGCAGAGACAATTATGAAAGATTTCTCAACGAAATTAAGAAGCCATGCTTGGGGGTAGGGGTAGATTTCAGGGTGAACTGCTACTCTTCCTTTTACTGATATTTCTCAAAAATAAGCACGGATAACTTAAGAAATAAAAAGTGTACTTTTTAAAAAAGACCTAATAAATGTTTTCTTTTTACATGGGCAAGAATCTAGGGATCTGCAATGCAATTAACAGCAGCCCCCCCCCTTACCCATGGGGGATACATGCCGAGATCCCCACAGGAAGCCTGAAAGTGCGGATTGTACTGAACCCTGTGTATTTTATGTTTCTCCTATAAGTACCTATAAATCAGGCACAGCAAGAGATGAATAATAGCCAATGACTAAGTAGAACATTGTAACAATAGACCGTAATAAAAGTCACATGAATGTGCTCGCTCACTCTCTTTTAAAAGATCTTACTGTGCCGTACTCCTGCCTCTCGCTCCTGTGATGGGACGAGATGATAAAATGCCTACGTGATAGGACGCAGGCGACTCGTGACCCTCTGACATTCATCAGGAGGATCGTCTGCTGGCCGCCAACAGCTGACCACAGGTAACTAAAACCACAGGAAGCGAAACCGTAGATAAGAAGGGACTACTGCATACAGAAACACAAGGGAGTGATTATTCACACTCAGACCAGTGGTTATTGGGCAGGAGGCTGGGGGGGGGGGCGGGTATGAAAGAGACTGGGAACCTTGGCCCATCAAGGGGCTTAAGTGGGAACCCACAAGGCGCTGTTTCTTGAACTGAACGAAGGCAACGAGGGTATTCACAGTAGAGTGCTGGCTCTCAGCCGGGGAGCACTGGACAGCGATGCCTGAAGATGGCTCTGGTCCTTGCGACTTGGGACGATGCTGCTAGTGTCTAGTGGGTGGAGGCCGAGGATGCCGCTTACCACCCCGCCATGCACAGGACGGCCCCGAAACACAAATTACTCAGCGCAAAATGTCAGCAGTGTTCAGACTGAGAAACACCCGCCTAAACTTCTCGTGTTAAAAAGAGAAAAAAACAGAAAAGTGTTCACGATCAAGAAACATACTAAGAGAGGACCAGCTTTATAAAGTGATCCAGAAAATGCATGTTAAAACCCCAGTGATATACCCTCCCATGCCCTCCACCTGACTGTAAACGAAAAACTCTGACATTTCCCCCCCCAGTTTGGGGGAAAGATGTGGGGGGAAAAACGGTGACTTTTATTCTCTACCGAAGTGAGTAAAAAGTTAAAATGTTTTCCGGATGCTTGGGTGGCTCACTTGGTTAAGCACCAGACTTTTTTTTTTTTTTTAAGATTTATTTATTTATTCGGGGGAGGAGCAGAGGTAGAGGAAGAATTTCAAACAGACTCCCTGCCCAGCTGGGAGCCAGACACAGGACTCGATCTCAGGACCCGGAGATCATGACCTGAGCCGAAACCAAGGGTCCAACGCTTAAGGGACCGAGCCCCCCAGGAGCCCCAAGTGTCTGACTCTTGATCTCAGCTCAGGTCTCAATCTCAGGGTTGTGAGCTCAAACCTGAGGTTGTGCTCCATGCTGGGCGTGGAGCCTACTTAAAACACGCACACACACACACACACACACACACACACACACACAAACTTTCTTTTAATGTTTTCATTGTTAATTGCCTTAGAAAACAAATAGCCCTTATCCATTGTGTTCGATCATTAATTTAAAATTTTTTTACACCTGTCTAGGATGCTATGTTAAACAAAATTGAGGACGTAAAATTGTGACACTAAAAATATTTGCATGTTGCGTATCTAACAAGCTATTAAAAATAAAAGCTTTCGGTCAAAAAAAAAGAAAAGAAGAGAACTCCTCTAAAGCAGGACTCTTTAGGGTCAGCACTTGGCTCTCGGCCTCTGCCTGCAGCCAAGACAGAGAAAATGAGGTTTTGGATGATGGACCCGATCCTCCGGGCGGATGTGAGCAACCACCGCCAGCCCCCCCACCACCCCCAACACCACCCTTAGTCATGAACAATAAAAAAGTGTAAGGAACACAGACTCCAGATGGCAGATTAAAACCTTTATTAGATTTCAAACAAAAACTCCTACTGTAATACTTCTAACGTGATACAGCCCCGTAAAAATAAAGATGAATCACAGACCATTTTAAAGGAAAGGTTTGGCCACGTGACGTCACAACAAGTCACACTGACTTGCAGCATCCTCACGCTGAGAGCAAGACCCAGAAATAGCAACGAGGGCCAAACAGCGGGGCAGCCCACAGGTCAAGTTCAGCGCTGGCCCAGCCCGCGCTCCTCCAAGCCAGCATCACAAAACCATAAGCACATGATGAGGGAAGGAGAAAGTGCCTTTGCGAAAACTAGTTCCAGCTGTCTCAGGAGGCAGGGTAGCTGGGCTAACAGAGCGAGCGAGGAAGGAGGCTTCCCAGCTCTGGCAGGGCAGAGACATTTTGCCGGCGAAGTAAAGCCTTTATTTCCACACCCCATGTGCACGTCCGTCCCGGGGGGCGGCGGGGGGGGGGGGGACGTTGTTCTGGTGGAACAGTAGATTGTGAGCTCTGACTAAATTTGCCAACACTAGCAGCTTCCAAGCAACCTTCAGAGAAGCCCATCGAACAGTCACTCAGCTACCAAAAGGCCTCACGCAGTGATAAAACGCAGAAACTCGACAGGTCACAACAAGTTAGATTTTTAATCCCCTCTACTGGAGATTGAGAACCCATTAAAATAAACAGTTAACTTTTTCTTTTTAAACCCAAACGACTAGTGATTAAAACTCACTCAACTGGAGAGGCCGAGTAGCAGAGTCACAAAGGCATGTGGTTTAGAATCAAAACAGACCTTGGGCTAGAGGCCAGTCCCGGCCCCACCCCCACCCCCTTACCTGTGCGACCTTGGGCAAGTCACTTTCCCTCCTGTAGCGCTCAATTTCATTGGCTGTTAAACTAGGCTGTAAAGCAAGGAAAATTCCTAGGGTGCCTATGAAGATTAAGTCAAAGCATTCATATAAAGTGACTGAAGCGAGTCAGCCCTCAAGAGCAGCTTTCCCGACAGTGATTATCAAAAATAACAAATCAAAATTATATTCACAAACTCTTTCAAAAACAAGAATGTTAGATAGCCAAAACCTTGGAGGGCAGCCAAAGCCACATTCAGGGGTTGAATTCATAGCCTTAAAAGCTTTAATTATATTCAAAGAACATTATCAAATTCATTCATTCATTCATTCATTCATTCATTCATTCCCCAGTTTATTCCAAAAAGGATCTCAGTATCTGGTGAGTCATCTAAACATTTAACACCGGGGGGGGGGGGGGCAAAAGCATGGCTCAGAATAATCTAAAAATGAAAAAAATTAAGATTCCTTTAAGTAACTAATAAATTGTGGGGAAAGAACTGATAAATAAATCCAGCATCTGCTTTCCTGGAAAAAAAAAACAAAACTGGCAACTCTAAACAGATGTAAGGAGAATATACAAACAAGATTACAGCAAGCATAATAGCATGCTATTAAATCCGAAAATCTCAATGAAACGATCTACTAAGAAAATACAGATCACAAAAGCTGACTCAAAAAGCTCTTACCAGAGGTTAAAAAAAAAAAATTTAAGCTGAATTCTCTAACAACCTAGTATGAAATTTTTCAAAGGTTATCAAAGAATTACTTCCCCAGAAGGTTATATAGCACCATATGATTTTTCCAACAAATAATTGGTTCTTCAAGTGTTAGTCCTGATGCCATAATTCCAAAATATTTAAAATGGAAAACTGCCTAGTTCATTTTATGTGGCTAGACTATCAGATAATAAAACCTAATGAAGAGATTGCAGGATCAAACAGACCAAAAACACAGCACAATTTCACTCATGAACACAGACGGCAAAAATCCCCCCAAAATAATAAAGACTAACCAGAACAAAGCAAACCTAGGAAATCAAATGCAACATTATGCTAAGAGAATAATTCATCACAACCAAGTAGGGTTTACCGCAGGAAAGCAAAGATGATTTTATCTGAGGATATCTGTTAACCATGGATGTCAGGTAACACCACCGTTAAATATTTAATATCAGTCGTGAAGCCCAGGTCAAGAGAAGATTTAAAACTGCAGTGAGAGGTACCACATTTAAGACAAGATTTAAAAAAAAAAAAAATGACCAAAATTTGTAGAGGATAAAATGGCACACGATGAACAAAAAAATTTAAAACTGACCCATCAATGCCACTAAAGGAACTGGATTCAGGATAAATACGCCCATTTGCAGTAGCAACAACGAACAACAAAAACTCCACACACAAGGGTTCCCGGGGGGGGGGCGCACTCAGGTAAGCATCAGACTCTTGATTTTGGCACAGGGCGTGAGATCAAGCCCCACGTGCACTCCCTGCTCAGGAAGGAGTCTGCAGACATTATCTCTTTCACCCCTCCCCCTCCCCCCGGCTTGTGCGCTCGCACTCTCTCTCTCTCAAATAAAGAAATAAATCTTAAAAAAAAAAAAAAAACCTCTATGATACAGGAATCATCATAGCAAGAAATAATACAGAATAGATATTTTTAAGAGAACAACATAAAAAGATTTGAACAAATGGAGGAATTGATTACATACCTGCATGAAAAGGAGAAATACGAAAATATTACAGTGTATCTCTCAAATTAATTTACAGACTTAATACAATTTTTTCCATCAAAATTTCAGTGGGCTTTACGTGTGCTGAAGGGGCTAGACTTGGAGATTCTCAGGTTCAACCGGAAAAAAACGAACACTTTGAAAAAGTGCAACAGGAAAAGCTAGATCTAACATTAATAAAACATGTTTGAAATCTATGGTAATTAAATCAGTATGGTATTGGTATAAGAATAGAAACAGACGAATGAGACAGACCTGGCATCCCAGAACCAGGCCATGGTGTTTGGCTGAATTTAATAAATGATAAAGAAAACATCAAGAGTCATTTTGGGAAAGGAACCAATTATTCAATCATTGGAATTCAGGAAATTAAATAACTACTCAGGAAAATCATTTTAGGCTCTCAGTTACACCACACACAGTCTTGGTGTTTGATCAAGCTCTAAGTCCTGGCTAAAATGTCTCAAGAGTGCCACGGCACTTCCCGCCCTGGGGTTCTGTGGTAGATGGCAAAAACCACCACAAATTCCTCCCCTCCGATCAAGACGTGGAGTCTGCCCTCCCTCCAGCTTCCAGCTTGCCTTAGCCATGTGACTTGCTTTGACCAATGGGAACTCAGCACACACGAAGCAAACGGAGACTTGGAAAACACTTGTGCTCTAGGGATTAATCTCTTGCCGCTTTTGGAACTTCCAGACCATCAGGTGATCCAAGTATAAGCTAGCCTACTGCGGGACGAGCGGCCACAGGGAGGAAAACCAAAGCATCCCAGTTGACAGCCCAGTAGCAACTGCCAGGCACGTGACTGAAGGCCATGCTAGATCACCCAGCCACCAGCCATCCCGCCAGCTGATCCCAGACTCGGGAGAGAGCCAAGCCCGTGTCTGTGGTCAGCTGATGGGTCCAGCCCAGCAAACCCACCCCACTAACCCACAGAACCGTGAGGAAAGTAAATGACAGCTGTGGAAAGCCATTATGTTTCAGGGAGGTCTGTTACACAGCAAAAGCTAGCTGATACAAGTTCCAAAAGAAGGGTCTACGTCCTCCCAATAAACCACACACCCCCTACCCCGGCAGTTTAGGTTGGTCTGAGTCGATTCCCGTCACAAGCAATCACGAGTTGACCGAGACGCTCAATGCTGAGCCAGAAAGACAAAATCAGACTGAGGTTCCCACCCTCAGTCCCTTCCCCATCTGGAAGCTACTTCCTCTCTGCTACACCCATTCTACTCTGCTTACACTGAAAAGCACTCTGTTCCCTGTTCCCCCAAGAGAGAAGAGAAGCCAGGAAGGAGCTGACATATTCCTCGTTCTTGATGACACTCTCATGCCCCACTCAACACACCTATCCCTTCCTTGTTCCTCTTCTCATTCACACGTACCTAGAATAGCCTCTTTGTTGTTGTGTGCAACTTTCCCACGTCTCTCCTTCCTCTATTCCACGGACTCTCAAGGAGGTACAAAGGTTGAACAACAATTCAATGTTTTATTTCAGAGTTAAGAGAGGGGGAAAAAATCAAGATAAAAAAAGAGCAGAGGAATGAGATTTTTATTTTTATCAAAAGAGGGGATATCAGGTCAAAGTTGAGAAAAAATGATGACAGATGGGGTCCTTTACCATTTTCTCATTTCAGATGAGGAAACAGAGGCTCAGAAGAGCCAGACAACTTGTCCACGGTCACGTGACAGATACAGGACTCAAATCCAGGTCTGTCGGACCCTAGAGCTATCTCTAACCATGGAATGAAATGCTCTAGAATGATGAAGATGCCCTGGAGCGACACTGCCCAATAGAACTTTCTGGAATGATGGAAATGCTCTACATCTGCATTGTCTGAATGGTGTTGACGGTAACCGAGGAAGAAATGTTTCATTCCGTTTACTTTTAATTCATTTAAACTTTGCCACATGTGACCAGTAGGGCTACCTTAGGGAGAGCCCAGCTCTGGAGTTCACCATGTTGGTTCTCCACTGCCATCAGAGGTGGGACCCTCAAGATCGTTACCCTTGCTGAAGCCCACCCACCCACCCACCCACCCAGAAGGAGCAGCAATTGAAAGATGTAAGACATTCAGGGGGAGAACAGCGTGAGCAAAATGGGCTTACCGCCAAACCTAGGAAAGCCTTCTAGAAATACTCTAATGTCCTCTAGAATAGAACAGACGGCCCATGCCACTTCAGCAAGAACAGACCCCTAAGAACCGAATCCCATTGACCATTCCCGGCTGGCTAGAACCTTTTCAAGATCTCCTTCACCAAGTTGGGGACAAACAGAAATTTGTTTGCCTCTGTGTAGGCAATATTCGCACTGTGGGTCAAGGGGGAATCAAGGTCATTTTCTGACTTCTTTGATTCAGAATTTGTAACTTTTATGACCTGGGTCCACCTTAGCTTCCTTCATCCCTCCTCCCAAGACCTCAAGGCCAATGTGCCACTGTGCCCTTCACTCTCTCGCATCCCCAACTCCTGTTTTTCATCCTACAGATGCCCAGTGTTGTTATCTGCCATCCCCAACATAAGACACTGATAAACTCCCAATGGCCAGAAGTCCCAAAATCAAGTCAAGCAGTGAACCAGATTTGTGGCTGTGTTTCAAAGGCATCCTTTCAAAACTGTGAAGAACGTCTGTGAAGAATTATGCCCTCTCCTGAACCACAGGGGTATCTTTTTTTTTTTTTTTCAGAGAGACAGTGAGTGCAGGAGTGTGCGGAGGGGGAGGGAGAAAGAATTTTTTTTAAGATTTTATTTATTTATTTGAGAGAGAAAGAGAGAAGACAGCACAAGCAGGGTGAGAGTCAGACAGAGGGAGAAGGAGAAGCAGACTCCTCACTGAGCAGGGAGCCCCATGCAGGGCTCAATCCCAGGACCCCGGGATCATGACTGAGCTGAAGGTAGACACTTAACCGACCGGGCCACTCGAGTACCCCGAGAACTTTTTTTAAAGATTTATTTATCTATATGAGAGAGAAAATGCACACAAGTGGTGGGGGGGTACAGAGGGAGAATCAGGCTCCCCACGGAGCAAGGAGCCTGATGTGGGACTCGATCCCAGGACCCTGGAATCATGACCTGAGCCGAAGGCAGACACTTAACCGACTGAGCCACCCAGGCATCCAGGGAGGGGGAGAATCTTAAGCAGCCTTAATCCCATGACCCTGAGATCATGACCTGAGCCAAAATCAAGAGTCAGACGCTTAACTGACTGAGCCACCCAGGTGCCCCGATGTGGGCATCTTTAAGACAATTCTCCACCTTTTTTTCTTCATCAAATTCATCCCTATTTGGAACATCTCTCCTTTCTCGGATTCATCTGCTGTTTTCCCTCTGGAATGTGTCTCAAGGTCTTGTCCACTCTGTCTTCTGCAGAACCACGAGCCCGAAGATCAACTTCTTGGGTTGTTGTTGTTTTTTTTTTTTTCTTGCCCTTGTAAAAGTCCTTTGCAAATAACCCTCATACCTCACTCCCTTATAAAAATAGTTTTCTTAGCAAAAGTTGCCTTCATAAAGAACACAAAGTTTCATTACGAAGTTCAGTCTGTGCCTTATTTATTATACACTAAAAACAGGGAGACCAATGAGTACCATTTTACTACATGACAGAATTTTCAGATTTTAAAAAAGAAAAAATAATCAAAGAGCCACAGCCTTGCCCAAAGGGAGGAGCAGCCATCAGGCTATACATTCATTTTGTGTGATTTTCTAAATCCGTGTCTTCTTTGATAATACAATAATTAAAAAAAAATAATAAGACCAAAAGCGGGGCGCCTGGGTGTCTCAGTCAGTTAAGCATCTGCCTTCGGCTCAGGTCATGATCCCAGGGTCCTGAGATCAAGCCCCAGATCAGGCTCCCTGCTCAGGAGGAAGCCTGCTTCTCCCTCTCCCTCTGCTCCCCCTGCTTGTGCTCTCTCTCTGTCAAATAAATAAAATCTTGGAAGGAAGGAAGGAAGGAAGGAAGGAAGGAAGGAAGGAAGGAAGGAAGGAAGGAAGGAAGGAAGGAAGAAAGGAAGAGAAAGAAAGAAATCTCGACTCAATCCGTTAAACAGAATTACTAAATGACCCAGCAATCCCACTCCTAGATGTGTCCCCCAAGAGAACTGAAAAACGTATTCAAACAAAAGCTTGTACAGGAATGTTTATAGCAGCACCACGCACAACAGCCAACAGGTGGAAACAACTCAAATATTCATCTGTTGGTAAATGGATACACAAGACTGGCATATCCATACAATGGAATATTATTCAGCAAGAAAGAGGAACGGGGTCCTGATCTATGCTACAATACGGATGAATCACAAAACCATGTCTACGGAAAGAAGACACAAAAGCCACGTATCACATGATTCCATTTATACTGAAACGTCCAGAATAGGTAAACCCACAGAGATAGAAAGCAGACCAGTGGGGCCTGGGGGGTGAGGGGGAGGGGTTCCAGGGAGGAGAGGGAGGGGAACGGGGAGTGACTGCTAACGGGTACAGCTCCTTTGTGCGATGATGAAAAGTATATAGTGGTGATGGTCGCACTGCCCTGTGAATGTACCAAATGTCGCTAATAGTAAATCTTATGTGTATTTTACCACAATTAAAAACATTGTTTTTTAAAGAAGAGAAATCTTGAATGCTTCGGATCAAGCCCGTCTTGCTTTTGCATGCTTATCTCCTTCTGTGATAGCCAGCAGCTTCTTTGCAAAGGTGAAAAACCTTTAGCCTCCACACCACTAACAAGATAGCCTGTGGCAGGAATCCCACTTGTCCGTGAACAAGGGTTGCAGGTAGTCGATCGGCAAACACCAGCCCTGCGCACACTCGTGCCGTGTGACTAGCTGTCGGCACTTGAAACCCCGTCCTTATCAGATCTTCTGAAGAGAAGAGTTTCTCATAGGCAAGCACTTGGAAACACTCTAGAAAAAGCCCATCAAGGAACGTCCCTCTCTAGACAGCAGCCAGCAAGCCCGGGATCATAAAAGACCCAAGACCCTCCCTGATGGGACCAAAAAAAAAAAAAAAAAAAACAGCAAAGAAACTTCTATAATAAAAAGGTCAAAGGACCCTCCACCCAAAACCCTCCAGGCAGTTGACAATTGTAGGATTTTATCTACCAGATGCCCCCCAGCTCCATCCCGTCCCTCTGTGTCCCGTGGCTTGAGGCTGGATTGGGAGACCTTGGGTCACTTCCCAAACCTAGAACTGGAGGAAATTAGCCCAATTGCTGCAACCCATACGGTCCCACCCATGACAGACAATGGGGCCCCAGAGGAAAGCAATGGGGGTTTTTTGTATCCTATTTAACATTATTTCTCTCTAAGCCTGATCTGGCCCAGACACCCTCCAAGCCCGAGAGAGACAGAGAGACAGAGAAGAGCGAGGAAGAATGGAAGAGGGGATACAGTTTTGAAACTCTTCGCTGGGAAAGGGAACGTTCTATCCGGGACAGGTGTGTGGAGAGAGAAAGACGGGCACATGGTTCTGTATTCCAAGCCCAACTGGACCTGAGGTCCCCGGGACCTCCCGCGGCATTTCAGGTGTTCAGTCACAAAGAACAGATTTTAATTCTGACAAAGGGTCTGGTGACACGGTGGGAAATAACTAGTCAATGAATTTGGTCAAGGAGGAGGGAATAAAAGACAAACTTGTCAGACCAGTTAGCAAGTTACCAGACAGCCACCTTTCCATAATTGTGTATTTAACTCTACACCACCTTCTTCCAAAGGATTGGGCCAATTTACTTCTCTAGGCGAAAAAGCAGTTAATTGGAATCCCTTAAGCCCTCTCCAGGAAGCCGGGCACCCGTCCAAACTTAAGTCTGAATCTTCACTACTAAAGAGTTGGACAGTACTGTCCCCAAGATGCCAGGGAACCACACAGTCAACTGGTCTACCTTCTTCCCTCAGCATCCTGGAGCTACCACAACGCTTTCTGCCTAGTTTGTAACCTTATAGTGACGTCTTTGACTTTTTCTCCAACTCAGCAACATGGGGTCCCAGCAACATGCCTGGTTCGGCACAGCCGTTCACTCACTATCAGTGAAACAGGCCGTCCGGAATACAGCCCCAAGGTAACCTTTATGACCTCTCCCTTGCGCCACAGGAAAACATCTGGCACCCAAAGCACATGATGGTCTGAGGCTCTGCACGTCATGAGGCAGCCTCCTTACTCTTGCCCACAAAAGGCATCAATGTTCTTTGTCATTGCCATTCCACCCATCTGGAATACCCTTCCTTCTTCCCCTCTTTCTAAGCGTCATTTGCCAGCTGAACCAAACCACTCCAATCTGGAACAACCACTCTCCTTCCACAAATGCCAACGGCAACTTGTCATCAACCCTGGGAAGGACAGGGAGCACTTGCTCTTTCCTGCTACACAAAACCCAGTCGTCTCCAAAACCAGAAGTTCATTTTAAAACTTCCAATCATCGCCATGATAAGGAAATTACCATGACCCTGGATTTTTTTTTTTTTTCAGTTTGGTGCTTTTAGTCCTCCCCTAGATTGTTTTAAAAGATTATTGACAAAAACAAAAAGGAATATGGATGACAAATTCAAATGGTCCATCATGCTACACAGTCCACCATCTTTTATAATTATTATTCAATACCCGTGTGCACGTGTTAGACGTCCCTGTTTTCTGCAGGGACCACAGTGACACGGCCACAAAGGAATTTAATTTATCAATATTCTGCAGCGATATTATCTAGAGAACATTGTGATTTCCAGGTGCTCTGGCTCCAGACATGTCTAGAACCACCAATCTGATGACTCACTTGGAGGGGAACGGGGAGGGGAGGGGAGGCACCTACCTGCCTTATGGCGTCTCCTGCCAGCTGGGTTCCTTGAATGGTTAATTCGCTCCTGCCCTTTGACGCCCCAACCAAGCAAGAGCTCCTGATGTAAGGTAAGCTAAGGATGGCCTGCCATACCTCGCAGTCCCCTCCCCTCGGTGCCAGCAAGGGGCAGGGGGACTGCGTTGGCCAGATGCTAGGATGCTCCCAGTTTCCAGTGAAAACAGCCTCTACCCCAATGCACCCCCTCATCTTTATAAGGTGCATAGCCAAGAACAAAGGTCGGCACAATTTTTTCTGTAAAGAGCTGTACAGTCTCTGTTGCAACTACTCAGGCCATTAACTGCAGCCTCAGGCATTATGGAAATGAACGTATGAGCGCCCTGGGCCACATCCCAAGGAAACTTTATTTGGGGACACCGAAATGTTCATTTCATAGCATTTTCACCTCTCATAAAATATTATCCTTCAGATTTACACATACACACCCACCCACCCAACTTTTTAAAATATAAAAAGCATTCTTAGCTCACGGGCCACACAAAAATCACTGATGGGTTGAATTTGGCCCGTGAGTCAGTTTGCTGCCTCTGGTCAAGGGCACCAGACAAGCCTGAGGTCAAGCCATTTCCCAGCAAGGTCTCCAAGAGTAAGTTCCTTAGTTACTCCTCTAGCCTCAGCGTGCCCTTCTGTAAAATGGGAATCGCAGCCTCTCCTAGGCTGGCTTGGGTGAGGCAGTGCTTGTCACTTAGCACTTAGTAGGTGCTCCATAAACACCGGCTAGGACCGAGGGGTCAAAGACGCCACTGCTTATCTACATGACGGGTGCAGGGGACACAGCAATAAATGCCACAGTCCCCGTCTTCAAGAAATCTTAGCCTGATGCGGGAGGCAGCTCCTACAAGGCGGAGGAAAAGAGCCGTAAGCAGAGGCAGCCAGAATGCTGGCAGGCGAAAATTCCAGGGGATTTCCCCCTCCCCTCCATTTCTTTGTCTTCTGTCCTTCCCCAGCTGTGCACCTTGAGTGCAGGAAAGCACAACGCTGAATAGCTCACCTTCTGAGCTCGAACACCTGGGTTCCCAGCTGGAATCCCACCTCTACTGTCCACTAGCCCTGTGATCCGGAGCAAGTGGCTTATCCGCTGGGGCGGCGGGGCAGGGGGGGGGGGGGGGGCGTGGCCTCGTCTGTGAGAAGGAACTGTGGGGACACTCAACGCAGCGTCATCGGCCAAGCGCTTAGAACAGTGCCCGGCACAAAATAAGCACTGGCTACCAAGAAGATTCTGATCGTGAAAATGTCAAGGGCGGAATTATGATAGTTACTATTTCATATAAAGAGAGCACCCCAACACTCAGAGAACCTGAAACGAAGATGGAAGGAAGTCCAAACCCGGGGAGGAGAGACCTGCCTCCTTCCACCTCCCGCTCCTCCTCTCTCACCGATGGCCCACGCGGCGTCGCGGCCAGTGTCCTGGCACCCTGCGTGCCCCGGCCTCACCCACCCCTCTGACTGGCAGCGAGCAGCTGGGGTGGCCTTCCAGAAAAAAAAATTGCCACTGGGTTTGGCTAGAGCAGCTGGTCAAGCAAGTTCTGTGGCTTCTGCTGCCCCCAAAAGCCCAGAGCTGGGGGTCTCTGGAGCATCTGAAGGCGCCCCTCTGGTGCTGTGGGTCCAACACCCACCCCTCCATCAGCGGGTCGGGCGGTGGGCTCTCCTCTGCCTGTTCCAAACCCAAAATCAGAACCGGAGCCAAACCCTGGCAGGCGGGTCTGCTCAGAAGGGTAATGGAGCCATGATGCTCCCAGGAAGCTTCCAGAACACTCATGGGTGCCAGGTGCAGGGCTAAATGCACCCCTCTTCCACCTCACCTCCTCCCAACCCACAACTCTGATAAGCAGGTCCCAGCATTGTCCCGATCTTTTGGATTACGAGACAAAGGCTTGATCTGGCTCGTGACCAGTGAACAGCAAAACAGGACTCCACGCAGTCCTGATAACCGCCTGGGAAAGGGCCGGTGAGGCCAACCTTCGGCGTCTTCATGACACACCGATCTGGGGGAGAGGAGCTATTCTCAGACCCCAAAGGCAAGTCTGGGGCTTTGAGCCTTGCTCCCACCCGCAGAGAGCCCTCCCCGGTACTCTCCTGGCGGGACTGCGTCGCCATATATTCACGGTCAGTATTGGCCCCCAGAAGGTCCTCTCCAAGGAGGCGGGGGCGGGCTGGTCCCCACCCTGCGGCCCCAAGGACCCCAACGCCCAGCACATAGTAGGCTCTCGATAAAGGCGATTCGTGACCCAGCTTGCATAGACTCCGTCTCCACTCTGCCCAGCCAAGGCCCCTCGCATGTGGCCTCTCCTGCACCCCAAATCCGTGGGAAGGGTGACAGAGAGGAAGCACCTCCAGCCACACACCACAGTGATTTTTTTTTCCTTTTAATTACCTTGACCCTCCTTTAGCCTTCCTTTGCTTTCTCTGCTTAAAGCATCATTGTTTTGAGAACAGAGAGAATGCTACACCGTAGAGAAAGCACAAACCGGGTCCAGAGAACAATCCAACACTTTCATCCCAAACGCTGGCCAGACCCCAAAAGCTTCCAGAGCCTGACAATCACGCAAGAAAAGGACAATGGCTCTGGATGGTTCGGGAAGTTTTTGGGAGGATTCTAGACAACTAAGCAAGTTGATGGATAGCTTTTCATTGGCAGGTGCCTGTCACCTAAGACAGGGGGGCGTCCCCTATAAAGGTTCACTTTGCTCTGTCTCTGTGTTCGAGTCTCACAGGACATTAAATAAGCCTTCAAAAGCCAGGACATCAAGGCAACCTGAGCACTGAAAAGCCAGAGATACACACCCACATCCGCGGCAGCCTTATTCACAGAAGCTAAAATGGGGAAGGAGCCCATGTGCCCATCCACGGACGATGATAAATAAATGTGGTCCATCCACACCATGAAATACCAGTCAGCCTGAAAAAGGGAGCTCGGACACACACACATGACATGGATGAACCGTGAAGACATCACACTTGGCTAAATAAGCCAATGACAGGAGTCCAAACACCATAGGATTCTACTTCTATGAGGTCCCGAGAAGGGTCCCGTCCACACGGACAGAGAGGAGACGGTGGGAGCCAGGGCTGGGGCAGGGGGCGAGGCGTCCGTGCGTCATGGGGACAGAGTCTCCGTGTGGGGAGATGAGAAAGCTCTGGAGGCGGAGGGTGGGGATGGGTGCACAATAGTGCAAGCGTGCTTAATGCCACTAAACTATGCACTCAAAAGTATTTAAGATGGCAGGGCACCTGGCTGGCTGAGACCGCGGAGCGTGTGTGTGTGACTCCTGAGCCCGGAGTCGTGAACTGCAGCCCCGCGCTGGGCATCGACCTTACTTCAAAAAATAATAATAAATAAAAATAGCAAATCTTTAAGAAAAAAAAAAGCTTAAGACGGTAAGTTGCGTATTATGTGTATTTTCCCACAATCAAAGAAATTCAGGGGAAAAGAAGAGGCCCGAGCGGAATTGCACTCAGCAGACAGGGGCGCTGGTTCCAAGAACAATCATTTCAACGGCTGTTACTAGGACGGGACAGTGCTTTGCTAGGGGACCTTAGCACTGATCACACACCAGGAGCAGGTGACATCCGAGCAACCAGGTGCCTCAGCAGGTGTGGGTCACAGCAGTACGCACAGAGCCGTACCTTCCCCTGTGATAAACCCCTCAGTGCTGAAAACACAAGCCTGTTCTCAAAAGCAAAAGATTAGGGGGAAACACACACACACAGACACACCACAAAAAAACACACAAAAAACTGCTCACACCAAGGACACTGCTGCAGATAATACTGTTCTGGATATTTTGACTAAAATGTGTACAGAAATAAATCCACAGAGGAATGTCTTAAATTATATCTCAAGACACAAGAGCCCGGAGCATTTCAAACAAGCACCTAAATTTGGAGACCTCAGCACGGGAATAATAAAAGTGTGTTCCCTGTTCCCTGGTGCCCCAACTGCAAGTGGCTCAACTGTTTCTAAACAGAGGGGACAACCACCCCCCCAAAAAAGAAAACCATATGCCTTTTTTGTGTCTCAGACTCAGCACAAACCCCAACTGTCTTTATTAGCTGTGTGGCCTTAGGTAGGGTAAGGAAACTCTCTGGTCTCCAACATGAAAGAACTGGGCTCCCCTTGCAGCCGTGTGCCCTCGTAACATAGATCCTAGACATCCTCTTCTCCCCTCACCCTCGTGAATGCCATCCCCCCAAATCCATTGCTCCCAGCTTATTCACCCTTACCTGCTGCTGACCCCCCACCTCAGAAACCTCCCTGTTCTACAAAATTCCTAATCCACAAGTAGTCGTTCTACTTCTGCTGAGACTTTGCCCCAACTTTGTGATTTAGCTTCTGTCTGTCCCTGACCTACCGGCGTCCCCAACACTGCTCCACAATATAATAATCACCGTACCCTCCCCATCCTCAAACAATGAGGCTCTCTTTTTCTTCACGGCCCAACCTCTCAGAAGAGGTGTGGCCTCCACTCTCACTTTCTGTTATCCTATCACCCAACACCTGTGCCTCGGAATGGCTCCTCCCCAGGGCTCCGATGGCTCCTCACTGACAATTCCGTGGATTCTACTCAGGACTCACCTTGTGTGGCTTCTTCACGATAGCTTTGGGCTCAGGCGAGAACACCCTCCTTTCTCCTTTCCCTTGTATCTTTTGTGATACGACCATTAAGCGCCCCCCCTCCCCCACTTTCTCCGACCTTGATCTCAAGCTCCACTAATTCTTCCCAGGGAATGTCACGATCTATGAAAGAGTTGAAACAATAAAAAAGTAACGGCCGTGTGTTTGGAACATACCTTCCTGGTTATGAAAACACTATAAAACTACAGTGATTAGAGCAGCAGCAGGCCTGGTACAGGAACATATTGATGGATATCCAAAAACAGACCCCAGATCAATGACAAAGGAGTAAATTTCTGCAATAAATGGCAGTGAGACCCCAACAAGTTATGGGGGCAGGTGGGGGGGGAAGCAATGTCCCTTCGAATCACGCACACAGATAGATCCCAAATGTCCCGGATGGATCTTTTTTAATGATAATTAAAATCAAAACAGGGAATTGGGGGGGAAAAAAAAACATTCATCTTATGGATGGAAAAGGACTTTCTAAACATACAGTAACAAGAGAGGCACGCAAAGCTCCCCGCTCTGGACTCCATAAACATGGGAAGCTTCTCTGGCAACAGCCAGCCAGAGCATTTGCAGCACTGAACAAAACTGTCTGAAAACACATTTGGCAAAAGGGTCAATAGCCTTCATCTATGAAAACCGCACACAGACTAGTATTTCGAAAACCACTGAAGTACTAAAGATAAATGGACAAAGGATATGAACAGGAAGAGAAAACCCAAATGATAAATAAACACGTTTTAAAAGGCTCAACCCCGAGAGCAATCAAAGAAATGCAAATACAAACAGTGACAACACCTCGGCTCCTCCCTGCAGTAAATTATGAAAGACGTTTCAAACAACACTCGAAGCTGGCCAAGGTGTTCCCTCTCAGCCAATGCTAGGAGGAGCGCGCATCGGTACAACATTTCCGGAAAGTCATTTGGCAATCGGTATCAAGAGCCTTTGGCCCAGAAATATCACTTCTGGAAAAGCAAAACCCAAAGAAACAAATCCTCGATAAAGCTCTGATCCCAAAATGTTCATCCTTGTCTTTAGAATAACTGGAAATTGTCTAAATGCCCAAACACAGGGAAAGGTAAATAAACAAAGACACGACAGAACCACGAGAAGGAAGTACCCCACTTGCTTCCTTCCTTTACCCATTTCTTTTCCCAAATGTCTACCCGAGCAACCTTACTTCTATAATCAGAAAAGAGATAAACCATTTTTTTTTTCCAAAACAAAGTCCGCACTCGTCCACCTCTACCCCTCTCAAGCAAGAGGAACATTTGACTGCCTAGCACAGGAGTTGGCAAAACTTGGCCCACAACTTGGCTTGTCAATAAAGTTTTATTGAAACATAGCCATGCCCACTGTTTACGTGTTGCCTGTGGCTGCTTTCCTGATAGAATGGCCACGCTGAGGGGTTGTAATGGGAGACCACATAGCGTGCAAAGTCCAAAGTATTTACTGTCAGAGCCTCTGCAGAAAAAGTGCCCCCCCCCCCGCCCCAGTCTGAGGAAGGCCTCCAGCTTCTTGCTAATGAATGAGGTGCAAGAAGTGGCTAGGAGCCCTGCATACCCCAGCATACCTTTCTGGCAGTGGCTGTGTGTCCAACACCTCTCGACAAACTGCCCGTTGATGACAGTGGCAGGGCAGTTGGTCTTGCCCTTTGCAGTGCCTGGACAGATGTCCCCACACTCCTCATTGTCGTCTTTGTTCAGCACAATGTAATTATCCTCCACGGAATCCAGGATGCGTGACCAGTCGATGGTGGCCAGGTAGCAGAGCTCATTATTCTTCTCGATGCGGACGGAGCCCCTGGTAATGTTCATCAAGCTATAGAGGCCAAGCTCCTTCAAGTGAACCATCTCGAAGATGACCAGCGCGTAGTTGAAGAAGAGGCGCGATCCCCGGATGACCGTGAGGTTGGGGAACAGGTCCTTCAGGCTCTCCAGCCCGTAGACCCGGAAGAGCAGCAAGTAATCGGTGATCATGATGAGTTTGGGGAAACTGAGGTCTCGGAAATCCTCGGGCCTCGTTTTGAACATCAACAGTATCTGCAAATGTCCTTCGATGACTGAGCAGTTGGCCAGCTCATGCAACCTCGTGAGGTTGTTCCGGATATCCATGCCAGGACACACTAGAAGTGAAAACAAGCAGAAAGCAAGACAGGTGAGCAAACATGCGATGGATGGGTTATAAGAGTGAGTGGCAGGGCCAGCTTCACGGGTGTGTAACCTGAGTCGTGGGACTCACTCAGGAGGGCCCTACCCTTGGCTCAATGCTCTCCCATCCATCTTGAAATCCTTCATCATTATTGAGCAAGGGGCCCCACGTTTTCACTCTGCACTGGGTCCCTGCAGATGAGTGAGCCCTGATGATGAGTGGTTTTCTCTGCAGCGTCTGTGCCCAAGTCATCGCTTTCGGAAGGCGAAGAACACAGCTCCTTTGGCAGTGCCTGCGAGCAGCCCGAGAACCACGGCATCGATGCACTGGAGACACTGGGACTACACGGGATTGAGAGGCGGCAGGTGCAGAAGGGAGAGGGGAGCTGTCCCCAATGAGTCAACCCTGGAGATCTCCAGGAGACGGTTTGAGCAGGATAAAGGTGCCTGCATCAAAATGGGGCAAGGAGAGCTGCCTCGGTTCTCCTACCTCGAGGACTCCCCTTCCCAACCTGCCGTCCTCGTTCCCTGTTACCTGATCTCCCCTGCACAGACACCCTGCTTGCCCATCTCCTGAAGGTGGTCCTTCCCCGGCTCCAGCACCCTCCTTGGCTCCTCATGACCCTCACTTCTCCCTCCCGGCCCTCAGGGCTCCCCACCTCGCTCACTCCCCCGTGCCCTGCTGAAGAGGCTGCCCACAACTCACACACCTCCAAGGCTCTGTGTCCTCTCCTTACAACATAACCTGTGAGACGCAGTGAGTGGAGTAACACAGGCATGCAAGGCGCCCAGCACATAGTAGGTGCTCACGGAACACCAGCTCTCTCGCTGTTGTTTATTTCTCCCAAACATATCACAATCATCTCAGGGCTCTGTGCCTTCACTTCCCCAACTCAGACAGTAAATATGTTCAGCTTCACAGTCAGACGGTCTGGGTAGAAAGTACTCCACTCTGCCACTGTCGCTCAAAAGCAGCCAAAGACAGTGTGTGAACAAGTGGATGTGACTGTGTGCCAATAAAACTTTATTTACAAAAACAGGTGGTGGCCTGGAGTTTCGTTCCTAGGGCGGTAGTTTGGTAACCCTGGCCCTCGTCCAGTGCTGTCCGACAGAACTTTCAGCGCTGATACCAATGTTCTCTATCTGTGGCGTCCACCATGGAGGCCACCAGTCATTTGTGGCTCTCGAGCAGTTCAAATGGGGCTAATAAGATGGAGGAACTGAATATTTAATTTTACTTCCGTTAATTTAGGTGGAAATAGACACATGTAGCTAGTGGCTACTTACTGGACAAGGGAGCCCTAGCTCTATTGGCTCTCAGAGCCCTTTATACCTTAGCTCCCTGTTTCTAAATCCAGCCCATCATCCTTCAAGAGCCAGCTCAAATGCCACCTCCTCCAGGCAGCCTTCTCTGATTTCCCTTCCCCATATACCTATTGGAAGCTTTTCCTTCTCCTCGTGCCCCTTAAACTCGAGTTAACATTCACTGGAATCAAACTCTTGAGACAGCTTCTCCTTGCCAACACACACACACACACACACACACACACACACACACACACACACACCCTACATCCCTCAGCACCTGGAATATAAGGCTCAGTACACAACTCTACTTATTATATTCTAAGACACTAAACCAACCCCCAATACCTTTGAGGCAAACAGATTATCCTAAAGAATAGCAGAAAATTCTCTTAAAAATCTACCCTGAGAACAACTTGCAAGAGAAGCACAAATTAGGAAGAAAGGGGAAAAGAAAAAAAAAAAAAACTGCAAAGCAAACAATTGGAGGAATAAAGCTGCGATGTTCCTTAGTCACGTTCTCTGCAGATTAGGCTAAATCAAGGCAAAATACATGCACATACTCATCTCCTCGCTAGGAAGTTGGGACAAGGACACAGGTTCGAGCCCTACACACTCACACCACCCAGGCCCCACCTACGGCTCCCAGCTGCAGTCACATCCAAACATCCACACGCAGAGGTCACCCCAGGTACGGCGCCACTGACGCCTCCCACGAGCCCTGTCCCCACCTGACCAGCGGCAGGCAGGGTTAGATCTGACGAATAAAAATGCAGGATGCCCAGCTAAATTTAAATTTCAGATAAGCAACAAGTATTTCTTTAGGATAACCATATCCCATGCAATGTCTGGAGCATACCTAGCCTTAGAAATTGTTGTTTATAGGAAATTCAAGTTTAACCAGGTGCCCTGGCTTTTACCTGGCAACATATGGCTTAGGTTTGGCCTCCGTTCTGGGGCCTGAACCTCATCCTGTGTTTCACATGCACACACTAAAATTTTATGGTGCTGGAGCAAGAAAACACCTGCCTGCCATCCTCCCCAGGTTGTGGCAGGACCAAAACCAGAGATGAACATTCATTCAACTGTTGAACACCAGGGAAATGCAAATCCAAGCCACAATGAGACACCACGTCACTCCCACGAGGATGGCTAAAATCAGAGATGGACAGTAACAAGTGTTGACAAGGGTGTACAGAACTGCAACCCTCATACTTTGCCGGTAGAATGTAAAATGATGCAGCAGCCGTGGAACACAGTCTGGCGATTCTTCATTAAGCAAAGAGTTACCACGTGACCCAGCAATTCCACTCCTAGCTAGATACCCAAGAGAAATGAACACACACCACAGAGTAACTTGTACAGGCATACCCTGGAGATACCGTGGGTTCGGTTTCAGAACACTGCAATAAAGCAAATATCTCGATAAAATGCATCGAATGAATGTCTTGGTTTCCCCAGTGCATATAAAAGTTATATCTGGGGCACCTGGATGACTCAGTCGGTTAAGCATCCGACTCGATTTCGGCTCAGGTCATGATCTCAGGGTCCTAAGATAGAGCCGTGTCAGGCTCATGCTGGGTATGGCGCCTTCTTGGGATTCTCTCTCTCCTGGGGGCACCTGGGTGGCTCAGTCGGTTGAGTGTCTGCCTTGGGCTCAGGTCATGATCCCAGGGTGCTGGGACTGAGTCCTACATCGGGCTCCCTGCTCAGCGGGGAGTTTGCTTCTCCCTCTTCCTCTGCCCCTTCCCCCAGCTCATGGTCTCGCTTTCTCTCTCAAATAAATAAAATCTTTAAAAAATAAAATGAAAAATAAAATAAACTCATCTGATTTTGAAACGTCACAAAAAAAAGATTCTCTCCCTCTATCTCTCTGCCCCTCCCTTCCCCTCTCTCTAAAAAAAAAAAGTTATATTCACACTCTCCTATGAAGTGTGCGATAGCATGACAAAAAAAAATGTACAACCCTTAATTAAAAAATAATTTATTGCTAAAAATGCTAATAATCATCTGAGCTTTTGGTGAGTCATAATCACTGATCACCGATCACCAAACAAATATAATGAAAAAGTCTGAAATAGTGTGAGAATTGCCAAACGTGACACAGAGACATGAAGTGAGCAAAGGCTTTGGGGAAATGGCACAGACAGACTTGCTCGACGCAGGCTGGCCACAAACCTTCAACTTGTAGAAAGTGCGGTATCCACAAAGCACGGCCAAGTGGATAGCAGTAAAGCTGCGTATGCGTATATGCAATCGTCCACTGGAGCACTATTCACCAACAGACAAAAAGTGAAAACAGCCCGAATGTCCATCAGCCAACGAATGGATAAGCAAGATGCGGCTGATGGGGCACCTGGGTGGCTCAGTCGTTGAGAGTCTGCCTTTGGCTCAAGTCATGATCCCAGGGTCCTGGGATCGAGCCCAGCATCGGGCTCCCTGCTGAGCAGGAAGCCTGCTTCTCCTGCTCCCACTCCCCCAGCTCGTGTTCCCTCTCTCCCTCTCTCTGTCAAACAAATAAATAAAATCTTAAAAAAAAAAAAAAGATGTGGCTGAAATACAATGCGGCCGTAAAAAGGAATGAAGTTCTGATACGAGCGACAAAGTGGAGACAGCCTGCAAACCTGACGCTCAGAGAAAGAAGCCAGTCACAAGAGACCGCATACGCTATAATTCCATTTACGTGGAATGTCCAGAAAAGGCAAACCCATAGGGACACAGAAAGTAGATTAGTGGCTCCAAGGGGCTGGAGAGGAGGGAATGACGAAGGACAGCTAACGAGGATGGGGTTTCTCTTTGGAGCGAGGAAAATGTTCTAAAATTGACTGTAGCCGATGATTGCACAACTCGGCGAACGTAGTCAGAGCCGCTGAATTGTTAACTTTAAATAGGTGAATGGTATGGTACTGAATCATAGCTCAATAAAGTTGTTATAAAAAATTAAATGACTATAATAGTAGGGAACAATAAAGAACTGCTCTTTCAAAGTCTCCAATGAATCTCACTCAACTCATTAAAGCTATGTGTCCCTATTAGTCTAAACAATAGAGCAATTTACTGTTGGGACAGAAAATATCCCGAGGACGTTAGAAAGAGTGCCAGAAATAAATGTAGGGCTTTCTGCTGGCTTTTGGTACCTCCGGGTGGGAACCGAAGAATGCTTCAGGCTCTTGTAAGTGGTACCTGGCCAGTCACCCCTCTACACATGGGGAGAGAAGGACAATGGGGAGCAGGGGCACTGGGGGATCCAGCAACAGCTAATACAGTAGTCCCCTGTTATCCGTAGGTTCGGTTAGCCGCGGTCAACTGCAGTCAGAAAATATTACATGGAAAATTCCTGAAATAAACAATTCATAAGTTTTGAATTGCCCACCATTCTGAGGAGCGTGATGAAATCTCACACCATCCTGTTTCGCCCGGTTTGTGAATCATCCCTTTGTCCAGCCCACCCGAGCTGTGTGCGGTACACGCCCGTTAGCCACATAACATAGGTATGTGCGTAGTATAGAAAATAAACACAGCGTCTGTAGGGCTCAGGACTACGGTGGTTCCACGCATCTGCTGGGGGTCTTGGAACACATCCCCTGCACATAAGGGGGGGCACTTACTATGTAAAGTACCTGGCCCACTCTCTGGCTCACTGAATTCTAAAAATACTCCCCAGTGGAGGCGCATTTCATGCCCATTCGTGTGACAAGCAAATCGAGACTCACCCAGGCTGAGTTTTAAGTGGTGGCTCGAGGTTTGCAACCTTGTGATTACATGCAAAGTCTATGCTGTAACTATGTTACCGTCTGACCGTCTTTGTTCCTTCAAAAACACGCCTAATGAAGAAACTGGTGCCTGTGACATAAATCAGGAAACGGTGGAACAGTTTTCCTGCCATGACAACTCGGAGAAAGCTCGTCAAAGATCATTTCCTTTGTTCACTCCTTCAGCAAATATCTGAGGAGGACCTGCTCCGTGCCCAACACTATCCAAGGACGGGGGGGCCACAGAGACTAGGACAGATCCAGATTCCTGGATCTCTCAGACCAGATAGTCGCTATCAACTACCTAAGTCAACTTAAAATATAACCAAGAGGATGCCTGCAAGGAGAGCTTCAGGGGCCAGAAGAGATCACAAAAACAAGCTATTTGACTTGGTCTGGGACAATGAAGGAGGGCTTCCTGGAGGAGGTGGCACTAGGACTCACACCTACACAAATGGTGCCGTAATTACTTAGTTCTGCCTACTTCATTGGAAGGCCAAGGGCAATGGCAAACTATAGCTCATCGCCGTGGATGACCAGGTTGCATGGGGTCTAGAGCACTACCGTGCAACAGAAATGTGATAGGAGACATGTGCAGCATTCTAAATGTTCTCTAAAAAGGTAAAAAGAAACAGATGAAATTAGGGACGCCTGGGTAGCTCAGTCGGTTAAGGGTCTGCCTTCAGCTCAGGTCATGATCTTAGGGTCCTGGGATCGAGCCCCATGTCCACCTCCCTGCTCAGCGAGAAGCCTGCTTCTCCCTCTACCCCTCCCCCTGCCTGTGCTCGCTCACGCTCTCTCTCTCTCAAATAAATAAAATCTTTATTAAAAAGAAGCATGAAATTAAATATATTTTAGTTAATGCAATGTATCCAAAAATTTCACTTCAACGTGTAAGCTATACTTAAAAAATGATCAATGAGACCCTCTACAGGATTTTTTTTTTACGGGAAGCTTTCAAAATGCCAGGCAGCAGGTCTCAAGTCAGATGCTAAATCTGCAGCAGAAATACTAACCTGTAATGTAGAGCTCCCACAACATAGCACTGAAAATGTAGGCGCATTTTCCCAACTTGTTCCAAACGTACCAAAGGGTTTTCCAACCACAGAATCAAATACTGACTTTTGTAATATTTAAATGAACTGAATTAAATAAAAGGAAAGATTCGGTCAGCCTGGCCACAGCTTCAACAGCCCCATGTGGACAACGGCCACCCTATTGAACAGTCCACACACAGAACATCTCCCTCGCAGCAACACGTTCTTTCGGACGGTGCTGGTCTAGAACTTCCTGCCCGGCCAGTGGGATCTGAGGATTTTCCAGGTGAAAAGACTTAACATGAGAGCCATCCTGGAAAGTGTCCCTTCTCCCTGGTTATCTCTCCACCGTGAAAGCAGGCAAGGAGAAGTGTGGAGGGGCAGGGAAGGAGGTATCTAGAAAGTTCTGAGAGTGCTTTCCAATGCTGAGAGTTTTACACATTCTGCGTTCAATCATGAATGTACTCCACATTCTTCAGCTGCTCCCTGGTGACCTCGTCTGGGGTCACATGTTCTCTGCATTCTTCCGAGTCTTAACACCCCGAAATTCAGGAGTCCTGTGCCGACGAGCCTTGGGTTTAGGTGTCTGGCCACCACCCATACCAGTTCCGGGCTGCGCTAGAAACCCAACAAGTCTGGCTTCCTACCCTAGCACCTGCCAGCTGCGTCATCCTGAGCCATCCCCTCGGTCTCTGCCTCCGTTTCCTCACTGTGAACGATGGCAGCAGCGGGATAACCAAGCTACGGAGAACAATGAGAACCGGGACGTGTTAGTGCTCCGCTCCGAGCTCACGGGACCAATTCCTGGATGCACTACCTTCGGAATTGAGAACTCGGGCACACTGCGGTATCAGACATCCTGAAGATTCCCCACCTGCCCGGAAGACTGGCTCTTAAAATTGGCCTCCTCAGAGAAGGAGAAATGGGGGAGCTGGAGCAGGTGGCAGGGGGAATCAAGACCCCAGGATTCTAATGTAGGTTCCAGGACCAGGACCAGAGGCCTGATGGCCCCAGGTGCGAATCTCAGCTTTGCCCATCAGCACCTGTGTGACCTCAGGCGAGTGGTTTAACCTCTCTGGGCCGCCATTTTCCTGGCCCCACTGGGTGGGAAAGCAGGTGCACAGAAGGCAAACGAGGCAGGAGGAACAGGGAGCCGAATAAATACCACAGGGAAGCCAGCTCAGACAAGATCTAAGGGACTTCAAGGGGCCTGGGGGACCTATCCTGACGATGTGGGGTTGAAGGGTAAGTGATGAAACCACCAAGGCTCGGGGGCAATTTTGTAAGCAAAGATGCCCCTGGACCCAGAGATTCCTGTTCTGGAAGCCTGCTGCAGATAGGTTCACACATGCGACTCCGGAAGGTATATGGGTGGACCAGAGGCGGGAGGGCGGGGGGACTAAAGCACTGTAGTATTTTCCTGCAAATTCCTGGTGAAAATCCCCAGTGAGAGAAGCCACAGCCCACAGACCGGAGACCTGAGGAAGGTCGTTCTTGAGCCCAGCTGGAAGGAGTAGACGGGAGGGTCCCTCTGCAGCCACAGTGGCCAGCCACAGGGGTGAGGGGCCCCGAGGTGGGTGTTGGGGGCTCGGACACTCGGGAACAGAGGATGCAGGTAACAACAGCGGACCAGCATCACACATGGAGGATGGAGAAGAAAACCGTGTAAGCAGATAACCAGAGGGGAAAGGCAGCCCTGATGCGACATTCGCCATCCAGACCATCGTCCTTCTAGAAACTTCTCAGTCTTGGAGGATCCACCAAGGGGGGGATGTTCTGAACAAACCAAGAGCCAACAACGTGCTGTGGGAGATGTGGAAGTCAAAGAGAGCCCCGGGAAAGATATCACTGAAATCCCTGCAGGTCCTCCCTCCTCGGGAGAAAGGAGATGCCTGATCTGTGATGTCCACAAGGCAGGGACATCAAAAGGCCGGGGGAGACCTGTGAATTCCTCAGACCGGGGAAGATAAGCTCTCAACAACAGACTTTCCAAGGGTGACCGCAGAAGGCCACATCAGCCGTGAGCACGTGAGTCGGGCTCCACCGGAAACTGCTGGACACAGAGGGGTGGAAATGCCCTGAGGGGTGGGGGTGTGCAAGGCTAGGACACCGACAAAACACTGTGCACGTGCTGCCCAGACAGCTTCTCTAGAAAAGGAAAGTGACGGAGGCTCAGAGACAACTGTGTCCTCCTCAAGGCCACACAGCAAATATGAGACACAGCCGGGACCTGAGCCCCACGTACGAGTTTGCTCAGGCTGCCATAACACAGACCCGCAGGCCGGGGGGCTTGCACACCACACGTTAATTTCTCACAGTCTTGGGGTCTAGGAGTCCAAGCACAAGGCGTCCGCAGGGCTGGTTTCTTCTGAGGCCTCTCTTTGGCTTGCAAACAACCACCTTCTCCCTGTGTCTTCACGCGGTCGACCTGTGCATGCACAGGTCTGTGTCCAGATCTCCTCTTCTTAGCAGGACACCAGGCACATTGGATTAGCGCCCACTGGGAGGCCCTCGGTCTTACCTTGATCACCTCTTTCAAGACCCAATCTCCAAACACAGTCACACTTTGAGGTGCTGGGGGGTAGGGCCTCAACCCATGAATTTGGGGGAGAGGGACATAATCTAGCCCATCACGTATAGGTCCCTAAGACACCAGCACCTGTGCCCTTAACCATCACACAGGGCTCCCCAAAGTGTGCTCTGGGACCGCCAGCATCAGAATCATGGACGGGGAGAATGCAGATTCCTGGGCCCGGCTCTAGACCAAATAAATCAACATATCCAGATGCCAGACCCAAGAATCTGCATTTTAAATGAGGTTCCCCAAGGGATGTGGTGGGGACTCAAGTCAGACAGACATACCATCTCCCCATTCTGGCCCACCTCTCCAGCTGGGGACCCCCCCACCTGTCTGTCCCCTTTCTTCTGTCCCACCCGCTCCACTGAGCACTTCACCCCAGGATCGACGCCATCAGATGCCTTCTCTGGGGGCTGCTGACTACTGCTAGAGAGAACCCCATAAACATGGTGGGCCGCCCCCAGCAATTCCAAAGAAAGCTGGACCCACACCCATTTTATCTGCCAGTGTCCCTCGCCGCTGGGTTTCAGAGCCAATTCTGATCTCCGTTCTCATCTTAGTCCCCTAGGGCTGCCATAAGAAAACACCACGGATTGGGCAGTGTAAGCCCGGAGAATTATTTCTCACAGTTCTGGAGGCTGGGAGTCCGAGATCAAGATAGCCAGCTTGGTCCATTTGTGGGGAGGGCTCTCTTCCTAGCCTGCAGACTCTGCCCTCTCGCTGTCCTCATGTGGTCTTTCCTTGGTGCGCCCAGGCAGGAAGAGAGGGATCTCTCTCCTCCTGTCCTTAGGAGGCCACCAACCCTATCAAATTAGGGCTCTACTCTTATGACCTCATTTAACTTAATTACCTCCCAAAAAGCTCCATCTCCATGCACAGTCCCATTGGGGAGTTAGGGCTCCCACGTATGAATTGGCAGGGGTGGGGGCTACGGGATGTCGTTTCTTGCTCTGGACAAACATGTATCAAGCCCTTCTCCAACCTGCACGTAGACCATGATCTCATTGCCGATGCGTCACTAGAACGCGTCTCCAATGAACAAACCAATGTCTACAGGGAGACACACAGACACAGCCGGTCTGGACTGAGAGGGAAGGAGAAGGGGGATGATGAAGCTGGAGAGGGAAGGAACCAGGCCTCTGACCCGGTCCCCTGAGGGAGAAGCAGGTATCGTGGGCGAAAGGGGGACCAGAAACACAAGCAAGAAGGCTGAGGCAGGAAGACCAGGGAACCCCAAGGAACAGCAGCCAAGAGCTGCAGACAGCTCGAGTGCCAGGGGAAGGGGGTTAGCTGGCAGCTGCGGAAGGACCCAAGTAGGAAGCAGAAAATCCCTGTGGCAGCAGAGGAGAGAAAGTACTGAACAGGGCACACTGGCTGAGAAGAAAGGGAGCCTATCGTGGGAGCGGGTACAAGGAGAGGCGAGGCCACAGAGACACTAGGGAATTACCGTCAATGGGACGTGGGACCCAGGGAGGTGAAGCAGGGGAGGGAGAAGTGAGGGGCAGTCACTAATGAACATGGACCCAACCCACCCCAATACCACCTTCTACAAGCCTGAAAGCTCCAGAACATTTAGGCTAATTCCTAGTTCCACTCACAGCTTTGCACTCCTATGGGCATCATACATCAAACCACAGGGTCCCTTGGGGATTCTACCCCCTCACTTATCTAGATGGGGACAGACAGTGCCACAGAAGACACAGGATAGAACACCAAAAGAAGTCTTACAAGACCAAAAGGCACTTTGTTTTTTAAAAAAAAAAAAAAAAAGTAGCAGGTGACTTTGATACAACGCAACCACATGTCATTAGGAAGGAACATCTCAGAACTCATGCCCTTTCTGATCTTCTGCAAGGAAACAGGATACATCTTTGGAAACTAGATTGGCAACAAGAAATCACAGAAGAGCTGCAGGAAAACAGTGGGAGCTCTACTCTCTTTATCCCTTTGTGTCCAAGCACTACCTTTATGCACACGGTTAGCAAACACGGTTTTTGGAAAGTACCTATGTTTTCCACATTCCCACAAAGGCACAGGAGAGAAGCGAGACTCTCCTAACGAGCTGCTGTTCCCGAACACACAACAGAGGCTACTATACAGACCGGATGACACCATACCCTTCTGGAATTGGAAGAAAACCCCAGATCGAAACTCAAATGTTAATCCTCGTGAGTCTGCCTTGAACTCCAACTGGAACTCATGGCACAGCAAATCTCTTTCTAAAACGCCCAAAGCCACTGGAGCACTCCCCTGACACCCAGATCAACAGAACACGGGCGACCCCTCCTTGAAACGAGGGCCGGGGTTTGGTGTCATCTCATGAACTTTCCGAGATGTAACCAAGGATTCCTGCACAGACAAAAACAGGACCAGAGGGGCAGATGTGTTCCACAAAATTCTACATGGGCCCCGGCAAATGCAAATGCACACATTTTAAAACACGGTGCCCAGAAACCACCTCCAGCCCATTCTCATTAGTTCTGACTGTCCATGGAGTCCCCGGGAACACCGGCTTAGCAAATACCGAGCCACTGTCGCTAGGGAAATACAAGGTTAGGTTCCTGCAGCCTCTGGCCACCGAGTTTTTGTCAATGGATTAATCCATAACCTTGTTTTATGTGTGTTTCTGTTTAAATACACCTTATTTTAATAGACAGTGTTGATTCATTAACTTTGAATCACAGCCAACAGCACCAGGCACTGGCTCTCGGACCGAGCGAAGCTTATCTACCCATGTATTTTCTCCATTAGCACATCACAGCCCTCCTGCGTCCATTCGTGCATTTACGCGAAACGCACGAAAATGTGCAAAATGCAGCACTACGTACATCGCCAAAGGAGACACCTGTTTCATCTTTGAGGCTTGTCTGAATCCACCGTGCCAGAGATAAACCAAGCAGCTCCACCATGCCTGACCTCAGCTGGGAACGGGCCGGTTCCGAGACCCAGATGGTCTGATGCTCCACGCAGGTCCAGGAAGAACCACCCAAGCGCGCTGAGTACTGATTTTAGAGTTACGGATTAATTTTAGCAAGAAGGCAAATTCACAAATAGGGAATCCGTGAGCAACGAGGAGCTTATGAGTGTTTAAATTAAAAATGTCAAATGTTAAGAATATTAACTCAGTTGGGGCTCAGTCAGCGAAGTGACTGACTTCGGCTCAGGTCATGATCTCAGGGTCCTTCTCTCTCTCTCCCTCTCTCTCTCAAATAAATTAAATCTTTAAAAAAAAAAGAATATCAGGGTGCCTGGGTGGCTCAGTCGTTAAGCGTCTGCCTTCGGCCCAGGGCGTGATCCCAGGGTCCTGGGATCGAGCCCCGCGTAGGGCTCCCTGCTCCGCTGGGAGCCTGCTTCTTTCTCTCCCACTCCCCCTGCTGTGTTCCCTCTCTCGCTGGCTGTCTCTCTGTCAAATAAATAAATAAAATCTTTTTAAAAAATAAAATAAAATAAAAAAATAATATTAATTCAATTATATGTTTTAAAGTCTACAGAGAAAACAATGAAGAACAAATCAGTGTTGCTAGGGTTAGGGATGGAGAGAGCGTAACCATAAAGGGGTGTCTGGAGGGAATCTGGGTGATGGCACTGTTCCGTATCCCAGTTGTGGGGACAGTCACACAACTCTGTGCATGGGTTAAAATTCACATAACTCTGCACACACACCCACATACAATTAAGATGCAAACTGATAGCACAGTCACCTCGCAGGACAGAAATGGGATGATTTTAGGGACAAACTGTTGCAAAGGGACTTTTGTCTTTTCCTCTCCAGGTTTTTGTAAATTTTTTGCAATAAGCATGCATTACTTATTATTTTAATTTAAAAGACCATAAATAGGTCCTGTTGTAAAACATAAGCCAATGTATATATTCTTTTTCTTTTTTTTTTTAGAAGATTTATTTATTTATTTTAGAGAGCAAGAGCAGGCACGCACACGTTGCAGGAAGGGGCAGAGGGAGAGGAAGAGAATCTCAAGCAGACTCCCCGCTGAGCAGGGAGCCCGACCAGGGCTGGATCCCACGACCCTGAGATCATGACCTGAGGCCAAATCAGAGTCTGACGCTCAACTGACTGAGCCACCCAGGTGCCCCTAATGTGTGTATTCGTAATAGAAATTAATACAAGGGGTCTTGAAAAAAAATCTCATAGCAGACACCACTTTCGAGTTCCAGACACAAAGCCAACAGCAAGGGATCCTCATTCAACACTAAGATGACTGTCCAAATATATAAAACTTGAGATCATACACGCAGTTAACAAGGGAACATCACGGTATTTTCTCACCGCTGGAATCCATATATTCAGGGGGCATAAACTTCTTTAATACAGCTTTCTCTGTGAAGGGGGAAATGCAGCATCCCCGAGCGTTCGTGATGCAGTCACGTTGTACCAGGGACCACACAAGCAATCAGGCACGTCCTCATGATCCGCAAGGGGTTTGTTGTAAATCAGGAGTCCACAAACTCTCTCTGTGAAGGGCCAAAGTATCAATATTTTTGTGGGCCATGCGATTGCAACTACTCAACCCTGCCGTGAGGGCACAAAAGCAACCACAGATGATGCCAATAAAACTTTATTTATAAAACCAGCGTGGGCAGGCAGGAGTCCGCCTATGGGCCGTAGTTTGATGGCCCCTGTTCTGGAAGAGGGAGTCTGACTACATAAATTCAAAACTGGGCTGAGAGTGGATGGCAGTAGGGACTGGCCCTCTATGAAGAGAGAGCTAACATCTGAGCCCAGGAAGGTGGAGAGCGCGCCAGGTGCAGGTGAAAACTCTGCAGGAGACTGTGCCTTCCTGCCTTCCTGGGGGAGGGAGTAGACAGCGGCAGACCCAGAGAGGTCAGCTGGGGTGAAGGGACAGGAGGTGCACTTGGGAGATGAGGGATGACCTTCACTAGATCCATGGGCAAAGCAAATCGATGGAGACACTAGCCAGAGGCTGTGGGCAGTGCAGAGGGTGAGAGGTGGGAGGGAGGGTGGTTAGGGCCCACCGGGGAGGCTGGGCAGGGGAAGGCTGGAGGTGGGTGGTGGGCAACGGGGTTCAGGGAGTACTGACTGTAGGCTAGAAAGGGAAAGGCTCCAGGGAGACCCCACTACAGAGAAGAGAGCAGGGACTCAGGTGCGGAAGTGCCCTAGATGAGGAAGAGGCTATCTCCCTGAAGCCAGTTGTTCTCAACTAGGGACAGCTGGCAATGTCCAGCGACACTATGGATTGTCATGACTTGGAGAGAGGAGATGCTACAGCATGTTGTGGGCGGAGGAACCAGGCATGTGGCTCAACTTCTCACGGTACACAGGATAGCACCCCCACAACCAAGACCTAGCTAACCCCAAATATTAAGAGCACCGAAGTGGAGAGTTTCTACTCTAACCAGGTTAAGAATGGAAGTCAACAATGGAGTGGGGGTGCAGTGGGGACCTCAGGGACCTCACCCCCATGACCTCTATGAGTAAGTGGGGCAGGGATCACGGGCCCGGCTCCAGGAGAGAAGCAAAGGTTAAGAATAACCTCAGGGAGGTTACTGAGCAGGCAGAAGTTCTGCTCTGGGGGCCCCAAAGCACGCAAGAGAACGCACAAGAGAAACATCTGGGGCCACCTTTGAGAAATGAGGGGCACCTGAGAAATAACGGGACTCTGGAAGCAAGCCTCTCACACCTCAATTAGCCGACTCGCTGGTCTCCCCCAAAGCCCTGTGGGTTTCTATTTTAATTAATCCCACATTGCCTTCATTCTTTAACTTTGCAATGCCCCCGAGTAATCTCAGGCCACAGCCAGCCAGGCCAAGGAGACATGGAGGGGGAAGCCACCGCCCAGTTGAGTGGAGCAGCAGGGACTCCACGGGAGAGTGCACTGGGTGGCACATCCCATAGGACAGCTCCAAGAAAGTCCTTCGTTTCTGAAAAAAATCACACCACCGCTCCCCCAAACCCCAGCCAAAATGCCCTACCGGGTGACATTAGAGATTAATGATCTGTAAAGTTTCTCGAAGTTTCCAAACCTCCGAGGGGCATCACATCTCATTTAGTTGATAGGATTTAGTTAACCATTACCATGGGCCAGGGGTAGGGAAGCTCAAGCCCAAGAGGGCAACTTTTTTTTTTATAATAATCTTTTTTTATTATATTACGTTAGTCACCATACAGTACATCCCTGGTTTTTGATGTGAAGTTCGATGATTCATTAGTTGCGTATGACACCCAGTGCACCATGCAATACGTGCCCTCCTTACTACCCATCACCAGCCTATCCCATTCCCCCACCCCCCTCCCCTCTGAAGCCCTCAGTTTGTTTCTCAGAGTCCATAGTCAAGAGAGCAACCTTTTTTTAAGAAACCAGGGCTCTGCCACCTAGCCCAATGGCCTCACCTGCAAAAGGGAAAATAAACCCTACGTCACAGGGCCATGGTGAGGATTAACTGAGATTAGATATCCAAAGCATATGGAAGAGTACCCACCAAGAGTTTGCTCTTATTAGTACATATTAGTTAGGCGTTATCTGAAGAATAAAAGAGCCATGGCTTGGAGTACTGGTGAGAACACGAAGAATACGAATGGACTCAAGAACACATACGTTAACCAAACACCTCGTATGCACCAGGCACTGTTCTAGGCTCTGGAAACGTAGCTGTGAACAGAAGAAGCATAAGCCCCTGCCCTTGTGGAAACTGTAAACACGTAAAGAAGTGGTAAATCCATCTACTGGCCCCTGGAAGCCCAGGCATAAATCCACAATTAATTACCAAAGCTACAAGGAACAGAAGAGCAGGGAACCCCACACACACAGGCGCGTACATACACAAAACCTGGAATAGGTCTAGCGTTCGTCCTGGATTTTCCTAACGAGAACCCAAGCCGACGGCCACCTTTACTGAGTGCCCACTGTAGGCCAAGCACTCAGGCCTTGGAGCCACTGTCTGAGAGAGAGGAGCTCAGCAAACCTGGGTTGGCAACTCCAGAGCCTGTGTGGGTTTTCTCATGGACCTCATTTGGCATCAGGGAGCTCCTTCCCTCCCCGACCCCTTCCTCACCATGACTGATTTCCTTTTATGGAGAATTCTGAAAAAGTAACCCAACAGATATTTTTAAAGCAGGGCCTCAGACACCAGTGGGAAACTCCAGCCATGTTCTCTTAGAGGGTTCTTCATTTCTTGCCCCACAACCAGAAAGGACTGCTACCAAGCCCAAGGAGGATGCTGGAGTTGGGGTTTGCCTCCATCTGCTGCCAGCACAGGAAGGCCCAGGAGCGAAGTCCATGGGGTTGGGGGTATGAGAGGCTCCCCTGAGGTTAGAGACCTCCCTGGGCAGACAGGTAAAGAGCGCTTCATGAAGGGTGGCGCTGGAGGGGAGCTGGGTGCGGGGGTTACAGGGAGACACGGGACATCCAGCAGCAGTCCAGAGCCTCACTGGGGCACCACACAGAAAGGTTTGAGTTCTCCCTCTGGCACTGACTTTAGGGCAAGTCGAACTGTCTCCTACTGGAGCCTCAGTTTACTCCTCTGTGAAATGGGCAAACAGGATCAACCTCCGGGGGCCACTGTGAAGGTGCAGAGTTAGCCCGTGGCATTTGGTGACACCGTAAAATCATGATAAAGACACCACTGCTTCTGTGCAACAAAGGCCCTGTTGCCAAGGCGCTAGAGTTTGCCTCCGGACATCTGGAAACAGAACCCAAAAGTGTAAACATGGATCTGAAGTCCGCGTAGCCACGGTCCTAGACCGAGGGAGCGGGACAGGATTCTACAATTCTCCCCCTGGAGCACCTATCCGCAGGGACCCCAAGGGACCCTCAGTCCGTCACCCTCGACCCTGGCTCCAAACCCCGTGTGCCCCCGGCATTTGGCTATCCAAGGCCGCCCGGACTCAGGGACCCCACTTTACAGAGGACCCGGAGAGGACGCGTATCGCGTCTCCGGAGCGAGCTGGGCTCGGAGAGGGCTAGGCACGGGTCCGAGACGCGCTCGGAGAAGGCACCCCCGGAGGGGCGGGCACTGGGGCAAGGTTCCTCCGGCCCGGGGCCCGCACGCGGGACGCGGAACGGCGAGCCCAGGCGGGCAAAGGCCAAGGTCAGCGGCTTCCCGCCCCGCGCGGGGCCGAGGCTGCGGTCCTGGCCACCCGCACCCCCACACGCGCCGAGGAGGGCTCTGGCTCCACGGCGGTGGGCTCCATTTTGGCAAAGGGTCCCCTCCCCACCGCGCTGCTCCCCGCCCACTCCCGGACCCCCAGACTCACCCTCTCCGGGGTACAGGTGGCCCGCGGCACCCAGCAGCAGCGCGGCCACCGCCAGCAGCAGCGGCGCGGTCGCCGCCCCCCGCCCAGCCCCGGCGCCCATGGCTGCTGGAGCGCGGGGTCCCGGCGGATCAGAGCGCGCGGCGCCGGCCCGCGGGGGTCATGCTCTGAGGCGGCCGCCCGAGCGGCGCTGGGGGACGCGCGTCCTTCTCTTCCACGCCGGCGGCCCGCGGGCCGCAGCCCCCGCCCGGGAGGGCCCTTGAAACAGCCCAGGAGGGGCGCGGGGCCTCGGCCGCTACAAATCCGGCGGCGCGGCGGCGGAGGCGGCCCCGACCCCGGACCACAGCGGCCCGGGCCCCGTCCCGCGATCTCACGGCCCGGAGCCCCTCGCTGCGCTCCGGCCGCCCGGCTCTCGGCCCGGAGCGCTCTGGGCCACTATCTGCGAACGCTGAGACAGACGGACGCGCGGACAGACGGAAGCGCGGACGGGCGGGCGGGCACCTGGGCAGGCGAGTGGCTGGCGGGCGGCGGGAGCGAGGGCTACTCGGCCCGTAAACAACGCGGCCCGTCAGCTGGGCCCCGTGCGGGTCGCGGGAAAAGGCGGCGCGGATCGAGACTCGGAAGGGACTCGGCGCCCAGGAGAGGCCCGGGAGGGGTGGAGGGAGGACCGCGAGGGGGAGGCGCCGCCCCGCCCCGCCCGCCAGCCTCCCTACCCTGGGCCCCGCGCTGGAGGTCCCCCGAGCGCCCCGGCCGAGGGGGCGTCCCAAATACCCCGCGACTCGCGTTTCAGAGTTTGGGGGCGTCCCAGATACCCGACCCATGGAGACGGATCCCTTCTTTGACTTTTTTGCTATTTCATTCCCTTGGACTTTGGGAGGTTCATTTTGATTTTTTAAAATATTTCATTAAAATACTGTTTATGTTGGTCGCTGGGTTTTTTTGGTACTCCCTTAAATGTTGCGCTCGCGTCACCCTCGTCCCAGTCCTGCCAGCGCGTCTCATACTAGACGCGCGGGCGCCCCCGCCCAGCGCCAGGGCCCTGGGGACAGCCACGTGCACGCGCGCCCAGTGCGCTCAGTGTGCTCCGTGGCAGGGCTAAGGGAGGGTGCCTTAGGCGCGGCCTGTGGTTCAAGTTGGAGAAAAGACACCTGGGAGAATGCGCAGAACCTCGCAGAAGAGCAAACCAGGCCCCACAGAGCCGGGTTACAGCACAGGTGGACACACGATTTCCAATACACAGACCCAGAGTCCGTGTGTGTCTGAATGTCTAGCAACGTCATTCACGAATAGGGCATGATCTTACGCGGGGGGCGGGGGGGGGGGGTCTTAACTATAGAAAGCCAGAACCCAGTGGAATGAGGCTCCCCCTCCCCTCAGTTCCTGTGTGGCCTTGGACGCGGGACTTTGCGCGCTCTCTCTCTCTCTCTCTCTCTCTCTCTCTCTCTCTCTCTGGGTTGGCCTCAGCCCTGTAATGGATATAACGATACCTGCAGGTCGGATTTGACGAGGTCCAAGAGCAATAAAGCAGGAGAAAGTACCCAGCACAATTCTAGGCAGAGGGCGCTCATCCTTCCTCTGGTCCATTAAACGTATATTATTAGTTTGCCAGGGGCTTAGCCCACTGTTCCTCTAACGCCCCAAACCTACTACTCCCGCCTCGGGCTGTCCCTCTGCCTGTCCCCCCAGTGGCCAGCTGCACCTCTGTGCTCCAGTGAGCCTTCCCTGACCTCACTTTGCAAATGCCCCCCCCATCGCTTTGTTCCCTTCCCTGTTATTTACATCACCCCAGTATCTCCTGAAATTCTTGGGGTTTTCTGTATATCTTCTGCCTTCTCCACGAAGCAGAAATTGTGTCAGTCTTCACTATTTTACACCCAGTGCCTGATTTATCTGTTGCTTAATAAATATCTGTTGAATGGAAGAATCAACATGCAACAAGTAATGAGGATTTACAATGAGCAAAATAAACACATCCTGTTTCCTTGTAGACCTCCCAGTCTGGCAGCGGAGACGGCCATTAATTAAATAATCCTCGGGGCATAAAGTGGGCGGGGGGGGGGGGGTAGGGAAGGACCCTCCGAGGAAGTGAGTTTGGGCTGCAATCTGCAGGTGAGGAGAAGTCAGCCAAGGCAGGCATGGAAGGGTTCCAGGTGGGGAGACCAGCATGAGCAGGGGCCCAG